>NC_091685.1:90601250-91257500 GCF_041296265.1 Equus caballus | reverse complement strand
TGAAGCTCCTCCTGCCAAGCCCCTTAGCTCTATAAAACCCCCCTGCTTTCTGTTCTTGGAGAGGCAGATTTGAGCCAACCCAGGCTTCCACCTACTCATTTTGGCCAATTCAAATAAATCTTTCTCCATCTCTAAGAGCTGATGTCTCAGTGTTTGGCTTGCTGTGCATCAGGCACACGAACTTGAGATTAGGAGGTTTGGTATCAGTGCTAAGCAAGTCCAAAGCCTAGCAAGGCAAATTCTATCAGATCTTAAGTCTCCAGAAAAATCTTCTTTGGCTTGATGCTCTGTCTTCAGGACCCACTGGGGCAGCAGTCCCACCTCCAAGGCTTTGCCAAACAGGGGTTGTGCCCCTAAGGCTCTGGGAGACCAGGGCCCTAAGGTTCTACAGGGCAGCCCCACTCCTGAGGTACTGATGGCATCTTCTTGGCCCACAGAAACAGAAGAGGTGGCCCTGTCCTTTGCAACTGAGGAGGAAACAGCCTTGCCCCCTGGGCCTGTGGTGGGAGTGGCAGTCCCAAGGATCTCTGAGTGTCTTCGAAATCATTCTTCCCTTTCCTTGAAGAACAGCACAGGTCAGGGCTGGCCCTGTGGCCGAGTAGTTAAGTTTGCACGCTCCACTTTGGTGGCCCAGGGTTTTACCAGTTCGCATCCTGGGCGCAGACATGGCACCACTCATCAAGCCACGCTGAGGCAGCCTCCCACATGCCACAACTAGAAGGACCCACAACTGAAAATACACAACTATGTACTGGGGGGCTTTGGGGAGAAAAAGGAAAAATAAAATCTTTAAAAAAATGGATAGCACAGGTTTGCAGCCAAGTAGCTCTATGGTCCTGTCTTGTAGAATCCAAGAAGTCCAACATCCTTTCTTCATTTCCTCCTCTCTCTGTCCCTTTTGTCCACACTGGTAGTGTTTCTGCTCCTATAATCCCATAAACTTTTATTGAGTGATAATGCAGCCACACCCTTGGTATTCTCTTCAGAACATGCTTTCTCATTTTTTGCGATATGGACAGGGTGAGAATTTTCCAAATCTTCCAATTCTAGTTCCTTTTTGCTTAACAATTCCTTCTTCAATTCATCTCTCTCTTCTTTTGTTTTACTATAAGCAGCCAGGAGAAACCAAGCCACTCCTCTAACAGTTTGCTTAGAAATCTCCTCAGCTAAATATCGCTCTCATCACTCAAAAGCTCTACCTTCCACAAAACACTAGAACACAGTTCAGCCAAGTTCTTTGCCCCATTATAACAAAGATTGCCTTCCTTCAGGATTCTAATAACAGGTTCCTCATTTCCATCTGAGATGTCACCAGAATCACCCTTAATGTCCATATTTGTAGCTTGTTCCTCAAAACTCTTCCAGCCTCTACCCGTTACTCCATTACCAAAGCTGCTTCCACATTTCTAGGTCTTTGTTATAGTAGCATCCCACTTCTCAGGACCAAAATCTGTCTTAGTCTGGGTTCTTCAGAAAAATATACATACATATGTAATTCATCTTTTATTATAAGGAATTGGCTCACACAATTATGAAGACTGAGAAGTCCCAAGATCTGCAGTTGGTAAGCTGGAGACCCAGGAGAGCCACTGGTGTGAGTTCCAGTCTGAGTCCAAGTACAAAGGCAGAAGAAGACCAATGTCCCAGCTCAAAGATAGTCAGGCTGAGAGAAAGAATTCTTTCCTGCTCGGCCTTTTTCTCCTATTCAGGCCTTCAACAGAGGGGATGAGTCCCGCTTGCCTTGGGAAGGGCCCCCTGCGTTACTCGGTCTACTGATTCAAATGTTAGTCTCATTCAGAACCATCTTCAGAGACATGCCCAGAAATGACGTTTACCCCAATATCTGGGCACCCCGTGGCTGGATCAAGTTGACACATAAACTTAACCTGGTTAATCTACCTTGACCTGCTTTCTTGTCTTTTCCTCACATGTTTAACCTTAGCTTCACCTGGTCATCACAATTTTCTGATTTTTGCCAATAATCGGAGCCTTGCTGAGAGACTGCTTAATTGCCCTAAAAATTACTAAGATATCGATGAGTGTAAATGACTTAAAAATTCTTCTCTCTATTTGCGTGTAAACTGTGCTCTACCTAAGAGAGAAAATAAAATTTTATTGTGGTATAATAATATAGCATAACACTCAATTTTAACTGTTTTAAAGCGTACAATTCAGTGGGATTAAGCACCTTCACAGCGTTGTACAGCCATCCCCACTACCTCGTCCCAGAACTCTCTCAACACCCTGAGAGGAAACCTCATCCCCGTTAAGCAGTCATTCCTCACTCCCCCTCCCCCAGCCCCTGGCAACCACTAATCTGCTTGCTGTCTCTATGGATTTGCCTATTCTGGACATTTCATATAAATGGAATCGTACACTGTGTGGCCTTTTGTGTCTGGCTTCCCTCACTTAGCTAAGGAAGACTGTGAGTCCCATTCGCTAAGAGAAGGTAAAAAATGGAAAGTGGAATATATTCCATAATATAAACAATTTCAGGTGTCTTTAAAACCACGCCAACTTTCTACTTAGCTATTTTACCAAGATTTGGGGAACTCATCTGCGATCCATCTGCCCCAGACTTTCTGTTCTGTGCTATTAATTCTTTCTTTCCGTGGAGGTTTGAGACAGCAGAACACACGCTGACATGGGGCCAGGGTGGAGAATATGAGGACACTTCAGGGGGCCCATTTCCCCTCTCCAGGCTGGCCTTCCTTCCCGGAAAGTGACCTGGCAGGACCGTAGGGGTCGTCAGGTCATGCAGCCCTGAGGGGCACAAGGATGCTTGTCCCAGGACACTTTAGGACTTGATAAAAATAAAAGCAAGCACATCTCTGGCAGCAAAGTAAATTATTCATGGGCTTATTTAAAAAGACAATATTTATAGAAAAAGAAAAAAAAGGATACCACTTCAATTCCAAAAATCATTTCCAGAAGAAGAAGAAGATTTCTAATCAAATGTGAGCCAGACACTCCCTTCATAGTTCAGACTGCACAGCTATGACTTAGCAAAGGATCCCAGGTTTTCTAAGAGACAGTTTCTACAATGTGGGTAATTTGAAAGAATATATAGCTTTATTGGGAATGTACCATGCAGATGGCCAGCCCAGACCACAAGTCAGCTGAAGTTTTGTGGGAAATGAGCAGTTTGGCAGCCTCTCAGTCTAAAGGGTCTGAGAATGCCATGCCAGAAAGACTCAGGGTCCTCAGGAAACGCTTTAAAACGCTGAAGTACTGGAGGTCCCACTCGAGGGTTGTAGCCTGTGTCACAGATTTTATGCACAGCCAACTCCCATAGCTTTGTTTGGTCTAAGGAATGTACCTTAGCAGAGGCTTTATTTTTCTTTCTCAGCTCTTCCTTTTTTCCTAATCTCCCTTTTTTTATTAATAGCCAAACACAAATACATTGCAAATATTTTGTCTTTATTTCTATCCTGCTACTATTTATATATCTGCTAAGATCAAAGTCTGGATTCATCCTCCAATGAGTTCATGTTATTTTCCTGCTTCTGTTTCAAAATATGGACCATGTAGTCTTTATAATTTTCCTTCATGATGACTAGCTTAGATTTAATCATATACACAAGCACTTCAGTGAATTGCTAAGCAAATCCATGGGAGGATAAAAGGAAGATCGATGGCCTGGTCTAGGCACAAAATTTTTCTCCTTATTTTCAAAAGTTTCTGGAGTCTGTTACTGAACACAGCGGACTGTGGTTAAAAATCCACAATGATTCCTTTGAAATAATAGTATTTGTCTTTTTATGAGGTCCTTCAGCCCAAAAGGATTATTTGACTCCATAATATTTACATTCAAAAGATCTGACTATGAGGCAAGGGTTTTAACAAATACACCTGAATTTATCGATACACATAAATGCTGTCTCCCCCATATATAGGTAGTGGCATTCCAAAGATATTGCTATTGTTTAAAATGGTTTTGGAACTCCATTTAGGAACTGCCTTCCTTCACACACTGAGGAAATTCCCTAAGGGTTAAAAACAGAATCTTTTTCACATCGGTATAAGTTTCATTTTCAGAAACAACCAAATCATTCAATATGGCAGATGGTCATTAACTGGATAGAACTGTTTTAACCTAAATAATAGGTACCTTCCAAATAATATTAGCTTTTTCTTTAATATATAATCCGTTAGTCCTAAAGGTAATTCCAAAAGAAGTTCCTAAAATGTTTAGAACAATAGCAATATGGTTGAAAGAAGTGTCTAGACCTCCAAAGTAACTCCTTTGAAAAGGATGACTCTCATTGAATATATGGACTTTTAAAAAAATTTTTTAAGAAAAATAAGGTATCCTCACCTTGTTTGATTTTCATAGACACTCTACATTACTGGTGACTAGATAAGGGGAGCTGGCTACGTTCCAGTTTGCTACAGAATAAAATTTTATTTAATAATTCAGTTTTTGGAGTAAACAGAAGTACAAAACCTGAAATACCTTCATAGAACTATGCTTTGGTGATTTCTTCTAAAACAAACTTTCAACGTTCACATCAATTTACAATGTGGAATGTATGCTATGCACAAAAGATAAACATACATTAAATGAACATATGAATATTAACAAAATATTAAAATATTAACCCTACCCACTAGAATTTATACTTTGGGTTTCAAAGTCTTGTTTCCAAAGCTAATTTCATTAAGCATGTCTATGATTGGGTTGCAAGAATGGCATATACTGGAATGTTAGATGCTATACAAATTAGTTTAAATAAGTTTTGTTTTTTGCCAACATGGAGTTATTTAATTTAGGTAAACTTGTGTTTTGTTTTTTGTGTTCCTGTCGATGATGAAAGGCAGAAGAAAATCATCACACATTAGGTACCTCTTGTACACAAGGACTGAACACGTTCCTTATTTAATCCACTCAGCATCTCTGAGCTAAATATTTTTATCCCCATTTATAGAGGAAGACACCGAGGCATGGGGAATTTAAACTGCAGACTCCTGGCGAGTGGGAGAAATGAACTCAGAATTACCTGACCATGTGTGGAGAAAAAAGCCAAAGACCATACCCACATGTTTGGAAAATGAAGTGGAATTATCTTCCCTTAGAGAACCTTTTTTTCACCAAAAAAACTGATGTTATCATTCCCCCGCATCATTCTTTTTCATTAATCTTAATAACTTTTTTTGTCATACTTTTTTCCCAAATGAAACAGTGCAATTATCTTCCTATCTGGGAAAATAAAATGTTCTATGAATTTTTATCTTGTTATTTATTCAGGAGGCTTTGGAAACCAGTTAAGTGCTTGAACCAGTTAAGTGTTTGGGAGGGACATATAAAAATAAAACAAGCTATATAAAGAACTGTTGAAGTGAATAAAATAAAGGGAAAAAAAACATGATCCTTTGTTAAAAGGCACTAGGAGACTTGACCATCTAGTGGGGTAAGAGGTTAAAGATTTAAATTAGGAAAAGAATACAGAAGAGATCCTTCAACTAAAACGCAAGAGGAAATTGAGAATCAATGTCAGAGCATTCTACTTGACCTTAGAGACATATTTTACTGGTGACTTTTTTGTTTTTAAGAGTGTTTCTGATTTTCTTTTTCATTTGTTAATGGCCCAAATTTTCCAGCTTACCTCCCAGTTTATTCTACCTAGTAAAAGCTTATTCATTTTTAGCTTTTATTTTCTTGTTCAGCCTCTGAGGACTGACAACTTGAAAGGAAATAAACTAAAATAAGGCACCAGGATTAAATAATGAATTTTTTTCATCATCTTGATGGATGACAATTCATTTTGAAAATAAATATAAGCTCATAATTTACTGATATTTTGTGAGATTCTTACCTTATTTCTGTGAGGGTTTCATTCTCATTGCCTTCTGTCTTTACCATTGTCAGAACTAACACCACCCAAATCCTAAAAGGGGTTAAACCTGAAGTGACTTGATGTTTTGACAGTGTTATGGCAAAAAAAATGGTGTTATCCAGAAATTTAGACTTGTGAATATGTCATATGAGGAGTTCTCAAAATTTCAACATGACTTGCCTAATTCTGGCTTTTTTTGTTTTCTGTAGTCTGCATTTGTTTTTATGCCAAAAGGATACACAGAAAACTTGTGTGCAATGCTCATCTTGAGTTGATCTTATGAAGCAGAGCTGAGTATAGAATTTTCTTTCACTTCAAAGGGCATAGACCACAGGGTGCAAAGAAAGAAGGGATTGGGTCCTTCCAGGCAAACCTTGCCCTCTGGCACTCATTCTCAACTCCCCACGGATGTAAGAGGGCAAATTCTGGCCCCTTGTAGCTCTAGGTAACATTTCCCACAACCCCTGACTCATAAATATTGACATTTGGGAAAAACAAGAGCAGAAAAGAGAGAAAAGGGCTTTGCCAAAAGAAAAAGTGGTTTTCAAGTTGAAGTGTTCGTATATTTTTCTAAAGCCTGATTTACATCAAAGACACTACTATAATTTTAAATAAAATATACCTCATCTTGGTATTTTAAAAAATAGTCTTGTCGATCAACAACTAGAGAACATAAGAATCAAAACTTTCAACGGAGTTTTAAAAATCTTTTTTTCCATCAGGAGAATAGTTTTAACTAACAGGACTGAGTTGAATGCAATTTTCTAAAAGGAACTACAACAATGATCTCAGAGAACATCTTTTTTGGTGAATACCAATTTTTAAATTATAGTGAATTCTTGATTTTCAGCAAAATCTTTTCTTCTTTCTCTTAAATATTTGTCTCCACTCTTCTTTACTTCAAAAAACAGAAATATGGTTAACTAAGACCTTTGAGAATTCTTCACAGCCCCCAGCCAGTTTGTCCCCATTGTGGAACTGCAGCGCGACCTGGTGGTAATTACTGTTATTACCTTGGTTTCTGCGTGTGAATGGCCAAAATTACAAACCGAAATAAAAGAACGCCTTGTGTATAGGCTTTTAGAAAATAAAAATAAACTATCAGGAAAAATAACAGTAGAGTGGTTCTCTTAAATCATAATTGCGAGCAGAGATTTTTATAGTTTTTAATATAATATACCTTTTAAGAATCGTTTAGTAAGGTACCTCATGAGTCATTGACATAAACTGATACAATTTGTAACATTCATATATTTTCATAGTAATCCTCTTTTTTATCACATTTCCAATTATCTGAGCAATGTCTCAAAAGCATTTCAGGGGCAAAAATATCTTAAATAAGTAATGAAGTAAACTAAAAAATTTATCAGCCCTGCAAGGATTCTTTTCCCCTCTGTGCCGTGGGTACAATAAGCATCATCAAAAGACAAAAAAAAAAAAGATCCATTTGTCAAAAGACTTTTCCCCAGCAATCAAATTTTAGCTAACAAGAACTTAATTAAGTTCATTTCCATCTTAAAAATGAAACGTATTTTTGATGTTTTTTCCCCTAAAAGACAAGGCAGTTTTATATGCTTTTCTTTTCACAGCTAGCAACACCATTGACACAGGACTTTATGGACAAAATGGTGATTCATAGTATCTGATCTTTTATATGTTTACATCTTTTACTTTACACCCATTCTCTTGCCTAATCCTTTCAACAACCCTGTCAAATTAAGGATCACTGTCTCCATTTTACAGATTAGAAAACTGAGGCTTAGGGATATGAAATAGTTTATTCAAGGTCACTGAGCTGGTGAGTGACAGAAGGGACTGAACCCTTCTCCAAAGCCCATGCTCAGGATCTAGGGCTTGGTTGGTCCTCAATAAATAATCGTTGGCTCAGTGAACAAATGCACCTATTGCAAGGATAGTAAGGACAAGCCTAGACTAAATCCAAGGTCTTTTGACTCTACATCTAGTAATTTTTCGGTAAAGTTTAGACATACTTTGGCTTTTCTCTTGCATCTGCATGCAATTATACTCTTCTGAGCCGGCTAAGCGCCTTCTATTTTCCAAAAAAGAACAAAGAAGCAATACCAGGCCAGAGTCACCTGAGCCTCACATACCTGGGCTGTTTGATCCACTAGGCACTAGCAGGGGATCTTTATGATTTTTTTGCCATACATCCCTTTGGAAGTCTAATGAAGCTTCTGGAACTCTTTCCAAAATCATCTTTTAGAATATTACATGAGAAACTAACTATTTTAAAATAAAATTTTCAAAATACTTTTTAAAAAACTAATTTGTAATATATGTGCTCATTTATTCATTAAGTAATTAAATCTAGCAGCAGATTTAATAACTACTATATTTTTAGAGTAGCAGTGAGTATAAATGACATTTTGAGATATCTGTAACCCCTGTAATGTGATATCACAATATCAGTCACTTCTGTTGGTAAGAGAGATATTGTTAATATTAATGTGATATGTGGCTTATGTTCATAATTAAAGAAAAAGCGAAATTTCAATTTGAAGTTAATGAAAATAAAAATTTCTTTTCATCTAAGTTCATGGACCCCTCACCCTGTTAAGAAATCAAGGCTAATCTTTAATGAGTTACTCATAGACAAATCTTTTCAAAAACTAAATTATAAAAAAATTCTTTTGTTCAAAAAATGTATACAACAAGTATATACATTCTCCTTGGTTACACATTCCTCTTGGAAAGTATATATTTTTTTATATAGTCCCCTTGATTAATATGTGAGATATTCACTTTAATATGAATGGTCTGATGTGAGGCAAGGCTCCAAAAATAAGTATGTCTGGGACCTAGGAAGGTATTAAGACAGCCTTGCCTGAGTCTTATGACATTGCTCAACAAATATTTACTGGTTGCTTGTAATAATTTCATTTAATTTAGCAAATATTTGTTCAGCAGCTATTATGTACCAGACACTATTCTGGACATTTTAGGAAACAGGTTAAAAAATGCATAATTTTATATCATTTGTGTAGCACTTTATAATTTTCAAAGCACTTCTACACATATCCTTCATTCAAGCCTATTTTCAACAACAAGAGGTAAGCAAAGAAGGATCTGGAGAATAATTCATTAATTTTTTCATTCCCATAATAAATCCCACTTCAGACAAATGGTAGGTATCCAATAAATGCAGACACCGTGCTCAGTTCTTATCCTTATCCTTTAAACAAGCCCTCAAATTAGGGCTGCCAGGTGAAATACAGAACACCCAAATAAATTTGAATTTCAGATAAACACATAATTTTTTTAGTATGTCTCGCATAATATTGTAACTAAAATATACTGCACTCGTTTGATACGGCTGCCATAACAAAGTACCACAGACTGGGGGCCTTAAACAACAGAAATTTATTTTCTCACAATCTCGAGGCTCAAAGTCCAAGATCGAGGTGTCGGTAGGGTTGGTCTCTTCTGAAGCCTCTCTCTCTGGCTTGTAGATGGCCATCTCCTCGCTGTGTCCCTGCATGGTCTTCCCTCTGTACCTAGCGCTGTCCTCATCTCTTCTTCTTATAAGGACGCAAGTCATATGGGATTAGGGCCCACCTCGATGGTCTCGTCTGACCTTAATTGCCTATTTAAAGTCTCCAAATCCTGTCACATTCTGAGGTACTGAGGGTTAGGCTTCAACAAATGAATTCGAGGGAGACACAAGTCAGTCCATAACACACACTAAAACATTATTTCTTGTTTATCTGAAATTCAAGTTTAACTGGGCATCCTGTATTTTTTGTTTTTGTTTTCTGTTTTTTTTTTTTTTTTTGGCTAAATCTGGCAACCCTACCCTGGATTTCTCTGTCTGAGGACTGTCTCTCCACTGCAGGAACTTGTTCAACCACAGGTAGGAACAAGCCAGAGGGTAGGGAAGTTAACTCCCCTGTGAGAAGGCAGCAATCAGTGATGGGTGAAGCTTGGTGGGGAAAGGCACTAGCTTCCTTTCTTTCTAGGGAGGCAATTCTGAGCATATTCTACAAAGTCTCCCGCAAGGTCCTAGTGGGTTGGAGGCCCAGCTGTCCGCAGTGGCAAACGCCCATTAATGCCCCCAGCACTGGCTTCCTCCCCTTCCCTGTCTCACCTTCCCTCTCCCCTTCTGCTCTCCCTAGAGTCACCTCCCACCTTCACATTCACATCTTCGTCTCAGGATCTGTTTCTGAGGGAACTCACCCTAAAATAAATGCTTATTGATTTGAATCCTCATTTTCAGAAGAGAGGTTTATGGAGCAACCAGACGCCGAAGGGCATGGAGATGGATGGATAGTGACAGACCTTCTTTCCCTTACTCAGCATTGCCTCTAGCTATCAATCATTGCATTCCTGTCATGTTCCAGGCACTGGGAGAGTCACTTTACACGTGTCTTGGCTCATCCTTTCATCCACTCTGCATGGTAGCTATTGTTCAAATTGCAAATGGGGAAACTGATGCTCAGAGAGGTTTTCTGAAGCCACACAGCTATGGCAAATGTCTTTCCCTCATGGTGCTTAAAAGCGAGTTGAGAACATATAACATTTATATGTGAAAAGATAACTAACAACACAAGAGAGTGGGTGGAAGTGTGTAACAGGCAGTTCAGAGAAGTCCTATGGAAGTCCAAAGAGAAATAAGGGTGAACTGGGAAGATTAGGGAAGTCTTCACATGGGAGCTTGGGTTTGGGCTGAGTCTTAATGGATGTGGCAGATTCAACTGTGAAAAGAAGGGCAAGGGGAGAGTTCTGGGTGAGAGGGTGGAGGCGCAGAGTGTAGACGCAGGGCTGGGCATGTGTACTGTGACTGTAAACAGACAGATGGCCTGAGGATGGATACAGGGAACAAGGCCATATTGCAGAGGTCTTGGAATGCCAGATAAGAAATAGAGAGTTTATCTGAATACTTACGTTGAGCAAACGAAAGTTGTTAAAAGAAGAAAACTGGCACAACCAAAACAAGGTTTTATGAGATTCATCTGGCAGTGGCATGCAGGCTGGCTTAAAGCAGAGACTGGTTAGTAGACACCTGACAGTTCATGCTTATGGTACTAAAGACCTAACAGAGAATAATGAACAGGAAAGCGTAGATGACATTACAAGGGAGTTGTCAAGTCCGTGTCACTAAGAGGTCAGGGAGAAGGAAGAATAAAGAAAGCTCCTTTATTGTACCAGGGTGACGGGGAAAAGGTACCGTGAACAAGAAGTTGGGAAGTTAGATACATGAAGAAGAGGAAAGTAACTCTCTCAGGGTATTTTTCATTTCTGTGAAAATTATACAGTAGGATTTTCTGAATGTTCTGGAGTTGTGGATATGTTCCCACTTGCTAGACAAAAGTAATTCAAACCTGTAGGTGAGGCACTCTCTCTTCTCCATCCGTCCTATCCCACCCCATGACCTTGCCTAGCACCTAAGACCGGATCCATAACTATAGGAGACATCAATTGTTTCTGCCTGCCGAACATCCCCTCTCCCTTCACCTGGTAACAGCATTCATGGTTTCCTTCGGAGATCTCGTTCCATGCAGTACAGGTGGGTCTGATCCTGTCCCATTCCACTCCATCCAACTTCCCCTACCCCTAGCCCAACTGCAAAAATGGGCACATATTCCAGACCTGGTCAGTTAGAACACCCTGTACCCCCTTCAAGCACAGCGATTCAGGAGTAAGCATGTGGCTTCAGCCAAGCCAATCATTATCAGTGAAATCGTTCTTGAGAATAACAGGAAACACTTCTTTCTGCTACAATTAGGGTCCATAGTAGGAGTTAGGGGTTATAAATTAAAGTTAAAGATCAAAGGATGTGATGAGGGCTAGGAAAGAGCCTGGCTAAGATGAGAGAAACAGAGCCCTAGAAAAATCATTTGAACCCCTGGGTCCAGCCACATTTGAAGTTAGCTAAACTTCTGAACTTTCCAACTACATCATCAAAACATTCTCTCTTTTTTTTCATTTGATTTGTTTTGTTTTGTTTTGTTTTGAGGAAGATTAGCCCTGAGCTAACTGCTGCCAATCCTCCTCTTTTTGCTGAGGAAGGCTGTCCCTGAGCTAACATCCATGCCCATCTTCCTCTACTTTATATGTGGGACGCCTACCACAGCATGGCTTGCCAAGCAGTGCCATGTCCCCACCTGGGATCCGAACCAGCAAACCCCGGGCTGCCGAAGCAGAACGTGCTCACTTAACCGCTGTGCCACCAGGCCAGCCCCTCTTTTTTTTCTTCTTTAAGGAAATAGAATTAGACTTCAATTACTTGCTACCCCAAAAAAAGTTTTTTATGTAGCTAATTTTACCAACTTTTTATTAAAATGTGTCCTGCCTGTGCCAACAGTCCACACAATCTTAAAAATCATTTTATTGAAGTTTTTCCTTCCTTGGCCCCCCTAGGTGTGTTACTCCTCCCTTTTCTCTGCCTCCCACACCCAGTTTATTTGCATTTACTTTAAAGAATGTTTAAAAGTTTGCTCTAGCAGCACACCCTCCCATGTGTGGACTTATGAAGAATCTCCAAAAAGGCTTCCAAAAAGAGGAGGGTAGCAAATGGCCAAGCCCAGATGACAACTGTGGCCCTAGCCAACCCCTTTGATTTCAGCCCAGTGGCTATCTGAGCAGAAAATCCAGCCATCTGACCTACCAAAATTGTGAAGTAATCAATTTCATCTGTCGTGAGCCACCAAGTTTCTGGTAATTTGTTCCCCAGCAATAGAAAAGTGATACAGGCCAGATGCAACAACTTGTTCTTTACCTTGGAAGGGATATCTTGACATGCCTGAAACCACTAAGACCTTAGAAAATTGAAATGGAGACATACAGGCAGATTCCAATGGAGCTGGGGACCTGGAACACCTATATTCTGTGGAGCCTCTATGCCAAGAGAAACAGCTCTTCCGACTGTGCTTAAGGAGGTTAGTCTCCCACTTTTTAGCCTGAAGAGCTTCCTGGTATATTGTAGAGGAAGGTATCCAAAACTTAAGTAAATTAGACTTTAAGCTCCAGCTTCAGACACAAAGACTTACAATAGCCTTACAGAGTCCAATCTCTGTAACAAAGGGTGTGTGTGTGTGTGTGTGTGTGTGTGTGTGTGTTCCAGTGTTCCTGCTTCTCTGGTTGAACCCATAGTGATGAAGGAGCCGTCATTGTCACCATCTCTAGGTTCAAGGTGCATCCTCTTTGCCCCAGGCCCTGGTGTCCTCCTAATGTACCTCCTTCAGAGTGCTATTCCCTACTGGTCTGAGAGGCAAAAGTCACACCTATTCTCCTCAGTTTGGCTCAAGAGATTCAGGACATATTAGGCATTTTTCATTAAATCACTCATCAACCTGTTCTTTATATATGAAAAAGAATGATGTGAGAAAATCTACAGTTTTTCTGCACCAAAAATATTTTTTTCCAAAAACATTGCCTTGATATTTCCCTTTATTTTGTGTCTTGTTTAAGGAATGCAAAAGATTTCAAAAAAATAATTGATACCATTTCAGTCTTTATTCAAGTCAAAGAAACACAACCTGGCTGTAGCAGTCCGGCTTCAGTCACAGAAGCAGAGCCACTAAAGCATTATGGGAAGAGGAGATTTATTACAGGAATTAGACCTCACACAGATGTGGGAGCAGCTGAGGAAGTGAAGGCCAGAAGGTTTGAGAAAGAGTCGCTAACTAGTCCTCCAAAAGCACCGGCATAAGTAGGTAAGTCGGAGCCTGCAGGGAAACCTGAGAGGAACTATACCTGCAGGGAAACCTGAGAGGAACTATACCCAGCGGCTTCGGTGGGATTGTGAAGGGGGAGCTCAGGTAAAGATCTACAGGAAGACACTCCCTCTGTGCAGCTACCACCTCTGTGGGTCTGCAGTCAAGCTTCCGGTTAGGGAGGAGGAGGAAGCTGAGCCTGCTTTGTTCCAGTGGGGCCAGCAGTCAGAAAGATGAGCTGGACAGTGTGGAGGAGAGCAAGAATAAGGCGGATCCATAGCCAACTGTGTCTGACCACGATGCCCTTTCAGAATAATAGTCTTTGCCTCGCCCCAATCTTCCAGATTTCCCCTTGGCCAACCCAGAACCATGCATGGAAGAAAATTCTGGGAAACATAACTCCTAGCTTAAAGAAGTTGCCATTGTGTAATCCGACACACCAGCTAAGAAAAAGAGGAATTTATTATAAGGATCCTGCAGTTGTTCACAGAACTGAGGACAGGAATGAAACTAGTTCTTGGTCATAGTCAGAAACAGGAACTCAAGCACTACCAGGGCTCTTTCGGTGTCTTGTCTGTCTTGCTGCTCTACACTTACCTTCTCCTTTATCCAAGGAGCTTTCCCCAAGGACTGACCTATTCCACTGCAGGAAAGCTGTGCTAACTGCTGACAACTCCCAAGCCTTATTTCTTACAGTTTCTTCAGACATTTTAACTGGAGAGACTCTCTCCGCTCTGTCTCTTGGTGCCTAGTCCCAGAAATTCTGAGAAAGGACTCATTGGCCAGTGGGCTGAGTGATGTTGTAACATGACTGTTCCTGCTATACCATGTGGATGGGGAAGGAGCAGATTTCAAAAGAAAGTGGAGAGTTTTGAGCAAAGCAGCTCATAGTTGACATGGCGAAGTGCTTACAGTGTAACAGGCTTGATGCTAAGAGCTTTGCATATATTATCTCATTTAATGTTTGTGCTAACCCTCTGAGATGGTTACCATTCTTGTTCCCATTTCACAGATAAGGAAAGTGAGGCTCAGAGAGTTTATATCTTACCGAAAGTCTCAGAGCTCATAAGTAGTAAGATTGATCTGAGTCCAAAGAGTGCTCTTTGTACTACAACAGTGGTTTCCAGTGTTTCAAGGGCCCCAGGGGCTTTATTCAATTGTCATTATGTGGTGGGCTCTCTCTCAATACTGCATTTCAACAAAACTCACCATTTTTTTTAAAAGTTCTTAAAAACCTCTATGCCATATTGTACTACCTCCTTTCTCATTTCACAGGTAGTGGAGACACAAAATGATGACCAATCTATACATCTGAAGAACAGCTCTGACTCCTGGTACAGAGCTCTTTCCCCCTTCCACACTGCTCCTGCATCCTTGACCATCCACTGCAGTAAATACAATAAAAGCTACTTTTAATTTCCTACTTGTAGCAAGAGAAAAATGTGTTCACTGTAGTTTAACATAATCAAAACAAAACCCACACTTCACATAATCATGTAAATTGCTATTGACACTACTTGAGACTCAAGAACCTTCTACCAGAAAGAAAAGTCAAAGCAAAATGGAACAACAGCTTGGAAGTTCATTGTTTCTTTTCCTCCCAGGATTTCATTATAACAGCAACTAATATATATTGAGCATGCTACTATAAAGCACTGTACCAGGCACAACAGATAGAAGTGAGTGTGTACAACACAGTCCTAGACTTTTAAAATTTGGTTTAGTAGATAGAATGCAAACATAGAATATAACCAACCATTTATTTCAGTCTATTCTAACCACTAAATGAATGATACAGAATAGAGAGTAATCACTGAGGCCTGGAACAGTCAGAAAAGGCATCATGGGGAGATAGAAGTTGAAAGCCTAGACTTTATATAACATTTATTCCTTCAAGCATTCATTCATTCACTCATTCATTCAATATTTTTTGAGTTAGGCATCATACTTAATGCATGCGGTATACAGGCTGGATAGAGGTATGAGGGAGATTATTCCACTATCAGAATAGTACAAGTCAAATGTGTGCTCTTCACTCTTCCATCCACCAGGCATTTGTTGTGTGTCTCTTACCTGTTAAGCACTGTGCTAGATCCTTTTGTAAATGAAGTAAAAGATAGTCCAGTCACTGTCTACAATGACACAGAAAACATTTATGTAATAAGTCTTTGTAAAAATAAATGCCCAAATAGCCCTTGTTGAGGACTTTGTAGCACAAAGAGAGGGCTCAAAGAAATGGCACAAGGCCAACAGGATGCAGGCAGTACCCTGGGTTCTCACCATCCAAGTGCTAGGGAGGATCACAGCTGGCCACACCATGGTTGTGCTCCCGGAGAAGGACATGGATCCCCTGCCACTTTGCATATTTATGGAAACGTTGAGAGGGGCGGGAATCGCTCAGCTGATTTAAGAGATTCAGTCTAGCTGAATCATCCTTTTCTGGGATGTTAATTTATATCGGCACTGGTTTCAGCCCAAGGCCTTGAAACTCATATCCCTTCTTGCTCAGCCAACTTGTTGCTAGGTGCCCGAGACAGGGCAGCTGTGCTTATCCAGGGAGAGAAATAGTCTAAGTCTTCTCAGAACTCAGAGTGAGGTGGGATAGCAAGATAAATCCACAGATGGGACTTGAATAGTTGGGAAGAAAAGAGGTTGGGTATTCTAGACAAGGGGCTGCCACAGCTAAAGATGCTCAGGCAGAAATCAGGATGTTGAGTTCCCCATAGCAACTCAAGTGCTTAGTAGAGTGCTGATTAATAATAGGTACTTAGTAAATATTTGTTGGATGACTGAAAGACATCCAGGAAATCTGCATGCCTAGTGCATCTCAAACTTGTACCTTCGGGTACTACGTCAGATCCCTAGGAAACACACGTTCACTCTTCACCATTAGGGATCCTGCGATGGAAAAGCTTGAAAAGCACAAGTGGTGGGTTCCTGTTGAGTAAAAGTAAAAGAAAAAAGTGATGAAAATAGAGCTAAAAGATAAGTTGTAAGATTCCTAACCCTTTCGTGAAGAAAGAATTGCCAGTTAAGACTAAATAATTTTTTTTAAGATTTTATTTTTCCTTTTTCTCCACAAGAGCCTCAGTACATAATTGTAAATTCTTAGTTGTGGGTCCTTCTAGTTGTGGCATGTGGGATGCCGCCTCAGCATGGCTTGATGAGTGGTGCCATGTCCGTGCCCAGGATCCGAACCAGCAAAACCCTGGGCCACAGCAGCGGAGAGCACGATCTTAACCACTCAGCCATGGGGCTGGCCCCTAAAGAAATTTCTTTATTTAAATCAGCAGTAAACTGGATTTTGTGGCCTCCACAATAAATAAATCATATAAGTATTATAAATAGGGATATGAGTTCATAGCAATAGGCTTCCACAATAAGACAGTGTCTGGCTTTATAAACCATCTTTGGGGAAAACAAAAATTAAACCCTGCAAGATCTAAGAATTCGTAACTGTATATACACACACACACATGCACACACACTCTCTCCAAAATTTAAAATAATCTGATTGAGAAACTACAGTCCCCTCTTAAAGTCAAAATTCTTTAAGGCCATGAGTGAAGATGACAATGGTATATAGCTAATGCAATATACGGTACTATCGCATTACTAGAAATTCAAAGGATTAACTATAACTGGAAAGAAAACTGGACCACCAAGCTTCATTTTGTATTTTATATTTTTGTGTAAAACTTTACTAGTCCTCAGTTTCAAAATTTGCTCTCACTCTGCCTTGCTTCACCTTTTTCAGAAAATATATGTCGTGTGGTTTGGGGCTCCCTGAGGACAACTAGTACGGTCAGTTCAATGACGCTGTAAATTTCAGATCTGGATATTGTCACCCATTTGCTCTTTCCAAAGATGCAGGGCACTTATTTCAGGACACTTGTCCTACTGTTTTAGCTTAAAAAAACATTGGTGACAGTCTAGCTGAAAATTCAAATGGAAAAGAATTTGAAATGGTTGGCATCTTCCCTTCTGGTGATTTTTTTTAACTGATTCTGGAGAGGAATGTTTCTGTGCAGGATGACCAGGCTAGGGTGCCACTGATCCTATTATTGCAAGCCCCTTCATAATCAGTGTAGATGGCCACACAGTTCATTCAACCCATAGTGATGAGAATCAAACATGAAGAAGGCTGAAATAATCAGGTCAAATTTGCATCCGGCCAGTTCAGTGGTCACATAAAAGTGAGGGCAAAAAAAAATGAGGGTATAATCAAAAGTCATAATGGATCATATTTTCTGTGGGTAAAACAGTGGTGATGATCGTGAAGTATCAGCCAATTTCAGAAAGACACTAGCAAGTAAACGTAAATCATTAATACTTGTATAGGGAGGGAATAAAAATAAACAGTAGTGTTTACCATATACATTTAGGCAGATTTATGTGGCAAACATCTAATTTCCAGCTCATTCCCTCTCTTCATAAAAAAAAGTTAGCCAGTAATCGAAGCATCAAGGAGTCAGAATATTTTAAGCCGAAGTACTATTTTTAATACTTTCTGTTTCATTAGTTGGATTTCTTGGGTTGGATTTCTTCTGTTTGTCACCCCCAATCCATCCTCTGCCCTTCACTGCCATGCTCTGTGTCCTGGAAGGCTGATCTGTTTAGACTACATCAACAGGCCCCCTTGTCCTCTGGCTTCCTCTTGGGTTTGGCAAACAGGGGGCATGAATGGGAGATCAGAGGAAGGTAGGAGAGTGAGGCCAAACATTAATTATTTCCACTCCCATTGATGAAGTCATCCATCCATGGAAGGTCATAGCTCTTTTTTAGATGGTCCATTCCACACAGCCTCTCTATCTTCACGTTCTAGTAACTACTTCCTCCTCTTTGCTCTATTACTGTATCATCCCATGTGGTTTCTGTACTCCTTGCCCAAACATTTATATTTATAAACAGTCCTTCTATAAAACTCTCCTCAAATCACCCAGTTTGATTGACCATGTGTAACGTTGGTTGAATCACATGACCAGTAATCATTATTTAGAACTATTTGGCAATTAGTATTCATTCAAAACAACTGTTTGATAATAACAAAAGGTGTGGCTGTTTCCCTTCACCTTGGCATGTTTTCCTTGATAAACCTGAGGCAAGATTCATGGAACATACCTTCAATATTATCTCAACGTCCTTCCTCAAGGGTATGTGGTCTTGCTTTTATTAAAATGGCTCTGGGTCTAAGAGCTGTCTTGGGAAGGGAAAGCAATTAATGCTGTCAGGTTGACTCAAGTCAGGCCTCTATTCACCAAATGGACAATTTTTTGGTGATACAAATCAAGTAGGTCTGGTTATTTAGTTTAATCTTTATTGGGGAACAATTTCCCACTGCATTTCTGAATGCTTTCTATCACCTTTTGTTCTAGACTACCATTTCAAGGATATTTGTATGGTAAACAGAAGGTAGAGATAGTGTCTCCCTCTAGGGGAAAGAGCACATTCGTTTCCTGAGCAGGATAATAAAGACAATGTCTCCCTCCAGGGCAAAGTTTGGGCAGGTTTCCTTCTAGGTCATTAGAAAAGAATGGAGTTTTCTAAGCTTGGAGTCCCTCAGCTGTGATGCAAACCCACTTCTTGCACAGCACACACTTGGGCCTCTCCACCTCACCCCATGGGCCTTGGGAGGCAAGGGGAAACGTGAAGCTTATACCGCCTGCTGTGCTGTAAGTAGAAGAGTCCTTTGTCTCTGACCCAGATGTCTTATGTCTTCTGTCAGCATCTGTGAAACTGGCAGGCTAAGCTGTTAGCTTGAAAACAGGATAAAAATCTCAGACCCTTTACAGTTCTTAGCAGTCCAAGGACTCCCAGCTTAGGCAGCCACTATGCTGAAGTCATGCATTTCTATGTCTGGCCTGCTGCCTTTTATACTAACTGCAGTCACTTTTCCTCTGGTCATTAAGTACTGCAACTTGGCTTATACTGTGTCTGGATCCTGCCCCCTTCATTGAAAGCAGGGAACCCATATTAAAAGCGCTGTTCCCCAGTAGCAGAGACGATTATGGAAGACAGCCACTAACGCACTTCCCAAAGATAGTGGCACTCCTTTTACCGGTGGATTTTCTCTAGGCTCCTTCTTGGGGAGATAAAGTTAGAGAATCGGAGCTTGAATGGACTACACATGAAAAATCCACTCCAGCATCCCTAGTTCCAAAGTCTTTAAATTCCTCTCTCCACATTATGCCAAAGAAATTTTAGCACCTTGACTTCATTTAGTGTGGCTCCATTGAGTCTAGGATTCAGTTATCTAGAATCATTCCAGCTGCTCCAGTTAGCAAGCTTTGCTGAAGTAAAGGAACAAAGCGCTAGAGGATCTTACACCAGCAATTAAATATTTCAGCCTGGAAGTGACACACATGACTTCCCCTCATAACCTGTTGTCCAGAACCACATGGTCCCTCCTGCAAGGGGGGACAGCAAAGGGTAACCTTTCAGGGTCCTGGAAGGAGAGGAAAATTGGATGTGTTGGCAACACACCCACATCATTTAGGGCTGCCCCAGTCATGAAGAGCTACAGTATCATGAACTATTCATGCACCCTAATGGACAGCCCATTTGGCTACCCATACTCCCTTCATCTCTCCTGAACAACCACCCAGAACCAGAGTTCCTGAAATCTTCAATTGGGAGGATTATAGCAGCTATGTTTTACATTATTTGGTTGTTTCTTTTCTCTCAACTCCCTACATCTTACGTGTAAAGCACCCATAGTAACTAATGTTTTAGATTTCAGGTGGGAGTTATGTCTGAATTGATATCACCCCACAGTAAGACATGAGTCTGAGCCTTTTGCTTGTTCAGTTTATTGGTGCCTTCTGGACCTGCTAGGGCCAGGTCTTGCAATTACCACTTCTGTTTTATACTGGAATGCTACTGGGCATGCCCAGTGTTATGGTTCAGCGATCAGATAATAATAGCTAGTTTCTGAAGGGTGGTTTAGGTTGTCTAGTCACTTGGAGACCCAAAGTCAGATGTTCAGTTTCTATCAGGACCCAGTAGCAAGCTAACAGCTGCTTTTCAAATGAAAAATACTTATAGCATGAACTTCCTCCAAGTCCTCGTTTGCTCTGGGGTTTGCCCAAGTCTCCAAACAGCATCTCTGCTGCCATGCACACTTCCAGTGCCATCAGGTCTGCTACAACATAAGGCCCAAGGGGCATGTCAGGCTGCGTCCCAGCCTGGACCTGCTCGAGAGCTCATTCTTGTTCCAGGACCCACTTAAAACTACCAGCTTACGGTATATCTCATAAACGGGTTAGTGCAGCATGCCCAAATGTGTGTATATTGTCGCCAAAATCCAAAAAGGTTCATCAAACACTGTGCCTCTTTCTTTGTGGTGGATGGTGCAAGGTGCCGCCACTTGTCTCTCTCTGTAGAGACTTCCTAATATGCCCCAAACCAATGAACCCCTTGAAACTTTACCAAAGTGACACAGCCTTGAACTATCACAGAGTTTATCTCCCACCCCCTGGTGTATATATTTTCTACTTCCTGCTCACTAGGTCTAATTAACAATGTAATAATCAATATAAAGCATCAATGTGATGTTTCATAAAACACAATAAAGATATCTCTTTGTCTCTGCTATGTAAACGCTTCTGATTTTGCCTACTGATTGGGTTGGAAAAGGATACATTTGCCAGGTCGGTATTGCATGTCAAGTGCTGGGGCGGTGATTTGTTCCAGTGAATATACTCTATCTATAGCTGCAACTAATATCATAATCTGATTAGGTTTGCAATAATTTGTCATTTTCCAAGGCCCTTCAGGCTTTTGCTCTGGTCAAACAGGAAAGTTTCATGCAAATATAGTAGGAATCACTATCCCTGCTTCTCTCAAAGTTTTTGTGGCAGCAGTAATTTCTACAATCCTGTCGGGAGTGTTGCTTACCATTTACCATTGGTATATTGTGTGGGAAGAGTGTCAGAGACTCTAGATGACCTTTCCTTTCACAATAAATAGCTCTCACTCCACGGGACAGGGAACCAGAATTGTACTCTGCTAGTTACCAAGTATATGTGTATGTGTATGTATTCCCACCATATGTCCTGGCACTGGAGTAACAAACACAGGATGGGTCTGCAGTCCCATTAGATGCACTGTTACATGAATTTAGGCCAAGACTTCACCTAACACCTGACATTCATAAGCCCTTACTTGCATGGACTATTGTAGTGTTTTGGGTCTCTGAGGATCAGTGTAAGACTATAGCCAGTGTGTAATAGTTCCCAGAAGTTTTAGGTATTTCCCTTTCTCCAGTGCACAGTCCCCTGGGTAAATAGCTCCAGGTCACTCTGTGGAAGGCTTGGGAGGAAATCCACCATATACACCCATGGCTGTACTGCAGGGTTCTTCTTCAAAGGCACTCGGCCTCCACCTCTTTTGAGGGGCTTCAGGTCTATACACTTGGCTTAGTTCTGGCAACCCAGTAAGAATGCATGAATCCTAACAGTGGTGTCTAGTTAGTTTCTTCCCAGAAGATCATGAAGTATTCCTTCTACTATGTAAAGAAGAATGTAAGCAAGCTGCTCATTCATTTCAAAACACTCCTATTACTATTCCTTCTCTGTGATTCAGTGTACTAATTGCATCTAAACTTGTCTTTGTCAGTTAAACTCTACCACCTAGCCTCTACCCCTCTAGACTTCCATTTCCCACTGTAATCAGGAAATGCAAGTTTTGTAGCATCTCCTGCTATCTTCTCCGGATGTCAGAAGACAGCCACCACGCAGATGCCCTCTTGCCAATTTCCCCATTGCTTGGTGAAGAGAGTGTCCTCCAGACTTTCTACAGAGTATGATAAGTTGGTAGCAAGCTGGTTGCTAAGAACAGGGTTTAAAGAGTCAAATCAAGAAGGAGCCACTGCCACTAGGTTCTTCACAATGAACCCTGGAATGCTGCTACAAGACCGCAGCTGTGCTGGACACCTCATTCTGCCTTCTAAGTATTGGAGAGGGCATTGCTGGAGGAACCTAATCACTATTTAGAACTTTAGCTACAAGGGGGTTTGAGAAACGTAGTTTCTAGCTGGGTGGTCACATGACTAGCTAAAATTCTTTTACTATAGCAAACAGGAAGAACCCATGTGGAGGGATAACTTCCAGTCTGCCATAGGCAGCTCTCCTTCTCTACTGGTTGCTTTCCATCAGCACTTATAAATATGCTCACAAGTTGTTGTTTTCTTCCATTTTGGAGGGAAAATAAAACTTTCCCTCATCTCCATATCCCCCTTTAACCGTTTTCCTCCCCTTATTCTATATAAATATATATCGTGAAAAAATTGTCCCCAAATACTTAGCAGTGGATATAGGAAAGTCTGAATTCACCATAGGAAGGGAGCTCTAAATATTAATGTGCAATGTACAAAACTGACAGCTGTGGAATGATTGAAAGTTGAGGAATGTTTGTTCCAGTGTCAGGTCATTTTTTTTAACACCACCAGGTGTGGTAGGCAGAAAAATGGCCCCCCAAAGATGTCCATGTCCTAATTCCAGAGCCTGTGACTACGTTACCTTGCATGGCAGAAGGGATTTTGCAGATGTCGTTAAGGTTAATGACTTTCAGATGAGATTATTTTGGATCATCTGGGAGGGCTCAGTCTAATCACATGGGTCCTTAAAAGTGTCAGATGAAGGAAAAAGAGGCAACTCTTGAAAGGGACTCACTCACTGTTGCTGGCTTTGAAGGTGGAGGAAGAAGACGAGGAATCAAGGAATGTGGACATCCTCCACAGGGTGTGGACAGCCCTCAGCTCAAAGCCAGCAAGGAAACGGGATCCTTAGTCCTACAACTTCAAGGGACTTTATTCTGCCAATGGCTTGAATGAGCAACGAAAGAGATTCTCCCTAGAGCCTTCAGAAAGGAGTGTCACCCTGCCAACTCCTGGGTTTTAGCTCATGGAGGTCCATGTCAGACTTCGGACCTTCAAAACTGTGAGATAATAAATAAATATATATGACCTAAGCCATTAAGTTTGTGGTCATTTGTTATGGCAGCAGCAGAAAATACATCAAGCAAGGTACTTTTTCTACTTAAGTCTTCCTTCCTGGGGACACTGATTACAAAGCCAGGGTCCCTGAGAATAGGGGGAGTGGAAAAGCTTAGTTCTGGGACAATTGCATGACTCATATCCTGACTTAAAAAGGGTTCTAAGGAGACTGTTAAGCAAGAAGGAAGAAAAGAAAGACACTGCTCTCCTGTTTTCCTCTCCTTTCCCAAATGAGAAAATTGGAAAGCACAGATGATAGGATTTACACTACAGAAGCAAAAACTGTCTAGTTCTACCTC
This sequence comes from Equus caballus, assembly GCF_041296265.1. NCBI lineage: Eukaryota > Metazoa > Chordata > Mammalia > Perissodactyla > Equidae > Equus > Equus caballus. The sequence goes on along the minus strand of NC_091685.1, from coordinate 91,233,697 downwards.
TACCTACTAAAGACGATATAAAAATAGAAGCACTGATTACATCGCCCAAGCCTGGGGATTCCCTTCAGAGCTATGGGTGCACAGAACGCTCATTGTGTAGTGCAGGAGAGGAGTTAATTCTCACCCCACCCCATATCCTACCTGTGTCAAACCACACAGGACATGTGCTCCTCAGTTTACGTTTACACAGGGGCAATCGACAGCCTGAAACGTGTGAGAAAAGTAAGAGAGAAAACTCAAGCTCCACAGAGAGCTCGCCTCACATCTGAAGAAGAAAATTATTCTTCCACACTGGGACAAAATTCCCCCCTAAATTCTCCTTACCTCATGCAAGTCAAAGCCTTCTTTCTATGGGGATCACCAAAGTCTAGCATCTGATGTTCAAATAAATGACCTATCAATTTTTTAATCCTAAAATAATTTGTCTCAGTATAAAAATATTTGTCCTCTCTCACATTTTTTATAATGCACAGAATCTTCTTCTTAATCAGAAATAGCATCTCTCCCAAATCTTCTGAATTATCTAGCTTTGAATCTGTTACTTAGTTATTAAGATTTTTCATTCTTTTCTTCTTCTTCTTCTTCTTCTCCCCAAAGCCCCCCAGTACATAGTTGTATATTCTCATTGTAGGTCCTTCTGGTTGTGCTATGTGGGACGCTGCCTCAGCACAGCGTGATAAGCGGTGCTATGTCCGTGCCCAGGATCCGAACTGGTGAAACCCTGGGCCACAGAAGCAGAGCGCGAGAACTTAACCACTCAGCCAAGGGGCCAGTCCCAGGTTTTTCATTCTTTTTAAGCCTGTAACTTGATATTACAGAAATATCACTTAAATCAACCTGAAAATAAAACATCAATGGAGATAAGGAGAAAAAAAAACTTCCCCACCAGACAGAATTACAGGAAAGATCATCCAGTGAGTAATAATTTATAGAAAAGGTAATTTATTATTTACTATGCAAGTTGTTTGAACCATTCACAGTATCTTCTTCACTTGACTGACAAAGGACAACACACACTACTAAGGATTATCAGGTGGCTTAAGATACTTTATCACCTTCCTTGGGAGGAAACTAGAGAGCCTTATAGTCATTTACCCAGTAATTCTAGTAACACACTTTTGAAGACAAGGGCAAATGTTCTATTCATTTAAATATTTATTTCAGTAGTTTAAACAAAGAGCCTTTATAAAGAAAATCCAATAAAAGTTAATGTACTAGGGGAATAAACCTGAATCAAGAATGTAAAAATTAAATCTATAAGCAAAGATAGCCATCAGAAATTAGTAGGCAAGCCCTGGAAATGCGGGGAGCAGTATCTGGGATTAAAAAAGAAGTAAGGCCAAGGACGGGGCAAGTCCAAGTCAGAAACACAGGTAAAAGACCCTGGGACTGCAACTCCCAAACTGTGTGCTGAGGGGCCCCAGGGCTCTGGAGCGAACTCACAGAGGCACCGTGGGATATTTTAAATTTTTGAAAGGAACACAGAAGCAATTGTCAGACATTATATGAATATCTATGATTAGGTTGTTTGGACATAATTACTTAATACACAGAACTATTATATATTTCTTTGGCTCAAGGACACCATGAAAAATTACTGAGGGGCCGGTCCTGTGGCTGAGTGGTTAAGTTCGTGTGCTCTACTTTGGCAGCTCAGGGTTTGGAACCTGGGAGTGGACATGGCACCGCTCGTTATGCCACGTTGAGGCAGCGTCCCACATGCCACAACTAGAGGGACCCACAACTAAAAATGTACAACTATGAACTGGGGGGATTTGGGGAGGAAAAAAAAAAGCAGGAAAAAAAAGAAGATTGGCAACAGTTGTTAGCTCTGGTGCCAATCTTTAAAAAAAAAATTACTAAGATTCTAAGGGTGCCAAGAAACTAGAAAGCTTGGGAATATCTGCCTTAGGGAGTTCTAGGGTTCGAAGGACATAGCCTGCTCAGAGTAGAATCAGAAAAGCAGATCCAAAATGGAAACGACAGCACCTCCAGCCTCTACACACCTAATTATACATGGTAGGGCCTTTTCTTTCACCCCATCCTGGCTCTTATTACTCTGAATTTACTGCAGGATCCCTATAAAATCAGTAAATCTTGCTTTTAAATCAGTGATTCTTACTCTGACTTACTAACAAAAACAATCATGATTTTTCGGTGTTGGTTTGCAGACTGAGCAACTAGACCTCCCCAAATATTTAGTGTGAGAAAGCCTACTAAAATTTAAATATTTTCCAAGTGAAAAAATGAACAGACTTTAGGTTAAGATTCATTCAGCAACTACATAAGAGCCCATTATCAAAGTTTTAGAATTTACTCTAAATTAGGGCTTGGCAAGCTTTTTCTGTAGAAGGCTAGATAGTAAATATTTTTAAATATTCTTAATTTTTTTTACGACCCTAAAAATGTACAAGCCAAATTAAAAGCAGTGGGTATATGCACATTGTTGTCAAGCAATCTTGAGATCTTTTCACATCTTGCAAAAGTGAAACTCTATACCCATGAAATAAAAACTCCCCATTTCCCCTTGTACACTCTTGGCGAAAATAATCCATAACCAATCTACAAATCAAAATTGGGGTGAGTTTATTCTGAGCCAGATCTGAGGACCATATAGTCCAGCAGAGTCCTTTCACAATGGAATGGAGCACTCCAAAGAAGTGGGGGTTGGCAGAGTGGTTATATACCACTAAAGAGCAGGTATCACATATGATTGGAATGTCCCTTTTACAATAGTCACGAGATTGCTTTGCTGGCACAGCTTTTCACACAGCAATTGATGAACGCAGCAGGTGGCAGGGCTGTAGTCTCGAACTGGGTGGTCACAAGGTGAATGCAGCAGGCCTGCAATCAATTCCTAGCCTAGGGAGAGATCCTTATCCTTAAGGAAATGCCAATGTCGGGGAAGTTACATCCTTATCTTTAAGGGTATTGTTCTTGTCTTTGGGACATAGTAAATACTTATATACAGCATATATACAATGCATGGTCAAGGGCCACATTAGTCCTTTCTGGAAAAACAAGTTCAGGCTGAGTCAGTTTTACACCAAATGGCTTCTTCATACACTCCAGTATATCCTATTGCTTGCCATTTATTTATCAACACCAAAGTACCTAGCAGCATTGGACACCAGTGGGGATTGAAAGGAGGGCTCTGTGGGCAGAGTCAAAAGCAATGGAGAAGAATCACATCCATAGCTCATCCTCCAGGTACATACACCAATATTCATAGTAGCATTATTCACAATAAGCAAAAGGTGGAAACCCAAATGCCCATAGACATATAAATGGATAAATAACATGATATATACATACAATGGAATATATTATTCAGCCTTAAAAAAGAAGGAAATTCTCATCAATTCTCATATAAACATTGTACTAAGTGAAATACACCAGATGCAAAAGAACATGTCAATGAAAATAACCCATGACCAATCTATAAATGAAAATTTGGGAGAGTTTATTCTGAGCTAAAATGTGAAGACCATGGCCCAGGGCCTTTCTTCCCAAAGGAAGAAAGGGCACCAAAGAAGTGAGGTATACAGAGTGGTTATATACCCCCAAACAGGATGTTTCACATATGATTGAAATGTCCCTTTTACAATAGTCTGGAGACTGCTCTGTCGGCACAGCAATTGATGGAAACAGCAGGTGGGTCTGCTGTCTCGGTGGACACAGCAGAGGGACAGGTTTGTTGTCTTGAGCTGGGTAGTCACAGGTGAGCGCAGCAATCAGTTCCTAGCCTAAGGAAAGATGCTTAATCTTTAAGGAAATGCCAACATTGGGAGGGGGAGGGAAGTTGCACCTTTATCTCAAGGGCCTTTGTTCTCGTCATAGGAAATGTCTAAAGCAGATATATAATGCACGCTCAAGAGCCACGGGTCAGGCCCTTTTGGAAAAACAAGGTCAGGTTGAATTAGGTTTACACCAAATGGCTTCCTCATATACTCCAATATATCCTATTGCTTGCCATTTCTATTTGTCAGACAAATATGTGTGACTCCACTTCTATGAAGTACTTAGAACAAATCCATAGAGACAGAAAGTAGAGTAGCGGGTACCAGGGACTCGGGGGAAAGGGGAGTAGGGAGTTGTGTTTAATGAGCACAGAGTTCGAGTTTGGGATGATGAAAAGGTTCCAGAGATGGATAGTGGTGATGGTTGCACAACAATATGAATGTACTTAACGCCATTGAATTGTACACTTAAAAATGGTTAAAATGGTAAATTTTATGTTATGTGTATTTTACCACAAAAAAAAGAAATATAAAAACTGTTCCTAGCGGGGCTGGCCCCATGGCCGAGTGGTTAAGTTCGCGCACTCCACTGCAGGCGGCCCAGTGTTTTGTTGGTTCGAATTCTGGGCGCGGACGTGGCACTGCTCATCAAACCACGCTGAGGCAGCGTCCCACATGCCACAACTAGAAGGACCCACAACGAAGAATATACACCTATGTACTGGGGGGCTTTGGGGAGAAAAAGGAAAAAAATAAAATCTTTAAAAAAAAAAACAAAACTGTTCCTAGCTCTTGGGCCATACAGAAACAGACTGCAGACCACAATTGGGTTGCAGGCTATAGTTTTTTCTGAATCAGAAGGCCCACTAAACAGAATGAACAAAATGACATGAAATACTCAAAAAATTTCCCAAGTCATAATTCCTTTTTATTTCAACATGAACATGCTAAATGTATTTTCATATTTAATATATTTATTACATCTACCAAAATTTATAAATGGAACTATAGTATTTATCTACCAAAAAGTATTTGAGAGGAGTCTCTTTAAGATGAAGTAGAATGTATATAAATATATACAAGCAGACATATAGAGATATGGTGATAACTACAAGTATCGACAGCTTTGGCTGTTATAGATTTAGAGAGGTATACAGCGGGTAGAGAGGAATAATCAATGAAGCTTAAATGCAGTCTGAAAGATGTAGTAGGTAAAGCTGAAACTTAATGGGCAAAAATACTCAGTTTCAAACTTCAGATCTGAAAGTTTGATATTATAGCTTGTACCCCTTTTATTTTCTTCCCCACTCATTTGGTGCATAGTAGACCATTCTCCCTCCCATTTTGGGGGAGGAGAGAAAATGACACATTACAAAATTAAGCAAACTATTAAGATCTGCTTAGATCTCTTTCCTGCATTCTTGCAAACTTTAAATCTAAAATTCACTAACTCTTTGATCGGTTAGCCCAATCTCAGATTCTGAAGGCAACATGTTCCTAAAAGAGAAAAACTCAAGTCACCTTATCTGAGCTCAAAGTCAGCTTTAGGCAATAAAATCACTCTAAACAAGAAGCCTCTTTCAGATTAGGTAGAGACTATATAAACACATAGACGAAAGACATTACTTCAGTTATCTATTCACTGGAACAGATGCATAACAACCAACCCTAAACTTAGTGAAGTAAAAAGATCATTTCATTATGCTCTAGATTCTTTTTTTTTTTTAAGGCTGTATTTTTTTAGAGTTTTAGGTTTACAACAAAACTGAGAGAAAGGTACAGATAATTCCTATATACCCCCCACCCCCACACATGCAGCCTCTGCCATTATCAGCATCATTCACCAGAATGATACATTTTTTACCAAAGATGAACCAAACTGACACACCATAATCACCCAAAGTCCATAGTTTAACTTAGGGTTCACTCTTGGTGTTGTACATTCTATAGGTTTGGACAAAAGTTTAATGATGTATATTCATCATTATAATATCATATATAATATTTCCACTGCCCTAAAAATCCTCTGTGCTCTGCCTATTCATCCCTAACCCCCACCACCCAACAATCTGGCAACCACTGATCTTTTTATTGTCGCTATAATTTTGCCTTTTCTAGAATGTCATATAGTTGGAAGCATACAGATGTAGCCTTTTCAGATTGGCTTCTTTCACTTAGTGATATGCAATTAAGTTCTTCCATGTCTTTTCATAGCCTGATAGCTCAATTCTTTTTAGCACTGAATAATATTCCATTGTCTGAATGTACCACAGTCGTTTTTTTTTAATTTTAATTTTTATTTTTTTTGGAAGATTAGCTCTGAGCTAACATCCAATCCCCCTCTTTTCTTTCTTTCTTTCTTTTTTTTTTTTTGCTGAGGAAGACTGGCCCTGAGCTAACATCTGTGCCCATCTTCCTCTATTTGTTATGTGGGATGCCTGCCACAGAACGGCTTGATAAGTGGTACATAGGTCCACGCCCGGGATGTGAACTGGCGAACCCTGGGCCACTGAAGCAGAGCACACAAACGTAACTGCTGTACCACCAGGCCAGCCCCAAATCACAGTTTATTAATCCATTTATCTACTGAAGGACATCTTGGTTGCTCTCAAGTTTTGGCAATTATGAATAAAGCGGCTATAAACATCTGTGTGCGGGTTTTTGTGTGGACATAAATTTTTAGGTCCTTCGGGTAAATAGGAAGTAGTGTGATTGCTGGGTCATATGGTTAGAATGTGTTTCATTTTGTAAGAAATCGTCAAACTGTTTTCCAAAGTAGCTGTACCATTTTGCATTCCCACCAGCAATGCATGATTGTCATATGCCATTGTTTTAATTTGCATTTCCTTGATGACACATCATGTGGAGCATCTTTTCATCTGCTTATTTGCCATCTATATGTCTCCTTTAGCAAGGTCTGTTAAGGTCCTTGGCTTATTTTTTGAGTTTTGTTTTCCTACTGTTGAGTTTTAAGGGTTCTTTGTATACTTTAGATGTCTTTATCAAATGCATCTTTTGCAAATATTTTCTCTCAGTCTGCGTCTTTTCTTCTAATTCTCTTGAGCTCATGGATTCTCCAGGTTATTCACATGAAATTTTCACAAATGAAGTATATATGGGGTAGCTATTCTGGCCTGAAATGAAGCCTGACTTATGGCCTATCAAACATACATTGTACATCTGCATTAACCATTAAAGAATGCATTAAACAACACCTCAAAGTAAAAGAATTCACTCTTTGAAGATAAGAATGCATATTTCCCCTCCTACAACACCAGTATGGGTAATGCCCATAACAGTACTCCTGAAGATAAGTTCCTTTTCCCAGACACAGGGTCATGTTGACCTGCTAATTTGCCACTGAATATCTCCTTGAAACTTTGATGAATATGTATCCCGGGCATGTTAAATATTTCTTTGTTCTAAAAAGGTATAAAACTGTACTGAAAACCATGCTTCTCTGGAACACTTTCTTCCTTTGTGGAGACTGCCTTCCTGGATTATGGTCCTCAGCCTGGCTCAAGTAAAGGTCACCTTATCTCTCTTTTCTATAGATTAGTTACTGATTATTTTCCTGTCCATTAGGAATTAACTCAAGGTAGAGCAGGATGGCTCTGATCCACAGTCTAGGGCCTCAGCTGGGAAGACTCAAACGGCTGAAGGGTGACTCCAATGGCCGGGAGCTGGAATTTGTTTCCCCACTCACATGACTGACATCTGAGCTGGGCTAAGTTGAGGGCTGGGCTCAGCTGTGACTGTCAATCAGCATAGCTTCAAGAGGCCTCTCTGTGTGTCTTGGGCTTTTTCACAGCACACCGGCCTCAGGTAGTCAGACTTCTTACATGATGGCTAAACACTCCAAAAGTAAGTGTTCCAACAGATGAGGTGGAGTGGCATGGCCTTTTATGACCTGACCGCTGAAGTTACATATGGTGACTATGATCACTTTCACTATATACTATTGGTCAAATCAGTCATAAGCCCACCCAGATTTAAGAGGAAGGGACACAAAGTCGATCATTTTATGGGAAGAGTATCAAAGAAGTTGCAGCCATGTTTTAAAACCACGATGGACATACATATATAGAGATATGGAAATATATGCCAAAGGGTTAACAGTGCCTACTTCCCAAGATCCTTCAAAGTGAATTTCATTAATCTATTATTTTAAGTCAGACTAATCCAAACATATCCTCCATGGATGGCAAAATTCCATCTACCTATTTTCATGTGATATAGTAACAAGCAGAAACTTCATTTTATCTACATAAATTGCATCAGGAATGAGTAAGAGCTTGCTTTTGACCCTATAACCATCTGCCAGTTATAACCATTTCTTATTTTCCAAATGCTGTCAAGCTCAGATCCACCCTCAGGCTTAGGCTAAGTCATATCCAGAAAGAATACAGAGAATACCCATAGCAAGTAAAGCCGGTAGATTAGGATCCCGCCAGTATTATGATTGCGGAAATCAGTGGCCATTTCCTATCTCAGAGATTACTAAACTTCAGGATTTCAAGGGCCAAGAAAATTTCAGAAATAAACCAAATGGGAGCAAATAAAGTCACAAACTTTTTATTCACCAAAGCAAGAACATTTAGAAAACAACTACTCTGTAGCTATCATCACAAAAAAGAAATACAATGGACAGTTTCAGAATAAAGCACAATCTTTAAGAGTGAGTAAGCTTGACTAAATGAACAATTCACTATATATATATTTTTTCTCATTTCTCTGATCTGCAGAAACTTCACTATAGATGAACCCTCGCTCACAAGTGGTGTGGGAAACCATTTATACATCTGATATTCTGGTTTCTTCCCTCCCTTGCTTTATTCCAATGGTTCTAGAACTTTACCTTGCTCCTAGGAACTCAGTCTAAAAAGACAGAAAGAAAGAAATAAATGATTATAACACAACATGAGTGCCGTAAGGATACAGGGGTGAAAAACATCAAGGAAGGTTTCACAAATTAGGTGAAAAAGGTTTTCCCATGAGAAAGAACAGGGAAGATTATTATACGTGGCAATGACAGCGTGGCTGAAAGCACAGAGACAATGTATGCAGTATATCCAAGGAAGACTATATTGTGTACCAAAAAAGTAAGTAGTGGTTATACTTGGTTGTAGAGTAAGGGTTACTTTTCTATTCTTTATTCTTCTATTTTCCGAAATTTAACAATGAAGTAAGCATTAATTTAGCGATCAGGAAGTTAAAGAACCACTATTTCAATTTTGTAGGTTAGTTCAGGAAACAGAGACAAAAGGCTTATTTCCATTTAAGAAAGCAGTTTGGGGCCAGCTGGCGGCGCAGCAGTTAAGTTCGCAGATTCTGCATCCTGGGGTTCACTGGTTTGGATCCCAGGTACAGACATACGCACCGCTTGAGAAGCCAGGCTGTGACAGGCGTCCCACATATAAAAAAAGGTAGAGAAAGATGGGCAGGGATGTTAGCTCAAGGCCAGTCTTCCTCAGCAAAGAGGAGGATTGGCAGCAGATGCTAGCTAAGGGCTAATCCTCCTCAACAACCACCAAAAAAAAAGCACTTTGTATTAAAAGAGGCTAGGTTGTAAAATTGGATGTTAAAGATTTGGAAGAGGGATGCAGAAATCAAGCTCTCGACTTTTGCTAGGACAGAGGACAATGGGGAAGATAACATTCCCTCAGTGCCTCTGTGAGAATCCTGGCTGGTTGTACTCAATACATACCGCAGGCCTTCTTGTCCCTATGGTCATTAGCCAGAACTCTCAGGTGGCAGGTGCTACCTGACAGGTCAAATGCTTAGCAGCACCTTTGGAGTCAGAGATCAAGCTTAGAATCCCAGCTCTACCACTATCTCAATGAGCTCGGGCAAATTACTTAACCAGTTGAATCTGTTTTCTCATCCGTAAAATGAAAAACTGCCTACCTTTCCGCATTTTTGCGCAGATCAACTGATACAATGTAGGTAAAGAATAGTATAGTGCCTCCCCTCAGAAAATGACAATTATAACACAGGACACATTTGTATATCTAACTGAGAAGTAGATATTTATTTGCTCTATTGGTTTAGAAAGGCTTTAAGATCCCATTCACCATTTGCTTGCTCTATGGGTTTAGCTAAAAGGTTTAAGCACATAAAATTTGTCAGTTGGAACGTCAACCTTTTGAAACAAATGTGTGCGAGTTTCTAACACAAATTCCAAACGCAGAAAGGATATTCGTATTTGCAGTTGCTTCTGACATTAAGCTATTTTTAGAGCGATCTTTCTGCAGGATCCAGAAATAACTAAGTGGCCTTACACCTAGATTATAGCAACTGATAGAAAACCAGGCAGGCGTTTCCCATTCTCGGTCTTATTCCAGCTGGCTCCTGTATCTGCTCCCAGAGAGAATCGGAGATCTTTAGCGCAGAAAAAGTTTCAGCCCTAAAGTACCTGCCTCTTACCCAGGCTTCCTTAAAGCAGGATTATAGTCAGCAGAGGAATGTAGTAGATGTTCCTCAAGTGTTCTCAACCAATTCTTGCAGCTTCCACAAGCCTTCTCACGGGCCGTTGGGCCCCGCGGCAACAAATGCAACAACTTTCATCCACCTCCTCTTCCAACTTTCTAACCCTGATCCGCACCCTTAAAGCCCCGCCCCTCGCAAATGACCAATCAGAGAGCGTGAAGTGAGCCGGATGGGGCGGGCCCAGCTTGGTGCTGTCGACGAATTGCCATCCTCAGACAGCGTGGGCGGAAGCGGAAGCCCCGGTTTGGCCTTGGGGTCTGCGGTGAGGAAAGTCCCGTAGAAGCGGTTGAGGAAGTCCTGGGGCCGGCGAGCTTCTCAGCTCTTATCTCTCAGCTGACTCGGGCGAAGGCACACCTGCGAGCCCGGAGGGAAGGAAACCACCGCGCAAGAAAAGAGCACGCGGTCAGGCAGCTGCGAGGCAGAACCGAACTCTGTGCAGGGTCCTCAGAGGCCGGTCCTGGTCGGCGCCGCTCTATTCAAGGCCATGGTGCTGGCGGAGCCCTGGGCGATCCCCAGGTGAGAGCCGCGGCTCCGCCCGGGATCCCACTGCGGAAGAACTGGGTAAATGCGGGGTAGGGAAGAAGATGCTGCCCTCACTGCTCCCCGGTAACACCCAGGGGGGCCGCAGTTGCGGCAACAGCAGCAGAAAGCCCAGCAGGGGCCGGAGCGGCTGGAGCTGCTGGTAAAGTCGCCCAGCAGCTCTTCCTCCGTAGTACACGAGTTGACAAAACAGCCGAAGCACAGGGGTCCCCATTACAATCTCCTTCGAGGTCTTTTTCCTTGCTACTCGGGGCTGATTGATGCGGAAACATGCCTTGCACTTGTACTTGGAGGAACTGGAGACAGTGGATTCGACCTCTGGCGGTGGTCATCTACCTGGTGTCCATAGTGGTTGCGGTTCCCCTGTGCGTGTGGGAATTACAGAAACTGGAGGTAAGAGGGTCCTGCACCATCGGCCTCTACCCTTTCTTCTACCGTCCTGCCCTTCTATGGTTGCCCATTTTCCCCCTGATACCCCAAGACTTGATAATCCTGAAAACCATGTCGTGTAAATGAGTCTGCTCATAGGACATAAATCTATCTGGTCTCTTGTTCATGGTTTTTGAAAGCATGCTACAGGTGGGTGTTGGACTGGGTCGAGAAAATAGAATATATTAAGATCGCTGCTTAGAGAAGTACTGTTTTGGAAGCATTCATCAATTCCCTGAAAGTAAGGTAAGTTTATTCCTGAAATCTGATCTGTTCAGATATTGGACTTAACTAGATCAAATAAACTACCTTGAAAACCATGTATTGAGTTTTATTAGCATTTAACTAGCTCCCTGAATTATAAGATTCTAGTTGGTTTAACTTGGATGTTTGTTTTTACTTTAGAAGTTATTAACCAACAAAAGTTGTGCAAAAAGTCCCTAGTATATTTTTTGATGTCATATTCTTATTATGACATCAGTAAAGTACTGCAAGCTAGAAGACCCCAAGGTAAATACTTAACTAAGATATGTGCTTTATAAAAATTGTGTAATGAACTTTGAATTTGGAGTTAATAAAAACCAGAAAGTACTTTACTTAGAAACACCTGTTTTACAAGAGCTATGACAATACCATGGCTATTTTAGGCTCTGTATTGTGGAAATGATTCTTACATAGTTAAACAAAATGTATTTAATAGACATTTGTTTTCTTTATGTTAACTAAGTTATTTTTTGCTGACTTTCCCATACTAGCATAGTCCATATAGTTATTTTTAGTGTTAATATAATATTCCACTATATTAAATATTTCCCATTTGTTAGATATTTAGGTTATTTCCATAATTTGTCTACTAAAATTCAAGTGCTTTGGATGTCTTAATACAAATAGGGATTTCTTTCTTTGCAGTATTTCTTTGGAGTATGGTATAGGGATTACGTTTAAGGTTAATAATATGTATAATATCAACCTGGTTTAAGACTGTCTTAGTTGTAATTTTTAAGTGCCAGCTTTTAAGGAAAATTTTAATCTCCAGTCTCCACTGCTAACACCCTGAGCCAAATTCTCATCAGGTCTTGCCTGGATTGTTCTCAACACACCAGCCAAAGTATCCACTTAAAACATAAGTCACATTCTGTGTGTCCTCTTCTCAAAGTTTTCCAATCACTCCTAGCCCCAGATTAAAAGCCAATATCCCTAACTATGGCCATGGAGGTCCAACATGATCTGATACCACCCCCACCCCATCCGCCTCTAACCTTCTCTCCTCAATTCCTGGGCTTCCACCACTCTGGCTTTGCTCAAACAAGCAGACGTGCTCCCCACTTAGGGCCTTTGCACTAAATGTTCCCCCTTTGTGACATGTTTTTCCCCCAGATGGTTTTCTCATTCCTTTATGCCCTTCAGGTCTTTACTCAAATGTCACCCAGCTATGCTGTTTAAAAGTTGCCAGCTTCCCTTCCTCAACTCTTCATATCCTCTTCGCTGCTTTATTTTTCTTCCTAGGACTCACCACCATCTAACACGATAAATATTTTACTTATTTTGTTTTCTCCTCCATCTGCCCAAATGTCTGATACTTAATAAATGATTGTTTGAGTCCCAGTGATAAATTAGGCTTGTGTTCTATGTGGTGAGAGATAGAACATGACACCTGTCTTCATGGAACTTAGTGATAGAGACAAACACAACCAACAAAAACAAAACAAATCAATAAAATAAAATTGTATAGCGGCTGGCCCAGGAGCGCAGCGGTTAAGTTTGCATGTTCCCCTTCTGCGGCCCAGCGTTCGCCATTTCGGATCCTGGGTGCAGACTTACGCACCGCTTGGCAAGCCATGCTGTGTCATGCGTCCCACATATAAAATAGAGGAAGATGGGCACAGATGTTAGCTCAGGGCCAGTCTTCCTCAGCAAAAGAGAAGAGGATTGGTGGTAGATGTTGGCTCAGGGCTAATCTTCCTCAAAAAAAATAAAATTATGTAAAATGCTATGGAGGAAACCAAAACAGGTCTAAGAAATGAACAGGCAGGGCAGTCCTATTGTGCATCTTCAAAAGACCACTCTGCCACCTATGGAAAAATAAGTGCAAATGCAGGGAAATTTAGAAAGCTCTGTATGGTAATTAAGAGGTAGTGGGTGCCTGGGCTGCAATGACTTAAATAGCAGAATAGAGATGGAAAACTCAATTGTAAGTATCCTTGGACGTGAAGAAACAGGACTTGACAGTGGATTGTATTAGGGGAGGAGAGGCAGTGAGAGAAAGGGAGAAATCAAGAAGCTCTCAGGCTTCTGTCTTGAACAGCAGAGTAAATGGTGACACCAGTTACTAAAATGAAAAATTGACGGATAGGGACAGATTTGAGAGAAATTGAGTTCTGCTTTGGACGTTTAGTTTCAGTATATGAGAGAGATTCAGATGGGCGTGTCAAATATGCACTTGGATTTGTAACTCTAGAGGTCAGAAAGGTTTGAACTGCGAGTGTAAATATGGGAGTTGTCAGAACAGACATGGTGTTTAAAGCCATAGACATGGGTGAGATTATAAAAGGGAAGAAGAAGAAAAGGCCAAGGACCTAGCACCAACATTTAGAAGCCAAGCGGAGGATCAGGAACTTAAAAAGCAGCAGCAGCCAGTGGAGAAGTGGAATGCCAGGAGAGTGGTGTCATGGAAGCCAGAACACAAGAGAGTTTCAAGAAGGACAGAGTAGTGAACAATGTCCAGTGCTGCTGAGACGGCCACTGGTTTTCACAAGATAGGAGGGTCATTGGTGATCCTAGTAATGGGTTCAATGGAGTTGTAAAGGCCAAAACTAGAGGGAGTTGTTTGAAGAATGAATGTGGGGTAAGGAAGTGGAATCAGGATATAGACAAGATTTTTGTTCATTTTTGGTTTTGTTTTGAGTATTTGACTCTGAAGGGAGGGCCTGAGAAATGAGTGGCACAGTAGACAGGACTGTGGGATTAAGGGAGGGGTTTTTTTTTCCCCTTTGTTGTGTTTTGTTCTTAAGGTTAGAGACGCTAACTAGAGCATGTCCCCAAGATTTAGGTATAATTTTATTTAATCTTCTTAAAAACTGTGAAGCATAGAAATTATCCTCATTTTATAGATGTGAAAACTGAGACAGAGAGATAAGTGGCTCATGTGTCCTAAGTGCTTTATATACAGTATCCTGATCACTTCATCGTTATTCACTAAATGAGTTCGCGTGTCTAAAATGCTTAGCATTGTGCCCAGCACAAGGTAGGTGCTCAATAAGCCTTAGTTGTCACTGTTTTTAAAATATCGTCACTATTGTTGCATTAGAGCAGCAGGTTTTTTTCTTGTGGAATAGCATTCTAATTGGGATTGGGTTCTCAGTTGAACACCTAAGGCAAAGTTATATGCATCAGCTTGAGCACTGGATAAAGTAGTTGACATGTTTAGGGACAGTTTGGTATGAAAAATACATATGTTTTAAACACTAGAATCACAGTGCTCACACTGTGAGAAGTCAGTGGGAACTGAGATTGTAGAAAACAGGAGGTTCACATAGCCCAACCCGTGCCCCTGGTGGGGCGTGTGCTTATTTACTGGAATAGCGAGATGACCGTCTGCACTGTTTAAACTATTTCTCTCACTCTCTTTCTTGGCTGAGCATCTATAATTGAAGTCAAATAAGTTAAATGCACACATGATGTCACTGCCCTGCAGCCATTTTATCCTGCCCCTGCTTGTCGATATGCCCCAAGTAGCTACTATGGGCGTAAGAGCTCCTCCCCTCCCCTCAGGATGAGTGGGCCTGGAAAGCACTACCCTGTTCCTCTCTACTGTCTGCTTTGAAAGCATTTGGCTGAGGGACAATTAACTCACTCCTGGATGCTGTCTTTAATGGTTTTTTCTTTCCTCTCTACCTTCCTCAAGTTACCTTAGGGAAAAAAATCTATGCTCCTTATCTCCTCACTTTGTGAGCCAAAAAACCCCCGACTCACAGCTGAGTTTAATAATGTTAATGGTATCCTTATATCACTGTGTCTCAAGTGAGAATAACTTATTTAGATATAAATGTAATAATTATATTGATAATTTCTATAGATACCTAGTGTTGACTTATAATGTTACTTAAATATGTATACGCATACACTTTCTTATGCATATAGCTTTTTATATAGCTCAAAAATCAAAACAACTGTAAAACCAGTGAGTCAAATTAATGGCATTAATGTGGACAGGTAATGTTTTTCTGAAACTAAATTACCACTTACAGTGTAAAAATGGTACTAACTGTATGATGCAAGATTTTTTTTTTATTTGGCATCATTATACTGAAATGACTCAATTCTCCAGTCACTTGTTTTTTGATCATTGTTTGAAAAAGAACTTTCTTTCTTACAGCACACTGAGGACGCTTGGCATTCATTAGTCACAAGCACATAATTTTTTTCTTAAGTCTACCACCAAGTTCTTTTTGGTGCTAAGGCAATCGTAAAAAGAATGTGAGCATTAAAATCATTTGGCAATACTCTTAATGATCACCTTCCTTATAAAAGAGAAAATCTAGAATATGCTTTTAATTTTTTAGTATTATTATTTTAGGTTATCATTAATATGAATACTCGATTTTAAATGAAATTGAGCCAAGCAAAAATCCCTGGGAAATGATTGCTTAGACATTCCTTTGAGAACTGTCGCCTCCAGAGAGTTGCTTTTCACCTGCTGCCCTGATTAATCTCCAGCATGGGGCAAGACTTTTTGTATTTGCTTTTCAAATGTTCCATACAGTTTAGTGTAGAAATTTCATTGTTGTAAAAATATATTTGATCTCTATACTTTTGTTTTCTACTTCTTTAATCTTTATCCCTGATGAAAAAAAAATCTTGTTCAAAACAGTAAAACTAGAAGTCATGGACTTCAGTTCTATTTTAATTAACTGCTGAAACCCCTCAAGTACCAAAAATAAATGCCCACCTTTTTTTCTTTAAAAAGTTAGCATTTGCGTTTTAAAAAAATTAAAAGGATTCACATTCCTCAAGGTAGGAGTACAAGTTAGTGTAAAATTCATTCCACTAAGGACCCTCAGATAGCAGAGAGGTTCAAATAAATTTGGTTTTGCCAGAAAGCAAGTGAATTACTTCAGCTCTTCCTTAGGATGAGCCAGTTCAAAGTATATTTTTTAGAAATTTAGCTTTTAAAGGATAAAATATTGATCAGATACTGACCTAAAAAAGAAATTAGAGCTTTTTAAAATGTAATCTCGTGAGTTGATACTGTTGGATATGAGATGGGTAGCATATATCGACAGTGTGCTTGGACAGTAGTTGTGGCAGTTCTGATGAATGGGAGAGTTAAAAGACATAACCCATATAGAGAACTTAACAAAGTATTGGGCAGCCCTGTGTTCTACTAACATGTTGGGTAACAATAAAATTTGCAGAAGATGTTAGGTAGGATTTTAATATTCCAGACATAAAAGCAAAGGAATAAACCATCAAAAGATTTTTAGATTTGACTTGCAGAAAATTTTAAAACTTCTGTACATCCCCAAACACAATAATCAAATATAAAAGGCAAATCAGCTAAAGGGCAAATGACATGATGTTAATATTCTTAATGTATACAGTGCTGTTACAAAAGGGCCCATGAGGAAAAACCCACCTCCCTCCCTCCACAAAAGCACAAATAGGCTGTTTATTGAAGAAAAAATAAAAACAGCCACTAGTCATTTGGAAAATATTGGGCCTCATTAATGAAATGATGAATTTAAGAAATAAAAGTATTTTACGGCCTGCCCAGTGGCGCAGCAGTTAAGTGTGCACGTTCCGCTTCTCAGCGGCCCAGGGTTTGCCGGTTCAGATCTCAGGTGTGGACATGGCACTGCTTGGCAAAAGCCGTGCTGTGGTAGGCATTCTGCGCATAAAGTAGAGGAAGATGGGCATGGATGTTAGCTCAGGGCTAGTCTTCCTCAGCAAAAAGAGGAGGATTGGCAGTAGTTAGCTCAGGCCTAATCTTCCTCAAAAAAAAAAAGAAAGAAAGAAAAGTATTTTAGTTTTAATGTTAGTTATTTATCCTAACATGTTCTTTTGCTTCTTAAGGTTGGAATCCACACCAAGGCTTGGTTTATTGCTGGAATCTTTTTGCTGTTGACTATACCTATATCACTCTGGGTGATATTGCAACATTTAGTACATTATACACAACCTGAACTACAGAAACCAATAATAAGGTAAATCTTAATGTATTTTGATTCACAACTAGTATTGTCTTGGCTTATTTCATAAATATGATGTAAAATGTTTTTAATTTATGTTTTACTTTCCAAATAGGATTCTTTGGATGGTACCTATATACAGTTTAGATAGCGTAAGTATGTTTCATTTTATCTCATTAACTAAGAACTTGTTTGATGATACTAACTATACTTACAGAATGCTTAAGGTAGTGAAAGTAGGTTATTTGGCAGTAAAGAGTCAGATTAATGAGAAAAGTGGAAAAGTTTACTTGTTTTTAATCTTGATAAAGTATGACAATAGAAAAGGCAGATGTTTTAAAGTTTTAAAAATCGAAAGCTGTTTCCTTTGCTTAATCTTTTAAAATTTCAGATTAGTAGCTCTTAGTCCTTTAAAGAATGTACTATTTAAAATTATATTATCAGGGCCAGCTCCGTGGCCGAGTGGTTAAGTTCGCGCTCTCTGCTGTGGCGGCCCAGGGTTCGGATCCTGGGCGTGGACATGGCACTGCTCGTCAGGCCACGTTGAGGCGGCATCCCATGAGCCACAACTAGAAGGACCTGCAACTAAGATATACAACTATGTATGGGGGCTGGGGGGGAGGGGAGTTGGGAAGATAAAGCAGAAAAAAAAAAAAAAAGATTGCAACAGTTGTTAGCCCAGGTGCCAATCTTTAAAAAAAAAAAAAATTTACATTATCATCCTTTTTATTTACTAAATCTTTTATTTGGACAAAAAAAAAATCCTTCCCCAGTGGATTCTAATATATGCAGTTATTATAGATAACTGCTTTAATTTGATTAAAGATAAAGGAAATGTCTTTAACAGCATTTCCTATGATCATGTCAAGAAAAATTTCAGATTATATTTAAGAAGCCAAGCACATAATTTAGCTTCTCTCTTCATATTCATTATTACCCCCAAACACGAATGTTTTTGTTTACCAATATCCAAGATGTTTATTGCTTTTAAAAATATATTTCACAGATTGTCTGGTAGCCCTTATAATGATAAATTTTAGGAAGTTTGATATATGACAAGACAACTCAAGTTTAAAAATTAGCTTATTGTGAGTACTATGAATTGGAGTGGTCATCTTAGCTGCAACTAACATCTGTTCCTTTTCATAGTGGATAGCTTTGAAATATCCCAGCATTGCAATATATGTGGATACCTGCAGAGAATGTTACGAAGCTTATGTCATTTACAACTTTATGGGATTCCTGACCAATTATCTAACTAACCGGTATCCAAATCTGGTATTAATCCTTGAAGCCAAAGATCAGCAAAAACATTTCCCTCCTTTATGTTGCTGTCCACCATGGACTATGGGAGAGTAAGTATGTTTGGTTTTAATTCTTTTATGTTTGGGTTTTATTTAAGCAGAATTTTTAAGCATCAGTCAGTTCTCTGCAAAGCAGTATGTTAAGTACTACGAGCAAGACAAAAAGTGTAAGAGTTCTTACCTCATGGAGTTCATAGTCAAGTTTGAAGAGTAACAAAACACATTTTTAAAATCCTCACATATGTTAGTTTCTTTTATATATTCATCCTCATATAGAAAACTTAAAATATTATTGGGGGAAAAAGCCTTAGAAATCATTTAATCAACATCCTTTTACTATTGGGAACCAGGGTCTGCAGAGATTAGCTTACTCCAGATCACATAGCTGGTTAATGGCAAAATCAGGTCTAAGACTCAGGGAGAAGATAGTCCTGGGCGAGGAATGGCATATGATATGAAATAGCAGCAAATAACAATGTTTATTCTAGTAATGTATAATGGCCTTATTATACATTCGTGTAGGACAGAAAAGGAAAAAAAAACCTGAAAAGTTAAGTTGAAGCTGAGATTTCATTTGTTATACTGGATAACCATTGGATATTTTTCAGCAAGGAAACATTTGAAGACAGTGTTTTGGAAAGATTAATCTTGCAGTACTATACAGGATGCATTAGAGGCAGGAGCACTCTAGAGATGGAGATATAAATTAGGAGACTATTCTAATAGTCCATTTGTGAGATAAGCTGAAAAGGAGGGATGAAATTGGAATAGAAAGGAAAGACAATAGGAGAATGCAGCTGAAAAATCAAAAAGACTTGACCACCAATGATGAGGATTCAGGTGAAAGTTGCAAGCCAAGGTAATTGGAATGATTTAGAGGTCTAGTAATCAGTGTAGATATACAACCTGGGGATAGCTACATTGCCTTCCATGCAGTACAGAAACCATTTGTCAATGTCAGGACTAAATGTAAGTGTCTCTACTTGCACACCTGCAATGACAGGGAGCTACCTGACTATTTTAAATAATAAGCTCCTAATATGTTCATTTGACAAATAGGTATTAGTCACCTAGTATGTGCCAGTAGATTGATATATCCTAGTGCATATAACAGACGTAGAACTCATGGAACTTACAGTGTGGTCAGGAGGGTTAGGAATTAGATGAAGACACAAATTTATAGTTACTTATTTCAGGAAATGCTATGAAGGAAAAAAGCCAGGAAACAATGAAAGAGAATGGTAAGGAAAAATTAATGTAGGTTGAAGATGAGTGGGGAGAGATTGTGTTCAACTCCAAATACAACAAGGGCAAAGAGAGATTTATAGCCAATAAGCAGATTGAGGTGATCATTGGATGGAAAATTACTAAGAGAAGACATCAAGGGTAGGGGTATTCTCTAAACTGTCATAACAGGATTTTTGCTAAAGGCAGGCCTAGCCTTAAACATCAAGAGTGGGGCAAGCGGAGCTTGATTAGGTATCAAGAGTAATCAAATATCAAAGGTGAGGACATGACTAGCAGGATTCTTTGCACAAACTGACAGGCAGGCCTAGGACAGGGCCTAAGGATGATGCCTTAGTTGAAAAGAAGACTCAGAAGAGCCCTGTGTAAAGTGTGGTCAAGGAGAGAGAACCTTTGTCAAATGAGAAGCCATTAGAGGATGTTAAGCAGAGGACTGGTATCTAAATTTCTTTTTCAAAGATTACTGTGCTCTTTGTAGACTGAATTGGAAGTGGGCAGAGATGGAAGAGATTGCAATGGTCTGATAAATATGATGATGATGATGATAATGGCTTGGCTTTGATCAGGACTCTTCTTGTGTTAACACAGAACCTGAGATGAGCTGTCTCTTCAGACTGGCTCATCACGATTAGCTGCTGGTGAACTAAAACCGCAAACCTTTTTCAAATGATACTACTCAAAATTTCCCTATTCTGTGCTTTATGCAATTGATTTGTTCCTGACTACACAGGCAGTTACATTTATTCTTGTTAAATTTCTTTGTGTT
Source organism: Equus caballus (assembly GCF_041296265.1). Taxonomy (NCBI): domain Eukaryota; kingdom Metazoa; phylum Chordata; class Mammalia; order Perissodactyla; family Equidae; genus Equus; species Equus caballus. Next base: position 91,212,996 of record NC_091685.1, on the reverse strand, counting down.
AGTTTCATTTTTTCCTGAGACTCTTGAATTCTGACAAGTGCTGCCTGAATAATGTTAACAGTGCATCCATAACTGACTCACCTTTTCTTATTGAAAAGACATGAAGTGCTTACCAAAGTCCTGCAGTTTAGGAGCGTGGTTTTAGTAATAATAAAACAACTCATTCTCTTGTATATATATGAACACAGTTTAGGTTACCAGTTTCCCTCTATTAGATAACTGGTGTTACATGTCTGATAATTAATCAGGCTATTGCTGTTTAGGATAATTCAGTACAATGGTTTGGTTTTAAGATGCAAATGCCATGGCAAGTTTCCAGCCATCAGATAATAAAAACTAAAGTCTACTTTTTAGACTGTGATTTCTGTAACATAAGTGGTGAACACAATGATTTTTCTTTTAATAAACATTAAATTTTGTGTATATTAGTTCCTGGGGGGAAACATTTTACCCACTGACTTAGTACACTTATGAAACAAATGTTTCCACGAAACAGTACTGACCTTTATTTATGTATTCCCTTCCTCCTTTTGTTTTTAAAATTCAAATCACAGCCCGCTAAGTTGAATTTGACACAGTTTGAAAAAAATTGCTCTAGGGTATATACTTCGGAGTAGATATATTGGGTCTTTAGGTTTTGTTCAACTTTGTTAGTGGCAAATTATTTTCTGAAGTGGCAGTACCAAATTACTTTCCCACCAAGAGTATAAAATACTTCTAATCGAACCACATCCTTACCAACATTGGGAGTTACTCAGACGTCTTTATGTTTGCCTATCAAGAGGGTGTACAGTGCTATATCATGTGGTCTCAATTTAGATATCCCTGATAAGTAGTGAGGTTGAGCCACTTTTCATATGTGTAGTAGCCATTTGGTTTCCTTTTCTGAGGAATGCTTGTTTCTGTTTCTCATTATTTAATGGGTTGTCTATCTTGTGGCTTTATAGAGAATCTTTATATATTTAGATACTAATTCTTTGTTTAATGTGTGTTAAAAATATCTTTTTCTAGTTTTTGGCATGCTTTGTCACTTTCATTATGTCTTTTGATAAATGGGAAGTTTTGAATTTTCATGTAGTTGAATTTATCAATCTTATAGTCAGTACTTTTTGCATCTTGTTGAAAATATTCTTCCCAACCACAGGATTATAAAAACATTCTCCTGGGGCCAGTCCTGTTGTCTAGTGGTTAGGTTCGGCATGCTCACCTTTGGTGGCCTGGGTGTGGACCTACACCACTCGTCAGCAGCCATGCTGTGGTGGCACCCACTTACAGAATAGGGGAAGATGGGCACAGATGCCAAAAAAACATTCTCCTGTGCTTTTCTTCTAAACGTTTCAAAAATTTCCCATTAAGACTTACAAATCCTTATTCATTTTTTGTGTGTGTGTTGTGTGAGGTAGGAATGCAGTTTTATTTTATTCTGTTGGCTAACTATCCTAGCACCATTCTCTTCCTTCTACCTCACTGATCTATAATGCCATTTCTGTCATATATAAAGTTTCCGTATGTATGGGTCTGTTTGTGGTCTTTGTTTTCCTGTTTTATTGGCTAACTTTTCTATCCCTGGACCAATTCTTTATATAAACTACTACAGCTTGTTAATAAGCCTGAAAATGAAGGGCAAGGGCCCCAACCCTATTGTCTTGACTATTCTTGGGTCTTTACTCATACATATAAATTTTAGAATCAGCTTGTCAAGTTACTTGAAAAACCCTGTTGAGATTTTTCGATTGGGATTGAATTCAATTTTTAGTTTATTGACATCTTTATGATTTTTTGTCTTCTTATCTATGAATATGGTCTAGCTTTCTACTTATCTAGCTCTTCATTTATCTTTCAATAAAGTATAATTTTCTCATGAAAGTCTTGTACATCTTTTGTTGATTTTATAAATACCTTATATTCTATTGCTATTATAAATGACATCTTTTTAAAAAATTAGTTTAATTGCTGCCAGTGTGTAGAAAGGCAGTTGGCTTTTGCATATTGATCTTATATCCGAAAATCTTGTTAAATTTTCTTAGTCTGTAGATCTTTTTAAGTTCTCTTTGTAGACAGTCGTCTTCAAATGAAGGACTTGTTGGTTTGCCAGTCTTTATCCTACACATTTCTCTTTCTTATCACTGTGCTGGTAAGTATCTCTAGACATTTTTGCATCTTTCTTGATTTTAAAGAGAATTCTTATAAAATTTCACAATTGAATTTGATGTTTCTAAAGGTGTTTTGTAGGCATCCTTTATCAGGTTACATAAGCTCCATTTTAGCCCTAGTTTGTTAAGAGTTTTTAATCATGAATAAGTATTGAATTTCATCAAATGCTTTTTCTGTACCTGTTAAGATGATCATGGCTTGAACTTGTTAATGTAGTGAATTAGATTAATGGCTTTTCTAATTGTTAAAACTCCCTTGCATTTTGAGGACGAATTCAAAGTGATTATGATGTATCATCTGCTTTTCTACATCACGAGATTTGGTTTGCTAATATTCCATTTAGAATTTTTGTATGTATGTTCATAAATAAGTCAGATGAAACTATAATTTGCCTTTCTTATACTATCCCTGTCTGGTTTTCCTATCTAGGTTATACTGACTGAATAGGAATTACTGCCTGTGATTTGTATATCACAGGAGGAGATTGTATACTGTACCTTGAAAACTTAGACCTGGACTTTTCTTTGTGGGAGACAATTATAGAACTATAATTTAGGCTTCCTGTTGTTTCTGGAAGCATATTTTTTAAATTATAGTTTTTAGGAATTAGGCAGAGTAGACAGAGTTTTAAAATGTAAGGGCATACATTAGTTTATATCTTCTTAATACCTTTTGGATCTGTCGTTATGACTGCTTTTCCAGTTCTAATGTTATTAGTATCTTTGTTTTTTCCTTGAACATCTTGCCAGCAGTTTGCCTTTTTTTTACTAACCTCTTCAGGAACTAACTTTTGGCTTTGTTGATTCTCTCTGTAGTATGTTTCTTTTCTTTTCTTTTTTTTTTTTTGAGGAAGATTAGCCCTGAGCTAACATCTGCCACCAATCTTCCTCTTTTTGCTGAGGAAGACTGACCCTGAGCTAACATCCCTGCCCATCTTCCTCTACTTTATATGTGGGACGCCTGCCACAACATGGTTTGACAAGTGGTGCGTAGGTCCAAACCGGCGAACCCCGGGCCACCAAAGCAGAACGTGCAAACTTAACTGCTGCGCCCCTATGTTTGTTTTCTATTTCATTAATTTCTGCTCTATTTTTACTTCCTTTCTTTCATTTCTTTTGGTTTACTGTGTTCTTTTCCTAATATGTTAGAGTCTTAGCTCATTAATTTACAGCCTTCTTTTTTTAATATTGCATTTAAGACTATACATTTCCCTTCAAGTTCTACAGTCACTGAATCCCAGTTTTTGTTGGTTATTTTTATTGAAATATAATTGACATACATTATATTAGTTTCAGGGTACAACATAATTTGCTATTTGTATATATTGTGAAATGATCAGCACAATAAATCTAGTCATCCATCACCACATGAATCGTAGTTTTGATATTAAATATTTTCATTATCATCCAGTTTAAGGTTTTTTGGTTTTTTTTTTAAAGATTTTATTTTTTTTTTTCCTTTTTATCCCCAAAGCCCCCCGGTACATAGTTGTATATTCTTCGTTGTGGGTTCTTCTAGTTGTGGCATGTGGGACACCGCCTCAGTGTGGCTTGATGAGCAGTGCCATGTCTGCTCCCAGGATTCGAACCAATGAAACACTGGGCCGCCTGCAGCGGAGCACGTGAACTTAACCACTCTGCCACAGGGCCAGCCCCAAGGTTTTTAAATTTTAAATTTAAATCACTGAGATTTCTTTTTTACTTGAGTTATTTTGGAGTGTTTCAGAATTTCCAAGCCTAAGGATTTTTTTTGGTTTTTAGTTTTTCGTTTTATTTATTTGCATTGTAGTCAGAGCATGTACTCTCTATGAGACAGTCTTTGGAATTGGTTAAGATTTGTTTCATGCCCTCTAATACATGACCAGTTTTTATAAAGATTCCCTGTGTGCTTCAAAAGAATGTGTGTGCTATATTAACAAGTGACTGTGTTATATTTATGTCCATGAGGTCAATCTTATTTTATTGTGTTATTCAATTTTTCTGTATTTCTGTTGATTTGGGCTACTTGTTCTGTCAGTTACTGAGAGAGACGTTTAAATTCTGCCACTGATAATTTGTCAGTTTCTTACTGTACTGCTGTCAATTTTTGCTTTATATATTTTGATGCTGTTTCTATTCCAAATCATCTTCTTTGTCTTAAAGTTATTTTGTCTGATATTAATAGGTATCCCACCTTTCCTTTGTTTAGTATTTGCCTGCCACATCTTTCTCTACCTTTTACTTTCATCCTTTCCATTTCCCTATGTTTTAGACATATCGCTTATTTTTTTTTTAAGTTTAGTGTTTTTTAATTCCAACCTGACAATCCATCAACTTAAATAAGTTAGGCCATTTACATTTTTGTGATTATTGATATATTCATTTATAATCTTGCCATCTTTTTGTTTTCTATTTGTCTCACTTTTTCTTCTTTCCTTTTCTCATTGATTACATTATTTTTTAAATAAACTTTTATTTTGGGATAATTTTAAATTTACAGAAAAGTTGCAAAGACAGGACAGACATTTCCCATATACCTTGCACCCAGATTCCCCTAATGTTCACGTCTTAGGTAATCATGGTACATTGCTCAGAACCAAGAAGTAACATTGGTACAATACTATTAACTGCAGACTTCACATTTCCCAAGTCTTTCCAGAAACATCCTTTTTCTTTTCCAGGATTCACTCCAGGAGTCCGCATTGCATTTCGCCTCTTTTTAAAAATATAAATTTTCACTTAATACTTTGAGACAGTATAAGCAGTTTGAGAAGATCCTTCTAATTTAATGATTTTATTAAGTAATTTTACAGTTTTTCAAACATTTGAGGAATACAAACAAATGTCACCAACAAATCTGTTTTATACCACCCACATTTAACAAATTTTAATATAAGTCCATGATTCCTTATTTGCAGTTGTAAAATATTTTTAAAATCTTGAAAACTAAAAGCTTTTTCATAGCTCATAATAGTGGCAAAACTCTATTTATAATCTTTGACTATTTGTGATTTTAAGGTGACTGTTTTACCTATTATGGATACGTATGTCTCAGTACAGCGGTGTCAGTGTGTCTGATTACAGGTGCTACCCTAGATCCCACTGGTAGTTGATGACGTTATTTGTTGTTTTTTTTTATTCTATGTTTTTTCTCACTGCTAGTTTAGAAATTATAGTTTCTAATTCCAATCTTATTATGAGCACTTAAGAGTCAAAATTTTACCATGGCTACTTAAAATTAATCTTAAAAATTAGACATTTTTTGGATAGATTTTTTTTTTTGTCTTTGGTAAGTATAACTACAAATATTAACAATTTATTTGCTCCTCTCTCCTTCTTGCATCTCAGATCTTCTATCTGAAATCATTTCCTTCTTTCTAAAGTATGGCCCTTAAAAGTTCCTTTAGTGTCAGTTATCAGTAGCAGATTTTCTCAGGTATACTTATCCAAAAGTGTCTTTATTTTGCTCTCATTCTTGAAAGACAGTTTTGCTGGAGGTAATTCTATATTGACAGGAATTTTCTCTAAGCATTTTGAAGATTTTATTCCATGTAATTCTGGCTTCAGTTGTTACTGTTAAGCCTCTACTGTCAATTTGTCATTGCATTATAGGTGACCTGTCCAGCTGCATTTAAGACCCTCTCTGTCTTTGATGTTTTACAGTTTCACTATGAAATATCAGGGTGGTTTTTTTGGTTTCGGTTTTGGTCCTGCTTAATTTAGTGTGCCTCAAGCTGTAGATTCATGTCTTTCATCAGTTCTGGAAAGTCTCAGCCATAATCTCTTTTGATTTTGCCTTTCCTCTACTCTCTTCTTTGACTCTGAATGTATGTTAGACTTTCTGATTCTATTCTGTTCTTTGTAACTCTCTTTCACGTTTGTCTCTTTGTCTCAGCCTTTGCTACATTCTGGGCAATTTCTTCAGATACATCTTCCAGGTCATTAATTCTCCACAGCTTTCAAAGGTATCTAATTGACTATTTAATGTATCTGCATAGTCACCCTTAGTGGTCTCAGGTGTGGTTTGACAATCAACACATAGAACACTGTAGGTTTAACCCAGTCCAACTGAATTTTGCTTTGTAAATAGTATGGGACAGGAAGCACAGCATGTTTAGCCAAGGCATTCTCATCAAGAGGTCTTGCAACAAACAAGCCCAAGTGCAATCCCTGGGTCCACCACCACAGGGGGCACACTTAGTGGTAAGTGGGAGTGAACCACCTCAGCGCAGAGAAGGCTCTCAGCACATAGAAGCCCACCAGTTTTTTATTCAGTCCTAGTAAGAACACCTCCAGGTCCGCATGCCACACTCACAGTCTTCTCAGTAGAGATGTAATTCTTAAATTAGGGGATTCATAATACATAACATTGACAACTACTTCTCCTGATAGGAGTGCCAGGTAAGCCTTTGCCCTCAGAGCAGCTTGGTCTTTTAAGAAGGCTTACACAAGGCTCTGGTAGAGAGCCTTTTTTTGGTAGTTGTTTTGGGACTTGTTTTGTTTTGTTTTGTTACTCCTTGTAAATGTTCCCTTAAATTGACTGACCCAGCCATAGAATAAAAACTGTTTTATGCAGGATCTTTGCTTTGACCTTTCAAAGTATCTAGTCGATGATACTCTCTGGAATGATATTTAAATACTAAACTCGAAAGGAAACTGAATCCTAAATGTAAATAATATTTTCTAAATAATGCTTTCACATACACAGGCACACATGTAATTCATTTGTTACTCAGTTTTTCTTCCAGAAACACACAGGAACCCACTTTTGTTCCTTTTGTTCTGTGCTGCACTATTCAGGGATTTGAGACTACACAGAAAGGGAGATCTTTCAGAAGTTGTAGTTGTCAAATAATTTAAAAAATAGTATTGAAATAATTTGTTTGCTCCCATCCACATTCTTCCCCAATTGCCATTTAGAATGACTAAATTTAAAGAATTAAATATAAAAATGGCATCGTTTGTCAAAGTGATTTTAATTTAGGGGATTTGGAACAGTCTGATGCTATTTAAATGAGTCCTTGAAATGCTAAGTCGTTTTTCTTTGGCAGAGTATTGCTGTTTAGGTGCAAACTGGGTGTATTGCAGTATACAGTTGTCAGACCATTCACTACCATCGTTGCTTTGTAAGTACATAAAACTTTTATATTATCGTTTATTTCTTTAAAATCCTCATGCTCTTAAGTGGGAACAACTGAGTAGAAAAACATATGAAGAGCATTAGTTTACTTGTCATAATACAAGTCTAGTAAAAATACAGTATATAGAAACCCTACTATATTAAAATAAATAAGGTGACCATTTGTAGGCAAAGAATCACGACAGAATTCTAAATAACATTCATTTTAGAGCTTTCTGGAAAGCATTTAAAAAATACTTTTTTTTTGAGGAAGATTAGCCCCGAGCTGACATCTGTTACCAATCCTCTTTTTCGCTGAGGAAGACTGGCCCTGAGCGAACATCCGTGCCCATCTTCCTCCACTTTATATGTGGGACGCCTACCACAGCATGGCCTTCTGAGCGGTGCCATATCCGCACCTGGGATCTGAACTGGCAAACCCCGGGCCACGGAATGGAATGTGTGCACTTAACTGCTGTGCCACCAGGCCGGCCCCAGAAAATACTTTTTAAAATATTAATGTTCCCACAGCTTTACAGAAACATCTCTTACATGAAGTTAAAGTATGCTACTTTGAGTTCATTACATGGTTTGATTTTCTACATGGTTAACTTTGAATATGTTATGAGTACTATATTCCAAGTAAGAAATCGTATTTTTCTTTTTTAAAAGTTCTATCAAAGCTTAGCACTTGAGGTAAAATGGGGTATCATTAAGCCACCTGGTAAAACTATTCCCTAGATTTAAGAACATCAAAGAATTTAAAGCAGTAGATTGCATATTTTATCTGCTAGTCATAACTAACATTCTGCATGTTCACAGAGGAAGAACAGGAAGACAGGGGAAGCAAGCAGTCAGTTCTGTAGTGACATTTACCTTAGAATTAAGGCTAATTCACTTATTTATGAAGGCATGGTTTATTTCTCTGCAGTTTAGAAATTGAGTAATCATATAAGTTAATATTTAAATCTGGGTCTTCATAAAATTTACTGCCAAGATAATTTGGGGGGAAAAAATTAGAGTTGTAGGTATAGACCAACATTATATGTTTATAACAATCAAGCTTTTGAAAATTAGGCAGCATAATTTTTTTGAATGTAATAATTACCCTTTCTAGTTCAATGTATGTGTCTTATTTTGGATTTACTTGTAGTTGGAGGAATATTCATATGGTAACATTTCTAGAAAAATGTTTTTCTTTTAATTTTTGAACACCTCTGTGACAAATTTCAAGTGATTTATCTACAAGATCTTTTAAATAAACCAACTTCTAAATTTAAGTATTGCTGTCAATGCTGTATTTTAAAGTATATTTTGATTTAGTTAACCATAAAGTTGTCTCATTTTTACCATTTTTAGAATCTGTGAGCTGGTTGGTGTATATGATGAAGGGAACTTTAGCTTTTCAAATGCTTGGACTTACTTGGTTATAATAAACAATATGTCACAATTGGTGAGTAAATATTCATCTTAACTGTACTAAATTACTATCTATAACTCTAAATTTTCTTAGGGAATGTTTCTTTGGGAATAAACCTTGTTACTTTTTAACCTTGAAATTTTATTTATAGGAAAAATTTGAAGAAACTTTTAACATATATTTTTATACATATATAAAGATAGAATATCTTTGTTAATTTGGTGATTTATATGTTGACCTATTAATTGTGTTTCTTCATTTGATTCTGGTACTCATTACATAATTGTGTGGGTGTGTCCTAAATAAAAGTACAATGGTCTCCTTAAAAAATATATATATATATATATATCTCCCCTAGGTGTACTCAGTAAGAGAAAGTGTCTAATTGGTATATGACAATACAGGGTTTGAATAAAAGTGGGAGAATAAAATTCTCTCATATATTTGGAATTAAAATTGAGGATTCCAACTTAAGTAAAAATGATGTTCTAGGGGCCGGCCCGTGGCCAAGTGGTTAAGTTCATGCGCTCTGCTTCAGCAGCCCAGGGTTTTGCTCGATTGGATCCTGGGCACGGACGTGGCACTGCTCATCAGACCATGCTGAGGCAGCATCCCACATAGCACAACCAGAGGCACTCACAACTAGAATATACAACTATGTACTGCGGTGGGCTTTGGGGAGAAGAAGGAAAAAAAAAGATTGGCAACAGTTGTTAACTCAGGTGCCAATCTTTAAAAAAAAACAAGATCTAGAAACTGAAATGCTCTAAAGATGTAACTATCTGATCCTTTCAACTTAAGAATGTGCATTTTATTTAAGATATTAAGTTAATTCTTTCAGCAAAATAATTAGATGCAATGGCATGCATGTGTGGTATTAGAGGTTTATAATAAAAATTAAATGCTTATGTATTCCCACATGTTCCTATTCTTTGGAACTAGTAATTACATTTCTGGGAATGCATCCTCAAGAAATGGTCAGAAGTACTTCTGTTTTGAATATCTTTGTCTATAAAGCCTGTTATTTGTAATAGGAAAAGGCCGGAAACAATCCAGAGCCCGGTGATGGGGACTGGTTAAATGTACTGTGGTCCTCCCATGGGCCAAATGCTAGGCAGCGAAATAATCCTTCTGAAGCATGTGGAAAAGTAAGGCACTTAGGAAAAAACATCAGGCAACAAAATTTTATATTTGGTTAATGATACCTCTTAAGAACCCCTTTATGTGTAGAAAGGATTGCTTGGGTAATGGGACTGTGGAAAACTTTCTACTTTTGTCTACTGCTTTTATATTCTAAAGTATTTTAAATGAGCATTTTACATGATTTTAATAGGAAAAAGTAAACTTTTAGGAAAATGTTTACTGCTATGCAACATTAGGTTATTACAACTGATTTCTAAAAAGTTAAGAAGTCGTGAGCATTTATTTTAAAAAAGTAAATTTTTTAAATTTCGATCAGCTGGATCAACATATTGCCCTCAAGAAAGATTGTTTCCTTGATTCTTTCAGATTTCATGGTCACAATTTTATTGAAATAGTACTTACTTAATGTGTCTTATAAATAATATGCATACAATATTATGTAAGATAGACTAGTTAGTAAGCTTAACCCTTATAAAATTAATGATATTTATGTTTAAAAGATATGTTTTATTCTGGCTGAATGAGAGCCCTTCATTCATGGAAATTGTTTATCGCTTTCTTTATGGGCCCCAGGGAGTGAACATTTAGAACCATTTTCAGGGAAGATGTTCTATATCTCTTCTGAGAAATTTCTTATCATATATATTCATCCACAGTAAACTATAAAAGCTTGTTGTTAATCTAAAAATAGCAATAATAAACCCTGGAAAATTTTGCCTGAAACATTACTCTGTACAGGTCTCTGGTTTATAACTTTAATATTTCTGTTACTATATTTAGTTATTCTTATTGAAGAAGTTTAATTGTTAATCTTGTTTCTAGTTTGCCATGTATTGTCTCCTGCTATTTTATAAAGTACTGAAGGAAGAACTGAGTCCAATCCAACCTGTTGGCAAATTTCTGTGTGTAAAACTGGTGGTTTTTGTTTCCTTTTGGTAAGTGTTGCTTTCCTTTAATGTTCTTATTTTCTAAAGGGCAATAAAACTGTTGGTGAGGGATGATTTTAAAAATAGTCTTAATACAGGAGATGAATTAAAATGTCTCTACTTACCTTTTAAGAAGTTCATCCTTTTAGCCCTTCTTGGTTTTTCATAGAGTCAGATGCTCACTGTAACATTTATAAGAAGAAAATAATTTGAGACAGTCTAAATGTCTCAACACTAGAGGAATTATTAAAATAAATCATGGTCCTGTCATGTAAGAGAATACTCTGCAGTTTGGAAGATAAACATGATATGGAATATTTAATGATGGGGAGAAGTGTTCATCAATAAGATATTTTAAAACAGAAGGCAAAACTATACGTGGTCCCACTTTAGTAAAGGGGTGGGTGATAGAGAACCTAGAAACAAATACACCAAATTTAACAATATGCAAATAATGCAAAAAGGGGAAAAAGAAAATTCCTTGAAATCCCACCACTTAGAAAGAATGATTAACATTTTGGTGTACATATATCTTATAAAACTCCACAGAAATACTTTCATACTATAAGAACCCGTAGAACTCAACAATATGTTCAGTATACCGTGGGTATAGTTCTTCGTCAATAAAGTGAGACGGTAGTTTTGTTGTTTGGGTTTTTTGGTTTTTATTTTTGCTTAGTATTCTAACTTTTTAACCAATATAACTTTTTAACCAATCTTCTGTTGACATTTAGGTTGTTCCTCATTTTTTCACCATTACAAGCAACACTGAACATTCTTGTACATAGAACCATGAAAGCTTATCTTTCTCATTATTAGCTGTTTAAATTTAACCTAGGGTCATATCCCGAGATTGGCTTGAAATGCTCAGTATGACTTCCTGTCTTGGAGTCAGACCCCTTCTGAGTTTGTCTCTAGTTCTACTACTCCAGACAAGACTGGTTTCAAAATGACTGTGTTAAAAAATAATCTGAATAATCAGTTAACAGGTGTAAATAACATTTGAGTATCTGTCCTTTATTTCATTTTAAATGCCTATTGTACAAGCTGTTAAGACACTGTCTATGTATAGGAAGACCTTAAAATCTAATTACTTGTGCACACTGCAAACAAAAAAAGAAGTACTATAAACCAAGTACTGAAGTTCTAAGAATACATAAAATTCATGTGATGAAACTGTACCAGAAGACTAGATTTGTAAAGCAAATATATTTAATGTAGATACACAATGTCTTCAGGAATATGCTGAGAAGGCAAGCTGCTGGTGCTGGTGCTGGGGGTCCACAGGTTGTGCTGGGGGTTGACTTTTTTAAATGGCATATTTTTAAAACAACTGCTCATTTTATGCTTGATATAGATTTGCTGTTTACCTTTTCCTAACATATAGGCAAGCAGTAGTTATTGCTTTGTTGGTCAAAGTTGGCGTTATTTCTGAAAAGCATACCTGGGAATGGCAAACTGTAGAAGCTGTGGCTACAGGACTCCAGGTAAGTAGTGCTCTCTCTGAATTCAGTAGAACTTTATCATTTGTGAAGCATTTTTCTACCTTACCTTCTAAACCTGACAATGTGCAGGCTATGGGGCTACTACTGTCCTCACTTTACAGGTGAGGACATGAAGGAAGCCTAGAGAAATTGGCCATAATTGTTAATTTGTAGTAGAGCCAAGAATAGAACTTAGATTTTGTAATTCCTGGTCAGTTTCTCTTTTGCATTTCTCCTCTTAGTCCTTGGGCAGTGGATTGAGAATGCATTATCTTTGCTAAGAAATACTTGACTGAGGCAGTGCAAAACAGATTTAAATTTTTGGCATTTTGTCCTTTTTCAAAGAGGTTAAAAATAATTATTTTGGAAAATGGAAAAATGAATATAATTTTATAGAAAAAACAGCTGTTAATACTTAAGTACTTTTGAAGAGAAAGATTGTGCTTTTCTTTTCCCTGTAAAACTAGATTTAAACTCAAAGATGGCTGCTATTTCTGTTGTTGTAGGACTTTATCATCTGTATTGAGATGTTCCTTGCTGCTATTGCTCATCACTACACTTTCTCATATAAACCGTATGTCCAAGAAGCAGAAGAGGGGTCATGCTTTGATTCCTTTCTTGCCATGTGGGATGTTTCAGATATTAGGGATGATATTTCTGAACAAGTAAGGCATGTTGGTAAGTACCAGCCATTTAATTCTACCCCAAGAGGGAGGTTATTGTAGGTCTCCTATTAGGGCAATTTTGTAGCTATTTAAGAGATGAAAAGACTTTGGTTAAAGCAGTAGCACAGTAAGGCTCTGGGAGGGGAGAGAGGGAGCTTATTTTTAGCATGGTAAGTTTATAAAAATAACAACTTTTGGCTAACTTGGAAACCTTTCTATTACTTTAAAGGAAGGACAGTGATGGGACATCCTAGGAAAAAATTTTTTCCTGAAGATCAAGATCAAAATGAACATACAAGCTTGTTATCATCATCATCACAAGATGCAATTTCCGTTGCCTCTTCTGTGCCACCCTCACCCATGGGTCACTACCAAGGATTTGGATACACCGTGACTCCTCAGACTATACCTACTACAGCTAGCATAGCTGATGAAATATATAATGACACAACAGGAGGGAAAAAAGAACCTTCAGATAAATCTGTGGCCTCCTGAACAGTGTGCAAAAGCAAACTGTGCTACTACCACGCTATTTCATTACCTGGTATCCCAGTGCTCAGGATTTTGTGCTTGGGACAAGCCATAAATGATGGAAAATTTCAACACAAAGATAGGCAAAAGCCAGGTATGACTACTGGATTTATATAACTGCGTTTTGTACATCACAAATAATCAGTCTAAATATCCTAGACTTAGACTTGATTTCTTAACATTTGAGTATCACATACTTGAATGGTAGAAAATGACTGCTAAATGTTCCTGACGTTACACTGCTTTATCAAGAAGATGGACATAAAAAATAATAATGCTTCCTACCACTGCTGCATGAATATAATGCTCTGGAATTAGCAGAAAGTATAATTCAGAAATATGAATTAGTGGAACTTAATCATGTGCCATATATGCTTACCTAACAATTATTTCTCTATTTCTCAACTGGATGTCTTTCAATAAATAAGAATTTATCATTTACTTTCTGCAACTTTTTATGTCTCTCATTCTTTAAACATGAACCTTTAATGTTTTACTTAACAGAAAGTTCTTGATTAGAGGCACAGCAAAAAAATTAAAGGTTAAAAATTATAATATACCTTCAATGAAAGATACCTCTATCTTATATTCCTATTAGGAGAAATATCTAGGACCCAATCTTATTTTTATTTATTTTTTTGCTGAGGAAGATTTGCCCTGAGCTAACATCTGTGCCAATCTTCCTCTGTTTTTCAGTATGTAGGCTGCCAGAACAGCATGGCTGCTCGAACAGAGCCGTGTAGGTGGGCACCCGGGAACCAAACCTGGGCTGCCAAAGCAGAGCACACTGAACTTAACCACTAGGCCACCAGGGCTGGCCTAGGACCCAATCTTATTAATCCTAAAATAACTACTATCTATCTAAAAATAATATTTACAACACTGCTAATAGTGGAATAAGTTATCCATGACTTTGAGATGAAAAGAATAAACTGGATAGAAGACTGGAAGAATAAGAAACTTGTGATAGAAATGGAGTCTCCTTTTCCTCAGTGCTGTTAAAGGTGTCAGCAAACATGAATCCCGGCTGAGTAGTCCAGTCAGAAGACATGTGTAGGTGCTATTTGGGAAAAATTTATTACTTAGGATAGAGTTTCTCTAATTGCTAATCACAACCCATTGGTTCATGTTTAACATTTTATACTGAAAATAAAATACAGTATGTTGCAAATAGCAAGGATAAGGATTATTTCTCAGAACCTCTGCTTTATATATTTATGCATACACATATTCACATATATATATATTGGTTCACAGTAATTAGGTACAAAGTCTTTATTGTGTCTACTGTTATAAACTAAAACATTTCTATAGAAAGTAAAGCTGGGTAGTGTGACATTAGAGGCAATGAGAATAGGCAATGTGGAAGAAAGTCCATCTTATTTTCTTTGTGGCTTACTTCCAAAGAGCATACAGTTTATACAAGGTATGATAATCATCTTCCTTATTAATCTCCCTGTTTCAAGTCTTTAAAAATTGGACGTATTATTATATATATCTTATTGCGCATCCAAATCAAAATTTTCAAAAATACTGGTTTAGGTTTAACTCTTTCTTGAATTTATTAGCTTTTTACTTTTTCTTTGCCAAAGCAGACCAGGAAAAATGCTGCCTCTGAAGATTTTATTTTGTCCCTAACTCTTTTACTCTCTTAATTACATTTAGCTTATAATTTAAATTCTTATTTAAGTTTGCATTCCCAAAACACAATCTGAGAAGGTTTTTCAGAAGTAGCCACGTATTTAAAAGCAGCAAGCTTGGAATTTACAGGTAACCATAGCCCTCTGTCTTCGGTGGAAGCCAACTTTAGATGTTTCCCAATTTTAAGTTTGGATTTAAGAAAAAAAGCCAAAACGCCTAAAAAAATTAAGTTTTGCTTTACTTACACATGACAATGAAGACTCAAAATCCCTTATCTTTATAGCTTTAGAGTGTAGACAAAAGTGTTTAGTAAGTAAAACCAAGCAATAAAAACAAAATTTCCTAATTTTATTTTTTAAAGATTGGCACCTGAGCTAACATCTGTTGCCAATCTTCTTTTTTCATCTCCCCAAAACCACCCAGTATGTATTTGTATATTCTAGTTGTAGGTCCTTCTGGCTCTGCTATGTGGGACACCACCTCAGCATGGTTTGATGAGCAGTGCTGGGTCAGCACCGAGGATCTGAACCCGTGAAACCCCAGGCTGCTTGAAGCAGAGCATGTGAATTTAACCACTCAGCCACGGGGCCAGCCCAAAATTTCCTAATTTGAAAAGTTAATGGCAGCCTTTTTCAGAAAGGAAGTCTACAGCAATCTTTTTGTAATAATGCTACTCTTTAAGATCTTTTAAATACATTTTATTAATGTCAATTTCAAAAAAAAAAAAAAAAAAAATTTGACCATTACAAAGAATTACATCTTTATATTCCATTTTATGATTACAGTCCCACTAATTCAGACCAGAAGAATTGTGTACTTGCTGTTCTACTTAAAACAGTTTTTCATTAGAAAACTGCTCTTCATTGCTTTACTGTGATGCTGACATTGCTTTTGTGGTGCTGGATGTTGAGTACAAGTTCCTCTCCCATTTCCACCTGGAAAGGATTATCTAAAACAACTGCAGCTTGTTTCCAGTGGGAGGCCTCACTCGAAGTATCCAACCTAATCTCATCATCAAGGTACATATGATACCAAAATGGAATGGCAGTCACTTGTCCAGATTTACAAATTTGTACCTATGAAAATTAAGAAATCATGAAAATTTCATCAGAGTAAATAGAGTATACTTGGATAAGAAAGTCTGTCTTTTTAGTGAATTTTAGATCCAAATTTTATAAAGAAATACATTTAACCACCCAATTCAAATTAATAGCCTATTTTATTCACTAATGTTTACCCAAACCCATTTTTAGATATTGTTCGGAAAAGAAATAACATTTAAATCTTGAAAGAAAGTGGCTAAAACTTTTATGTACGTAAAGTATTACCTAGTTTAAGATAATTATTCTGAATGTGACAACAGTCATCATCATTACCTTTACTTCTCTGTTAGAGGTGTTCAAATATGGAGTCATTAAATCCAGTCTTAAGAGTTCCACTGGCTTGCTTAAAGGTATGCAAGGCAATGAGGATAGGTCCAAAAATACACGTATAGGTACCTAAAAAAAGTATAAAGTTTTCACTTTTACTCAATTCTTTTTGTGGCCCAAAACAATTTTGTGAGCTCATCAAGTGCTTGCTTTGTACTTGGCTCAGTATGATACAATGCTTTTTACATCTATTACCTCATTTAATTTAATTCCCACATCAACCTTAAGGCATAAGGACTTTCATGATTCCAGTTTTATAGGAAGAATGAACAAACCAAAGTTTAGGCAGGTTAATTTGCTATGGTTTTAATTATTTATAGATTCTTCGCTTGGATGAAAACAGATTAAATTTTTACTTAAGCCAAACAGCTCCAAAAGTTTTAAACCAAGGATGTGTTTATGTGAGAAAGATGAACTAATAAGCAAATACTACAACAACATTAATTATTGAATTGTTTAAGAAAATATGCCAAATTCAACCAAACAACGTAATAGTGGATTTTACTTGGAAAATGGTTTAATTTCTAGAAGGCAGTGGTTCTCAACTTCGGCTGCAAATTAAAATCACCTAAGGAGCTTTTAAAAAGTTCAACTGCTGGGGCTGGCCCCGTGGCAGAGTGGTTAAGTTTGGCATGCTCTGCTTCGGTGGCCCAGGTTCAGGATCCCAGGCATCAACCTACACCACTCATCAGCCATGCTGTGGTGGCGACCCAGATATAAAAAGTGGAAGAAGGTTTGCACAGATGTTAGCTCAGGGCTAATCTTCCTGAAGCAAAACAAGAGGAAGATTGGCAACAGATGTTAGCTCAGGGCTAATCTTCCTCAGCAAAAAAATTAAATAAAAAGTTCAACTGCTCAGGCCACAGCTCACACTGACCTGAAGTTGGGATCCAGGTATCAGTAGTTCCGCAAGTCCAGTCAAAGTTGAGAACCACTGCTATAAAGTGTTCCATCAATTTTAGTAGCAATGGAAGCTTCCTACTAATACTTCTAGTCTCATTTGAACTAGAAAGGAAACTGTTGCTTAAAAAGGATGCACTCTTCCCTTTGAATGAACTATTAGAGAGTAACTGTTCATGGTGAAACAGAGGACACAGACCCATCAACTGCTCCTTGGGCATCCTGGAAGGGCATCCAACCTTCCCTCCCCATAAAAAATCACAGCAATTCCATGACAGGTCCAGGACTTCTCCCTCTGCCCTTCATCCCTATTTATATCCATCACCAGAAAAAACCCTAGATTCCTATGGCACCTCTCATCACCTGCACTCTTAATTCCCACACAGCTGTACCCGGTATCCTTCAGTATGTCCTCACTTTTGTTTCTCAACCTAGACTACCGCCCACTCCTGTCATCTTTGCTAATTCATTCTAGATTTCCAGTCTAGAGCTCATAACTTTGTGAGTTCTCTAGTGTTCAATTCTCAGCCTATACAGTGCCAAGGTGATTTCATCCCATCGTAAGGCTTTAAATATCACCTAGCAAATTTGACTGCCAAATTTATCTCTCTTATCTAGATCTTTCTCTGAATTCTTATCCAACTGCTCAATGACCCCACCAACACATAAATACAACTTGATCCTCCTGCTGTTTTCCCCCTATCAGTAAATGGTAACTATTCTTCCAGGTGCTTTCTCATACCCTACATCCAATCTATCACAAAACCTCCCTTCCAAATATATCTACAATCTGACCACTTTGCACCACCTCCACTGCTACCACCCTGGTCTGAAGTCACTACCACCTCTCACCTGGATTACTGCAATAATCTTATGCCTTGCTGCCATAAGTGGTCTACTCCTAACACAGCAACCACAGTAATCCTTTCAAAACAAGTCACACCATGTCACTCCTCTGTTCAATA
Organism: Equus caballus; assembly: GCF_041296265.1. Classification (NCBI taxonomy): domain Eukaryota; kingdom Metazoa; phylum Chordata; class Mammalia; order Perissodactyla; family Equidae; genus Equus; species Equus caballus. Next base: position 91,194,640 of record NC_091685.1, on the reverse strand, counting down.
TCCTCCAAGTTGTTTTCCACTGCCTTCAGAGTAAACTAAGCCAAAATGTTTACAATGACCAAAGGCTCTACAAGATCTGGCTCCTGATACTTTTCTGACTGCATCTTTCATCTGACTCTCCCTCATGGTTTCTTGGTATTTCTGAATACTCCAATCTTGCTCTTGCCTCAGCCCACTGCACTTGTTGATTCTTGCACTTGTACATGGTTTGCTTCCTTATTTCCTTCAGGTCTCTACTTAAATACCACTTATCCATGAGTCCTTTCCTTAGGCATTACCTATATAAAATAGATATCCCAGACTCCCACTCCTTATCTCCTCCCTTAACCTGCTTTATGTCCAAGGTACTTCGCACGATCTATCATACTAATCTTTTTACTTGTTTATTGTCTATCTCTTGTTTATTGTCAATTTGAAAGCAAGCTCCATGAGTGCAGGAACTATCTCTTTAGTTTCACAGCTATATTCCCAAAACCTAAAATAGTGCATATAGTAGACATTTGTTAAATGCATAAATACATTTCTATTGTTTTCTGTACAGCATTTTTCTTTTACAACCTCACTTTGTTTCACTGGTTCACTCATCTGTCTGTGTAGCAGTCAGATAATCATCAGAGGAGAGGAGACAATATCACCTAAGAAAATGGGTGAGTAGACTGGGAAGTGTAGAACTGCCAGGCAAGTTTATGGAGCCTCTTAAGATGAGTGGTCGTGAGTTGAAGTGAGACCACAGTCAGCATATTCAGCTGTCGGGGTCCTGGTGTAAAGACGGCAGAGAGCTGGATTTAACCAAGGTGGGATTTTTCCAGGCCAGTGGAAAAACTGAAGAAAAAGGATATATAGAAAATATATAGACCATAGAATATAAACTGTTAAGGAGGAATGTGAGATGGGAAGTACAGTGAAAAGATGGTAGGATCAAAATATCATAGACTCTGATGGAATCAAAGAATTGTTGATGTCAGGATCAAGGAGAATGAGCTAGAAAGATAGAAGATGGAAGTATTTTTGGACCGCACAAAGAAATAATTTAAACTTCTCTTCTGATAAGTGTATTCTCTTTGTAAACCCTCCCAAAAAACTGAGATTAAACAAACTCTAATACCTTAGTTTGCCAGCCCTCAAAAAAGCATTTCCTCAATAAATTGATATTTGTTAAGCAAGTATTGTTCATAGAAAATCTAACAATACATATTCAAGAGCTTCCTGTCTACAGCCTTCAGATTAAAATTTTAGATATCACTTCCTTAATTCTATACTCCACATCCCACTTCACACTTGGGAAGCTCTGGCTTACATGGCAGTCTCCCACCCATTTCCTACCTCTGTCTCCAACCCCAAACTTCTCTAGACATTCCATCTACTCCCACAAAAATCCACAATTTTAACTCACAAATTTGTATTTTGCTGCTAGTGCCTTTGCCAGGAATCTTGACCCTTTGTTTCCCAAACGGCAACTATAACTGTATTGTCTTTTATTTACTGTGTTGTATATTGTATTTGTATGTATTTTGCAGAGGTGCCTTTGCCTTGAGCTCTAGTTTCCTAGGCTCCTACATTCCTGCCCCCTGCAGTCTGACTGCCTAGACATTAGCCGATCACACCAAGCATCTGCCAGCCTGAGGTCTTAATGCAATTGAGGGTTCAAGTTTAGAACACAGGTCTTCTTCTGGCAGCGTCTTTTTTAGATAAGGAGCATGCTTTTTCATAAGACTAAACCCAGTACCCTATTTTTCATTTATTACAGTGGTTAGGAGGAATATCTGTAGACTTTTGTCAGTAGGAACGACAGGATTCCTTGGCTTTTCTAACCCCTAGGTTGATTTTAACATAAGTTCCTTTGCTCTAGGAAACTGATCACTGTCCTAATAAGCCAGTAAACACAGTGACTAGATAAAACTACAGAGAGACAAGGCAGACTGTGTATAACAGCCACGTGGTTGAACTTCTCTTCTAGACACTTACCTGAAACTGGTTAATAAAAGGTGCTATATTTAACCCAAGAGTTCGTTCTGTTCCTTGAACAGCACTCTCTTCTACCAGCGTCTGTGATTCCACAAGCAACCCAAACATCAGCACATACTGAGGAAAGATCTTGCCTCCAGATTGTAGCAAACATCTAGAGAAGGAAAAATGTTAAAAAAGCATCTTGATTCCTTTACATTTTATTAATAACAATAACTAATCATGATCAATTAGTGAGCTGCAGATTGTATATAGTCTGATGGACTTTATGTTACTCTATAGTAGTTGAGAACGGTAAAACCACTGGAAATAATTTCTCAATAAATCAAACAAAGTGACTGCTGATCTATGACAGAGAAAAATAACGAGTCAGCTGGATGGATACGTCTTTAGATTCAGGAAGAGTCATGGATGGAAATTAACACTGGTGGGTAAAAATTTGATTAGAAAAGGGATATTTACATAGGTTCAAAGTATCAACTCCACAAATGACTTATTCATTACTAAAAGAAAAATAGCAACTTACCATGGAAAAACCTGATGGATACAACTTAAGCCAACTGATCTAAATTAACATCAATAATAGTGGGATAAAGCAAGGCTATGTGCCTCTGGATGTGCCAAAACTTCTGTGGTAGTCTTCTCTAAAATGGATAATCTGAATCTAATATGAAAATATGAGGAACGGTCCACAAAATAAATGGTGTACACTCTTCAAAACCGTTCATGTCATGAAACACTGAGGAACTGTTCCAGAATAAAGGAGACTGGAGACATGAAAACTAAATGCAATGTGTGATCCTGGACTGGATTCTGGCCCAGAACAAAAAAAGCTATAAAGGATATTATTGCAACAAATGGTGAAAGCTCAGTAAGATTTGTACATTAGATATCAGTATTGTGTCCATGTATATTTCCTGATTTTGATAACTATGATGGTTATATAAATGAATGTCCTTGTTCTTAGGAAACACACACCGAAGTATTTAGGGGTAAAGGAACATGATATGGGGAACTTACTCTAAATAGTTCAGAGAGAGTAATAAAGTAAGTGTGGCAAAGTATTAACAATGTGTGAATCTGGTTGTAAGGTATATGTTAAGTTCTTTGTACTATTCTTTAACTTCTCTGTAAGCTTGAAATTATTTCAAAATAAAAAAGTTAAACACTCTGAAAGAAAAAAAAAATCCAAATGCTCTAGTAAAGAGTGTGAGCAAAGGGTTAAGAAAACCAAAACACCTTCTCCTCCTACAAATGATCTTGGGTTCACCCTCTGTTTCCCTGGAATTCCCATAAAGGAGGAATGTCAGCTGTGTTATCAACAGCAACACTGCTTATGACAAAAATTCTTTTTAATGCCTCTTGATAGATGGACTGCACTGGACCGAGAGAACTATGACGAAACTATAAATCCTTGGCGGGAAGCCACACTACCTTTGGGCTTCCCTGAGTGTGGTGTAACTTGCAACCAAGTGTTCTACTGCTGGGACTTGGAAGCTACGCCCGTGGGCAATACTAGTTCCTAAATGAAATGTAGGGCTCTTAAGCAAAGGCCGCTCCCACACCCACCTATCCAGTCTTCTTTGCTCACTCCTGAACTGTGTGGGAGATGTGAGAGGGGTGGGTGGGTCACCTACTGCCATCAAATGAAGCAGAGGTAAAGGATACTTTAATGTTATTTTAAACCAAGTAATTATTTTCACTTGCCACATTTATCATCGAACGTTAAATCCCTCATTTTTACAGAATATTCCAAGCTGGTTTGGAATATTCTGTAAAATTAGAGGGATTTAACGTTAGATTAAATAACGTTAGATTAAATAACATATTAGATTCAGATTATCCATTTTAGAGAAGACTACCACAGAAGTTTTGGCACATCCAGAGGCACATAGCCTTGCTTTATCCCACTATTATTGATGTTAATTTAGATCAGTTGGCTTAAGTTGTATCCATCAGGTTTTTCCATGGTAAGTTGCTATTTTTCTTTTAGTAATGAATAAGTCATTTGTGGAGTTGATACTCTGAACCTATGTAAATATCCCTTTTCTAATCAATATAATCAACAGGCTACTACAGACAGGTGGACTTCACATTATGTTATGTCTTTCATATAAGTTTTTACTCATAAATATTCAGAGTTAATAAGGCTCTATTTATAAAAATACAAGACTAAAAGTTTCACCAATATATTTGTGCATATATAAAAAACAGTTCCTAAAAAATTCCTAAAATTTTATGCTATCTAGTACCTTCATAGATCATTAAAGTCTCAACAAACTATAAAACACCCCTTTCCTCAAAACCACTTTGGCACTTCTGCTCTTAAATCAGTTTCAAATGATTAATTCTCCTGGCTTTTACTAAACTATTATCTCAACCTAACCATTTAAAAATATCTAAAACTAGAATGAGAAATTATAATAACAAGTCATGGCAACTACATGCAATGCAGGACCCTTGATTAGAACCTAGAGTGGGGAGAAAAAAGCAATAAAGAGTATTACTGGGACAGCAGGGGAAATTTTAATATAGACCTTTTTTTTTTTTTTAAAGATTTTATTTTTCCTTTTTCTCCCCAAAGCCCCCCAGTACATAGTTGTCCATTTTTAGTTGTGGGTCCTTCTAGTTGTGGCATGTGGGACGCCGCCTCAGCATGGCTTGATGAGCAGTGCCATGTCCACACCCATGATGTGAATTGGTGAAACCCTGGGCCGCTGAAGTGGAGCACGCGAACTCAACCCTCGGCCACGGGGCCAGCCCCATAGACCACATATTAAATAACAGTATTTTATCAACACTAAGTTTCCTGAGTGTGATCATTATATTGTGATATGCAGGGGAAAGCCTCTGTTCTAAGGAAAGACATGCTGAATGTTATAGTAAGGGGGAAGGTTATGAAGCCAACAACTAAGTATCAAATGGTTCAACAAACAAAACAATAGTCTAGTGTTCACTGTTACTATTCCTGCAATTCTTCTGAAGTTTGAAATTTTGAAATTTTTCAAAATAAAAAGCTGACAGACAAGTTTATAGTAAGTAAATAGGCTGCTCCTGTAACACCTCCCCCTAAAAGCCTAGCTAAAAGGAAGCTGGATCATAACCAGGTCATTCAATGAGCATAAAACCAACAAGGAAAGTTAGAGATGATCCCTAAGGGTCATGGCATCAGACTGACTGAGACAAGTCATGATCCTAAACCAGGATAATCTCCCTTGACTAAATATAAGCACATGATCATTCCAGTTGTACTAAATCCTATGTAGACAGAGTTGCCCAAAAAGACTCCACCCTGACCCCAATACTTGCTTACTTCCATTATTACTTTCCTATAGACTTTTTAGCATTTTAGGTAAACTCTGGTGGAAATTCAATCTCCAAAATTAGTAAAATTACATACTTTTTAACAAAATTAAATAGCTCTTAACAAAATTCCTGTCTCTGCCTTTACCAAACCACGTAAAATTTTAACATCTTCCTAAATAACTGGAGAAACTTACCTGTTTTCCTCAAATGGGTCAAGTTTAATCCCGAAAACTCACGTTACTAAATTTATCTGAACAAATGAAGTTATCTGTTGTGATTCATTTAAATGAAAACCAGATCTAATTTTTCTAAAGGTCTTAAATGAGAGACCAGCCACAGAGCTTATGTTGTTTGACTAATTACCCCCACCCACAAATAGCCACAAAAGGGTACCATTCTATGAAATTAGCAAGAGGAAAAAGCACAAAGGATAATAAAGGCCAACTTTCTAACCATGAAATCTATAGGAGAGACAGAGGGAAGGGAATGCCACCAAGTCCTTTAGGGGAGGTGAAAGCTGAGTACGAAAATTCAGGCTAAACAAAATGTAAAAATTCATCTGAAACCTAGAAAGTCAGAAAAGGCTGCACCAGGTACTAACAACCATGCCAGAGATAAATCCTACACAAAAGCAGTGTGTGAAAATTATTTTAAAAGGCCACATTCACACTAATTTAATCTAAAATCTTGTACACATTTTTCTTAACCTCAGTGTTACCATCACTAACAGGAATGCTTTAGTTATGTCAGAGAAAACAGTAACAGCCTTGAACCTCTGCATAGCTTTACCGACAGAGTGTTCTGTTGTCACTGACTATACTGCAGCTGCCAGATTCCTCAGTGGAATCCTCTGCAAAGCAAATAATACTTCAGAACCATCTGTGCTTTCAGCAATGAAAAAATATGTTGCAACTCTAAAGTCTAACCATAAATGGCAAAAAGCCTGAAGAGAAGAAACTCTTCACTGTTTCCTTGTGAACCAACAAAAAATGTTTTTAAATTAAAAAAAAAAACTTACCAAGCTTTTAAAATTTCTCCTGTAGTTTAATCTAGTATGAATGAATAAAGTATAAGAACGAACATTTAGAAACAACACCTGCAAAGGTAACTGGAGACTAAATATGTAAAATGACTTCTTTTTCCTTGCCTTTTTGGGGGCAGGGGGAGGCAGGAGGGGTCCTATGAGACAGAAGCCCTTTATCCTTATCCCAAATATAATCTATTCTCCCAATCACTAACTTCATCCTCCTTCACTAGTCATGAGGCCTCCCCCTGCTGGAAGCTAAAGATGACAACAGGGGGCCTGGGTGAGAGTATCGACATACCTCTGGTCCCAGAATCAAGATAAGCCTGCACAAGCAGGAGTATCTGGTAAGAAGAATGTGCAACAGCTTAGGCTGAAGGAAAGCAGCACTGGTTCTCCACTGTTACTCAGGAGGCACTGGGGGGAGGGAGGGATACTGGTTAAGATAATGATTATGGGTGCTACCAGCATTTAGTGCCCAGAGATGCCAAACATCCTGCAATGCACACAACTGTCCAACATAAGAAAGACTGCCAGAAGGACCCCTACCCACTGAGAAACACTGGAAAGGGGAGCTGTAGGTAGTTTTCACTTAAGTTGTTTCCCACTAATATAACCAATCTTTCAAACAGAACAGACTATCTGACAAATTGTTTTTATAACCAAAAATGCTTTTATAAACTCCTTTACAAGGTTCTGTTTAAATGTGACTGCCTAAAAGCTTTTCCACTAAGATAAGGAACAAGACAAGGATGCCCACTCTCGCCATGTCTATTCAACAGTTACCGGAACTCCTAGGTGAAGCAATCAGGCAAGGAAAAGAAAGGGCATCACCGTTGGAAATGAAAAAGTAAAATTATCTCTGTTTGCAGACATCATCATCTTATATGTAGAAAACCCTAAAGATTCTATTAAAAAACATGTTACAGCTGATAGATAAATTCATTAAAGTTGCAGGATATAAAATCAACACACACAAATTACTTGCATTTCTATACACTAACAATGAACAATCCAAAATGGAAATTAGGAAAAAAATTCCATTTACAGTAGCATCAACAATAATAAAATACTTAGGAATAAACTTAACCAAGGAGGCGAAAGACTTGTATACTGAAAACTACAAACTTTGCTGGAAGAAATTAAAGACACAAATAAATGGAAAGACAACCTGCATTCACAGATTGGATGACAATATCGTCAAGATAGGAATACTACCCAAAGTGAGCTACAGATTCAATGCAATCTCTATCAAAATCCCAACCTCATTTTTTGCCAAAATAGAAAAATCCATTCTAAAATTCATATGGAATTTCAAGGGATCCAGAATAGCCAAACTAATCTTGAGAGAAAAGAACAAAGTTGGAAGTCTCCCACTTAGCAATTTTGAAACTTACTACAAAAACATAGGGAAAGTAACCACATAACCAAGATGGTGGAATAGGAAGCCCCGGAATCGCCTCTCCCCACAGAGTGACTTAACAAAAATACACAGACTAACCACCTTTGTGAGAAATCCAGACACCAGTTAAAAGGTTCCTGTACCCCAGACCAGCGCACAGCCAAAAAGAACGGCATTAAAGATGGTAGGAGCAGCCGGCCCAGTGGTGTAGCAGTTAAGTTTGCACACTCTGCTTCAGTGGCCCAGGGTTTGCTGGCTCGGATCCCAGGCACAGACCTATATGCCGCTCATCAAGCCATCCAACATATAAGATAGAGGAAGATGGGTGTGAATGTTAGCTCAGGGCCAATCTTCTTCAGCAAAAAGAGAAGGACTGGTGGTGGATGTTAGCTCAGGGCTAACCTTCCTCAAAAATATTTTAAAAGATGGCAGGAAAATTTGTGGCATTTACTCACCCTAGCTCCTCCCCCAGGCACAGCACAGTACAACTGAGAAAACTCTCAACTCCTGGCTTCTCCTTGGGGAGGCAAAGAGAAAAGGAGAATGTACATCCAAAATTCTGACTTTTCGAGGGGGCTGCCTAAGGGATTGGTTTTTGTTGTGCCTGAAATTTAAGTGGTGAGAGAAACAGGTACCAGGCTGGGGACTTCTGATAACAATGGAGCTCACTTGGCTTGATCAAGCACCAGAGCCTGCAGTAGCACAGACAGACAGATAGGGAGCGCCCCAGTACCATGGCTTTCTCAAGCAACAAGGAAGCTGCAGTAGTTCAGAAAGACCGGAAGGGAGCTCCTGAGAAGAAACAGGCAACCGTCTTCAACAAGTTGAGATGTGTACACTCAGAGAAGATCTATCCCCAGAAAAGCTTGAGAGCTCTCCAGAATCTCTAGCCAGGCTGACTGGTAAATGTCCTCCCTTTAAAAGCCAGAAACCAAAGACTAGGAGAGAGGACTGGTTTTTTAAAATACCCAAGTCCGAAGAAACAGAGAAACATGACCTAATCAAAGGAACAAATTAAACCTCCAGAAATTGACACTAAAGAAACAGCGATATATCAATTACCAAAGAATTAAAATAACTGTCATAAGGATGCTCAATAAACAAAATCAGGAAAATGATGCATGAATAAAATGAGACTATCAACAAACAGACAGAAACTATGAAGCAGCAGCAACAGATATTCTGGAGCTGAAGGATACAATAATTAAATCGAGGGATTCAACAGCAGACTTGAGCAGGCAGAAGAATCAAAAGCATAAATAGACAAATGGAACTATATCAGACTTAAAGCCTTCTCTGTATCGAAGGACACAATCAACAGAGTAGAAAGGCAAACTATGGAATGGGAGAAAATATCTGCAAATCATGTATCTCATAAGGATTAATATGCAGAATATAAAATGTAAGGAACTCCTACACTCAACAACAAAATAACCCAATTAAAAAACAGGCAATGCAGCCGGCCCCATGGCGTAGTGGTTAAGTTCAGTGCACTCCACTTCGGCAGTCCAAGGTCATGGGTTAGGATCCCAGGCGCAGACCTACACCACTTGTCAGCCACGCTGTGGCGAGAACCCACATATAACGTGGAGGAAGACTGGCACAGATGTTAGCTCAGGACTAATCTTCCTCAAGGAAAAAAAGAGGCAGATTGGCAACAGAGGTTAGCTCAGGGCTAATCTTCCTCAGCAAAAAAAAGGTGGGGGGGGGGGCAGTAGACTTGAATAGACAGTTCTCCAAAGAAGACAGAAAAATGGCCAAGAAGCATATGAAAAGATATTCAACATCACTAATCAGAAGCGAAATGCAAATCAAAACCGTCATAAGATATCACTTTAAATCCTTTAGGATGGCTACTATCAAAAGAACAGAAAACAAACAAGTGTTGGTGAGGACGTGGAGAAACTGGAACCCTTGTGCCATGCTGGTGGGAATGTAAAATGGTGTGGCCATTATGAAAAACATTATAAACAGTCTTCAAAAAATTAAAAATAGAATCACCATGTGATTTAGCAATACCACTTCTGGGTATATATCCCTAAGAACTGAAAGCAGGATCCTAGAAGAGATATTTGCACACCCATTTTCATTGCAGCATTATTCATAGTAGCCAAAAGGTAGAATAACTCAAATGTCCATAAGCAGATGAATGGATAACAAGATTGGCAAATATATATACACTGGAATATTAGGCAGTTTTAAAACAAAGGAAATCCTATTACATGCTACAACAGAGATGAACCTCAAGGACATTATGGTAAGTGAAATAAGTCAGTCACATAAGGACAAATAGTATATGATTCCACGTATGAAGTATCTGAAGTACTCAATAGAAACAGAAAGTAGAAAGCTAGTAGGAGAATTAGTGTTTTATGGGTATAGAGTTTCAGTTTTGCAAGATGAAAACGTTCTAGAGATCTGTTGTACAAATGTGAATATACTTAGTACTACTGAACTGTACACTTAAAAATGGCTAAGATGGTAAATTCAATATTACATGTTTTTTAACACAATAAAAGAAAAGAATTAGTTACTTAAAAAAAACTTACTGTAAAGCCACAGTAATCAAAACAGTTAGTACTAGCAAAAAGACAGACATATAGACCAATGAAATAGACTAGAGAGCCCAGAAATAAACCTCCACATATGTGGTCAAATGATTTTTAACAAGGGTGTCAAGACCATTCAATGTGGAAAGGACAGTCTTTTCAACTAACAGTGTTGGGAAAACTGGATATCCACATGTAAAAGAATGAAGCTGGACCCCTTCTGTATACCATATGCAAAAATTAACTTAAAATGGATCAAAGACCTAAATGTAACACCTAAAACTTTAAAACTCTTAGAAGAAAACATAAGAGAAAAGCTTTATGACATAGGATTTGGCAATGACCTCTTGGATACGACACCAAAAGCACAAGCAACAAAAGTGAAAAAATAAATAAATTGGACTACATCAAAATTAAAAGCTTCTGCACATCAAAGGATACTATCAACAAAGTAAAAAGGCAACCCAAAGAATGGGAGAAAATATTTGCAAATCATATATCTGATAAGGTATAAGTATCCAGAATAATAATAATTACTATTACATATTTATGATAATGATATTAATATTAATATCCAGAGAACATCTAAACTCAACAATAAAAAAAACCTAATTAAAAAATCAGGAAAAGACTTGAATGGACATTTCTCTGAAAAAGATAAACAAATGGCCAATAAGCATATGAAAAGAAGCCCAACATCACTAATTAGGAAATGCAAATCAAAACTACAATGAGATCTCAACTCCCACTCAGGAGGATGGCTACTATCAAAAAAAAAAAGAAAAGAACAAGTGTTGGCAAGGATTTGGAGAAACTGGGACTCTTATGCACTGATGGTGGGAATGTAAAATGGTACAGCTGCTATGGAAAACAGTATGGTGGTTCCTTATAGAATTACCATATGATCCAGCAATTCCACTTCTGTGTATATACCCAAAAGAACTGCAAGCAGGGTCTCAAAGAGATATTTGTAAACCCATGTTCATAACAGTGTTGTTCACAGCAGCTAAAATGTGGAAGCCACCAGAGAGTCCATGGACAGAAGAATGGATAAGCAAAATGTGACACACACATACAATGGAATATTATTCAGCCTAAAAAGGAAGGGAATTCTGACATATGCTACAAGATGAATGAACCTGGAGGACAATATGCTAAGTGAAATAAGCAAGTCACACAAAAAAATACTGTGTAATTCCAGTTATATGAGGTACTTAAGAGTGGTCAAACTCATGGAAGTAGTGAGTAGAATGGTGGCTGCCATCAACCAGAGGGAAGGTGGAATGGGGAGTTGTATACAGTATATGTATACAGTATATGGGTATACAGTCTCAGTTTTACAAGATGAAAAGTGCTATGGGGATGGCTGGAGGCAATGGTTGCCCAACGTTATGGAAGTGTTTAATACCGCTGAACTGTACACTTAAAGATGGTTAAGATGGTAAATTTGATGCACTGTGCATTTTACCACAATAAAAAAAACTGGGAAAAGAACTGAATCAAAACTAAAAATAAAATAAATAAACCATTAGGTAACATATGTCTTTCCAAGGTGATTCTACCAAATAAGTCAAACCTCATTTGTGTTAAAAATTCAGAGCTGAAATGTCTTCAAAGGCATCTAATCCAGTATCCCTCATTTTACAGATGAGGAAAGCTAAGGATGAGAGAAATTAAGTGACTTACAAAAAATTTAACAACCTTAGGAATTCAGTGACAACTCTGAAACTAGATTTGAACCCTTTCTACTCCTCGTTCTACACTGTACTGAGTACATCTGTTTAAAATTTTACATGTGCATTTATGTCAAATGTCTATATTGCCATAATTTATATGTACAAGACTGTTTTAAAGAAAAACAGTTGATGATTTTTACTGGTTACCCCATAAAGAAGAGAGAAGTTTGGTTAACAAAAGAAAATGCATATGAAACCTACAATTACGTTAACTATATAAGCAAATACTTTTTTTCCTGGTTTTGTCAAATTTTTTTCTTCAGTGGATAATTTGCCTTTTACTATTGCAACCTGGTCTGCATTCCCACCACTGTTACCCTATTACAAAACTACCCCTGTTCCTATACCACAAAATTGAAAATCTACAATACGTTCCTTTTACCTAAATTTGGACCCCCAAATATTAAATATTGCCATCTTTTCAGATTTGCACAGCACAACTGAGGAACTTTGAAGCTTAGCCAAATTTGCTTTCAATATTAAATATTAGGATCAAGTTTACCTTGAGCAACGTAAACTGAAGGAGCAATGGCTTAGGGAGAGAATTGTATTATAAAGATTTTAAGACCCAAGAGGACTGGGACTTGTTCCTAAAAAGGACTCTGCTCTCCCAATACACCATCAAATGCATACTATACCCTTCTTACAGGTATTTCTTACATCATAAAGATGAAATTTGATTTTTCCTTATTTACCCGGAATGCTGTCTTTGCATTTTTATAGATCTCTACTTAATTCCCTGTATTATATATATGCAGTCCAATCCCAAAGCAGGCTCTCTTCTTCACACCTACAGTGCAGCAGTCCTTTGGGGAAAAAATCAGTAATGACACGCACACAACAAGAAAGGCATGAAGTCACAGGTCCTGGAATGCAATGCTTGAGGAACAGACAATGATCTAGACTCATATGTACAGTTCTGCCATTAAAGAACTAAAGGAATTTATATGAAGTTTGAGCTAAAAAAAAACTCAGAAGTTATACTGTTTTACCTGGATATTGCAGCTTTTTCCATTATTTCCTGCTGAATGAGCCCCGATGGCTCAATGACATCCAATATAATTATGCTCCACAACTTGTCTGATTTTGGCCTTTGCAACACAGCAGATTCATCTTCCACATGTCTCAACCAAAACTCAAGTGTTTCTTTAGGAAAGTGATTGGCTTCACATATGAGGTCCAGAATGATACGATGCTGGTCTTTCTCCACAGAACTGTAAGGTTTAACCTGCCCCAGTGTGCCAGCAATTATAGGCAGAATAGAGAAGCCTTCAGACACATCCAACACATAGAAAGGTTCAGGGGAGCTCTCTTCACAATTATTCTGCCCACTTCCACAGCTCACTGTATTATTCTGACAGTGAGTATCCATGGCCTGACACACTTTCCCTGGGGTCAATGAAGACAACACTTTCCTCATTGCCATTTTAAAGCCTTCGTGATATGGGATGTTATTAAGCAAAGCAATTTCTGTGGATTCCAATAGACATGTCTGCTCCACAGCATCTGGTTGCCTGGTCTGAAGGTTAGCCAGGGCACTACAGAGTTCAGCTTCATTTCCTACAGAGAGCAATTCTTTATTCTTGGTAAAACTTTTCCCAACATCCATTTCATCTTCCGAACCAAAGACACTTATACTCTGGATTCTTAAGTAATAATCTTGACAAGACACTTCCATCATCACATGGTCTCCAGGCTTTATCCAGTAGTCTTCACAAAACAGTAAGAAAGGAAAAAATTACAATTGAGTGTTTATAAGCCTGAGGATCACACAAACACCTCCATCCTCCCACTCTACCATTTTTTAAATCACTACGAGAAGGATTATATCTATTCATTTAATAGAATTAGGTGAATTAATCTATTCATTTCCTACAAAAAACTAGGAAAATATCTCCAGCTTTACTTAGAGAAAAACTGAAGTTTGAAGATTCAATTAACTCACAGCATAATGGAGAGTTTCAAGAGCTCCGTGACTGGACCCTAACCATCAGCATTATGGTGCTTTCACTGCAATCACTAGGTATCATCATGTCCCCAAACTAGGGTGTGGGAGAAGGGCGGCAGGCGACTCTCAATCTTCTTTGGTAATAAGGCCAAGCCAACAATAAGACAGATGAAATTCAGGGGTCAATACCAAACCTCACGTTATTTATTTATTTATTTTTTAAGATTATATTTTTTCCCTTCTTCTCTCCAAAGCCCCCCGGTACATAGTTGTATATTCTTCGTTGTGCAGCCTTCTAGTTGTGGCATGTGGGACGCTGCCTCAGCATGGCTTGATGAGCAGTGCCATGTCTGTGCTCAGGATTCCAACCAACAAAACACTGGGCCGCCTGCAGCAGAGCGCGCGAACTTAACCACTCAGCCACGGGGCCAGCCCCTCAAACCTCACTTTAACTTAAAGGGACATTCTTTTCTCTAAAAGAAATTTCCAAAAGAACACGGCAGCATTCAGAAAACCTGATCAGTACTATTTCTTAATTGTTAATATTTAGGCATTCTTGCATGTTTAGGAATTTGAAAATATAAGGAAGGACAGGGTCCTAAAATAAAGACTATATCATGCTCTTTCCTGTGAGCTTTCATACCTGGTAAAACTTTAAAATGTAAACATGTAATCGTAATCCCTTATCAGCCCTAGAACGAGTTGAAAATACAAGCTGTTACTCTTGTTTAAACATTTAAACTGTCCTTTCCTTAAGGATTTAAAAAAAAAAAGCCCATCTGTCTAGGTTACTATAAGAAAGTTAGAATAAACAAATAAAAAATGCCACTTATTGAGTGCCAGTCGCAATGAAAGGCATTTAACACCCATTATCTCTAATAATCCCTACAACAATCCCGCAAAGTAGGCAGCATCCCATTTTTACACATCACATAACAAAAGCTCTGAGACATAACCACCAAGGCCAGCCAGCCGGGAGTCAGTAAGTAGCAGAGTCAAGATCTGAATCTACATCTACCTGACTGCCTCCAAAAACACCACACTAGCCACAACACTATACCGAGTCCATCACTCAATGACCTTTCCAAATTAGATCCTTGATTAGGAGGCCAAAGAGAAATAGAAACTTATTGCCTTTCGGTTTTAAAAAGACAGAATTTTTCTATGTAATACAACTGCTGTAAACTATATTGTATCCCATCAAATTGCTGGTAAAAAAATTTCTATACAAAAAATACCTTTAATATAGAACTTCTCCAAAGAAGCCCACGATTCATGAACTCTACACTGCCAAATTTTTTACTTACATGAGTGTGTATATTTCTACGACCTGGGGCTCCACAGATGGCATCAGATTCTGCAAGTGGTAAGAATTCCTACACTAAAAGTGATGCTTTTCCACCATGTTCCATAAAAATGGACTAGCATTTCTCTTATCTACAGAAAACCAGAGTAATCAGAGCTGAGGAAATGATTTAATGATAGATATTTTTGAGTGGTATGCAGCAGAGTTGTGTATCAGTCTCTCTTCTTAACTACATATGATATTAATTACTTAAAACTACTTTAACAAAAAAAAAAAAGAAAATTCTGAAAGATTTAACTAGTCTCCCTTGACAGGAAACTACATATTCAAAGTAATTTTTTGACACTGACTCAAATGCTTAGAGGATTAAAGCAACAAGTTTTAAAAAACAAACAAAGAAATTCAAACAAAATATACCTGCAAGGTCATGTACAGGGTAGACAGCCTGTTCCCAACAGGTTTCCTCACTAGGACTTGTGGATAAACTGTGTTCTTCATCGAGCTGGAGTACAAACCAAACCACAATAGCATCTAGTGTGCCTTCTTTAGTAACAGGAATGCCAATTTTATCAGGTTTTTTAGTTGCAAGACTTTTTAATTCCTGACAAAAATGTAAAAGAAATGAGAGAATTTCATACATTTAATATATGCATGCTCCAATATCATATCACTTTCGGTTTCCGTAAGTTCTCAGTCCTGGCCCGTGCCTTTAGGGGATCATTGTCGTGGCACACCTATTAACGATTTAAGGCACACTGGATGGGAAGTTCTGATGTATTATAGCGGAATACCATGCAGCTATTAAAAACAATGAGGCAGACACATATTACTGATATAGAAAGTAGTCCAGGATACACTGCTGAATTAAGGCAAGTGGAAAAAGAATAGAGATTGTTCTGTTTAAAAAAAAATGTGTGTGTTTGTGTTTGTGTGTGTGTGTGTGTGTGTAGAAGAAGAGAAAAGCAAATCTGAAGAGATGCACTAGATGCACTAGTAGCCTGGGGAAAAGAGGGGCCTAGATTTAAAAAAAGAAGAAACATACTTTTTCTTTTTTCTGCTTTTCTGTATTACTTGAAAGTGTTAAACAGGCAGGTATTACTTTCAAAATTTAAGCCTTAGTATGGAGGGGGTTTTTATTGGGGCAAAAAAAAATTCAAGTAAGAAAACCTTAAAATAATAAAAGGATAGCTTTGGGGTATTCAGCAGCTCTAACTGTGTTGTGCCCTATTAGAAAGTTATATCAGAAAAGAAATTCTCTTGAAGCTCAGCCTCAGTAAGCAATGCCAAATTGTTAATTTAGCTCCAGACCATCTGAAGAAAAGCCTAGTAACAATTAACAAGGGAAAGCTTTTAGTAAATTATAAAGATCGTAGGCTAAAATGACCCTCCAGTCTTCTGTCCCCAGGCAGATTTCATCCAAAAAACTTCCATACTCCAAAATTTAACTTTACTTAAAGATCTTCCGAGAAGGATTCTATGCGACGTTTCTCGATTTCTTCGGGCACTTTCTTTGTACAGCACATCCTCCCACCACCCACACAGATACACTAGGATGACCAACTTGTCCTGGTTTGCCCAAGACAGTCCCAGATTTACAATGAAAGTCCTGAGTCTTGGCAACCCCCTAGTCCTGCGCAAACTGAGATGGCTGGTCACCCCAATACACACACAAGCTAGAGATCTAGATTATTGTTCATTTCAAGGAATGCTGTTAATCTGAAATGGCAGCATGACACAGAGAAAAGTCAGAAAGATTTGGGTTAGAACTCCTGCCCCTGCATTCACATGACGCCTAAGTTGGGGGAAATAAATGTAAACAACAGTTTGCTTATCTGTAAGGCACAAGGATAATTATAGCTGTATTGCAACACTCATAAGAGTAATCTAAGAACACATGTTAGAGCATGTGGCACGTTATACATTCCCAAGAAAACTTCAGGACTTTTTTCTCCATATTTAAAGTAAGTGAACAATTTCAAGAGGGAATTCTGGTCATTGTTTAACCATCTTATGTATACATTTTAAGTGGAATCCCATGCAAACTCATTAAAACTCATAAAAACTGTCCTACGAATTATTTTAAACAATGCATGGAATTTAATGCTCAAAAACAGTAATTAAACTTTTTTTTTTTACCTGAAGATTGTTGAAATCTACTGTCATAATTTCAAAGCACTCTGTCAAAGGTGAATATCCCCCAGGGACTCGACTCATCTTTTCAGTTGTGTAAGGTTCAACTGTTTCTTCAGTATCTACAGAAGAATAAGCCGGACTCTGAAATTTCACATTTTCTGGCAAACAGATCCCAGCAATGTCCTTAACACCCACCCTGGTGAAAGGGGAAATAAGAGAGGGAAAGGAGAAAGATGGGTTTTTTTAATCAAAATTTATCGAAATATCTTATTAATAAACATTCAGATAATTTTTTGTTTTGGTTTTTCCAATTACAGTGTTACAGTAAGCATCCTTGCACACATACTGCACACATGTATGATATTTATGAGGATAGATTACCAGGAGTGGAAATGCCAGATCAAGAACTATAAACGTTTAGTTTTGTTAGATAATGCCGAATTGAGCTACTAAAATGTTGCCCCAATGGTGTATAAATTTTGCCCACACCTATCCTGAGAAAACAGGATTTTATCAATCTTTTTTATTCTTAAAGATATTATTTTTCCTTTTTTTCCCCAAAGCCCCCCAGTATATAGTTGTATATTTTTAGTTGTGGGTCCTTCTAGTTGTGGCATCTGGGACGCCATCTCAGCATGGCTTGATGAGTGGTGCCATGTCCATGCCCAGGATCCGAACTGGTGAAACCCTGGGCCGCCGAAGGAGAGCCCGCAAACTTAACCAGTTGGCCAGACCCTTGTCAATCTTTTTTTTTTTTTTTTTGAGGAAGATTAGCCCTGAGCTAACTACTGCCAATCTTCCTCTTTTTGCTGACAAAGACTGGCCCTGAGCTAACATCCATGCCCATCTTCCTCTATTTTATACGTGAGACGCCTACCACAGCACGGCTTTTACCAAGCGGTGCCATGTCTGCACCTGGGATCCGAACTGGTGAAGCCCGGGCCGCCGAGAATCGGAACGTGTGAACCTAACCACTGCACAACTGGGCCAACCCCTCAATCATTTTTAATGTTGGCTAATATAAGCAGTTAAAAAATGTTATCCCATTGATTTAACTTCCATTTCTAATTAACAGATAATTATAAATATATTCATGCTTTGTTGTAAAAGTTGCAAATTTTTATCTCAATTTGTCACCTGCCTTTTAACTATCTATACTATCTTTCACCAAATCTTTTTCAAATTTTTTTTTTTAATGTGGTTGAATCTGTCAATCTTTCATGACTTCTAGACCCTTTGCTGTGTTTTGCTTTGGAAAGCCTTTATCACTTAATAGACTTTTTTTCTTTTTATTTTTTCTTCTTTTTTTTGGTGAGGAATATTGGCCATGAGCTATCATCCATTGCCAATCTTCCTCTTTTTGCTTGAGGCAGATTGTTGCTGAGCTAACATCTGTGTCAATCTTCCTCTATTTTGTGTGTGGAACACCACCACAGCATGGCTTGATGAGCAGCGTGTAGGTCCATGCATGGGATCCGAACCTGGGAACCCCAGGCTGCCGAAGCGGAGTGCACAAACAACCACTACACCACCAGGCCAGTCCCCAAATAGATTTTTTTTACTTCGATATTTAACTCATCTGGAATTAAAAGTAAAGATCTAACTTTTCTCCCCAAATGAAGCATACTATCTCCATTTACTGAACAGTTTATCCTTTCTCCATTGATACGAAGCACCACACCTGTATCATATACTAAATCTCTATAAGTTCAAAGGTCTGTATCTAGATTCTTTATTGTGTTCCACTGATCTGTTTTCCTGTTTCTGCATCAAACATCACCATTTTTTATTTCTATGTTTTTATACCCAATAAGGCAAGTTTCAGTTTTCTTGGTTATTCTTAAAACATTTGCTTGTCCAAATGAGCCTAAAATTTATCTGATTAGGTTTCAAATGGTAATTTTTATAATAATGGCTTATGTTTCTCCCAGATAAAACAGGAGCAGTCATCTAAGTTTTTTTCACCTTTCTTCATAGTCGTCAACCCATACTGCTGAGCTTTGTAAAAAACAGATCCTGGGCCTCACTCACCCAGACCTACTCAAACAAAATGCATGGCATTTTAATTTTTACAAAAGCCCGTCTGGTGCTTCTGCTGTACAGTCAGACGTTCATCTGCTACACAAATGAGTCAAGGATGAAGGAATCCTTTTTCAAAATGGTAGATACCAGTCACTTAATTTCTATTTTGCTTGGACAAATAATTTTAGTGGTTTTTCTATAAAATATAAAGAGAAACTATTGAGGGCTAGGAGTCTGTAATCATGTCACAGCAATAAATCTCAACAAGACACAACCTAGCTTTTCTGGTGGGCAATTCAGCAATGTGTCTCTACAACTTGAAAAATGTACATACCCTGTAACTCAGTAATTCTTTACTAAGAAATTTAGCCTAAGAAAATAATAAAGACAAGTCCACAAAGACATAGTACAGAGCTATTTATCCTCGTTCTTAAAAGCAGAAAAGTGGAAGCAACCTAAAAATTCTAAACTCTGAGAACTACAGCACTAAAAAATTGATTTTAAAAAATCATTGAGTAATTCTATTAACATGAAGAGGCTCACAAAGAAAGAGCAAATATGTTTACTGATACTTTTGAAACAAAATTAAATTTACATACATATATTTACTTACACAGAGCTGATATTCAACCAGGCACTCTAATTCAGCCAATCTGCTGATTAAGGCCACTTCTGTTTGGTTGGCGCCCTGTGCCCTACCAATCACTAAACATTTTTACTTATTACTCTGTAACAGGCAAAGAAAAGTGTAAGGAAGAACATGCAGCAAAGATGAACAGTAGGTATCTACTGGCGAGGAGTTTAGGAGGATTTTTATTTTCTCCTTTTACTTATTACTATTTCCTAAAATATTCATATGTTACTTTTATGACTATTAAGTTATTGGAAGGGGGAGGCTCCTTAAAAAGTTCTAACAAAATACAGATTATTATTTTAGCAAAATAAAACTTTCATTAATGTTCAAGAAAAAATGGAACGAAGAAGCTTCTATAACTGTCACATTTTTACCTATATCATATTTGACAAGAAATCTCAGAACCTCAAGTGAAGAAAAATCCTAAAATTTATCCCTCCAAACCAAAAAACTTTATACTATCAATAAAGTTATTAAGAAGAGGTAAATGGGGGGTTGGCCCAGTGGCATAGTGGTTTAGTTGGCGCGCTCTGCTTCGGCAGCCTGGGGTTCACCAGTTGGATCCCAGGTGCAGCCCTATGCCCCGCTTATCAAGCCATGTTGTGACAGGTGTCCCACATACAAAGTAGAGGAAGAAGGGAACAGG
This sequence comes from Equus caballus, assembly GCF_041296265.1. Classification (NCBI taxonomy): domain Eukaryota; kingdom Metazoa; phylum Chordata; class Mammalia; order Perissodactyla; family Equidae; genus Equus; species Equus caballus. The sequence goes on along the minus strand of NC_091685.1, from coordinate 91,173,969 downwards.
TGTTAGCTCAGGGCCAGTCTTCCTCAGCAAAAAGAGGAGGGTTGGCAGTGACGTTAGTTCAGGGCTAATCTTCCTCAAAAAAGAAAAAAAGAGGGAGGGGGCCAGCCCTGTGGCCCAGCAGTTAAGTCCGCACGCACCCCTGTGTTGGCACAGGGTTTTGCCAATTCGGATCCTGGGCATGGACATGGCACTGCTTGTCAGGCTATGTTGAGGTGGCATCCCACATGCCACAACTAGAAGATGTGCAACTAAGATATACAACTATGTACCAGGGGGATCTGGGGAGATAAAGCAGGAAAAAAAAAAAAGATTGGCAACAGTTGTTAGCTCAGGTGCCGATCTTTAAAAAAAAAAAAGAGGGAAATAGAAGAAATAAAACAAATTATTTTCACATATGACATTTTAATTTCACTTTCATCTAAGGTCAGCCTGAACTTATTATTTTCCTATACGAATCTATCACACATCAAAATAATACCAAATTGTGTTAAAATTAATTTTCCACTAAAAAACTGAAAGCTGATTTTAATTCTAGAGTTTCATTTTAAAAGAAAGTAAAAAAAAAGAAAAGGCAAAAAAAGTTAAGACTGGAATAAATAACACAAATTTAAAGGTCAGAAAACTACAAACTCTCACTAAGCAAATATTCACTAAATAACGTCTGAAGTACAGTCTACTCTCCAAAATTACCAAGTTTTAATATTTAATATATTTTTTATTTTTTTTGCTGCTGAGGAAGATTCGCCCTGAGCTAACATCCACTGCCAATCTTCCTCTTTTTGTACGTGAGCCACCACCACAGCATGGCCACTAACAGACAAATGGTGTAGGTCTGTGCCCAGGAACTGAACCCAGGCCACCAAAGCAGAGTGCACTGAACCTAACCACTAGGCCACCGGGGCTGGCCCTAATATTTACTATTTAAATAAAAACTTACCTATGATGTCTTCTTATCTCTTCACATTCCACTGCCATGCCAAATATAACAGCACTTGCTGGTATAACTTTCCCGTACTTTTCACAATTACCATTTTCACCTTTGGTCTAAAAATATAACAAAAATTACTTTCAGTTACATGTAGGCAAATATATATGAGTGATGACAAGCTATGATAATTAACAAGAAAAAACCTTTAAAACAGGTAAGGATAAGTAGGTTAAGAATTTTTTTCTTTAAAAAGTTTATTTTCACTGCTAATTGTGTGTGTGTATTCTTTTTTTTTTTTTAACACTACAAATAGGAAAGGTGGGGCTATAAGTCTGCATACAACAAAACATTATGGGGTATGACTTTAATTGAGAAGCCAAAATCACCATTACCCTACTTGAAAAACAAACGCTCTTCTTCTCAACTTTTAATTAGCTCTTTTAAGTCCAGCTCATTCTCTCTACGTAGTGAATTCTTATTACACATTACAATTCTTTCATTCATAATACATATTATATAAACCAAATCTACAGTTTGTAGGTCATCAGAGGATTTTAATGCAAAACAAAATCTGGCAAATGTAAGAGTTCGTCCTGTCCGATCACTAGCCTGAGTTCAACTGGCACCTTAAAACCACATCAAGCCAGTTAGCACTACACTCCCTTTTGGTAATTTGCCAAAAATCTAAGCCGCGAGGGCTGTGAGACTGAAAGTACTTCCCTTTCTCAACCCTATTCAAGAGCCCCACGGTCAGTCCCTCCACAAGGTAACCTCAATTCCTGTCAGTTCCTTCCTGGAGTATTTTTTGCCTATATACCCCATCTGGGCACACAAATGTACACTGCATTATGTTATTACATGTTTTTTTTTGCACAGATTTCTTTGCAACCACACAGGAAGTATCTTGACAGTGGGATGTATTTCATAGTGTTTTGCAAATACGCTAGAGGCTCAGTAAATATCTCTTGAAATAATGACTTCTTAATCAAATTTAGGTGTTTTCACACTGCTTACCTTTGGCTGCAAAAGTAAATGCTCCCATGCGTGAATCAAACTCTCCACAATTCCTTCTCCAAATAAACCTGCATCGACAGTTTCTGTTACAACTAGGGACACTCTATAGAATGATTTTTTAAAGATATATGTAAGTAACATAGCATACTATTTATATAAAGATGTCAAAGCTGAGAGAAGAAAGGAAGAGTACATTATAGAAACAGTCCATATATAAAATTTTCTAATACATTTCACTTTTAGTGTCTATCCTTGAATCTTGAGGAACTTGACTCTAATGTTCCCCAGGCTCCTCTGTTCTCAATGGCACTTTCTGGTGGAGGGGGGGGACACACACAAACTTCACTTGATCCTGCTGCCTCCTCACGCTATTTTTTCATTGCCTAAATCCTCAAGAGTGGTTCAAACTCATTACCTTCACCAGTCCCCACCTTTAATGCTGACTAACTGGACGTCTATCCCTAACACTCTTATAAAAATACTCTATCATACTCTATCATCAATGACTCCTGTACTTATCAAAATGAATAGTCTCAGTTCTCATTTTCCTTGATCTGCAAATAACATTTAATGCAGGTGAGAAGGCTTTCCTCTCAAAAATCCCTTTATTTTTAAAGATTGGCACCTGAGCTAACAACTATTGCCTTTTTTTTTTTCCTACTTTATCTCCCCAAACCCCCCCTGTACACAGTTGTATATCTTAGTTGCATGTCCTTCTAGTTGTGGGATGTAGGACGCCGTCTCAATGTGGCCTGATAAGCGGTGCCATGTCCGTGCCCAGGATCCAAACCCTGGGCCGCCGCAGCGGAGTGCTCGAACTTACCCACTCGGCCACGGAGCCGGCCCCTCAAAAGCCCTTTTTTATCTTTATTATCCATGTTTACCTCTTACACGATGACTGTGCCTTTCCCTTGCTTCTCTTGCTTTACTCACTACCTAACCATGAATTTTCAGAAAAGCCTACTCCACGGAGCTCTGATCTTCTGTCCTTTCTTTCTAAAAAATTTTACTCAAAGAAATATCAAAATAATTTCTTTCTCTGAACTTTTTTAGCACTTATTGGCAGTATCACTCATTTGTGTAGTCACAAGAGAAAGAAAAGTTTCATGAATATTCCTTATCTTCCTATCTAGATTACAGATGCCTTGAGGACAGAAACAATTTTGGTATCCCCCCCAGTGCCAAAACCCAATATTATATATATTTGTATATTCATATTAAAAAACCACAAAATTTTCAATATCTATGATTGCATACATTTAGAATGTGGAAAGTATCTCAAATCATCTAGCCCAACATCCTAAAGTCTCTAAATGTGCTGAAGGTCAAAATAAATTAGTTAGAGTCTGTACTGGAATCTATATCTCCTGATTCAAAGGCAGTAGATCCTTCCACAACATTATCTGTGAGAAAAATGCAGATTACGTTAAAGTAACTTTGATTCATGCTATGGACAGAATCGTGCACCATCAAAATTCATACAATGAAACCCTAATCCCCAAGGTGAACCTATTCGGAGATAGGTTCTTTATAAGGTAATTAAGGCTAAGTGAGGTCATAAGGGTGGGGCCCTATCTGATAGGGCCAGTGTCCTTACAAAAGTGGAAGAGACACCTGCAGATCTCTCTCTCCTCACGTGCCCAAGGGAAATGGCATGTGAGGACACAGCAGGCAGGTGCCATCTACAAGCTAGGAAGAGAGCACTCACCAGGAGCCAAAATTGCCAGCACCCCTGATCACAGACTTCTAGCCTCCAGAACCAGGAGAAAATAAATGTCTGTTGTTTAAGCCACCCAGTCCATGGCATTTTGTTACGGCAGCCTGAACACACTAGGACAATTCAGGATATTGTTTATTTCTATAAAATGGGTATAATATCTGCCTAAACAATTTAATAGGGCTTCTTTCATGAGAATAAATGTAGAGACGATTGAAAAGCTTAAGTATTACATAAATATTATTACACATATATGGAAAAAGACTTTTTAAATGATAGTCCAAATGACAGCAGAGTATTAAAAAAGTCCTCTTTCAATATAAACTGAATTTAAGATGAGAAGACAGAGTACCCAGGAGAGGCAGTAAAGTAAGTGTTACATAGAGAAAATTCTGTCTCTAATATGATAATGTTGGACCAGATTATTTTCAAATCCCTTCTGGCTCTAACATTCCATCACCCTTGTGCTATGCATCAAGATGAGACGACATACTAAAAAGCCAAGACTTATGAGATAATATTCAAAGTATTTAAAGGGCCCAGGCCAAAATACACTGACAGCTGACACTTCCAAAGCTTTCATTTTAGCCAAGCATATTAACAGAAAATGTGGTAAGTCCATTAAGCCTGATCTATTCATATACTATTTTTAAGTACAATTTTTAAAGTTACTGATCGCCTAAGAAGCATTAGCCATTTTTACAACTGGAAAAACTGAAATTAACAAAGGTAAAGCAACATGCTAAAGGCCAAGTTTACTTATTAAATCCCTTGCCACAAATTTTTCTCAAGAATATTTACCTTATGCTAAACTATCCTACTATATCCATGCCTTTATAATATAAAGGCTTTAGCATTTTTGCTTGGACTAGAAGCTAGAAATATGAATATCTTAATTTTTAAAAAATAAAATAGTGTATTATAAACACTAAAATTAGTTTATATTATAATACCTTTCAGGAATGTGTTTTGGAATTTCAATATCAAGTGACTTCATATGTAAGAGTTTGATCCCTGCTTCCATCTTGTTTGCTGCCACTACATCACAGGCAAGTTCATACATGGTCTTGGATAACTCACAGGCGTACACTGAGTGCGCTCCAGCTTTTTTAGCAAACATGCTACAAGGGGAAAAAGTGCTCCATCAAGAAAAAAATAATCCACTGCATTTTTTCAAATTTTAATAGAATTATGAGGCTTAAACATCGTTTTCCTTTTATTCTTAACAAACACAAGCATTATTCATTCTGCTTAAAAAAACGAACTAATATTCTTGTCATGAAACAAATCATATAGTAAGTCATGACATCCACCCTATTAAGAGACACAGCTGGTGTGAACAACAACGTTAATAGGCTTTAACTTAGACAACTAGATTCAACCAGAATGTTAATGCAAAAAATACTTTTAACATTTATTACTCAAAATTTCAATAACCCCCAATTTTTCTTCGTAGTTATGTCCTGTTCCTGATGAAAGTTACAGTGAAAAATACAATAATAGTTGCATGAATAATCGTAATAAGATTATGAGAAATAAATTGAACTCTACTTAAATTCCACTGTTCAATTTTTCAGATTTGGTAAAATCTTTAATTCACATCACTATACACACATATATAATTAAAACACTATTAGAACAAACCTTAGTATTCCAGTTCCTGCTCCAATATCCAAGACACTTTTGGACCCCAAACAAACTGCCTTCTGGATTGCTGCATTATAAACTGTATTCCTTTTGGTGTCATTAAGCATGATAAAGTGCCAGCGTTCCACCAACCAGTTTGCAACACGATAAAAATTCTCCTTTGCATCATTGAAATCAGGGTTTAGCTTCACTGCTTTATGAAAATACCCAGATGCTTCATCTCTAAAGCCCATTCTGGAGTAAAAAATGGCAGACAAAATATTTAACTATATGGTATCAGTTACAGTGCCTTTGTTCATGCCACTCATCTGGCCTGAGAATCCCTCACCAGCATCCAAATCCTACCCAACCCAAGTGCCATCTCCTTTGGGAAGCCTTCTACAAGGACTGTAACCCTCAATTACTTCTTTATTTTCTGAACCCCTGTTAGTTATGCATTCCAGGACACTAAAAAGTACTTGACTATAAGTTACTATTGTATTTAAGTATAGTGGAAGCTCTCGGAGTCATCCTCCATTTAACCAACTCATTAGAACACCAGTGCTTTCCAAAAACCATTCTCTCTGTAAAACATACTAATTCCAATGGGTAGTAGGCTCCTCTCTGGTGTGACTGCATAACTTTTCTCTCAGCAGTTGAGTGAATGGTCATCAGGAGTCAGTTGTATTTGGGGCCAGACCAGTTTACGCCAGTTGCACTTGTTATTATAATTACATATTTTAATTAAATATTACAGAAATTAATTGTATATGATTGCAAAAAGAGAGCCACTGTTTCTAAGGAGAATAAGTTAAATGCTTTGGAAAAAATCAAAGGCAACCCTCACCCAAAAAATGCTACTGAATTAGATGTGAGCAAATCAACAATAAAAGACGGGGGAAAAAACTAACAAACCATCTGGAACAGTCCTTCTTAAACTTTCTATGGTGAAGAACTTCTTTCCTCTTTTTAAAAATATCTAATCACCAATCTACTCCCTGTGACACAGAATAATTCTTCACAAGTAATACTGAAATCACTGCACACCTGAAGAGATGCTCCCCCATACTATTGCAAATCACTTCATCATCAGGAAACAGTTCCAAGGCTTGCTCATAGCAACCAAGTAAGTCTTGTGTTCGATTGAGAGAATCAAGCTCTTCAGCCCATCTGAAGAGTGTATACTGAAAAGTTTCCTTTATAAGAGAGAAAACAGTAAATTAGTCAATTACATAAGTGATAAAAGACTATACAACACAGGTTGAAGATTCCACAGAGAATAGAACTTACCTATTATTAAATGATCACCTTAAGTTTTATTTAGCTTTAGTAGGCACTGTTTGCTAAACAAACAAATGCGTAAGGGAATAAATTTTACCACCTACAGTGCAATAACACATAGAATTAGACAGTTTGACTACTCTCTAAACTCTCTCCATTCTTAGCTGTCATTATCACATTCCCCACCTACCTCTTTTTTGTGGGCTCCAAGGTTTTCAAGAGTTTGACCCTGGCCCTCTTTTCTCATCCATCCCCAACGTATGCGTTGATGGATGCTACATCTGCATCTCCAATCAAGGCCCTCTCTTCAGAACCTCAGACTCACAGATACAACTTCCTACTAGTCATCTCAACCAGGGATAGTACCCTCAGCCATCTCAAATTCAGCTCAACTTAAATATTTCCTGAACAACCAGTGTGCAAAGAATAGCAATGAACAACAGAAATCCTGTTCCTATCCTCACAGAGCCCTTGTAGAGAGAAATTTAACACACAGATTTGAAAAAATTCCAAATTTTCTAAACTGAACCCATTCTATTCCTCTCACACAGGAGATAAGGTTAAGGTACCATCCAACCTCAACCTACAAGTCACCTTTATAATGCTACCCGAACTCCATTACAATTAGTTTCAAACCCAGCCAATTCTCTCAATAGGTTTAAACCTGTCACCTCCTCTCCATCCCCACTGTTACAACGTAATTTGGCCCTTGTAACCACTTTCAGGACTACAGCGATAGCCTTCCCACTGTCACCCTAGCTCCAATCTCACCTCCCTCCAGCAATTCTCCACAATGTAACAGAGGAGAGAGGGAAGGCTTTAGCCATTCCAGCTCTATCATGAACACATTTTACATCATCTTCACATATTCTATACAAAAGAGTTGATACCTGAAACTGAATCTTTATGGAGTTTACTAGAGAGAGAAGAATAAGGAAGAAGATTCTAGGGTGTGAGGGGAAAAAAGCACAAACTGTATGAAATGGACCTGGGGATCCATAGGTAAGTAGGCTTGGTGCAGCTGAAGTGTGGGTATGGAGAGTAGAGGGAGTAGCAGGAAATAAGACTTAACAGACAGGTCTTTCACAAAGGCCCACAGAAAGAAAGAAATACGGACTTTGTTCCACAGGAAACGGAACTAGTTACTGAACCCTACCGAAGGCGAGACATTGAAATGCGAACTTTAGATGTACTTTCAATACACGATAAATACAAGAAAGATATTGTCCCTGTTTACAAAAGAGGAAATTAAGGAACAAAGAATTGAGAGTACACTGTATCTCAACATAGCACCTTCTCCCCCTTGAGGCCAGCTGGTCCTGAAATATACACTAAATTTATGTGAACTACAAACCTCTCCACGCTACAGACATCTAGTGAGCAGAGGTCAAGGATGCTGTTAAACATCCTACAATGCACAGGACAGACCTTCACAACAAGGAATTATCCCACTCAAAGAGTCCTGAGGTTGAGAAACCCTGGATGTAATAAACCAAGGCAGACTGAGGCTGAAAAGTGAATGCAGAATTAAGTTAAATCATTTTTTGAAATTAAGATTCTAAAATAACTTGAAAAAATATAGATTCTAAAATAACTCTACAGCATTTCAAGAGAACTGTCACAAATAATCCAATAATTGAAGTTTAAAGAATGCGTTATCAAATGATTATTTTAGGCTAACTGCAAAAGAGATTTACTGAGCTACAGAAACCTACAACATTCCTTCTACATACAGTACGGACAAGTGCAAAGGCCCTGAAGCAGGGATATGCTAGAATTAAATATAGGAGGAGAGAGAAGATCATCTGAGGCCTCCTTTGTAATATGGCCTTTGGAATTTCGAGTGAGATGAAAGTTTCGAAATAGAGAAGTAACATCATTTGACTTTCGTTATGAAATGCTCATGCTGGCTGTGTTGAGATAGACTTGAGAAGAAAGTCTAGTTAAGAGCCTACTGCAACAGTCGGCAGGAGATGACTGACGCTTGAACCAGGGTAGCAAAGGAAGAGGGGGTGAGAAGTGGTAAGATTCTGGATATAATTCGAAGGTGGAGCCGACAGGATTTTCTAATGGGCTGGTGGTGGATACGAAGAAAAGAGTCAAAGGTGAACAGTAAATATTAATAGCAACGACCGGCCACTCACTTCAGTCCCCCTCTCCCAACTTAATGACTTATTTAATATTTTAAAGAGAAGAACGGGGAATCTGGCAGCAGGTGAGGGAGTGAAGGGCCCCCTTACCTTCACGTCGTCGTTCAGCTCCGGCGCCAGGCTGAGCACGAGGAGGTAGTGGGCATAGGCCGTGCCGAAGTCCTGGGCGCCCAGGCAGTGCTCTGCGCTCTGCAAGGACCGCGACACCAGCTCGTTCCGCCCGGCGGCCCCAGCGCCACCGCCAGCATCCCGGCGGGGCCTGGCCCGCGAGTTCGGCATGACCAAGCCACCGCCCTAAACTCGCGCTTGCATAATCAAAGGGAAGATGCTTTGGGAAAGGGAACGAGAAAACAGTCTAGATGACTACGCTTCCGTGGGGCTACCGAGAGCTCGAGAACCGACGCAAGAAAGACAGCCCCCATGCGCGGGCGAACTCGCTCTCCTTCACCAAGCGGAAGCCCCGCCTCCTCCCGGCCAGGCAGCCTCCGCAGGCCGTGGCGGGTACACACCGGCGGCGCACTTACGCATACGTCAGCGCGCCCGGCGTCGGCACGTCGCGGCGCCCCGCCCCCCCCGCCTCCCCCGCCTCCCGCGTTGAAGGAGTGGTGCGGCGGTGGTCGCGGCGTGTAGGTGTTGCAGTCCTGCTTTACGGTTCTTTTCGGTTCTGTCGAGCTTCTCTTTTCCCCGGCAGAAAGCCAGAGATTTGTGTGCCTCTCCCCTGGCCTTTGGGAGTGTGTGACTTTGGCTCTAAGACCCCAGTCTGCAGACCCCGTCAGCGCGAGCTGCGCCGGCCCGGGAGGGACGTGGGTGGGCACGAGGAAGGACCGTCAGGCATCTGCTGATGCTTAAGACCTCTGGAGGCACCAAGTCTCAAAATGGCAAGACTGGAAGGAACGCGGAGAGAGCTCCAGCAGCTTAGATACGGTAGAGGAAATGCTTCCACAGGCATTATTTTCAGTCACCCTCACAAAATCCTGTGCCGTGGGCCCGTGGACCATACAAATCCTAAAGAGGGAAAAGGGGACATTCTGAGAAGTCGCTTGCTCAAGATTACACAACCAGTTAGTGTCTCAAACCCAGGGTTCCTGGCTGTGAACGAGTTTAGGGTCTATTTCACGGTCGGATGTATCGCCGCTGGGCTGTGGTTAGATTAATACACAGAAAAAGGTTTTCTACCTTCAAGTGTGCCCCTAAGGGATAAATACAAAGCTTTTAAAAGTGGGGGGGGGGGGGGGGGGGCGGAGTATAGGAATTACAGCTGAAAGAAGTCTGTCTCTGGTTTCAAACATGATAATGGTTAATATTTTACTTAACAAGAAACAAAAAATGGAGCATTTTGCGTGTCAAACTGACAAACTTTGGGGGTTGCTCCAATTCTCTGCGTTCTCTTTTGGTTTGATTATCTGAACTACCCTTCTGAGCACCTACCTGTGTAAATCCTAATTAATTCTTCAAAATCCAGCTCAGTAGATTGTTACCTCCCCTAGTTAGAAAATTCCTCAAGGGCAGGAACTATTTTCGTAACCTTTGCACCTAGCAGAGCCTAGGTCAAAGTAAGCAATTGTGTTTGTGGGGGGTTTTTGTTTGTTTGGTGAGGAAGATTGTCCCTGAGCCAGCATCTGTGCCAATCTTCCTCTATTTGTGTGTGGGACACTGCCACAGAGTGACTTGATGATTGGTGTGTAGGTCTGGGTGTGGGATCCAAACCTGCGAACCCCAGGCTGTGAAACCAGTGTGTGAACTTAACCACTACAACTCGGGCTGGCCCCAAGGACTCGTGTTTTTTAATTTGAGTGGAAAGAACATTCGCCATGTGAGGGAATGCAAACTGATGCAGCCACTATGGAAAACAGTATGGAGATTCCTCAAAAAATTAAAAATAGAACTACTGTCTGATCCAGCTATCCCACTACTGGGTATCTATCTAAAGAGCTTGAAGTCAGCAATTCCAAAAGTCCCATGCACCCCAATGTTCATTGCAGCATTATTTACAATAGCCAAGATGTGGAAGCAACCTAAGTTCCCATCAACTGCTGATTGGATAAAAAAGATGTGGTATATACATACAATGGAATACTACTCAGCCTTAAAAAAAGAACAAAATCATCTCATTTGCAACAACATGGATGGACCTTGAGGGAATTATGTTAAGTGAAATAAGCCAGATGGAGAAGGACAATCTCTGTATGACTCCACTCATATGAGGAATTTAAAAATGTAGACAAAGAGAACAGATCTGTGGCTACCAGGGGAAAGGTGGGGTGGGGGTGGGCACAAAGGGTGAAGGGGTGCACCTACAACACGACTGACAAACGATAATGTACAACTGAAATTTCACAAGATTGTAACCTATCATTAACTCAACAAAAATTAAATTTAAAAAAAAACTATTGAGAGTATTGCTCCTTTGTTCACAATAGCTTTTTTCGCCCCTCGCAACCAAAACTGTGACCTTTAACTACCTTTGAGTGTCTATTTGATGCCTTCATTTATATGTTCTTTTTCACCCTCTTTTAGGGTTCTATAAAAAACCTCGCTGATGTAGAAAACCGCTGCTGACTTGGAGGCAGGTTTAATGTGGTTGTCTTTCACCATGTTCTGGGCAGCTTGTCAACAAACCACATGTGCCAAACAAGGAAGCAAAAGCAACTGAAGGGCTTTCAGTCAACTTTCTGAAGTGCAAAAGCTGAAGGTTAACGGGAGGGAAAAAGAGCTCACAGGAAGTTCATTAATAAGGGATAGACAGCTTGCTGGACACAAGATATCTTGTGTTTATGCCTTCTGTGGAGATTCGTATCCTTTTGTGTGACCTAATTTGTTTTATTTTGTGGTTTGGAGCCTTGTTCTCAACTGTGCATTTTAGGATCGTTTGGGGAGCTTTTAGACAATATCAGCCCCTGGGCCTCATATCCAGAGATGCTTTTTTTTTAATTGGCCTGGGGTGGCGTCTGGGCATAAATATTTTTGAAAAGGTCCATGGGTGGGTCTAATGTGCATGCTAGGGGTGGGAGGTATGGGACAGGTTTCTATAAGGGTTGTTAGAATATCTTTAGTGTTTAGGGTATGTAGTACTAGGCATAAAGGCAATACAGGTAGTGGACATATAATTTGTTTATGGCTTAACAAGAATTGTGAAGATTCTCTCAACTAAATTCTTTTGAATTGAAGTGATTGTTACATGATGAAGAATAGAGGGTTCATCATACTGAATTACTTGTTAGAGAGAAAATTTACAATTGGACCAACAAAACTCTACAGCCATGGACCAAATGCTTGGGCATTGAAATGTGCATTGATGCATTATCACTGCTAAATATTCTCAATTTCTTCAGTCTTTTTTATCTTACTACAGTTACTTTTTTTGTTGTTTTATAATAGCCCTTTTCTAATTGTTGCATGTGCATTTCAAAATGGAAAACTCTAATAATGGCCAGACCAATGGTAAGTTCAGAATCTGAGGGCCTATAATAATGTGACAGCAGAGTTCAGAGACAGCATGAGAGAAATCCTTTTATTGAGTGCTACTCTATACCGAGCACCATGCTTGGTTCTGGAGAACCTGCCTGAATCCCCTGCTGGAAATACCGACCAAAGTGTTGGTGCAGGGAGGGACTCCAAGTAATCTGAACAGAGTGTGTCCTAACAAAGCATTCAGGGAAATGCTAAAATCCACTAGGGCGGAAAGAATCTAAACCTGGGAGTCATCTCAACTCTTTGTATTCCTCTCCCCATTCCCCATCAGTCACTACTAGTCAGGGTCCTTAATTCAAGAGAGTTAACTAAAGGACTATTTACAGAGGTGAGGGAAGTTAAGAGATTCAACAAGATTTGTGACGTACCCAGAGACTAGCAACAGCTGGAAGCTGTTACCATCCCTTGTCCTGAAGAAGCAAAAGAGGACTGTATTACCAGAACCCAGAAAGAGTTGTAGCTATGGAAAAGGGGCCACCTAAACGGAGGTGTGGCCATAAGTCGAGGAGAGAATTCCCTGACCCTTTTCTCCCCATGCCCTCCAATCTCTTACTAATGTCTCTTACTAGCAGAACCCAATCCAAATAACCGGCCAGTAAGGGAGCTTGGATCATACTGACAAATAGAAATGGCAAGTAATAGGATATATTGGAGTATATGAGGAAGCCATTTGGTGTAAACCTAGTTTGGCCTGACTTTGTTTTTCCAAAAGGGCCTGACATAGCCCTTGAGCATGCATTGCATGTCTGCTTTAAGCATTTGCTATGTCCCAAAGACAAGAACCAATGGCCTTAAGGTAAAGGTGCAACTTCCCCTGACATTGGCATTTCCTTAAGGATAAGCATGTTTCTCTAGGCTGGGAACTGATTGCTGGGCTCACCTGTGACCACCCAGCTCAAGACAACAAACCTGTCACTCTGCTTTGTCCTCCGAGACAGCAGACCTACTACCTTCTGTGTCCATCAATGGCTGTGCCAGCAGAGCAGTCTTGTGACTATTGTAAAAGGGACAGTTCAATCATGTGAAACATGCTCTTTGAGGGTATATACTGTACATCCCACTTCTTTGGTGCCCTTCCATCCTTGGGGAAAGAAGGCCCTGGGCTAAGCTAGTCCTCGCATTTTGGCTCACAATAAACTCACCTCAATTTTCATTTATAGATTGGTTATGGATTATTTGCATCGACAATACAGTCCATAGAGTCAGTCCAGGGCCCTGAGGGCAAGGCAAAGAAAGGTAGAAAATGGTTCTGTAGGGCAAATGGAGAACAATCAGCATAATTACCAAGTTTTGCCTCATTTGCTTACTAAGTTTTGTTTTTAATTTGCCCTTCAATGTTTATTCCCATTGCCTGTGTTCATGTTCTTTTAATTTTTCACCTTGTCTGTAACAAAAGCCTTTTCATCCTCCAGTCTTCAGTCACACACCCCTTGAATTCATCTTTCATCTTCCATGCTGTAGCTAGAATGATCTAAAATGCAAATATCCCATTCAGTGGCTCCCCAACACCTCTGGCTGTGTATTATACACTTTTTTCTTATTTGTATGTAGAATTTCCTAAATTCTAATTAAAGGTGTAATTGTCTTTCCTTAGAAAAGGGGAAGCAAGAATCAGGTTGAATGTAAAAGTTTTCACACTGAGGATATCTGGTTTAGAATGTACTATTTGAGCAAATGAATTAAAGATCATTCGAGATTCTTCCGTGGCTAAAAGCCACAAGAATGTTTAGTTATAGTGCCCTCCCTGGGCAAAATAAAATAGATGAGCCAATCAGAATTGACCCATACAAGTAAATAAACTGAAAAGGACACAGCTTCAACTTCCTCTGTGGCAACTCTGGAGGATCTGGATCATCAAGATGCAGGCTTTCTTTTTGAATTGTAGAGATGAGACAAATTGACTTTAAAAAGGCTAAGCCTTCGGTGACGCAGCAGTTAAGTTTGCACGTTCCCCTTTGGCGGCCCAGGGTTTGCCGGTTCGGATCCCAGGTGCAGACATGGCACTGCTTGGCAAAAGCCATGCTATGGCAGGCATCCCACGTATAAAATAGAGGAAGATGGGCACAGATGTTAGCCCAGGGCCAGTCTTCCTCAGCAAAAAGAGGAGGATTGGCGGCAGATGTTAGCTCAGGTCTAATCTTCCTCAAAAAGTAAATAAATAAATAAATAAATAAAAATAAATAAAAAGACTAAGCCCTGGGGCCAGCCCCATGGCATAGTGGTTGGGTTCTGCGCTCCCCTTCAGCAAAAGTCCAGTTTGCAGATTCAGATGCCAGGCGCAGACCTATGCCAGTCCTTGGCCACGTTGTGGCCACAACCCACATGCAAAGTAGAGGAAGATTGGCTTGGATTTTAGCTCAGAGTGAATCTTCCTCACCAAAAAAGAAAAAGAAAGAAAGACAAGACTAAGCCCTGGTTACAGGCTATGCTTGCTGGAATTGGCCTCTTACACCTTTTGATAAAGGACTCTCCTTAAGACCTACTTAGGGCAACATTGTAGCTCAGTGATTGTGAGATCAATACTGGAGCCAAACTGTCTGGATTTGAATCCTACCCCTGCCACTTACCACCTAGGTATCTTGAACTAGTTACTTAACTTTTATACCTTAATTTCTTCATCCATAAAGTGAAGATCATACACTACCTATCTCCTAGCTTTTTTGTAAGGATTAAATGAGTTAATGTACTTACAGTGCCTGAAACATATTAAAATTTCAATAACTGTTAGTTGTTATTGTTACTCCAGCTTCCCCTGCAGGGAATTCTAGTGGTTCTCACAGGAGCCAGACTTCCACCCAAAAGAAGCCACTATCTGCTGCCCGTCTTGCAAGTCTTATACAATGCTTGACTCTCAACACCTATAACAGGGGCAGGGTGGGGGAGGGTGAGGCAAGAAGTCTTTCCTCCTCTTCTACTGCCTCCCAAATAAACTGACATCTGCCTTGAGAGCCAAACAGTGAGGACTTAATTTGGTTTTTTCCCACAGTTGAGTTAAGGAAAGGGAGCAAATATAGTGTTTTTATTGGTGAAATAGACCTTATAGGATAGATCTTAAGCTGTGATAGCAAGCCCTCAGAAGGTTCTTTGAACTTGATGGAAAGCAAGTGATCAGTGTAGATACCTGTGACCTAGTTTTTGTGCACAGTACTGGTGGGATGTGAGCCAGATCATAAAAAGCCATGTGGGCTGGGGCCATCCCCATGGCCCAGTGGTTAAGTTCAGGGCACTCTTCTTTGGCTGCCCGGGTTCTGTTCCTGGGTGCAGACCTACACCACTCATCAGAGGCCATGCTATGGTGGCAACCCACATACAAAATAGAGGAAGACTGGCACAGATGTTAGTTCAGGGTGAATCTTCCTCAGCAAAAGTTTTAAAAAAAGCCATGTGGAAATAAAAACATTGTCTCATCTTGTGATTTGTCCTTAGAGTTCGCATGAACTGTTCAGTTCTCATGCTTTCCAAGCCAAAGACACCCTCTCTAACCTGTTTATTTGTATGATTTTCATAAGCACCCAACACTTTCAGGTAAGAGAAGTATTATGCAAATGATGAGAGAAAGGTTAGCTGTGCAGCTCTGGTTGAAGTAGGTGTCAGAACCAAAGCACAGTTGGCCTTCCGTTCCCCTCCCCCACTCAGTGAACTCTGAGGGGCTTTGCTGAGCCCATTTTGAAACTGTCCTATTAATTAAGCTTAATTAATTAAGCTCCTTAATTAAGTCCAGGCTACATGATTTGGCTCCCACTTAACCTCTCTAGCCTCAATCTTCAACGTTTCTTGTTTTACTACCTCCATTCACACTTTTGCTAGGGCGATCTTCTCTTCCTATAACGTTTTCCATCTTAGTTTGCTCTGCTCACCGTATATTATCATTACTCAGTTCAAGATTCTCCACTTTCAGAGGAGTTTCTTTGTTGGTAGTTTAGGCAAAGTATTCTTTGATTTCTTAGAGTCCCCTATCCATAACACTATCTTAGCATTTATCCTATTGTGTAAAAGAAACAATCCGTCTTCCTGACTATAAAGTGAGTTCCTGGGCCTCAAGAAGTATGCCTATTCATTCCTTATCTCCAGCATTCAGAATAACAACTAGTCTGACGAACTGAGCTGAAGGCAGTGGCAGGAGAACTAGAGAAAAAGGAAGATTTGGAAGATGTATAGAGAATCTAATCTACAGGACTTGAAACAATGGTATGATAGGAGTAGCAAGGACTTAAGAAAAGGGAGAAAGTGAAAGTGATGCCAAAAAGTTTTAGCGTGAGCAACTAGGTACATGATGGTATATGATAGGAGTACAGGCAAAACAAAAGACAAACAAAAAATAGATTTGAAGAGAAAGATGAGTTAAGTGGCTGTGTTTGAGAAGTGAGTGGGACATCAAGAGGAGATGTCCTTTGAGCAGATGAGAAAGTGTCTAGAGCTCATGGTCAAGATCTGGTCTAGAAATGTATTTGGAGGTTTTAATTATGTTGGTAATTTGAAGTTGTGTAAATGGTCATAATTCTCCAGGGAAAATTGTGTAGAGGGAAGAAATACGCAAACCAAAATGTTGAATGAAGAGAGAACAGCAAAGCCTTTGATTGGGAGAATCTCTTGAAATCGATAGTGGAAGAAACTAAGATACTGAATAAGATGGATCATTTTGTAGAAATGAACTTTTCCAAGGAATGGCTTATAAATGAATTGCCAGTGGGATGAGGGTCTCTCCTGAATCCAATGAGGGCAACAGCATATAGAATAAATAAATGTAAGGAATGTGAATAAATTCTTTTTCTCTCAATATATTAAAATTCACCTTTATGATGAGGATTTTTTGGTGACTCATTTGAAGTGGGAATTGGAAAGTTAGAATTTATTGGTGTTTCTCCAGGGAAGTCTATTGAATGCATTGAGTAATTCAATATTTAAGTAATCTAATGTTTTACCAGCCAGCATCTCCCCTCTCTTTCTCTGGAAACTGCTTTTACTAGTCACTGTCACTGGGTTATGCTACATAATTAAAAACTCTGAATGTTCAGTTGCTTACAAAACAAGACTGTTTATTCCTTATGTTACAGGTAGATTACAAGTTGCCTACAGAGCTGCTCAGGCTTTGGAAAGGCTCCGGCTGTGCACCATATATCATCTCCTTCTGGATCCCAGGTTGAAGAAGCAGCTCCTCTGGGGGACCTGCCCATTCTCATGGCAGAGGCGAGGAGGCAAGGAGCTGCTAGGAAATCATGATGCCTCTTACAGCTTCTGCACAGGTGTGTTGTATGTCATGTCCTCTCACCCTCGATTGGCCAAAGCACATCATATGGCTAAGCCCAACCTTAGTGGAGAGGGTATATATACACTTCACAAGGAAAGGGGCACTTTAGGTCACATATACATGGAAACGGAGGAGCAAATAATTGGGGACAATAACACAGTTTACTACACTGTTCCTCTGGTCAGCTTAAACTCTGTGGCTCCTGTGGGAAAATTCTGCATCCTTACATGTTCCCAATCTTTTGAATGCAGTTGATTTCTTCAGGGTTGAGCACATAACCCAAACATAGCTCTTCCATTTTCTAAGAGGAATTGAGGGGGGAAAAAAAAAGTAGACTCTCTGGTAGCTAAGCTGTAAAAGTATAATGCCCAGGAGTTATCAGTGACCATATTCCCCGCTCTGTGGAGGAAACCAGGCTGCAGTGGCAGAGAGTAGAGCTGATACACAGAGGAAAGCCAAACAAGGACACACAGGAAGGTATGGCATTTCTGCTCATCCTATGCTTTGGTTGTTCAGTCATTCCTTGAATCCTGTGAATCATGAAGTTTTCCCTTTTTGTCTAAGCTAAAGTTGGATTGGTTTTTGTCATTTGTAATGAAACCATGATTCATGCACATGTGTAATTTCATTTAACCCTAACACCAATACATTTAGGCAGGTACTGTAATTGACATTTTACGAATGAGGTTCAGAGTTAGAGATGGAAGTCTCCCTGGTACCCTGCCTAGAAGAAATGTAAGAACACCTGACCACATTATTCTACGCTATATTCATTGAGCAACTTTGTGACCTGGCCACTTCCAAGGGTACTAACACTGGGAAACAGTGACCCCCCAAATGGACTAATGTTGGTTATCTTGCCAGAAATAGTTCACATTATGAAATAATTTATTGATGTTATGATTTACATATTAGCTTATTATGAGTTTGATTAGCATGAATCATTTCTGAGAATTTGAGTTAACTATTTAGAATTTAAGAATCCAAAAAGTTGAGGATCATATTAAAGCTAAACCTTATCAAGGTCTGGCATTGCCTAGAGCACTGCACCACCTCTTTTTGCACAGTCTCCTGCTTCTTAGCTGCAAAGCCACCATAAACTTAGATTCTTGAAGATATCAAAAGATAGAAATTCCATAAACTACTGAGTTCTGGCCACAGAACTGAACCTTCTCATCAGCTGCATCTCAAAAAGGATTTGAAAAAAATATTAGTTACCTACAGTGTTTTTAGCCCTAGACTAGCTATTATCAAGGTTAAAAATGACCTGAGGTGACAGCAGTGAAAATAGCATGGTGAGGAACTCCAAATTCCAGTGCTCCATAAAAGCAATGAGAAATGGGCAAAAACTATCAGAATCGACTTTTTTGGCACTCTGGAAATTAGCCAAAGGCTGCAGCAACCGGGAAAATACTTATTCAAGAAAAATGGCCAATTCTTAGTAAGAACAATGAAATTTGTGATGTTTTAACCAACTTCACTCCCATCCCCCACTCCTCAGGTCAGTGGTAGCTGTGAAAATAATAGCCTACATTCCTGTTACTGGAGGGAGCAAAATGCACGTCATGAGCAAAGAATTGTAATTAATTATTTGTTCTAACCTGTCTGGTGGCTCCCTGGAATACTGGCTCAAAGGCTTGTCTTTATTTTGCCTAACTCCAAAGTAGCCTAGTGCTAAAGCTCCTTCCTACAGTGCATTTGTTGAAAATATTCAGTCCAATGTCAGGTTGCTGCTTCCTGGGGTGATAGATAATAGCTGGGGCAAATAATAGACTAATCAAAAAGCTTGGGAGGAAAGACCTGGGGAATGAGTGTCCTGTAAGGGCTTACAAAGTTCTGTCAAAGTCCTGAGAATCTAGAAGGCCAAGTGAATGCTCAGGGCTGTGCACATGATCAAGGAAGACCCAAGAAAGCCTGAAACTCTCACCTCCTGCTGACCTTGAGGCTCTAAGAAAGCAGGAAGTCAAGGCTAAGGCAGAGTTGTAAAGTACCTGATGAGTGTTGAAAGCATGACACAAGAAACACTTTGCCCTCTGCAAAGACTCGAATATTTTTTGGTTCCAAGTATTTAAGGAAATCTCTGCCCAATCATTAGCTGATCACTATGCAGGGACCGCATATAACAAAGAACAGACACAGAATTAGTTCAGAAAAGTCACTAAACAACCAGTAACAACTACAATAGCTAAATACCAAAGTGCACGTTTGGTAGATTGTATGGTAAAAGCATGCTTAGTTTTTAAGAAGCCACCAAACTTTCTTCCAAAGTAGCTATACCATTTTGCATCCCCTCCAGCAACGAATGAGAGTTCTTGTTGCTCCACATCCCTGCTGACATTTGGTATTGTCACTGTTTTGGATTTTGGCTGTTCTAATAAATGTGTAGTGATATCTTGTTTTAATTTGCAATTATCTAATGTCATATGATGTCGAGCATCTTTTCATATGCTTATTTCCCATCTGTATATCTTCTTCAGTGAGCTATCTGTTCATATCTTTTGCCCATTTTTGAATTGAGTTTGCCATTTTTATTGTTGAGTTGTAAAAGTTCTTTGTATGTTTTGGATAACAGTCTTTTATCAGATGCATCTTTTGCAAGTATTTTTTCCACTACATGGCTTGTCTTCTCATTCTCTTAACAGTGTCTGTCACAAAGCAGAAGTTTTTAATTTTAATGAAGTCCAGCTTATCAATTTTTTCTTTCATGGAGTGTGCCTTTGGTGTTGTATCTAAAAATTCACCACCATACCCAAGGTTATATAGATTTTCTCCTATGTTATCTTCTAGGAGTTTTATAGTTTTGCATTTTACACTTAGGTCTGTGATCTGTTTTTAGTTACTTTTTGTGAAGGGCATCAGGTCAGTGTCTAGGTTCATATTTTTGCATGTGAATGTCCAGTTGTTCCAGCACCATTCATTGAAAAGTCTTGCTCCATTATGTTGCCTTTGCTCCTTTGTCAAAGATTAGTTGGCTATATTTACATGGATCTAATTCTGGGCTTTCTATTCTGTTCCATTGATCTGTGTGTCTATTCTTTTGCCAATACCACACTGTCTTGGTTACTGTGGTTTTATGGTAAGTCTTGAGGTTAGGTAGTCAGAGTCAGTCTTGTGACTTAGTTCTTCTCCTTCAATATTATTTTAGCTATTCTGGGTCTTTTACCTCTCTATATAAACTTTAAAGATTTTTTTATTTTTCCTTTTTCTCCCCAAAGCCCCCTGGTACATAGTTGTATATTCTTAATTTGGGTCCTTCTAGTTGTGGCATGTGGGATACCACCTCTGCATGGCTTGATGAGCAGTGCCATGTCCGCTCCCAGAATCCAAACTGGCAGAACCCTGGGCCGCCAAAGCAGAGCGCATGAACTTAACCACTTGGCCACGGGGCCAGCCCCTATACAAACTTTAGAATCAGTTTTTTGATATCCACAAGATTATTTACTGGGAATTTGATTGGGATTGCATTGAATCTATTATAGATCAAGATGGGAAGATCTGAAATCTTGACAATATTGAGTCTTCCTATCCATAAATATGGAATATCTCTCTGTTTATTTAGTTCTTTGATTTCTTTCATCAGAGATTTGTACTTTTCCTCAAACAGATCTTTCGCATATTTTCTTAGATTTATACCTAAGTATTTCATTTGGGGGGGGGTAAATGGTAATGTGTTTTTAATATTAAATTCAACTTGTTCATTGTTAGTATATGGGAAAGCAATTTACTTTTTTTTTTTTTAAGATTTTGTTTTCCCTTTTTCTCCCAAAGCCCTCCAGTACATAGTTGTGTATTTTTAGTTGTGGGTCCTTCTAGTTGTGGCACGTGGGATGCCACCTCAGCATGGCTTGGTGAGTGGTGCCATGTCCACACCCAGGATTCAAACTGGCAAAACCCTGGGCCGCCAAAGCAGTGCATGCAAACTTAATCACTTGGCCATGGGGCCAGCCCCAGCAATTTACTTTTGTACATTAACTTTGTATCCTGCAACTTTGCTATAATTGCTTATTAATTCCAGGAGGGGTTTTTTTGGTCAATTATTTCAGGTTTTCTACATAAACAATCACATCACCTGTGAACAAAGATGGTTTTATTTTCTTCTTTTTGATTTATATGCTTTTTATTTCCTTTTCATGCCTTATTGCATTATCTAGGTCTTTCAGTGCAAAGTTGAAAAAGAGTGGTGAGAGCAGAGACAGCTTTGCCTTGGTCCTGATCTTAGCAGGAAGGCTTCTAGTATTTCACCTTTAAGTATAATGTTAACATATATTTTTTGCAGAAGTTCTTTATCAAGTTGAAGATATTCCCCTTTATTCCTAGTGTGCTGAGAGTTTTTGTGATGAATGAATGTTGGATTTTGTCAAATGCTTTTTTTCCTATATTAATATGATCATATGATTTTCTCTTTTAGCCTGTTGATGTGATAGATTACATTAATTGATTTTTGAAGGTTTGACCAGCCTTATATCCCTAGAGGAAATTCCACCTGGCTGTGGTGTATAAATCTTTTATACACCGTTGAATTTGATTTGCTAATATTCTGTTGAGGATTTTTGCATCTACATTCATGAGAGACATTAATCTGTAATTTTCTTTTCTTGTGGTGTTTTTTCTCTGGTTTTGGTATTAGGGTAGGCTTTACAGAATGAGTCTCTGTCTATCTTCTGGAAGAGATTGTAGATAATTTGTATAATTTCTTCCTTAAATGTTTGGTAGAATTCACCACTCAGACTATCTGGGCAGGTAATTGTTTGTTTTTTTTTTTTAAGATTGGCACCTGAGCTAACAACTGTTACCCATCTTCTTTTTTTTTTTTTTCCTGCCTTTTTCTCCCCAACCCACCCCCCCCCCCCAGTACATACTTGTATATTCTAGTTGTGGGTCCTTCTAGTTGTGACATGTGAGACACCACCTCAACATGGCCTGATGAGTGGTGCCATGTCCACATCCAGGATCTGAAACAGTGAAACCCTGGGCCGCTGAAGCAGAGCACACAAACTTAACCACTTGGCCACAGGGCCAGCCGCTCAGGTAATGGTTTTTTAAAGATGATACCCAAAGCAAAAGTATTAAAGAAAAAACGTTATCTGTTTTGGACTTTATCAAAACTCAAAACTATCTTGTGTCAAAAGGACACTATTGAGAATGGGATGTATTATAATATTTGCAAATCATATATTTGATAAGGGTCTACTATCCAGAATATATAAAAGACTCATATCACTGAACTGAAAAAGATAAATAGTCCTGTTAAAAAATAGACAAAGGACCTAAATAGACATTTCTCCAAGCAAGATATACAGATGACCAATAAGCACAGGAAAAGGTGCTCAATACTGTTAGTTATCAGGGAAATGCAAATCAAAACCACAATGAAATACCACTGTCCACTCACTAGAATGGCTATAATAAAATAATAATAATAATAAGTGTTGGTGAGAATGTGGAGAAATTGAAGCAGTCATACATTGCTGGTGGGAATATAAAATGGTGCAGCCTCTTTGAAAAACCATTTGACAGTTCTTCAACATGTTTAACATAGAATTACCATATGACCCAGCCATTCCACTCCTAGATATATATCTGAGAGAACTGAAAACAAATGTTTCTACTAAAACTTTTACATGAATATTCATAGTGGCATTATTTATAATAGCCAAAAATTAGAAACAACCCAAATGTCCATCAGCTGATGAATGGATCAACAATATGTGGTATATCCATATGATAGAACATTATTCAGCCATAAAAAGGAATGAAAGAGTGATATATACTGCAACATGGATGAACCTTGAAAATATACACTAAGTGAAAGAAGCCAGTTATGTTGTATGATTCTATTTACGTGAAATGTCCAGAATAGGCAAATTTATAGCAACAGAAAGTAGATTAGTGGTTTTCTTGGACTTGGGGGTCAGGGTGGCAAGTACAGTCATGTGCTGTATAATGACATTTCGGTCAACGACAGACTGAGCATATGACAGTGGTCCCGTAAGATTAGTACCTATAGCCTAGGTGTGTAGTAGGCCATACCATCTAGGTTTGTATAAGTACATTCTATGATATTCACACAACAATGAAATCATATTAATGTTCACATGTCTCAGAACACATCCCCTTTGTTATTCAATGCATGACTGTAATGGAGTGACTGCTAACGGGTATAAAGTTTCTTCTGGGGCCAATGAAATGTTTTGGAATTAGATTGTAGTGATGGTTGGACAAATAGTGAAAGTACTAAAAACCACTGAAGAATATGCTTTAAAATGGTGCCTTTTATGATACGTGAGGTATATCTCAATTTT
Organism: Equus caballus; assembly: GCF_041296265.1. NCBI lineage: Eukaryota > Metazoa > Chordata > Mammalia > Perissodactyla > Equidae > Equus > Equus caballus. The sequence continues at coordinate 91,150,232 of NC_091685.1, read as the reverse complement.
TAAAAGAGCTATAAAGGAAAAAAAAAAAAACCCTGACAGGGGTTCTAATTTCTGGAGAAGAAACTAACGTATGAAAAATTGGAGAAAATATATGCCTCTATTCAATTCAATTTTTAATTGTGACTTCCTCTAAAAATTGTATTAAAAGTTGATTTAAACAGCTGGATTAAGTGGATAGACATTCAAGAAGATGATAGGACTTGAACCAGGTCTGGAAGAATGGGGACTATGTGGGGTATGCTGAGCTGAAGGGAACGGTATTTCCAGGAGAGACCAGCACAGGCAGAAGCAAAAAGGGGGCAATGGACTTTCGAGACAGCGAAGGAAGTTGTCTCCACAGAAAGCTATTTAATTATTTAAATTGAGTGGCAGTGGCAAATAAAATTGAGAGTGCGGATTGGGCCCAAATCATGTAAAACTGGAGAATAATGCAGGGAAGTCTCTCTTGCCTCTGAAGACAATAAAGGGTACTGTATGTATTTATTTTTTTAAGAAAAAAGACAATTCACATTTCTGGAAGACTGGAAGATTAGTCAGACATCAGTTACAAGATAAACTGGAGACATATTTGGGCATGAGATACTTCAAGCCTGAACTAGAAAAACAGCCCTAGGAATGGGAGTAAGGGAGATTTAAGAGATTTTTGTTTCAGAGATAGAAAGATTATTTGGAAACAAATTGCTGGTGATGAAATAAAGAACTAAGTAAAAATGAGACACCAAGCAACTAGGAAAATTGAGAGAAAAATGGAAATTGGGAAAGGATGACGGTTTACAGAGAAGTGACAATGTTGAGATAACTACAGTTAGTAAGCGAAAGGCAGTTAAATACTAGGACTAGAGATGCATAATTGGCAGGGTTCAGTATAGAGGTGATAATTGAAGCAATGAATGATTTTTCCCCCAAATGAATATATAATGCTGTCAAAGGACTGTCAGTAACCTGGGGACATTCTCCAATGCAGTAAATAAGAAAAGAAGGAACAAATCCAGACTTTGGGCAAATTTGTTAGTCTGTGCTTCACTTTCCACTGTTGTAAATGAGAATAACAGGAGGACTGATACACTAAGAGCTCAGTAAATGTTGGCTTTTTTATTTGCTTGTTTTTTTGCTTAAACAACAGAAATTTATTTTCTCACAGTTCTGGAGGCTAGAGTCCAAGATCAAGGTTCCAGCTGATTTGATTTGTAGTGAGAGTTCTCTTCCTGGCTTGCAGATGGCCAACATCTCACTATGTCCTCATGTGGCCTTTCCTTAGTGCATATACACAGAGCACTCTCTCGTATCTCCCTCTCTCTGTTTTTCCCAAACTTTTTCTTTTTCTTTTCCTTTTCTTTCTTTCTTTCTTTTTTTGTTTTTGTGAGGAAGATTAGCCCTGAGCTAACATCTGTGCCAATCTTCCTGCATTTTGTATGTGGGATGCCGCCACAGCATGGCTTGTTGAGCGGTGTGTGGGTCTGTGCCTGGGATCCGAACATGTGAACTCTGGGCCACCGAAGCAGACTGCACAAACTTAACCATTTATGCCACTGGGCTGGCCTCACCAATTTTTTCATAGTGGTAAAATACACGTAACATAAAATTTACCATCTTAACCATTTTTAAGTGTACAGTTCAGGGTTATTAAATACTTTTATAATGTTGGGCAACCATTGCCTCCAACCATCCCCATAACTCTTTTCATCTTGTAAAACTGAAACTCTACACCTCTTCTACCATAACTTTTCATTGCACCCTCCCCCAGCTGCTGGCAACCACCATTCTATTCTCTGCTTCTATGAGTTTGACTATGCTAAGTACCTCATATAATGGAGTCATACAGTATTTGTTTTTTTGTGACTGGCTTACTTCACTTAGCATCACTTACTTCACTTAGCATCATGTCCTCCAGGCTCATCTATGTTGTAGAATATGTTAGAATTTTCTTCCTTTTTAGTCTGAATAATACTCCATTGTATGTATGTATCACATTTTGCTTATCCATTCATCCATCAATGGACTCTGGTGGCTTCCACATTTTAGCTGCTGTGAACAACACTGTTATGAACATGGGTTTACAAATATCTCTTGGAGACCCTGCTTGCAATTCTTTTGGGTATATACACAGAAGTAGAATTGCTGGATCACATGGCAATTCTAGTTTTAATTTTTCGAGGAACTGCTATACTGTTTTCCATAGCAGCTGTACCATTTTACATTCCCACCCACAGAGCACAAGAGTTCTGCTTTCTCCAAATCCTCACCAACACTTGTTATTTTGTAGTTTGATAGTAGCTATTCTACTGGGTGGGAGGTGGTATCTTATTTCAGTTTTTATTCACATTTCCCTAATAATTAGTGATTTTGAGATTCTTTTTACGTGCTTCTTGGCCATTTGTATGTCTTTGGAGAAATGTCTGCTCACGTCCCTTGCCGATTTCTGAATCATTTTTTTATTATTATTATTGAGTTTTAGGAGGTCTCTATATACTCAGGATATTAATCCCTTATCAGGTATATATGATTTGCAAATATTTTCTTCCAATCTGTGAGTTGCCTTTTACTCTGTTGATATTGTGGTTATTATTATTATTAATTGCAGTAACATAAATTATCCATAACACTACATGGTGTAATGGAAAGAGCACTATATCAGGAGATGAGATTTCAAGTCCCTGTTTTCCATTTACTAACTCTGACTATATGCTCAAGAATACTCAGGTACTTGGGCCTGGCCCCGTGGCCGAGTGGTTAAGTTCGCGCGCTCCGCTGCAGGCGGCCCAGTGTTTCATTGGTTCGAATCCTGGGTGTGGACATGGCACTGCTTATCAAACCACACTGAGGCAGCGTCCCACATGCCACAACTAGAAGGACCCACAACGAAGAATATACAACTATGTACTGGGGGGCTTTGGGGAGAAAAAGGAAAAAAATAAAATCTTTATAAAAAAAAGAAAAAGATCTGTAGATCTTCATTAAAAAATAAAAAAATAAAAATAATACTGAGGTACAGAGTTCTTGGTTTGAATTCTAGGTCTACCACTTATTAGCAACCTGACCTCAGGCAGAATTTTGAGACTTAGTTTCCTCATCTGAAAAATGGATACAATAAATCCCACCTTATATGTTCTTAGGTGATTAACAATACTATATATAAAGTACCTGGCACATAGTAGATGATTATTATTTGATATTATTTTAGTGGGGTTTTTTTTCTCCTTGGGATGCTTTACTTGCATACTTCAGTGATTTAGAAAGAGATTATCCTAGAATGGTTTTTATCTCAGTAAATAACATAGAGACTACTTAATGCCTAGTTCCATCCCAAAGACTAGAAATAAAGAACAGGGGCCTGGGATATAGCTTCCTGGGATGTCTTATCAAGTTCTTTCATAAAGGAAAAAGAGATGGAAAGACAGAGCAATCAATTACGTTTAACTGGAATTTCAAAAGTTTCTTCCTTAGTCCAAGATGTTCAGAATCAAGCCATACGATCAATGACATTAACAGGAGGGAGGAGTACAAATTCCAGATTGTTCTCTGCAGCAAATGAAAATGTAATAAGGAGAGTCATTTGATAGCAAATCTTTGCCTTTCCATATGGCATATAATAAATGTGTATATGATTCCAAAATTTTTATTGGATGTTCAAATGTGTAGGTAGTCAAACTACCTTCAAGTGTAATTATGGTATTCAAATGTTAATTAAAATACTAAACAATATAATTATACAAGTAGAGCTGTACAATTATCCCTCTGATAAAGAGAACCAAAAAGAAAAGGTAAAGCTTTGTTTGATAACACATCATGTCTAGTTCTCTCCTGAAAATAATAAATATCATAAAGTATAAAAACAATATATCCCATAATAATATTTTAAATACAAGGGCTAAAACAAAGGAAGGCAAATTATATATATTTGGATTGGTTTGAAAATATTAAAAGCTAACAGGATTAATACGGTCTACAGAAAATTGTCCTCAAGGACCATATTCATTAAGCCATTTTATAAATATTAGTATACACTATCGTTATATCATTCTAACAAGTTCTCTTTATAGCCTTCTTTTATTTTTTTAAAGATTGGCACCTGAGCTAACAAGTTTTGCCAATCTTGTTTTTTTTCCTGCTTTTTCTCCCCAAATCCCCCCAGTACATAGTTGTATATATTAGTTGTGGGTCCTTCTAGTCGTGCCACTCTGGACGCCACCTCAGTATGGCCTGATGAGCAGTGCCATATCCGCGCCCAGGATATGAATCAGCAAAACCCTGGACCCACAAAGCGGAGTGGGCATGACCTTAACCACTCGGTCACTGGGTCGGCCCCCTAAGACCTTCTCTAATGAACTATGACGTGAAGCATTTATTCACTATTTGTACCAGCACAAAATATTTCACTAATTATTACTAGTTCTTCTTAATAGTGACTATCACAGGTGTTATATCAATGAACCTATAAAGGCACATTGAGCTAAGAGTTTTCCCTGGAACAATGGTTCTCAAACTTCTTGGTCTCAGGATCCTTTTACACTCGTAAAAATTATTGAGGGCACCAAGAAGCTTTTGTTTATGTGTGTTATAGCTATCCTATTCATTTTATGAGAAATTAAAACATTTAAAATATTATTTATTAATTCATTTAAAATAACAATAAATTCATTGCATATTACCATACATAACATTTTTATGAAACATAATTACATTTTCCAAAACAAAAAAAGAATGTAGTGAGAAGAGTGGCATTGTTTTACATATTCAAATCTCTTTAATATTTAGCTTAATAAAAGATAGCTGGATCCTCATATCTGCTTCTCAATCTATCAGTGCAAAATGTTGCTTTAGTTGAAGTTTGTAAAGAAAATCTGACCTGACATAGATACGTAGTTGCAAAATTGAAGAGTATTTTAATAACATTTTTGGATAATTGAAGATATTTTTCTTTGATACAATATGCAACAAGTAATATTTTCTTACAGGCTAGTTACAATATAGAATCTGAAAATATATCAATGCACTTTTTAAAGTGTTACATTAAAATTTAGTGGTCTAGGGTCCAGCCCCATGACCGAGTAGTTAAGTTCACGCCCACTCCGCTTCGGTAGCCCAGGGTTTTGCTGGTTTGGATCCATGACGCAGACATGGCACCAGTTGTCAGGCCACGGTGAGGTGGCGTCCCAGGTGCAACAACTAGAAGGACCCACAACTAATATATACAACTATGTACTAGGGGGATTTGGGGAGAAAAAGCAGAAAAAAAAAGATTGGCAAAGGTTGTTAGCTCAGGTGCCAATCTTTAAAATTTAGTGGTCTAGGGGCTGGCCCAGTGCCGTAGCGGTTGAGTGTGCACATTCTGCTTCTCGGTGGCCTGGGGTTCGCCTGTTTGGATCCCAGGAGCGGACGTGGCACCGCTTGGCACGCCATGTTGTGGTAGGCATCCCACATATAAAGCAGAGGAAGATGGGCACGGATGTTAGCTCAGGGCCAGTCTTCCTCAGCAAAAAGAGGAGGATTGGCAGCAGTTAGCTCAGGACTAATCTTCCTCAAAAAAAAAAAAATTTGGTGGTCTATCTGACACTTTTAATGGATCTTTAACCCATGCGTGACTTTGTAACATCACGCATTAGTTATTTGGAAAATGGGTCACTGATTTATGTAGATCTTCCAGATGATGGCACGTTTTATTACACAATATCAAAAAGTCACACTTGTTAATATTGCCACCAATTTTATCAGAAATTCTCCATGTTTTCAGAAACTGTCAAGCTAACCGTGGTGGATACAATTTCCAAAATTCTAAGTTTTGCATGGAAGTTCAAATTTTCTCATTGGCAACAAATATTGTCAGTTATTTTTCTAGAAGTTGCAGGCTTATTTGGTTTGTTTTCAGAAAAAGGGTCTGCCAAATTTTCAAGTGTAAATAGCCACAGTTTGTCTTCCAGTTGTTCTTTCAAGTAAAGATAAGTTTCCATTTAAAAAAGAAGCTGGTTCAGCATGCAATCCAAACAATCACACATGTGCTTTTCCTTAAGACAACCATCACGCTTCTGGATGCAACGGAAATGCTGTATGCGTATTTCCTATTTTGTCACACAGAATATTGAAACGATGTGTACTCAAGGAGTGAAATTTAATATAAAGGTTAATAATTTTTACTGCTTTATTAAAGACTCCTTAAATGAAACTGGCTTTTTTTTTTCCTGCAACTGTATGGCGGTAGAGAATATAGGTACTACTACTAGTACAGTTGGTACCACTGCCTTGATTCCTGCTAAGGCACTTGCAATTTAACCCACCATTGTTTTTGTGCCATCACTGCAAATGTGAACACCATCAAATAACGCCCTAGTATTATTACAAAAATGTTTTTGACCTCTTGGCACCTCTTTTTTTTGGTGAGGAAGGTTGTTGCCAATCTTCCTCATTTTGCTTGAGGAAGATTTGCCCTGAGCTAACATTTGTGCCAACTACCTCTATTTTGTATGTGGGAAGCCGCCACAGCACAGCTTGATAAGTGGTATACAGGTCCATGCCCAGGATCTGAACCCACAAACCCTGGGCTGCTGAAGTGGAGCACCCGAACTTAACCATTATGCCACTGGGCCGGCCCCCCATCTGAAATATTTTTCAGGGCCCCTCAGAGGTCTGAGGACCACACTTTAAGAACTTAGGATCTAGAATGTGAGCTCCGTGAAAGCAGAGAGGTTGTTTTCTTCAGTTATATTTTCAATACTGTTGTAACTAGAACAGTGCCTGCCACACAGTAGATGATTAATAAATATTTCCTAAATATATTACTAAAGCAAGGACAAATGGAAGATTAATTCTCTGTGGAAAACAGAATAACTTAAAATGAATGGTTTTTTTTTTTTTTTTTACTACATATAGCTCAATAATTAACCAACACATGCTGTAAAATGGTATGCAAATCTAGTTTCATGATTGTCATTTTCTTTGCTGAAGATTCCACCAGCTTCTAAAATATGAGCAAAGAGACTAAAAGACCTATATGAAGGAAGAAGTGTAAAATGTGTCAGAACCATAGAATAAATGCTATTTGTTTTACAGAAGCACAGAGCTGAACTGCCTTCAGGGATCATATAGCCCAATTCCTTCATTTTCACAAATGAGAAAACAGAGTTGCCTGGGGGACTAAATGACTGGCCCAAAGTCATAGAGTGAGTGACAGGACTAAAATATAGGATCTTTCACATTTTCTCTTGCACATGGAAATGATGGGATTGATAATGGGAAGCAAGAGAAGAACTTTTGTGTATTTCTCCTATAGGAGAGTGGCCAAGCAAGCTAAGAGTATTCCTTAAACCGCTCCATGGGCATTTTAGGACAGAAGAGGAACCTAAAGGTAAAGGATAGAGCACCTAAATATACCTCCTAGTAGAGCCCCTTGCTTCTCCCCCAGACAGCTCAGGCTGGAGACATGCAAAGACTGCGTGGGGAGTCAGGCTAGTCTGGGGGAACTGTGGAGAAGAAAAGAGTCAGGCTCTCAGAAGTAAGTGAGGAGTGCCTGATGCCTAAGAGGAGGACCCTGGAGCTGTACTCTACAGCACCATGGACGGGGCCAGAGACTGGAAAAGCCCCAACAGAGAAGTCTTTGCAATTTTTCAACAGGGAGATCCTGGCATTCTATATGGAACTGTCCTGCACATTGCAGGGTATTTACCTTCCCCGCCCTCTGGCCACCAAATGCCAGTAAATCCCTAGTTGCTGTTCCAACTAAAAATGTCCTGCACGTTTCCAGATGCCCACTAGGGGGCCTGTATCACCCTGATTACCATTTATCACGTATTTACTGATAAACTTTCTGATGAATGTGGTGGGAAATAATTCAGAGATAATAATTAGTGTTTCTCTTCTTCACAGGTTTTTTTTGGTTCCCCTCTCCACCACTACTCCCCTGCCTCCACCCATTACATCAGTAGCATTCATTGCTCCAGGATGAGGTTGTACGTAGCCAAGAACAAAGAAGACAACTACATTTCTGAATGGGATTTTTAAATCAAAACTGAAACAATAGGCTTTTTATTATAAGGGCAGGTTTCTTGAAAGCAAACAAGTTTTTGAGCTCTAAATGAGTAAGAGCTTGGGAGACTCAGGGCAGAGCATTTCTGCCATAAATCAACGAGTTAGGAGGTATGGAGCTGTCTACCCAAAGGAAACAGAAGTTCAACCTGCTGGAAAGAAGAGGAGAATCTGAGGGCATGTGACTAGAATTTAGATGCTGGGAGGTGCCTAAGAAAGGACTCTACCCTCCCTGTGCTCTCTCAGGCAGCTGAGAGGACAAGAAATTCTCTGGTGGAAGGCAGGAAGGTCTTTAGAGCAGAGAGGATCTTCATCTTGCTCCCAGCAGGCCTCACTGAGAAGCCCCCTGCTCCCCACACAGCTGAAGCAGGGTGCCTGACACATTGCTCTCCACCATCCAGGATACTGAGCATCCAACATTGCTGAGCACCCCCAAACAGCACAGAAGTGGCTGAGAGTGGGATGGCAGAATGAGAGGGGTCTTGTGGTCAGGGTGCAGCTAGCAGAGATGGATGCAGACATGAGGCAGCAGGGGAAAGTAGCTGACGACCAGCCTAGAGGGAATCGCCCATCTCAGCAGATCCTGGGCCAGCTGCCTCTGAGGTCAGCACAACATGTAAATCCCCAGAACAGAGAAGGAGAAGGGAGAGGGGAAAAAAAAAACCCTTGACTGACTGAGTTTAAATCTTTAAATTGCAAGGTTTACATAGAAGTTCAAGTCTTAGACCTTTAAGTGGAATGGGGGCTTAGTAACCAAGTGCAGACATAAAGAGCCCCAGGAAGTCGTCTTCAGTACATTAATGAATATTTACCCCCTCTTTAGTGAAGCCTTTTAAATTTGCGGGAGATAACTTGGCGCCAAATATCAGCTATTCAGCTTGTTCAGGATTAATTATTTGTGTGGCTTTGATGACTGTCTTTTCACAAACAAGTGCTCCTTTTACTTTCTGTGATTGTACATACCACTGAAGCAGCCCCTAACTATTATAGAGGCTGAAGATCTGTTAATTTTGACATATCAATGAATGAGATACTTCAGCTGGAATCTGTCCATTTTTTAATCAATGACATATTTACTCTCTAGTTTGTGGAAAGTGTACTCTTAAAATTAACAGTCACTAAGAAAACAACAAGCAATTAAACCTTAGGATAGTTTTCTTGAATCATCCTCCAAATTATCATAATTCTTAAATTGAGAACCGTAGTATAAATTCAGAGAGAAAAATTCCTTAGATTTGACTAAATATCTAGGAGCAAATGATTTTCTCTTTATTCACACTCTTGTAGAGGTTTTTTAATTCAGATGTCATTAACATTCAGATTTTAAATTTGATAGACATATTCGGTGTACAGACTCAACCTGCCTAAGAAGATGACTAAAACGGGCATTCCTATCTTATTGCACACACTCACTCCAAGTCAGCCTAGAGTTGATTTCCTTGTTTTGATACTGGTAAGAAGCTCATCCTGTTTTATATTAGTAATTCCCACCTTTCTCTCTCTCCAGAAAACAGTTCTCAAGGAATGCCAAAATAGCCTGAAAAACAAAACAAGAAAGTCTTAAGCTCTCGTAAGCACATAATCAGATGCTCCCGTCTTTCATTGTAAACTGCTGTTTGGTAAATTCTGTTTTATGTTTCAAAAGAGCAAAGTGGCAGTGTTCTAATACACTTCTAGTTTTACAACAAAGTCTTGCAAAAGTTCATGTTCTCATTGTTAAATATGTGGGTTTTTAAGGGCAGCCTCCTTGCCTTATGTCGAAACCAAGTGATAAAACAAAGGGATGTGCTGAAGTCGGTCTATTTTATTGCCTACCTGCCACCTTTTGTGGTTGAATTTTGTTACTTGATTTATGAAAAAAATCTGCAAGCTTGGTTTTTGGGTCATTTCTGACAGCCTTGTGGTTCATCCTATTGCTTAGGAGCTTTGCATTCTGCTTTTTGCTTGTTTTAGTTTTCAGTGAAAATGAGTTGGGAGCTTGCATGGTATCTATGCTGTAGCTATGTAAAGAATAAAGAGAGAAGACTTTTTAGACTTCTTAATCATATTTATGGTGTTTTCAGGGTAAAGATGGCTGAGGCCTGAATAGAACAGAAAGACAGTTGTGAATGTTGAATTTTTCTTCTTTTGATCACTTCATTCAGTAAGTAACAAGAAACACATGAACCATAAAATCCTAAGAACTAACTTTTAAGTTCAACATTTAAAAACCAAGAAATATGTGTGTTAAAAACTGGATATTAGTCACTGAGCATACCATGCAACTTATTTCTTGCCTTTATAACTACTTTTTCAAACAGGTTAAAAACTGATAAGAAGCTCTTGGGAAACTCTTATCAGTCATTGCAAAAACTAGCTTAACCCATCCTAATCTGGCAAAGACTTAAAGGACCTAAATTCCTAAAAGCATTAGGGGATTTTTTTTTTCTGTTTACTAAGTATGCTGTGTAAGAATCGTTTTTGTTACAACAAATTCAGAGTTAAAATATCTTTTTATTCATGTGATATACTTTGTGAGTGCATTTGCAGCTCATAAAGAGATGGTTGCTTAAGCTGACACTGCAGAACGTTGCCGGAAGTGTTGATTAGAATTTGCACATTTGTTCTGAGTCTGTGAATTCCAAGCGGGTTTGCTGATGGGAAGTACTGGCTCTTCCAGGGCTCTGTTCAGCTCTAGATCCTGGCCACTGAGTGGGTTTCCTATGTGATGACTGCTGCTAATATTTTGGTGCATATCCTTCCTGTCTTTTCCTCTCTTCATATACATTTTTAAATTTGCAAAATTAATCTCATAGTGTACTTGCTATTTCATAATCTTTTTTCATTAACAGTATGTCATTACTTTTTTTAAAAAAAAAGTTCAACCATGTAAGATGATCCATTATCTAGCTATAACAGAATTTATTAAACTACTTTCCTATTGTTAGACACTTAGGCTATTTCCAGTTTTTACCTATTGTACATATTGTTGTGACTAACATCCTTGAACTTAAATCTATGGGCATATCCTAATTATTTCCTGTAGATAAATTCTTAAAGATAATATGATTGGGTCAAAAGGCAACTGTTTTAAAATGATTACAGCATTATTACCACCCTAAGATAACCACTGCTAACAATTTGATGCATATTTTTACAGTCTTTTTAAAAACCTAATATGCACGTGCATGCATTTATATATTTATGTATATATAGCTTTTAAGAAATTATTGTGTTATGTATGGGGGGATATATTGAAGGATTTTAAGCAGAGAAATGATATGATCTGATTTTAATTTTAGAAGGATTACTCTGGCTGCCTTGTTGAAAATAGACTTCTGGAGAGCAACAGTAGAAGCAGGGAGCCTAGTTAGGAGTCTGTTATAGTAATCCAGGAGAGAGATGAGAGGGGGGGGAGCAGGGGGCAGCAATGGAGGTAGTGAATAGTGGTCAAACTCTGGATATATTTTTTCAGGAAGACAGAGGGGCTGTGGAATATGAGAGTAAGAAATAAGTGCAGATTGGCTCCAAGTTTAGAGACCTGAACAATTGGAAGAATGGCATTGACATCAAGTGACAGGGGAAAGGCAGGAGGTGGAGCAGGTTTGGGGAGAAGAAAGAGCAGGAGTTTAGTTTGGAGAGTGTGAGTTTGAGATATTTATTAGGTATCCAAGTGGAGATGTCCTGTAGGTTGTTGAATATATTATATATTCAACATATGAGTCTGATATATGATATATTCAATATATGAGTCTGGAGTTTTGGAGTCAGTAGTTGTTAGAAATACAAATTTGGGAATCCTTGGCATATAGATGATATTTAAAGCTAGGAGACTGAGTGAGATTACCAAGAGAGTGAGTACAGACAAAGAGAAGAGGGACTGAAGACTGGGGAGGGGGAGCATTCCAACTCGAAGAGCATTTACTACGCACCAGGCAGTGTTCTATGTACTTTGCATAGATTACAGGTTGACTCATTTAATCTCCAAGACAACTCAATGAAAGGATACTATTATTATCCCCAATTTACAGAGGAGGAATCTGAGGCACAGAAAGATTAAGTCAGTAAATCAATAGCTATTTCAGAATATAAATTGATGAAATAAGTTTTAACTCCCTTTGTGAATAATGCAAACTTATTTTGAATTAAATCATGTAAACTTTTTCTGCACAGGTTCTATCCATCAAGTCTCAAAAATCTTTGTAGTTAAACACTTCAGTTATACTTTAAAGAATCAGCATGACTAATCTGTCCAAAGGTGCTTTTCTTTCCAGCTGACAACACATTCTAGGAAAGAATGTTGAGGAGAAAAAAACCTTATGTTCAAAAAGGAGAGCCAATTTTAGTGTTCAGTATTTCTTAAAGACATTGTCTTAATTCACTTTCACGTGTCTCTTCCTCAAGGACCATGCATTTTCTAATTATATTTAAGGATGGGAGATGCAAGTTAATAAAGGGAAATTGTCATCACTCCTACCACCTCACCCTGTAATATTCTCAGAATATCTCAACGGGATACGATCTAAGGCTCTACCTCACCTTAACGGAAGCGTGCATAAGACAAGGAAAGACAAAAAGCACTATGATGGGTTAATCATTATAGAAGACTTCCAGGAAAAATATTTCAAGTTGTCCCATTGGTATCCTGGAGATTTTTACATAATGGGACAGGATGTGGATGAATGAAATTACAGCATGCTTTTCTACTTTCTCCTCTTCCTTGGGAAAAGGGTTTTTGTGAAAGAGGAGGTGGGTAGGAGAATTTGCGAAATGCTTTTTCAGACAGATCAATTTTAGGGAAAAGGACAAATGGAAGTTGAGGATCTGGAAATAAAATTTTCCATGCCAATAGTGCTCCCTGGAAAGTCTTCACATGCTTTTGGGGGTTCCCATAGCTCATAAAAGACTATAACTCATATAATGACTATTACCTTAAATAATTCTGATAGGAAGAAAAAAGGGAAGACATCTTAAAAAACCGGAAGTGGCTGTGGAGGTATTCCTCTACTGAGCCCAAAATATGAGACGATGGATAAATGTGTACATTCATCTAAATACTGGAGAGCAGCAAGGCCCTTGAATAACAATATCAGGAAAAGCAGATCCAGAAGGAGCTTAGAGATGTGAAAAACAGTAGAAAAACAAAAAGGGTCCTTTTAAGGTCATGTTCATAGCAAGAACAAAAAACAGAAGGACTCTGGGGAAAGATGATGTAATGTTAAAAAGATAACGGAGAGAGCAGAACTAACCAAAGCCTCTTTTTCTGCATTCTTCTCTTGATATCTACCTTCAAATGGAAAGGGTAAAAGAGTTAAGGTAGGAGGGAACCTAAGATCAAAGAAGGTAAGAAATAATTTAGTTATTTTAATGAGTTTGTTTTGACGTCCAGATGAATTGTATCCTGAGATATTTTGGAGAACTTGTAATTGTAATCATGCGACCACATTTAACAATCTTAGATTTTATAAACAGAAATTTTATGAATGGAAATTTGTATTTCTATTTATATTTGTTGTAAATTTTATAAACAGAAAGTCAGACCAGTTCATTAAGTATCAATGCTGTCAAACTAACCTTACATCTAAGAACCTATTACTCAACTTAAGACCTAGGCTTTGTAACTTTTTCATTTAACGTTGTATTGGAATAGTTCTCCAACATTTCTCATGAACTATTCTAATATACTATAATTTTAAATAGCTACATAGTGCTTAATTGTGTGAATATACCCTAAATTACTTAACCAATCCACCATAGTCAGTTTAGACTGTTTCACATTTTTGGCTTTTAAAAACCATGCTGGGATTATGATCACTTTACGTAAAACTTTGTAAATTATTATTATTTTTTAAATTTTAGGTGAAATTCCTAGAAAAGGAATAAATGAATCATAGGGCACCATATTTCAAAGTATTACCAAAACTGCTTCCAGAAGGAAGTGCCTATTTATATTCTCAACAATGATATATGGGTGCCTGTTTTTTTTGTTTAAGATTTTATTTTTCCTTTTTCTCCCAAAGCCCCCTGGTACATAGTTGTGTATTTTTCAGTTGTGGGTCCTTCTAGTTGTGGTATGTGGGACACCGCCTCAGCCTGGCTTGATGAGTGGTGTCACGTCCATGCCCAGGATTCGAACTGGTGAAACCCTAGGCTGCCTGCCAAAGCAGAGCGCGCGAACCTAACCACTCGGCCATGGGGCCGGCCCCTATGGGTGCCTGTTTTCCCAACCTTTGTCATTACTGGAAGATTTTGGTAGAAAAACTTTTTTTTGGAGATTTTTTTATTGTGGTAAAGTATACATAACATACAATTTACCATTTTAACCATTTTTAAGTGTACAAATCAGTAGCATTAAGTACACTCACAATGTTGTGCAACCACCACTACTGTCTATTTCCAGAACTTTTTCATCGTCCCAAAGAGAAACTGTGTAACCATTAAACAAAGAAAAACTTGAAAATAATTTTTTTTAAATATTGCCATTCTCTGGCTGTATGTTATTCAATCTCATCAACAATATTCCCGGACCCTGACCAATACAGAAGAATTCCAAGATCTTAGGAATGGGGAAGAATACTATGTCCTTTAGCCCAGTCAAGTTGACACAAAATTCACCATCACACAGAGATTCTGGCTTGACACTCTGTCGAGCTTATCCAGTGTAGCACTCTCAGCAGAGTATTTCTGAAACTGCATTACCCAGATTGAACTCTCAGTAGGTGTTCTGTGAAGAAAAAAGTTCCTTTAAATACATAGATGTAATGAAATGTCAAACACACCGCGACAGTTACTATTCTGGGACACTTGATCTTTAAGAAAAGGTGCACCACACACTGCTAACAGTGGTTACGTATGGGGAGGAGGCCTTTTACTCTTCCTCATACATTTTTTTTTATTGTGGTAAAATACACATAACATAAAATTTACCATTTTAGCTATTTTTAAGTGTACAGTTCAGTGGGATTAAGTATAGTCAGACTGTTGTGCAACCATCCCCGTTATATTTAGACACCGTTAGGCAGTCTCCCACACTGGCACGATGCCCAGATTGAAGTAGTTGTGATAGCGAAGCTGCTTTCTAGTTCTGGGAAGGATATTATCTACAGGTAAATCTGGAAATGTTGAAGCCATTTGGTTCTCATGAAGGAAGTTTTCAGGAGGCCCAAGTCAATACCAAGAAAGGCAGGGTGGAGCTGACAGAATCTCAGAGACATGAAGCTGGAGCGGTGATATACTTTCCGAAGCCTTCCCTACTTCTCCAGGGAAGTTTTCAGTGATAGGGTCCAATAACATATCATTTAGGCTATTTCGGCATTTCCTGCCCACTTAATACTTGTGAGAGAAAACGGCCTAAAAGAATTTTGAAGACACCCAAAGATTTATGTTGTATTTCTTCTCATTATATCATGTAAGTTTTGCCATAGCTATAATTTACATACCTCACTCATAAAGGTGTCAGCCTGTGGCAGAGACTGCTAGATTCCTGCTTTTTCTCTTTGTAAGAACGTTCAGATTTCATTGAGGGCAGCAACGTACCTGGATAAAGGAGCACATTTTCCACCTTCCCTTGTACAGAAGTGTGGCCATGTGACTAAGTTCTGGCCAATGAGATAAAAAGGAAAAATGTTGCTTAAGACCTGCAGGAAGGCTGAGAAAAGAGGCTGACTCAGCTGGGAGGGATGGGGGGCTTTATCCTTTCCCTTCCTCCTTCTCGGAAGGAGTTCTAGGAGCCATCTTGTACCATGAGGGGACACTGAGGATGGAAGCCAATGCTTCCCTGGGGAATGTGGAATCATGTTAGACCATTTACTTGTAGACATCTTTTATGTGAGAGAGAAAAATAAACGTCTTATGGTTTAAACAACTGTTAGTTTTTGGATTTTCTGTTATAATGTGTCTGAACCTAATTCTAACTGACTCAGCCTGAAACATATTCAAAGATTCAGTAAATCTACGTTTGACTGTATAGGTAGCAACTTTATGACTCATCAGGGAAAGACAATATTGTATGTATCAGAACCTACATAAAGGGAAGTTTTCATCTGAGTTAGTGTCCATTTTATCTAGATTGGAACTTGCCTAACTTGCATTGATCCAAATCCTTAACTAAGCCAGGCATACAAATACCTATGTGACATACACATTTGAATGTGTCCCAGGCACCTCAAACTTAACGAGTCTGGAACTGATCCTCCCTGTCTCACTCACGGCTACACCTCAACTTCCTATCCAATGTTTTCCTTTCAGTAAATGTTTAGTAGAGTTCACGTCCATCCACCTAACTCATCATGCCAGGAGCCTGCAGGCCATCTTTGACACCTTCTTCCTCATTTCTAATATCCAGACCATTGTCAAGTCCCAGAACCTCCCTCTAAAATGTATTTTATTTCTCTGTCTCCACTGTCACTTGGAGGGTGAAGCTATACCATTTCTTGCCTAGACAACTCCAAAAGCCTTCCCTCTGGATTCCCATTCTCCACACAGCAGCTAGAGAGAACAATCACAGAGCACAATCCCACCATGCTGAAAACTCTTCAAAGGCCTTAGGATACAATCCCAAATCCTAAACGTAGCCTCTAAAGCTCTGCACAATCTGGGCCCTGACTACTATCCACCACCCAGCATTGTCCCAAGCCAGATTCTCTCACTGTCTGTGCTTCAGCCGCCTGACCTTCTCTTCTAGTGTCTTGAATGTACCAGACTTTCCCATCCCAGGGGCTTGTACAGGCTGGTTCCCTGTCTGGATCACTCTGCTCCCACCTCTATTTAATGGTCAATGCCTAGTGATTTTTCTGGTCACTGATTCAATGACACTTCTTCAATGAGGCATTTCTGACCCCACTCTCAGTTTATATCAGGTCCCTCAATTGAAATCTCTCACATACCCTTTACTTTAACTGTACAGCACTTTAAGTTCGATATATATTTGTGTGAATTGTCTTGTTTTGTGCAATGTCGATCTCCAGAGACTAAAAGCACAGTGAGGACAGACATTGTCTGTTTCGTGTACTGCTGCAGCTGCATCACCAGCCCCTAGCACATATAGAGACTTCACACATATTTGTGGGAAGAATTGATTAATTAACTAACTGAAGATGAGACCTGGGAACTCAGTAGCGTCTGCTTTTGTGATCACTTGCCTTGGACTGTCTTACATGGGTTAATGCTATGATTTCAGGGGGTAGGCTCCCCTGCCCCCAAATCTTTCCCACTGTTGGAATGTAATCTTCATCTCCTTCTCCTCTCCCTCCTTCCTCTCCTCAGTCCGTCCTCCCCACCCTCTTCCTCCTTCTCCCAATCATTATTATCATAACTTTCTGCAGGTGATTTATAAACACAATTTCCTTAAATCTTCTCAACCAACCTGCAGTTGCAATGTTATTATTTCCATTTCATGGATGGCAAGCCTGAGATTTAAAGAAAATTTACTTTTGCCAAGGTCGTACAACCATGAAGTAGTGAAGCTGACTTGGAGCTCCTAAATTTCGGTCTTTCCACTGTAACATAAGGTTTCTTTTCACTTGATCATACCTCTCATGCATTCTACAGTTGCTGATCATCTCTACCAGGCATTATACAAGGTGTAATTGAATAAAACAAACTAATTAGGCTCTTCCACTCTAGGTGATTACAGTAGGCTTATTTACTATTGAATTAAGATTTATATCCACCTGCTCTTTAACACTGGTGTGTGTATCTATGCAAAGATACAAGTAACAATGTTTTTTGCAATGTTTTGCAAAACTGTTTTAAACAGCTTGTTTTGCTCCAAATATCTAAAAAACTGGCCTCATTGAATGAACCAGAGTCTTGTTTGCCAGGAGTGGAAAATGGTGAGGAAGGAGAGGCAGTTCTGGAGCCACCCTCTTTTTTATTTTTTGCTTTTTGAGATATATTTCACAGACTGAAAAAATTCACCCATTTAAAGTGTACAGTTCAATGGTTTTTAGTATATTCACAGAGTTGTGCAACCATTATCAAAATCTAAAATTATTTTCATCACCCCCAAAAGAAACCCATTACTCTACCCCACCCCCCCTCTAGCCCCTGACAACAACTACTCTACTTTCTGTCTCTGTAGATTTCCCTGCTCTGGACCTGTCATATGAATTGAATCATATTATACATGGACTTCTGTGACTGGCTTCTTTGACTCAGCATAACGTTTCCAAGCTTCAGCTTATTGTTGCATTCTCTGTGGCATTGTATGGCTACACACATTTTGTTTATCCATCAGCTGATGGACGTTTGGTTGATTCCACTTTTTGGCCATTATGAACAATGCTACTATGAACAAGCATTTGTGTAAACCTATGTTTTCATCTCTCTTGGGTATATACCTAGCAGGTGGAGTTGCTGGCTCATGTGGTAACTCTACATTAATACTTTGAGGAAGGCTCAGCTGCCGCTCTTCAGGGGGAAAGGTTGAGGTTTTAGCCCAGAGGCTTGAGCGCCAGTCAGTGTTTGGCTGTTCTGCCAGGCCCTCACTGTGTGTTTACACCATCTCTTCCAGAGTGCCTCTCCCCCTTTATCTGCCTCTTTATTCTCTTCTCTGTAGACTCCAGCCACCTGCTGATTTTAGTAGGAACCGAGGCTTTCAATGCCTAAGTTATTTGTAAAACATTTTGAACTCTCTGGAGAATGGACATTAAAGTAGTAATGTTTATCTGTTTATCTGTGGGCTAGCCACTCAAGGTGCTGTTTTGTAACAAAAGAGCATATTGAGTAGGAGGCTTATTTAACTTGTTCCTGAGGGTTACCCTCCTACAACATGCTGTCCAAACAGATTTTTAATTACCCAGCTCAGAGTCTGAACGTTTTAAAGTATCACTTTGAAGTCTCTTGGTGATACGACTATCATTAGTAAACTTATATATGTAAACATATGTTGTGAGCTTGTAAAAAAATGTGTGTAGCATTCCTAGTGTGTGCCTGGCACATAATAATTGCTGAATACATTGTTAGCTGCTACTATGAAAATTTACTCTAACGAACAATTGCTTTAAGTATACATTTCAGTAATTTTGGGGGACACATTTGTTTCAGACAGAACACACCGACTAGCAGACTTTTCCAGGTGCACTGACAAACTCTCATTTGATCGTCACCCCCACCCCGTGAGAACCTCACATAACTTGGCATTGTTTTCCGGTGGTTATTTTTAGAATAATAAAGATCTTCTCTACCTACTCAAGCAAATTTAATCTGCTGAATACAACAGAAACAACTCTATGGTTATTCCACCTTCTCCCCTCCGACAAGTCGTGGTGTGGGTAAGCAGAAGAATGTCATAGGACCAGCTGGGCCTCCAAGAAAATGCTGCCTGCCCTCGCAGAGCTTGCAGACGAAAGCGGAGATTGAACACGCATTTTACTTTAAGCGCGGAACGTGGATAAGGAAAAGAGAGTTCGAGTCCCTTCACAGCTGAGGGTCGGTCCCAGGATAAATGAGTCAATCGTTTTCCCCAGCATGCCAGACCTCTGAGTTATACCGCCCAGCTGCGGGGATTAGAGACTGCTCTTAAGACGCCCCTTCCTTGTCCCGGGTGAGTTCCCCGCATTGGGGAGCCGACACTGAGTCACCGCGAAGAGGGGAGCCGAAGAAGGGGCGGGGCCCGCGCCGTGGGGGTGGGGGAGAGCCGCGGGGCGAAATTCGAGACGGAGGAAGCCTCGGAAGGAAGAGGAGGGGCAAGTGCGCGTGGGGAAGAGAAGGAAGAGGCATCTGGGGAAAGGAAAGGAAGGGAGGAGGAAGGAAGGCGGAGAGAAAAGAAGGGGGCGAGCCAGGCAGTGCAGGGCGGGGCGGGGCGGCCTCGCGGCCGGGGGAGGGTCTGCCGCGGGGGCCGGGCGGGGCGGAGCCGCGGGCGCCCGGCTCGGCGGGGGCTGCCGGGATTGGGGCGCCGCGCTCCTCCGCGCGGCCAGCTCAGCTGAGAGGGACATGTCTGTGCTGCGATCGCCGCGCGCCCAGGGCTGCTAGCTTCCCCGGGACTTCCTGCCCGCGCGCCCCGAAGCCCGGCTCCGGCTGTCGCGCGCCGCGCGCGGACCGCTGCAGTCATGGGGCTGCAGCCCCTGGAGTTCAGCGACTGCTACCTCGACAGCCCGTGGTTCAGGGAGAGGATCCGCGCCCACGAAGCGGAGCTCGAGAGGACCAACAAGTTCATTAAAGAGCTCATCAAGGACGGCAAGAACCTCATCGCGGCGACCAAAAGTAAGCGGGGACCTGGGCGCGGGCGGGCTACGGCGCGGCGAGGCCGGGAGGAGGCTCTCCCGGAGCGACACGGGCAGTCCGGTGCCCGGGGCCAGCAGCCGGGACTGGAGAGTCCTGCGGCCCCGGGAGGCCCTGGGGTCATTCCTCCCCTGCTCCCCGGGCCGCCGCCGGCGAGTCCCCTTTCCCGCCCCTGCCCCCGCGGCGGGCGAAGCAGGGCGCCGTGCGTGGGAGCCGCCGCCCGCGGGTCCCCGCGGCCCCAGCCCGGCCCCCTCGGGGCCTGCGTTCCCCGCCCGCCTGCCCGAGGTCAGGTTTTACTGCACCTAAAGCTGCTCACAAAACAGAAACATCAGTTTTACTAGTTTTGTCTCGTGACCTCCCAAGATAACTTTCCTGGGGATTCTTTGAAAACCTGCTGGGTGTTGAATTCTGCAGGAGTCCCTTAAACTGCACCCCTTCCGTGTCGTTTTCCCATCTTCCCTGACAGTCTCGTCCCGGGTCCTTCACTGTGCCAAACCAGAAAGTCCACCTGGCTTGTGCTGCTTTCCGCACATTCCTTGTCTCCTCCCGCGCTGAGTTGGGTTCAAAGATTGGGGCTTGGGAGGGTGAGCCGACCGCACGCCCTCAGGCCCCAGCGAGCTCCGTCTGCAAATTGGGAATTCCACCCCGATCAAGCTTGACGCCTTCGTCCCCTCTTCTCTGTTTTGAAAAACTCGGAAGTTGCCACAGGAGAAATAGAAAAGATATGTATAATTAGTATAGCTGAGAAGAGTCTTTCTAGGAGGGAGGTGGGCTGAAATTCGTGCTGATAGCACCTAGTCGGTGACGCTGCTGGAAATGGGGAGGCATTAGCTTCAATGAAGAGCTGGGCAGCCTGACCGCACCTGTGACCCACAGCCTGTTCCAAGGATGCCTATGGGTGCCCTCTTTTCCTCTTAAAGACCTGCCCATACAGCAGACAGGGACCTGGGCAGCATCCAGCCTAGCAAGTCTGTGTTGTTAGGGTCCTTAGCTTCTCCCTAGTTTGTTAGTTCAGTAATTCTCAGCTTTGGGAGTTTGTCCCATGTACACTTGTTTGTAGATCATCGCCTCTGGGAAAAATAGCTTGTGTGACCGCCACCCCTCTATCTGGCATGAAGGAAGCTTAAAACATACTGAACAGACTGTCTCAAGTACCCAGCACACTGCCTGGGACAGTAAATAGTCATTTAATGAATGAGCTGAAATAAGGGAAGAATCATTGAGCTATCCCTGTAATTTTGGAAGCAAGTCATTCACCTTCTCTGGATGATGTCCAGGGTTTCCTTTTGGTTCTGTGACCTCTTTGGTGTTGCAAAATATGGATTGGGAATCACTTTGTTTGGCACATGTGACTAGTGGGCTTATTTGATTGATAGCTCTCCAGTGCCTTGGCTATAGGAGCACAGAAAGGAGGAGGGGTGGAGAAGGGCACAGTGTGTGTGTGTAGTGAACGTGAGGGAGAGGACTCCTCTGTAGCTTGGTGTTAACTACTGTCACTGGCTGGAGGAGTGTACGGGTATACCTTCTCCTCTGGAGCTCGAGAGATGAGGAGGGGAGGCTTGGTGTGGAGAGAGGCAGATGGCAAAGCCAGTTTGGCCACTGGTAGGAAGCTATTTATGTCTGCATATTAGCTCTTCTGCCAACAGGCACATGCCTCGTGTTCCAGCAGCAGCTAGTGCATCTGGGGGGCCAGCTGTCAGCCTTCCTCTCAAGAATGCAGACTTTCTTAAATCTGTGAATTAGTATCTTACTCCTTTTGATTCTTGAACTTTACCATAAGAAACAATTTATAATCATGCTTAAGAGAGCAACCAGAAAGTATCTTTTTCTTGTTATGTTTAATTAACTGAAATTCTTTCCCAGAAGATGACAAAAACACAGCTTTAGCTCACATACTTTTGGCAAGTTAGGAAGACCCTGCCTTTGCCCAGCTTGTTCCATAAAGTTTACTTCTAGTTCCTTTCAAAGACTAAGGGCATTGGACTTCAGTCAGGACACGCGGGTTTAGTTCTCCTTCACTTCTTAGGGCCTGGCTACGGAACAATTGGGCAGGTCACTTCATTCCTTTGTGTTCAGTTTCTCTTATCTTCTTATAGGTGTTAGTAAGGTTCTGCAATGTTTGGAAATTGCTAGATTAGGTCGTTTGATGTTGTAGTGTCTGTCAATCGTTCCCCTAACAGGTTGAGCCTTTCTACAGCATCTGAGAATCAAGAAGTCAAGGAAGGACAGGAGGCAGAGGGAGAGCTGCAGAAAGAATGACAGTCGACTAGGTCAGATTGCTTATATTTTTGGATGGTTTACACTGTTTTGCAAAAATAGCCTTTTGTGCTTTTTCAGAATTGTGTGTTTAAGTGACTTCTGTTTTTAACTGCCTTGCATGATGCGTCCTGCGTGCACTAAATACTTGTTGGACTTAGGTGATTGTGATGTATTGAAGCTTTGAATATTCCATAAACGTTTAAAGAAGTCGGAGGCGGCTCTGTAGGACCAGAAGGCCAACCGCTGAGTTCAGTTATGTAGCAACCAGCAAATACTGAGCATCTTCAATTTGTTAAACATTGGGATTGGGATACACAGTGGCAATAAGTTAGAGGCCCTTGTCCTTGAGTTTATTTTCCTGTCTAGGTTGAATTCATTTCAATCTGGAGAGCATGTTTGAACTCCTTTCTGCGTTGTGCTAAGTTCTTGAGGAAACAAAGGATACACAGACATACGTGTTAAAAGGTTAGCAATTCCATGACAAGTAAGCGTTCTAACTTCCCTGGGAACCAGAGTTTATTGTAGGTTAGAGTGGAGAAGTCTTGCTGGACGTTTGGGAACTCATCGGTGTGTTAAGTAAGCAATAGAACCTTGTAGAACTTTGTCAGATTGGAAGAAACCAGAACTCCACAGTGTTTGAGGACAATGAGGTGACCAGTTTGGTTGGAATGGAGATGTCATTTGAGGGAGTAGCCTGGGAGGAAGGGAAAGGTCAGTTTCAGATTATGGAGGGCCATAAAAGCGAGGTTGGGAATGTAGACTTTATCCTGTGGAGAATCTCTGAAGATTTTTCAGCAGTAGCCTAACGTAATGGGAAAGAGATGGTGTAGAGACGGTATTTGACGTCTGTGTGCACAAGGTGATCTGAAGATAGCCGTGGGCGTAGGGAGGAGCTCCAGAGAGAAGAGTCTGGCATCGTTGACTTCTGTGGCACATTTGCAGATCATTCACTTAATTCAGTGGGATCTTTGTTTAAATGACTTTTTTGGTCCTTTTTCTTTTCACTCTTTTCCTTTCCTAGAATAACCAGCGTCCGCCTCCAGTACAGTGTACACTTTTGTAAGCCTTTCTTGTGATGATGATGTAGTTTCAGATGCTTAGGATTTTTAGAAATATATAGCATATTTGCCAGAAGCAGCAGAAAGCCACATATACTTTTCTCATAAATTTTACATTAGGTGTTCTTGAGAAAATATATTCTGTTCTAGGGGGAAATACATGTTTTTAAGCAGATAGTCCTTATAGTTATTAAGCACTCATATAGCTGTATAAAGTTGTCTAGCTGTGTGTGTGTGTGAGTGAAGCCGGAGGGGCCCTCCTGAGTGAGCCTGCTCTTACCACAGATATGGAGGAGGCCAGGGCTAGAACTCGAGTCTTCCATGTCTTGGTTTTAGTACTTCTTTTGGGTTTTGATAGTTTAACGATTTTTGCTTTGTTTGTTTTTCCTGAGGACATAATTCCCTTTTGCTTTTTTTGTGTTTATTATTTCAGAGGAATGGTTCATGTGGTAATTCCTTTTGGGGAAATTTTTTTTTTTTTTTTGGAGGGAGATTAGCCCTGAGCTAACTCCTGCCAATCCTACTCTTTTTGCTGAGGAAGACTGGCCCTGAGCTAACATCCATGCCCATCTTCCTCTACTTTATACGTGGGGTGCCTACCACAGCATGGCTTAGCTGAGCGGTGCCATGTCCACACCCGGGATCCAAACCGGTGAACCCTGGGCCGCTGAACCGGAACATGTGCACTTAACCGCTGCGCCACTGGGCCCGCCCCTTTTGGGGAAATTTAAGTTCCTGTTGCATTGAAACAAATCAAGATCTGGAAGACTTAAAAGCATTTCACTTTGTAAAGTTGAACCTCAGTTCTCTTATTTGTGAAATGAACTGCTGCAGAAAGCCTTGAGGATTGAATACAACGGTGTGAAAGTGTTTCAAAAACACAAATATGAAGTGGTTGTGTAGACTGTTGTTTGTCCAGTCAACATTCTTTTTCTCTCCCTGACCATCCAAATTTTGCTCGGGTGTCTACATCCTTTCCCAGGTGACTCAGGAAATGGTGATTAGGGGTAATTCTGATTGGTCTCACTCAGTGGTTCTCAATCCTGGCTGACCATTACAGTCATCTGGGGAGCTGTCAAAAAAGAAATTGATGTGCAATCAGGGTTGAGAATCACTGAACTTCTGGTAAACTTACGGTTTAAGAATGAAGATGTATCTCAGTTCTGGCCAGTGAGACATGCTAGGAAGTCTGCTGGTTTCCTTTGGTGTGAGGAGACTCATTAAAAGGGTTCTTGACTCTTCTTCTGTGATGTTTGAGTATGTTGCCTGGAGCTGCTGCCGCCATCGTGGGACTGTGAGTGGAGCCAAGGTAAGGAGCCAGAGGGGTCACTGAATCTGGGTTTTTGATGCCATGGTGGGAGCCATCTGATTGTTTTGTGCCTGAAGCCTACCTCTGGATATCTTGTTAAATGATGTAAGTCAGTTTGAGTTGAGTTTTCAGCTACTTAACACCCTATTTTTTTTTTTTTTTGAGGAGGATTAGCCTTGAGCTAACATCAGCCGCCAGTCCTCCTCTTTTTGCCGAGGATGATTGGCCCTGAGCTAACATCCATGCCTATCTGCCTCTATTTTATATGTGGGACCCCTGCCACAGCATGGCGGGATGAGTGTGCATAGGTCTGTGCCCGGGATCTGAACCGGTGAACCCTGTGCTGCCAAAGTGGTGCGTGCGAACTTAACTACTGCGCCATCAGCTGGTCCCTTAATACCCTAATTTTCATACAGTGGTATAATTGTGAATTTTATGCTGATGGCTCCTGTTAAGTGGACTTGAGAGGTATAGAAATAGAATGCTATTTAAAAAGAATAAATTACAAATATAATTTTTCTCTGAATGGAAAAGAACACTCATATATATTTGTTGCCCCAAAGAAATCACCATGACTCCCCTACCGTTCAGGGTGTCACCTAGGATAAGCCTTAAACTCTCACTTGAGGTCTTCCTACAGTGGCCGGGTCTCTCGTATGAATGCAGACTTCCTGTAAAAATTATTACTATCAGACTCAAGCTAGGATGTGGGCCTAGACAGGCTTTAAAAGGTTTAAATGCTTTCCCCACTGCAGGTGGTCCTTGACTGCATTTAGAGTAGTTCCTATTTCGAGTCCTCTGCTGCCAGCCATGTTTATTTAGAATGTTTTACGGGTCAGTCATCTGATGTTGTCAGTGTCTTCCTGACACATTGCCTTTTCCCTGCCCTCCCATCTGCTGGGGTTTCTTTGACCACCTCCTTTTTTGCTTAGTTTTTTTGGGCGGACCAGGGAGCATCGTTGACTTTTGGAAAAGGAGGAAGACAGAGGAGGAGGGCATGTTTGTGTTTTAATTTTTAAAATAGCTGATGAGAAAGTAAAGTATAGAAGATTAAGAGCACAGGTTGAGGTACTGGTCTGTCTGGGTTCCCATCCTTGCTCAACCAGTCACTCACAGTAGAACTGTGGTCAAGTTGCTTAGCTTTCCTGTTTGTGTGTTCTCTATAAA
Organism: Equus caballus; assembly: GCF_041296265.1. Lineage (NCBI taxonomy): Eukaryota > Metazoa > Chordata > Mammalia > Perissodactyla > Equidae > Equus > Equus caballus. The sequence continues at coordinate 91,124,222 of NC_091685.1, read as the reverse complement.
GTGGAGGTTATAATACCATCTACCTTATAGGGTTGGTGGTTGGATTAAATGAGTTAATATGTGTAAAGCGTTTAGAATAAGCACTCAGACATTAATAATTATGATGTATTATCTAAATTTCAGGGATATGTTTTAATATCAAGGCCCTTTTCTTGCCTGAGAAATGGCTGGTCTGGCCCAGAGACTAGGATCTAACCTTTTAGTGCTTATTACCCCTCTGAGTATGTTTGTTTAAGTCATCATTACCAGTGACCAAGAGGATGGACAAAGTTGTCAAACTCTGGAAAGGCTTCCAAAGTTCGAAGTTAGTTCAGGGTGCTGAAAAATCATGAACATAAGTTGATGGATCAAAGCTAAGAGGTGTCTTGGGAAAGTATTTTCCAGAATTTATTTCTGATTCACAAAGATTTGAAGATGAAGTAGAAGGTGTCATACCCTAGGGCTGTTGTCATTGTAGCAGGCCACCTGTGACTAAGGCTCAGCAGTCAGTGGTGGGCCTCTCATCCAGGGGACTGATGAGAAAGAGTTGAAGATGACGAAAGAGCTCTGCTCAAGGTACTGAGATGACAACATGAATGACTGGAGATTTCAGATACCTGCACATTACAATGATACTTGTAGAGGATATTAACTTTAGTGTTTAACATGCAGGAAACCCTAACGATGTAATGGACAGTGCTTGTGTTAGCTATGGGAAATTCACAATGAGAAAAAAAAGGCAGCCGGAGACATCCCTAAGAGGGACATTCCTGAGAGTTGTTAGGTAATCCTGTTCTCTACAAAACAATCCTAAGTCCCCTGGACAAATTCCCAAAGAATCTGTTTTGGATTCTGTGACTCCAGTAGCTGTTTATCACCGTATTATTTTGTGTTTTGGCGGGAGGGGGGTCGTAAGAGAGGCAAGAATTACGAAAGATATAAAAATATTGTGTAGTCTGCTAGGTTACCGTAAATTGTGCTTTAAGTGTTTGCTGACTGTATGGGGCAGTGAACAGGTAAAGTGTTACATTTGCCCACAGTTAATAACATATGATGTTGTTTGTCGCTTTTTAAAAGTTTAATGTTAGAAATATAGCTATGAAAACTGCTTTGTGGGACTCAGTGTTGTGTGGCATTGCCTTTGACTTTCTACATCTTGTTTAAAGAAAACTTTTCCAGTCAAGTTGGCTCTATTTCAGGATTTATAGGAGAATGATTAGAAATTTGTAGATGATAATTCTCATTAAGGATGTCTTGGAGATTTTACTAGATTACTTTTAACGAAATTACCTTTCAGAGACAAACAGGCAATTACAAACATTTGAAAAATGTTTTTTGTTATTTAAAATGTAAATAATTTGAATGATTTTAATGGTAGTAGCTAACATTTATTAAGCACTTGCGGGGCCGGCCCAGTGGCGCAGCAGTTAAGTTCGCACGTTCTGCTTTGGCGACCTGGGGTTCGCCGGTTCAGATCCCGGGTGCGGACATGGCACCGCTTGCCAAGCCATGCTGTGGCAGGTGTCTCACATATAAAGTGGAGGAAGATGGGCACCGATGTTAGCTCGCGGCCAGTCTTTCTCAGAAAAAAGAGGAGGATTGGCAGTGGATGTTAGCTCAGGGCTAATCTTCCTCAAAAAAAAAAAAAGCATTTGCTATTTGCTTTCCTTTGTGCTAAATTCAGCACAGGCATTATATTATTTAATGTGAAGACTTCCTTAATAGGTATGTTGTTATTTACTCCACTTTGCAGATTAGGAGACTGAATTTAGAGAAGTTAATAGCTTGTCCACATCACGCAATTTGTCAGTGGTGGAGCTGGAATGTGAGCCCACATTTGTCTGACTCCAAAACCCTTATCAACAATAATAAGCCTTCTCCGTAAAGGGATGTAACCCTGGCCCTCTGTTGGGGAAGTTAGTGTGCTAAACCGTGGTAATCTGGAACGCCTGTAGGCGTTCATGATCTAGTTAGGAGGCTGTCTTATTAGCTCAGCCCAGGAAATAGGATTTAAAATTTAAGGTCCCCTGGGATGATTATTGTAACTAAAACTGATTGCTGATTTGTATAATAAGTATCGACATTCAGAGTTTGGCCTGATTTAGGGTCAGTTACTGGATGCAGACTCCACTCATCCCTTCCTGCCTCTCCCCGCTCTCTGTCTCTTAGCCTCCATCTCTCCCCCTCTCTTAGTCCCTCTTTTCCTTCCCATTTCTCTTCTCACCCTTTAGTTGAGTAAATTTTAATTTCGTTCTTATATTTTAGGATTAGGCTTTTTCCCTTTAGAAAATTTGAGATATTTTAGAAATGTAAAAAGCTATAAAGAATCTCGTAATAAACATCTCCGTATTTGCCTCTCAGTTTAGAAATAAAAGCTTCCTGTTTGTCTCTCCCAGATAGCAACCTGTCCTCCTCCCCGAGAGGTAGCCACTGTCTCAGCTCTGGTGTCCATTCTTCTCAGACATTTTAATACCTCTGTATATATTCCTAAATAATACACAGTATGTTTGGCATGTTTTTAGACTTTGGGTAATGGTTTCATACTATGTGTTCTTCTGCAACTTCTTTTTTTCCTTCAACATCATAGTTATGAGATTATCCATGTGGATACGTGTAGCTATTTCATTTAGTTCAACCTCTTTTTCCTGCAAGTGGCATTTAAAAAGACTTTAACTAATGTTACCTAGATCTTATATAAATAACATAAGATGTTCTATGATGTATCTTATTTCCGTATATTTTTCGGATTGCAAAACAATATATCTAGAGAATTTATCCAGTATGAAAACCGTATTATAATTAATTTTATAAATTTTAAGACACTAGCTTTGACAACAATCTGTGAATAATGAACCCATGAATTTTGAAGACATTTAATAACATTTCTTTTTTGATATTTTATGTTATCAGCTTAGTGTGGATAATCAGAGCAAAACAGTTTAAATTTCAGGACTGTGAGAAGTAACTGGTCTGAGTCAACACCACAAAATCTTTAAAAGTGTTTTTGCTTCATTGACATTGACTCCCAATATTAGTGTGTGGAGACAAAAAATTATGTTTGTATTCATAAACACAGTGTGCGTTAAGAGCTCTGGTGACCGTCAGTCTGGTTCTGTCAGATGAACATGATTTTTAGGCGGGGATGGGTTGCTGTTTTGTGATAGGCCCCAAAGCAAACAGGAACCACAGCCTACTTTACTTAATTATCCTAACCTAGGAACATAATTTATAGACTTGCAAGATGATGCTTTTGTAGTGAGAAAGCCTTGACATCCTTCTCTTCAAATACACTCATACACCCCTCCCCCCCCCCGCCCCCCCCCCCCCCCCCCCCCCCCCCCCGCAAACACCCCCTGACACTCTACTTTCTGAGGGCAGGCATCTCTTTAAGCTCCAGATCGGCTGGAATCACACCACATTGCTGCCACTGCTAGGCCTGCCTCCCTGGTCGAACTAGAATTTCTTCCCTCTGTTTCCTGAGGAAGATGCTAATCCTCTGCCACCTAATATTTCAGCAGTGAGTGTGGTTTCTCCTTCCTTGTTGACTTGTTCACCCACAGGCACTGTCTGCCCTCGGGTGCCAAGGTGTGCGTTCCATCACCATCTGATAGCGAGTCATGGTGAGGTGTGTGGCTGGAGGAAATCGATTTGACCAGAGTCGTGTCCCCTCTGGTCTGAATCAGGATGTTGAACGTTCTCTAAAAAAAAAATGAACGCATTTATCTCTGGCTATAAAGTTGGCTCCACCACTTGTTAGCAGTGTGACCTTGGTCAAGTTACTTAAACCCTCAGTGCCTAACTTTCTGTTTCTTTATTGGTAAAATGGAGATTAGTAAGTGGAGTAAGAACTCTTACCTCATAGGGTAGTGATATTTAATCCTCATGTTAGGGATTAAAAGATCTTAGAACTCTGCCTGGCCCGTGCTAGGTGCTATCATCGTCATCGTCGTGATCATTACTATTATTAAAAGTGCTATCCTGACTTCGTTTGGTTGAACTTGAGCACAGTTGTGCCTTTACCAGTAGTGACAGTAGAAATGGTCTCTGAACATGTTCTTTTCTCTTTCAGGCTAACAGTAATTTGAAGCACAGTTTTCAATATAGGCCTCTCATGTATTAAATAGGAGAAACCATCTGTAAAAGTCTGTTGAAATCCAGCATATTATTGAAGATCTCTGCTTGAAAGTTTTGGGGACAAAGCCAAAAAAGTACAAGGGAGTAGAGTGCCACTGACATGTCGTTACTTTTATTTGAGAATCTGGCAGATCGTACTTCTGTCACTCTGACAGATAGTTTTTTCTTTTGTGAAATGCAGGTCAAAGGCAGCACAGCAAAAATATTAAAGATTGTGGTCTTTGAAGTCAGATTTACTTACTGTGTGACCTTAGGCAACTTGCTGAACTTCTCTGTGCCTTGATTTCCTCTTTTGTAAAATGTGGGTAGTAGTTTTATCTCCCTAAATGCTGCTAGGATTAAATTAGTTGTTTATTTGTAAAGCGCTTAGAAAATTGCCTGATCCATGGCGAACCCTATATGTGTTTGCTAAGTGTCGGAAATAAATTTAAAAATCTGTCCACAGTCCTCCCTATAACCTCATTTATGACAGCGGAGGAGAAGTGTATCCCAGGGCCTTGAACTCCACCTATTGTGGATGAGTTGCTAGAGGTTTAACAATGTAAAGAGACCCTGTGTATCTGTGCAGAAGTTAGAGTTCTAGTGGGGATGACAGAAGATTAGTTAAACAAGCAATGCCATTCATATTCTTGAGTAAGAATGAGATGCTGTGGCTGTAGTTAACAGGACTAACTAGTGTAGGGGGTCAAGGAAGACTTCAAGAAAGTAGTAACTTCTAAGCTGATACCAAAAGGAAGGCTGGGAGCTTTCCATGCTGAGGGTAGGGAAGCAAGAGTCTCCAAGCGTGGTGGTGAAATGCACACGAACGCGCCGGAGGCCAGAGAGAGGATGGGCTGTAGTTGGAGGAACAGCTCAGGTGAGCGGGGAGTGGGGCGGGGAGCTGGGGCAGCCTGGAAGATGAGGGCAGGGCAGGGCAGGGTTGGGAAGGGCCTGGTGAAGCAGGTTAAGGACTTCAGACTTCACTGTAAGGACAATGGGAAGTGATGGAAAAATTTTGAGCAGAAGATTGGCATCATCTGAATTGCAGTTTAGAAAGGTTCCTCAGGGGGCTGGCCCAGTGACACAGCAGTTAAGTGTGCAGGTTCCGCTTCGGCGGCGTGGATTTCTCCGGTTCGGATCCCAGGTACGGACATGGCACTGCTTGGCAAAAGCCATGCTGTGGTAGGCGTCCCACATACAAAGTAGAGGAAGATGGGCACGACTGTTAGCTCAGGGCCAGTTTTCCTCAGCAAAAAGAGGAGGATTGACAGCAGTTAGCTCAGGGCTAATCTTCCTCAAAAAAAAAAAAAAAAAAAGGTTCCTCAGGCTGCAATGGTGAGAATGAATTTGAGGAAAGTGGGGCTGGAGATTGGGAAGTCACTCACCTAGACCAGAGACTTTGGTGGTAGAAGAGGCAGATGCTGGAGGAGTCAGGATCTGGAGGGTGCAGGCTCTGATGGGTGATCGGGTGTGGGGGCTGAGGAAGGAGGCGGCCATAGGGTTCCTCACTTCCTGGCCTGAGCGCTTGAGTGCTCTTCACTCAGCTAGTCCAGCCAGAGGAACAGGTTTTGCGAGAGAGAACATACATTTTTGGTTTTGGATGTGTTGAGTTTGAGGTGCTTCTGAGCTACCCAGTGGACACATTCAGTAGTTTTTTCTTGTATGAATATGTATTTCAGGAACAGGGAATAGAACTAGAGATAATGATTCTGAAGACACAGCAGATAGATAGGAAATGACACATGCAACTGGATAGGAAGCCAACCCAGAGGGAGACTGTAGGGCGAGAAGGCAGAGTAGCTCAGGGCAAATCCCGAGGAGGACAACTTTTAAGGGGTGGTTATAAGAAGAGATTGAGAAGGAGATTTGAAAGCAGTAGCCACTGAGAGAAAGAGAGAGACAGAGAGAGATGGAAAACCTGGAGAGGGTCACACATGTCAAGGAGAAAGAAGGTTTCAGAAAGTAGAGGGGAGTAGACAGGGTCATGCTCCAGAGAGGTCAAGTACCCAGAGTCCAGGTGACATTGTATTAGCAAGACCGTGTCATTGGTAATAACTGGGAGATTAGTGTGTGGCACAGCTGGGATGGGAGCCTGATGGCAGAGGGTTGAGAAGAGGGTGCAAGGAAAAGAAATGAGCCTGTGGTACGTACAGATAGCTCTCCCACATTGTTGGGTAATGGGGGAGATTTGAACATGCTGATGAAAGTATCCAACAGAGAGGAGATTGAAGATTCAGGGGATGTTCCAGAGTGCTGAGTGCTTCTGAATGTAGAAGATGGGACTCAGATTCCAGGTGAGGGCGTGACACACCCTTCATCTGCTTCAGCAACAGAAGGGTGAAAAGGATGAGTGCACAGTCAGGGCGCTTTGTAGATTTGTGACAGGACGTGGAAGAAATGATTAACTGATGGATTTGTTTTCTCCATGAGGTAGAGGGCACGATAGTTCTCAGTAATTATTCTGTTTTCATTTCTCCCCCTCCACATTCTTTTTCTGGTTAATAAATAATACATGACTTGTAAGAATTTTGTCTCATAGTCTGGATGGAATGGAATATAGATGTTAAAATGAGAAGAGGTAATGGGAGGTGGCGGTGGGGAGAAAAAATAGGAATAAAATGTTTGGATAAACAGTCCTGAAGACACCAAGAAATGCCTCTGTTTCAGACTTTATTCTGCTGGCATTTAAAGTTGAATATTTTATTCAAACAGTCCTTAAGCTTGGTTTTTAAAAGCAGGATTAAATGAAAACACCTTTTTCTTTTTCACTGAGAGATGCTGCTGCTTTTTCTGTTTTGTGTCACTAGAATGATGCTGGTTCTCCTTGGATGTCTACAGAGAAGAAAATGCCTCTGGCAACATCTAGGAAGAGATTCTAGGACTTCACATTTTTGCCTTTTAGTCCCAGAGAAGAGGAGAAATAGAACTGTAAGAGTTAAATTGTAGTACTTATCAGTGATCTGAAGGTATCTCTTCTTCCTCTTTTCTAGCTAACTGCTTAGGTTCTAACTAGTTTAAGAAACAGTCCTGAGGGGCGGACCTGGTACTATAGTGGTTGAGTTTGTGCACTCTGCTTCTGCAGCCCGGTGTTTGCAGGTTCAGATCCCTGGCGTGGACCTAGCACTGCTTGTCAAGCCACACTGTGGCGTCATCCTGCATAAACTAGAGGAAGACTGGCACAGATGTTAGCTCAGCGAGAAGCTTCCTCAAGCAAAAAGAGGAAGACTGGCAACAGATGTTAGCTCAGGGCCAATCTTCCACAAACACACACACACACACACACACACGCAATTCCTAGAAGAAAGAAATGCTTACGATGATTAACTCTTCAAGTGCAGCGGTGTGCAGACAGCCCTTCTCTTCCCTTTAGCGCTCGATGCGCTGACTGTAGGCACACAGCGTGGCTTCAGGGATGTGAAGCGTGGACTTGCAGGTTCTTCAAAGGGAGAGATTAATCTAGGACTTTAGTGGAGAAGTTCATTGCTTGTGTCCCTAGAGCTAGAATTGGTGGCCTGTTTTTGTGGAAAGCATAGGATAGGGTTCAGAGTTAATCTGAACTCTTTTTTTCCTTGACAGTATGTGAAACATACTGTATATTCTCATTCATTTCCTTCAGTTGCAAATGAGAGAAACCCAACTAAAACTAGTTGAAGCAAAAAAGAGAATTTTGTGCTTGCATGACTCCAGTCTAAGGACTGGGGCTTGCTTTAGACACACCTGAACCTGAAGGTTCAGACAGTGTCCTCAGGTGTCTCTCTGCATCTGCAGCATGTCTTTCAGTTGGTTTGACCCTTGGGTCGGCACTCTTTCCATGGCAGTGACAACCTAAGACTTACATGTTTCTTACTCTGCTGGGAATTCTAGAAAACAGTGACTCCCTTTTCATGCAGCAGTTGTTCTTAAATGGTTGATTTTGACCCCTGCAGACATTTTTGGTTGTCCGAATTGGGAGGTCCTGCTGGCATCCAGTAGGTAGAGGCCACTGATGCTATGCTGCTAACCATCCTACAGTGCACAGGACAGCCCCCCTACACCAAAGAATGATCCAGCTCAGAGTTAACTGTGCTCAGGTTGGGAGACCCTGCCTTAGAGATAGGGAGACCGTACTTGTCTGTATCAGGATACTTTTGAGGTAAAATTATGCCAGGACAACAGGCATAAGTTGGGATTGTCCTGGGTAAACCTGGACATGTGGTTGTCCTCCCTAAATGCCCTATCAGTCCTGGGTCACTTGCCCAACCTAGATGGATCACGGAGTGTGGCAGATGGTGTACTTTGGCCAGCCTGAATCATGTGCTACCACTGGGATAAGGAGGAGGCGGCAAGTGATTGCCTGACCAGACCCTCGAGGCTCACAGCCAAGGGATGTAGAACATGGAGAAAAGCTGATGTACAATATGCAAGAGAACTTGCGGTTTTGAAAGTGACTTTGCTACATCTGTTTTGATCTGGGTCTAGAGGCTTCTTGTGGCAAGTAAGGAGTGTGTGAGGATAGCAAGTCAAAATAAGTATGCCTTCTATTTTTTTCCCATCGTTTGGTCGATTACTTTCAACCAAAATAGAGAAAAGTGAGAGAGATGAGGACGGAAATGAAGACTCTGGTTTGTGCATCTTGCCTGGAGACAAGGTTAAGGTTCTTGCTCCAATGGTTAGTGTCTGTGCCTTACAGTATTGAACCTCTGAAGTATGGAGTGGCTGTGACATTTTTTTTGATCATTGTGGAAAAAGCTTAGATTAAAATAGTTAATATTTATAACGTTTTAACTTGTTATAGCCCAAGAAAATGTTTTAAAATTAAATAGTGATTTACTGGCTTAATTTAAATTTCTGACACTGATCATGCTCCTGTTTAGTTGTGTAGAAATATAGTATTATTAAGAAAAACTCATCTTTGTGATTATAATGCATCAGGCAGAGTGGATTGAGTAATTTTACCTTCTTTTTCCTTTTAAAAGAAAACTTTTCTTAAACAGAAATTAGAGCAGATTTTTTTCCTTTTTAATTTTATATCTTCCTGGCTTAATTTGAAATTTGAAACTCGTTGAGAAGCATCTAGAAAAGTTGTCCAAATTTATTTTTCTTCTGAAATTGTGTGATAGTCTCTCAAAATATTTCCTTTGTCTCTATTTTATTGTGCATGCTGGATAGTATCGAAAGCAAGCATTTGAAAGTAGATAAGTGACCTATTTGGACTAGTTTTTTTTCCTTGGTAGTCTAGGGGAATTGAGATGGTTAAATTAAATATTTATGATGTGAACTCTGAAATCTTTTAGAATTGACTGTTGTGTCTTAATTGATATTATCTAAAAGGCTTGTATGGCTATGCAAATTGACCTGTTCATGAGCAGTCATACATCCAGAAACTGGCTGTGTGACTTAACCACAGTAACAGTTCTTTGTTTGCTGGAAGGTGGTTCGATGCCTCTTGGCAGTGTCTGTGGAGCGTCTGCAGGACTGGTTTATCTCGACAATCATAGAACAAAACAAAAAGCGTTTAAGAAATGCTTATTTGTTTGGAGAACGAAGAAGCAACTTTGTCAAGACCTTCAAATTTTGTGACTTTGAAGTTTTCCTTCCAAAATCTTTAAAGCTGAGAGAGTGTAGTTTTGAGTAAATGCACTTCCTCAGTTTAATGTGTACAGTGGGAAAGAGTGGAGAGGGAGTTGGTGCCGTGGTGGAAGCTACTGTGTTGGTGAGCATTGGACCTTTGGAAGGTGTAGGTGGGCCACCTCAGAATGAAGGGGGCTAGATTGTGGCATATTTAATGAATGTGTGCCAAAACTCAGAGTTTATGTTAGAAAGAACATTTAGAATAGAATGGAATGGAATTAGTACGTACTTAGCTCTGTGGGCTTACATTGTGTTTGTGTGTGTGCGTGTGCGTGCATGTGTACTCGTGCCTGATCTAATCATAGTTTAAATATAACTAAACTATGTTTATTATTTGAGAAGGATTGGTGGTGAGTTCTTTAAAATGAGTAGTCATCTCCCAACCTATTTTTTTGTATGTGTATGTATCTATTTTTTTTCTTTTTTTTGAGTGGGTTTGGCCCTGAGCTAACTGCTGCCAGTCCTCCTCTTTTTGCTGAGGAAGACTGGCTCTGAGCTAACATCCATGCCCATCTTCCTCTACTTTATATGTGGGATGCCTGCCACAGCATGGCATGCCAAGCAGTGCCATGTCTGCACCTGGGATCTGAACCGGTGAACCCCAGGCCGCCGAAGCGGTAGGTGGGAACTTAACTGCTGTGCCACTGGGCAGGACCCTGAATATCTATTTTTATATGTTGAAATTGTTTAAATGAAGGTGCATATAAAATATCTTCAATTTAAAACAGCAGTTGTTTTCTGAGTAATAGTAATACAGGAGATTACTATTGTCTTAAATTTGGTGTTAGATTTTATTGTAATTGGCCTGTCAATCTGTTTTTAAGTTTAGCTCTTCATAAACATTATCTGAGATGTACAAAAGCAAATTTATAAGTTTACTAGAAGTAATGATGATAATAACGGTGGTAGTAGTAGTAGCAGATAAGGTTTTTTTTATTTTTACTTTTTTTTTTTTAGCACTTACTATGTATGTATAAACCTTTCACATGAATTAATTAGCATTTACTTCTCACAAGGGTCCTATTTGGTAGTTACTCTTATAGTAAATACCATTTTGCAACTTAGGAACCTGGGTTTAGAGAGGTTGTTACTTGCCCAGGGACACTCACTTGGAAAGCTGTGTGGCTCCTTCCAGTTACATACCCTCTCTGAAGCCTTTAGTTTTCTAGAAGACCATATGTAATTGCCATTGATATGGTATATCATAAACCTTATTTGTGGTATTATCTTGTGTCAAGCCATAGTGGGGGTGGGAAGGGTTATGTCTGCAAAATGCACTTTAGGGAATTTAAAAATTTTCCATGAAGTGATAAAAATTTCCTTTAAGCTATTATAAAGTCGCAGGAAAGGAAGTCATTTTCAGATGGTCTGGAATACTAGCTATACTATTCTACTTGTATTACAAAAAATAAACAAGATTGCTTTTTAACCAAAGCAGAGTTTAAAAAGTAACGTTATTGTTAATGATCCAAAGGGCACATGGCTTTGATCTGCACTGACCGCCTGATATCATTGCCATTTTCAGCTAAGTGGCTTACAACCCATAGGCAAAGGCCTATAGGATTTCTCCCCTTAAAGGAAAATGCTTTCCTTTGTTTTGCAGAGTGGATGCTTTAGTGTTAATGCCGGTTGGGACCCTTGCTTAAACTTGTTGTGTATCACAGGCTCCCAAGCTGCATAGACATCTTATTTTCTTCACAAATAACAGCCTTCCTCTTCTTTCCAGATGTATTTTCATTCTCTTTGGTGATGGTATTCTGAAAGTATTTACCCCGAGATAAATTTTCTCCTGGTTCATCTATGAGGAAACTGCTATCCAGAAAATTAAGAATTTTGTCCAGAGTCATAGACATTATCAATGAAGACGTTGCAGTTAATTTTAAAAGATTTCAGAGTTTATCTGCTAAATCTCAATTTCCACATGGAAAGCTGGAATTAAGGAGTTGGTATCCTGACTCCTGTCATAGAGCTGGAAGGAATGCCCAGTGCTCTTACTCTGTAGGTGAATAAACATGTCCTGAGCAGCCACTTAGAGATCTGTTTTGTCCTAGCTGTTGGTTTCATGAAGCTCGTTTGTGGTGTTGACTTTACATTGAAGTTATTTTTCTTATGTGTTTATTTGCAATATTGATAAGCAAGTGAATAAGCAAAATGAATAAGCAAGTGAGGAAATCAAATTTAAAGGGTAGTTTTTCCCTTTTGAAACTGTTTTCATGATGCTCACATCATATTAACATTGAAAATTTAGATCTGAATGAGAGTGAGACAATATTGAGACTCAGCCATTTAGTAATTCACATGACAGAGACCTTCCTCTTAACACTTCATGAGGTTGAAGTAGAGAAATTAATGAAGTGAACAAAGATGATGTGACATTGTTTTGTTGGTTGGGGCTTCCATTCATCGGCTACCACTGGTCCTAATAAAGGCCGAACATTCCTAAAAACTTTGATGTTCCTCCCCTTGCTCACATTCCAGATCCCTGGAGACTCTTGGCCCCTTGGGGGTGCTGCCTGTTTTTGGCCTCCTACCAGTGCCTGGCTCATAGGTGCTGGGTTCATACTTGCTGAGTAAAGGCCTGTCTGGCTCTTGGAATGTTAGAGTTGGAAGTCCTTGGAGTCCAGAGAGGTTAGGTGACACCAGTAAAGAAGCAGATAAGAATGTGAGAATACAGGGTCTCTGATTCCTCTCCTGTTCCCGAGCCACTGATGCAAGGTCACAGTGCCTTTTGTAATTTTGTACCATGTCCTATCCCACCTCCTCTGCAGATTCCCCCTGAGTACTTTATATCTGATCAGAACAATCAAAATCGTAACACTCAGGAGGTGAAAGCGGCTAGAGTCTGGTAGGAAAGTTGTTTAGCCCTTGGTTGAGTTGACAGATCTTCGGAGCATAAAGGCAGATCCCTGAGGAGTTGGGGCACGGTTGGGATAGCATTCTGATTCTTCTGATCACCCCAGATTGCTTCCAGATGGAAGGAAAAGCTCAGAGTGGTTGTTGTCAGTTTATTTCCTTTGGTTGGCTTTCTATTGTCATTCTTTAATGATTGTTTATATTTAATATGGTGAAAGTTGTATACAGATTTTTCTTTAGTCTTTCTCCACCTGGAGATAAATATGTGGGTGAATTTTCCTTGTTACACATGAGGAAAGGGAGCGTTTTTGTGTTTAATTTGTTTCACATAAGGAACAATAACAGGAGAAAGACAAATAAGAATCGTGATTTTGCTACGCAGTTAAGTTGTACGTTCTTTTCTTAGATTTATAATAGGACACGATCCCTGAGGGAATATTAAAATCCTTTCAAAACGATAGCTTTAAAAAAATTCCCAAGCAGCGATGGTAAAAATACAGGCACTTGTAGTATTTAAGCAAAGCCAAAGCTGTGATATTAGAAGTATTTGTTATTTTAAGAAGAACAAAATGTCATATTTTTCCTTACTAAAATTTTTTCTTACATAACCAGTTTTTGTGATAAACTCAGGCTGAATGTTCTGTGCTCATCACTTCCATTTAATTGCTCCTAGAAAAGGCCAAGGCATTCCATTCCCTTTGACTGTAAACAGGAAAGGACTCTAGTTATAGGAGTATCAGTACCATGTTATCAGAAAGAAAGGGGAGGGCTCATTTTGAAAACGTTTGCATCACTGGCCTTTTCTTTGGCAAGCTGCTGATAACATGCTTTAGAGAGAAGCTTTACTTTTGATCTTATAAATACAGTAAATAGATAACAGCCTCTTGTCCTTCTGTTGCCCTTATATATGTAGGTGATACTTTTCTATTTGTTTCTCTTAGAAGCTAGACTATCACTAAAGAAGGTAGGAATGTGTGAGCGTGTACATAGTACCTTGTGAGTCAGCCTCTGTGGCTGTGTGCTGTGCATTTTATCCTGGGTTTATGGTGCAGTATTTATCCCACTTAAGTTTTGAGGAGCCATGCAACGGTAAACGATCTGGCTGCACATAACAGAAAAGCCACTGGACAGACCTCAACTGAGTTGGTGATTTTTTTCCTCACATAACAAGTCTATAGTAGGTGGTTGCTGGCTGGTTGTCAAGGCTGAGGATTCAGCGGATTTATTGGCCCTTTCCTCGTGGTTGTTGTAATGGCCTAGCTATTACATCTCCTTTCTAGGGAAAAAGAAGAAAGGAGGAAAAGTCTGCATCAAAGGTTTTGCCAGGAATCTCCCATCAGCTTCTGCTTCTATCTCATTGGCCACAACTTTCATATGGCTTCCTCTTGCTGCAAGGAAGTCTGGGAAAAAGTTGTTTGTGGTCCAGCCTTTGTTGCAGAGGAAGGCAAAGGAAGAGAAGGTTGCAATGGCTGTTGAATGAGACAGTTTCTGGATCTGCCAAAAACGCTTCAGAATTCCAGCCGCGAGGATCTTATGAATGTTTCTCCATTTAACGTCAACTCAGGTCTTCTCTGAGTACCGTTAATGTGAACTGTATTGTTTCTGGTCTTTGTGAGCAAGAGAGAGAGATGCAGAAGTATAATGTGTTGTCTTATTAGAATTTAAATATACAACACATGAAACAAAAGGTTCTGTGTAATTAAGTGCTATGTTTTCTCACCAGATGATAAGAAGAGGGACTTCCATGGATCCCTGTTGTAATTAAAAAGACTCCGTGGAGAGGTAGAATTGACTGAGGATAGGACCAGGGGAGGATAGAAGTTTCTGGGAGAGGGGAACAGCTTGAATACCCAGGGTTATTTAGGATGTAGTGGAAAATATTAGGGCCTCTAGGAAGGATGAGTGTGGAAATAAGTTCTGCCATAAAACAGAACCAGAGAGTAGTTGTGGTTTTGGAGCAGGAAATATGGAGATATGCCATTTAAGGAAAAATAATTAGGCACTCCTCTGTGGGAGCAGGGGAAGCCTGTGGAGGGCTCTCAACTCATCTCGAGGGCAGGGCCCATGGTCTAGATTGGTGGCAGTGCATTTGGAGAGAGAGAGAAAAAGGCAGATGAGTGATGCCAAAGGAAAGTTAGCAGCATTCGGTGGCTTCTTAGATTTGCTGAAAAATCTAAGTCAAAGATCATGTTTTCAGCATGGTACACTAGGAGAAAATTAGAGACCAGAACCAGAAAGTCACTGGGAGCACAGGGCAGTCTAGTTTTGAGCCAAAGGCTTTGTGACCCAGCTGGTCTTCCCAGTCTTTGCTGCTCTGTGTCCATCATCTTGATTTCCCTTTGCCAGCCTCCATCCGTGCAGCACTGACAGCTTCTGTTCGTTCTTAGTTTCTGCTTCCTCCCAATTTTGGCTTACTCGTGGGCCACTTCTCTGAGTGTTCCCTCAGCCTCACCATCCACTACTACGTGTCTGAGTGTTTCCATCTGCTTAAGTCAGCTTCCTCAGAGCTTCCTAAGAGAATCTGGTTGGCCTAGCTAATTACCGCTGTCCTTGTTTGGGGAGAGGTGGTCTGGCTCAGCTCCTGGGAGGTCACTGGCTGGCCCATTGATCGTCTACTCTTGGGTGCCCATCCCTGTGCAGCCAGCTGTAACCTGTGATAAAGAACAGGTTTGCCCAAGATTGTCACCTCACCAGGGCCTGGAAGAGGATGTGCTGGCTGAGCGAGGGGTGGCACAGGACAAGTATGAATCTAGTACATGTGCCGTAATTGACTTTGTGTTTTATAATCCTTTATTGAAAGAAACTGTTTTCCATCTCACTCTATAAAGAATGTAAAGTTACATATGAATAAACCTTTAACTAGTACTTTTTTGGGGGTATTTTTTTTTAACAGTTTTATTGAGATAAAAGTCACATACCATACGATTTACTCATTTAAAGTGTACAATTCATTGGCGTTTAGTGTGTTCACAGATACGTGTAGCCATCACCACAGTCAATTTTAGAACATTTTCATAACCCCAAAAAGAAACTTGTACTCCTTGGGCGAATTTTAAGCTTTTTGAATTTTATTTTATTTTATTTTTTAATTTTTTGGGGGGCTAATTTTTTTGGTGCTGATAATGTAGAACATGCTTCCACAGTCATCGCTTCTCACAGTGAGGCCTTTCTGACCACAGGGTTTCAATTTACCCCTTCTCCACTTTTTCTCCCCCTTGCCCTCCTATTATACACCATAGCACCTAATATGTGTATTTTTATGTATTGATTTTAATGTCTGTTTTTCTCAGTATATAAGCTTTATGGAGGCAGGGGTTTTTGTCTGACTTAATATATCTAGCACATTGTTGGTACCTAGATATTTGCTGAATGAATGAATTATTAACAAATCAGTTTGTTAAGTTTCCAGCTACCAGTGTTGTGCAAGAACTCTGTGCATTATTCTCATTTTAGAGCTATTATCTCCGTTTTATTCATACAGAAACTGAGGCTTAGAGGTGGAATAACTTGCCCCAGGTAGGTAACTGGCAGAGCGAATTTGTGACTCAAAGCGTCAATGTAGCTCATTGCCATCCACTAAAGATATAATGTAAGCCCTGTACATAATTTAAAATTTTCTAGTAACCTCATTAAAACAGTAAAAAGAAACAGATGAAATTAATTTTAATAATATCTTTTATTTAATCCAATATATCTAAAGTATTAGCATTTCAACATAAAAATTGTAATCATTACAAAAATTATCTTTTGCATTTTTTTTTTCAAACCGAATCTTGGGAATCCAGTGTGTATTTTACACTTAAAGTACATATCCTTTGAGACTGGCCACATTTCCAGTGCTTAGTAGTCTCATGTGGCTAAGGGTGATTCTGTTGGACAGCCCAGCGCAACTGACTTCAGATCTCATGGTCTTGCGTCTGTTCCTTGCTGCTTCCCCCATTCGAGCCTCCACCCCTTCCAGCTTGGGAGGAGAATAGCAGTATCTACACCCGGCATTTGTAGAGGCTGACCATTTACAAAATGCCTCATTTACATGCTTAGCTCCTTAGATTTTCACAGGAACTTGAGGAGGTAAGTATGTCAGGTCCCACCGTCTGTCCGGTTAGCAGAGAAATGTTACGGATGGTGATATGGAGATCTAGAGAACTTAATTAATCACAGCCGATTCACGAGTTTCTACGGGCAGCGTCAAGTGTAGAATCCAGCTCACATGAGGCTCAGAATAGTCCTTCAACATAGAGGGTTTGCCTCTCTGTCCCCCAAGTCCATACCTGGCCTTCTGAGGGGCTCGCTCTGTCAGGGACTCCCGGAGGTTCTTCCTGGCTATTTCTGCCCTTGCTCATTTTGACCCCTCCCATTTTTCCTGTTGTTTTGAACACTTCCCTCCTTCCCTACCCTCACTCGTTTGTATTATCTCTTCTTTCAAACTGGTTCCTTTTTGAGACTTTCTTATTTCCCCAAATTCTCCCCTGGAAGTTCCCTCTCCTGTCCCTTTCATGATAAATACTAACTTAAAAAAGTCAACCAAAACAGTGCAAGAAAAATAAATGTTAATTTGCTGACTTGATTATCTGAGGGCCAGTTAATTGTTAATATATAATATAGAACTAGGTGAAGTAAAGATTTTCTCCTTGGGGTCTGGTTTCCCGATGTCCCAGTCAAAAGGGGGCTATGTTAGTCACTTCTGGGGGTGACAGGAGAGCCCTGCTGCTGGGTGGGTGGGTGTGGGGCTTTCGGTGGCTGAGAGATGGGAGTTCCTGGGTGGCTGCTAGCTTGCCACGCTTCTGGAAACTATGTCGATTCAAACAAAACGTTGGGTGTAGTAAAGTTAAGAACCCTCTACTGCGAGATGGAAAAGAGCTGCTTATGGGGAAGAATAATCTCTGAGAGCTGGTTCATTTGATAGGTAAGGTTATCTTTCTAGTATTTTGGAGTTAGATTTGTTTAAAATTGTTTGTCTGCTCTAGTAGGGTTTTCCCCTTCCAACAGTGATTTCTTCACTGTCCACAAATGCCTTCTCTGTGTGTTTTGTATTTGTCTGTGGCTTTTTGGGTACTTTTTCGGTGGGTGTGGCAACAGCCTTCAATTCAAACCACATGAGTCTGCCTCCTGTGTAGTGATTTCTCTCTGATTGAAAACTTTGTATTTGGATTTAATCTCCCTCCCCTCCCTGGGAGAAGCAGCTGCCTTTCATGAATGGAAGGAGCGCCTATGTTGGGGAGTTAGCCATTCCGTCAGGCTTTTAAATTTATCCATTATAAGTGTAATTGCATAGAATTCTGGAACCAAACAAGAGTGAACAGTATGAATTTGGGAAATCTGTCCATTCAGCATATGTGGGCTAGTTTATCTCGCAGAGCACTGGACTCTTAAGATTTTGTGCTAATTGGGGGCTGGCCTCATGGCCAAGTGGTTCAGTTCGCATGCTCTGCTTCAGTGGCCCAGGGTTTCACCAGTTCAGATCCTGGCCATGGACATGGCCATGCTGAGGCAGCATCCCACATAGCACAACCAGAAGGACCTACAACTAGAATATACAACTGTGTACTTGGGGGACTTGGGGAGAAGAAGAAGAAGAAGAAGGAGAAAAAAGATTGGCAACAGATGTTAGCTCAGGTGCCAATCTTTAAAAAATAAAAAACACTGTGCTAATTGATGCTAAGCAACTTTTATGGTATTTTAATAAGGCTTTAGGACAAAAGAAGGAAAAAAGTCACATGAGTTGGGGGCCGGCCCCGTGGCCAAGGTCGCGCGCTTTGCTGCTGGCATCCCAGTGTTTCGTCGGTTCGAATCCTGGGCGCGGACATGGCACTGCTCATCAAGCCACGCTGAGGCGGTGTCTCATGTGCCACAACTAGAAGGACCCACAACTAAGAATATACAGCTATGTACCGGAGGGCTTTGGGGAGAAAAAGGAAAAAATAAAATCTTTAAAAAAAAAAAAAGAAAAAGGTACGTGAGTTGAATTAAATGAGTAGCCACTTGCTTCAGCGTTCTGAGCAGCAGCAGTAGCAGCAGCGTCTTTTGTGTTCATTCTCTACTCTGGTTTTCATGGTCACGCCTAGTTCAGAAACTGCCAGATTCTCCACCATTAGAAATTCATTCCTTTTGAAATAGAAACGTGATACCAATTAATATTATTATCTTTTAGCAGATTATACTCTTTAGCATTGGTATTATTTCTTTTAGCTTTGTTGAAGTTTAATTGACAAAATTGTAAGATATTTAAAGTGTACAGTGTGATGATTTGATCTGTGTATCCGTTATGAAAGGGTTCCTCTCAGCATTGATAGATTTTGTAAGGACTAGTTGAAGCAGGTACAGAGTGGTAACCTGGTAGGAGTGTAAGAAAAGGAAATTGAGCATTGGTGGGGTCAGTGAGAGTGACAAAATGATAAATGAGTTCTGTTTATTTTTTCTTGACTAAGTAGACTGGGGCGGGGTGTAGGGTGGATGGATTTACTAATCAAAGAATAAATAGCTGCTACTCACCAGCTCTATCTCATTTGCTAGGGATATGAAGGATAACAACAGGTTTTAACAATTGAGACAAGACATGAGCTTTGACAGGACATGAACACAAGGAAAGTAAAATCAGAATGAGGTAAACCAACTGATGATATGATATAAAAAACAAGATCCATAATAAGGATGTATAAGATTATTGCAAGATGAGTATTATAGAATAGTGATACTCAACTCTCACTAGAATCAAATGAGAAACTTTAAGAAAAATGCTGATGCCCCGAAAAAAGTGATTTTATTCTACATGCTTTGAGATGAAGGCTAGGCATTGGTATTTTTGAGAGCTCCCCAGTGATTCTGATACGCAGCCAGGGTTGAGAATAACTGATATAAACTTTACGTAGGGAGCAAGTCTTGAACATTCGTGGGAATCAGAATTGCCTGGGTGTGCATTAAAAATGCAGTTTCTTGGTCTCCACTCAACTTCTGTCTGGAGTCCGCCTGGTGCAGTATTTTGGGCTACCGTCTGAGAAACACAATGGTTGGTGTAGAATATTGGGTAATAAGATCACTGGGCACTGAATGGCGTTGGACAGGTTTCATGGAAAGTGGGACGTGAGAAAGTGTCTGAGTAATGCATAGGATTCGGAAAAAAATTTGCGGCATTGATATAGTTGGTTTTGGTGGGGAGTAATGCGAGATGAGGTTGGGAAGGTGGAAGGCCTTCAAGGCCACTTTTAGGAGCTTAGGTTTTGTGTTCTTGGCTTGGTGAGATTTGAGGTTGGAGAGGTTGGCCTGAGCAAGCTAGGTGAGTAAACAGCGTCCAGAGGATAGGCGTCCTTGACACTATTGGAAGTGATTATTATGTGGGCGGTGACTCACGAAGTACGGACTCATTTCACTTTGGCTCCCATGCAGTAATAAAATAGTGACACTTGCGTTAAAACCCTCTAAATTTGGAATAAATTAATTCTGCGAATGCTAAGTGCCGTTTATATGATAGATGTGCTGAGGGAGCTATAGGTTATTTTAAAATAACATGCTAGAGCTTTGTTGCTAATACATTTATATAATTCTTATAGACTCGCAAGGCACCAAAAAATAGCAACTGTGACTTTTATTTGTGCACAGATTCTAATATCATAGTCAGGGTTCACTGGAGATGTTTTAATCAGGACAATTTGCAGTACTTTTAATGATCATGACTTGACAAATAGAATTGTTGTGTGCTGGAAATATTACCAGAGTAATGCTAGAAGAGTACTGGTTCACTGGGAGTGTTTTAGAAATATGTTTTGGGCCATGGAACCCTTTTGAGTATCTAATAAAAGAGCTGCCTTTCCACAAAAATGCACAGATCTATGTAATTTTGTTTATAATTTTTGGCCTTTTGGATACAGTTCATAACCCCTGTAGGTGTTCATAGACTCCAAGTTAACACTTAGAATAGACTATGGGATAACTGCGATGCCACACCATTACCTTTTAGGGGAGTGGAGAATACAAGTGTCCATGATACTTTCTGTGCTTTTAATCATTAGCCATAATTCATCACAACATATGAGTCATTCATTGTCTGTTTAGCAAATAGTTTCTGAATGAAGTTAGACTAAGCCACAAGCAAGGGTTTCTATATCATAGTACTGTAATTGAAGTGTACCTTAGAACAGAGGTGTATGTGTGAATGTATCCCTTCACTCCTGACAGGCTGTAGGGTAATGAGCGCGTCTGCTGTTGTTAGGTCTTCTGAAGTAAAAGACAGGATAGGATTTGATCCAGCAATTCCCAGTGTGTTTTTCTGGGAAATGCTAGTGCTGATACAGAGAAGCTCCATGAAAACAGTATCTGAAGTCAAAATCCTTTTGTAACTTGTGACATGTTCTATCCTGTCTTGGAGAGACACTATACATGTGATTATATTAAAGGAAGTCTGGCAGTAAAGAAATCTGTTTAGCTTTGTTTAAGCCCATTGATTCCTGAGTTTATTTAACCAGGACCTCTCTTCTCAAAACACTATTTAACTTCTCAAAGATAAATATTGCAAAATATTAATTTAACTTATTGAAATCAAAGTTAGCTGCATGAAGTATAAATGAAAGCTTATTGTGTGTGAGCTACAGAATTTACCATTGTTTTTTTTTGTGAGGAAGATTGTCGCTGAGGTAGCATCTCTGCCAGTCTTCCTCTATTTTACGTGGGATGCCACTACAGTGTGGTTTGACGAGTGGTACTAGGACCATGCCTAGGATCTGAACCTGCGAAACCCCAGGCCGCCAAAGTAGAGTACGTGAACTTAACCACTATGTCACCTTTTTTTTAAAAAAAATTTTTTTTTAAAGATTTTATTTTTCCTTTTTCTCCCAAAGTCCCCCAGTACGTAATTGAGTATTTTTAGTTGTGGGTCCTTCTAGTTGTGGCATGTGGGACGCCGCCTCAGTATGGCCTGATGAGCAGTGCCATGTCCGCGCCCAGGATCCGAACTGGCGAAACCCTGGGCCGCCGAAGCGGAGCGTGCGAACTTAACCACTCGGCCACGGGGCCAGCCCTGACACCTTTATTTTTTAACCTGTGTGGAAAAAATTATGTAGGCACTCTGGATGAGAACTTGTGTTCCTGCAAATCTAGTGTCAGAATTTTGAAAAACATTGTGAGAAAAGCGAGGTCTGCCTATATAGTACCTTAAAAAAAAAAAAAAAAAGCTATATAGGCTTCTATAAAAGAAAACAGAATATATCAAGAGGTTATCAAGAATCATGTTGAAAGTAAAACAAAAAGCTGTACAATTTTCTTCTACTAACCTGCGGCTTTTTCTTAACTGGAGATAACTTAATCAGTATAGATTGCTAATTTGAAAGCAATCATGATGGGGTTGGAAGACCAGGGAATAACATATTTGAATGATCAAGGGAATGGGTCTTAAATATAGGACAGATAAGTTAGAGTGCTTTTTGTATGAAGGAGCAAAGATAAAAGATTATAGAATTATGAAGGATATTGTATATGAATATATTAGGGAATAACCACCACCCCCACTTCAAATGGTGTACCTCTTAAGGCAAGAAAATAGTGGATTATCCCTTCTTAATAGTTTATTGGTTATTTCAGAATGATTTTTAAACATTTAACTGATTTAGATCACATATCAAACACCAAATAAACATCTCCAGTTAGCTGGTACCATAGCTGCTGAAAATTCAGGAAAGCGTAGGATATTGCTCCTGCCCTAGAGAGGCTCATGATTTTGGTGGAGGTTGCTTTCCTGATGCAGTTTTCCTCTGGGTGGTATCTTTTTCCTTGCTGGGCCCTCTCTCCTGCAAACCCTCCTGCCTCCCAACCCCCACCCACTACTGCTACCTCCTATTGCCAGCTGAGTGAATCATGGAGGTGAGCAAGGTGATACTTAAATTGCTTTATTATATTGTAAAACATTTCCTGATAAGAACATACGAGTGGTTTTGAGTGTATGGAAACATTGTAAACCTACTGCCAAATAATCCTAAAGAATCCACTAGTAGCATCAATTTAAAGACACGTTAGTAACTTACTTGCTGGTTCCTTATTTCTAGCACAGCAGTCTCCCTAATTAAGAAAACCTCATTAAAATGTTGGATTTAGTGAATTTCTCTTACTAAATTTTCTCAGGAACGAGACTCTTCAGCATATTCCCATAATGAAATTTTTCATTCTAAGAATCTCCTCTGCCAAGTTTTCCATATTTTCAGACACATTTTTGCCATCTTTAAGTATACATGGATGATAGAAACTGTAGAAACTTAAAGAATGTGATGTCAACTTGTGTGTTTTTCAAAGTTTTGATTTAAATACTTAAGTACTTAAAAATGGGGGGAATAAATTATGCACTGGTGGTATCATTGCTATTCTCAGGACCTGGAAAATACTTAAGGTAGCGCTAATCTATTTCGGTGATGAGGCATTGTCTCACCATGTATAGTAGTAGTTCTGGTGTTTAGGGAAATTACTCAGTAAATGTTCTTGAGGAAGAAGGGAAAAATGAAAGTTATTTATCATGGCCCATGCTTTTAAACTTAAAGTGAACCCCTAATTAGGAAATAAGCATAAATTTTATAGCATCTAGATTCTTATATGTTCCTATTCTGTATTATTTTAACTGTATTATAAACATTGAAAATAAACCGTGCATCAAGACTGTATTTCAAATAAGAGTGCTTCTCCTTACATAGTAAATTCCTTATCAGCTGACATTCTGTTGCCCTGGAATTTCCATGTTAAGAGGTTCTTTCTACAAGGATGATTAATACTTATGATTACCCTGAGGATCCACAGAATCCTCTTGAGTCATCAAGGATTAAATTATATTCAGTGTAGCTTACTGTCACATATTTATTCTAATTGTTTGAAAATTGAGAATCTCTTTGTGATATTTTTTTTCTCTTGGTTAAATGCCCCATTTCCTGATCATTTCACATAGGAAACCATAGAATGCAATCATGGAACCTGTTTTCCTTCGTTGCCCTGGTTTAAAAACCAGTGGCTGGAATTAAGAAATGTGCTGGGGGAGGAAAAGAGAGGAGCCTGAAGTGACTGTCACCTTTCCCTATCATGGAATACGGACTACAGCTTTGAGCTAAGAAGGTTTAAAATGTAAGGTATTGGAGTGTCATCTTGTTTTTAATGCTCATATTCCAGATAACAATGTAAGGGCCTGAGGAAAGCAGGGGAAAAAAAAGTATTGTGGAGCTGTCACCTTTGATCACATAAAGATGGCGTGTGTGTTCATACATTGGCCACTCCTCTATCCTTGTCACAATTCCTTAGGCCAGGTCATTATCAGTTCTCACCTGCACCATCTCATTAATTATGTAATTGGGGCATCCACCTCAATTTTGAACTTAACTCCGATCCATAGAATCACTGACACAGTAGTATTTGTTAATCACAGCGCTTAGGAATTGCAGCCCTTATCACACTGTTATAGCTATGTCTCTGTGTCCCGCATCCGGTTTACGTCATGTGTAATTAAAGGGCCGGCAGCATTTATTGAGCACTTACTTTGTGCCAGGCTAAGTACTCAACTTGGAAAGAGTAGTTTGTACTTTAACCTGGATTCATATTCCAGCTCTACCACATACTAGCTGTGAGACCGTGATCAAGTTCCTGAGCCTCTCTGAGCGTCAGTGTCTTTTTCTGTATAGCAGTTGTAGTAGTTTGCTAGGGCTGTCATAGCAAAGTACCACAGGCCGCGTGGCAGAAACAAGATAAATTTATTTTCTTACAATTCTGGAGGTTAGGAGTCCGAGATTCAGGTGTCTGCACAGTTTTCTCTGAGGCCTCTCTCGGCTTGTAGACAGCTGTCTTCTGCCTATGTCTTCACATAGTTTTCCTCTGTGTGTGTGTGTCTCTGTCCTAATCTTCTCTTATCAGGACACCAGTCATACTGGCTTAGGGCCCACCCACATACCTCGTTTTAACTTAATTACCTCTTTGAAGACCCTATCTCCAAATATGGTTACATTCTGCTGTACTGGGAGTTAAGACATCATTATGTGAATTGATGGGGCACAATTCATCAGCCCATAACAGCAGTGAAAATAATATGTGTTCAAGAATTGTTGTATTGTTGTGAGGATTAAATGAAATCATATATGCAAAGGCCTGGCACCTGAGCTTAGTACATGCTCAGTGTTAACCTTCTCCTTGCTAGAGGTGGGATAGAATCTTACTTTCTTTACGTTCTATCCAAGTAGAGACAGTAAATGTTGGTGGAGTTGTGTTTTGACTATCTAGGTGTCTCTTTTCTTATGATTTTCATCTTTTCTCCTGGGAAGTTCTCTCTGCTTCTGCTCCCTGCCCACCAGGGCATCACCATCTCCACTTTTAAACTGAGCTGGGCTCCTTTTCCTTCCAGTTGGCAGGAATGTCTGAGGCTTCTCCAGAGAATGGCAGTGGATTTCGACTCCCTCTCCCCCTAGATTCTTTCCGTGTTTCCACCTGGCAGTATTGTGTATCAGCTGCTTGACACTTTTCCAGTGTCACGGTTTGTGTTTTTTAGATCTGCTCTGTTTCCCCCCACCCCCTCACTTGGCAGTATTGTTTTTTTTCCCCACCACATTTGTACACATAAATGGGAGGTTTAGGGCGGAGTGGGATAGGTGAGTGAGGAAACAATGTGAAAGAAAAATGAGCACAGGCTTGGAATGACATTGTTTTAGTTCAGACCTGTACCACGTGGTCTCTGCCTCATGGTGAGTGAGCTGTAATTTCCCTGAGAATGTTCTCTTGAAGGATAGTGTTTGACAAGGCATTAACTAGCGTTTATCATCCAGAGATTTCCAAATAAACACATATGAGTTTAAAACCTTAGGGTATGGTTGGTCCCAAAATCATTTCACTTGTTTCCTTCTAGGAGAAAATATGTATCTTATAAATGTTATTTAAAAAGCTTTTACAGGCGTTTTCTTTACTGACTAGGAGGAGTTTCCCTTAGTGTTCTCTCAAGTCGAGAAGAGTTGCTAAGTGTAGTTTTCCAACTGGATCTTGGTTTCCTGAAAGCTATTCTTAGTGTGGTGGATGAGTGCAGCTGTTCTTATCTCTTAATATTTCAGTTTGAGTCATTGGGTGGGTGGAACTGATTAGAATTCCAAAAGCAGTACATACAGGCAGTTGGGTGGAACTCTTCTGCAATTTACTAGGAGAGATTTTTGACAGAACTCCTACCTTCTGGCGTTTAGTGGTAAAAAGAACGCTTTACAGACAAAGTATTTGAATAAATGTCTTCTTGCATTTCACTTTAGTTTTCTTTTTGGTTGGTGGAAGGGGCACTTTTCTGTATATTAAACTGTCAAAATATGTTGTCAAGATAGGGTTCTTTGAAAATATTTAAAATAACATGTTTCCTTTCCAAAAATTTGCTTATTTATTGTGTGTTCATGTGACCTTATTTTCATAAATGTTCGTATGTATGTTCAAGACATTATCGTTTTTTCTTTTAAACACTTTACAAAGCTCTATCGTAATTCTACCTAATTTGTCACAAGTTGAATTTTGCTGTATCCCATACACCACTTGGGAAGAGCAGTTATATTTATTGAGTGGAAAGTAGCTTTTGGACTGGCTAATATAAACATCCCTTGGAATGGTACCCAGTATAATAAAGAGAGGCAGCAGAAGGCTTCATATTTTAGGATTCCAGCTGCCCAGTGACAGCTTGGGAAGCAGTGTTATGTTTTAAAGTTTGTATTAGGAATCAACTCAAATCCATATGTGGGCTTGAATGTTACATTCTGAGTTATGACATAAACTGACATTGCAATGTTTTCTAGTATATGGTTTCCAGGGTTGCCATGATGTCATAAGTAAGGCTTTAAAAACAATGATCTGTTTTTTATGGGTGAAGTTTAAAACAGTCTATTAAAAAAGCATGCACTTGATGTAATACAAGCCATAAATCAAAAGTGGAGCAGTAGAGGATCCCTAAGGGGGAGAGAGGGGAAGAGGATTCTTGGTTCTCTACTTCAGGTCTTGAGAATGTGAGCAAACACATTAGGACCCTGGACAGCTTGGAGACAGAGGCACCTGTTAGAACTCCTGGAAGCCCCTTTGTAGGATTATTTCCTTTTCTCAGCCCTTTAGTCCTTGATCCATTCTAGCCTGAAATATGTTTTGAAGCCATTTGTGAAGCAGCACATCTGGTTCGGAGCACAGACTCGAGAACCTGATTGCCTGGTAGTTACACCTGGTTCTGCCATTCTAGCTTTGTGATCTTGGCAAGTGACCTACCTCTCTGTGCCCCAGTTTCCTCACCTGTAAAAATGGGCATCATAATAGCATTCATAGGGTTGTTGTGAGAATGAAATGCGTTAACATATGCAAGGCATTTAGGAGATACCTGGCATGTAGTTAGCCTTGTAGGAGTGTTGACTGTTATTATCATCTCAGTACATATTAAATTCCCATATTTGACTCCGGTTTGAGCAGGTTGATATCCAGTTCCATTTGTTCTCCATTCCTGACCTAATTTGTCCTGGGTTCTCCAGCTGAAATCTGAGATCCCCAGGCTAGTAAGCATTAACTCTTACTCTTAGTGGAATCCCTGTGGCAGAATTTGTTTCTGCAGGTATTCGATGTTGTTTGACAGGTTTGGTTTGTGTGTAAGGTGTGTAGGTGGAGAACGTGACCTGGGTTTCTGTCTATAGGGTTTAAAGTATGTCTTTAGAATGGGGGTTATGAGGGCGATTTTGAGATCAAAGTTTATTTTTTTTAAAAGATCTCTTTCTTTCTCTAGTTTTCCCCGTTCTATAGCATACTTATTTCTTTTTAACCTTTAAGGCTCAGCCTCTTTATTTCCTGTGACTTTCTTTTCTGGGATGGTGACCACCCAGGAGTTAGAAAGCTAGCTGCTTGTGTGTTGTGGAAGATTGTGTAACATTCAAATAATGCTTTTACCCAGCCACTTGCGTGTGGTTTATTTTTTTCCTTGGGCTTGCATGAAGAGGCCAAGATAAGATAAACATTTTGTCATTTACAGGGCCCCAGCAGGACTCAGCTGACGTAAGCAGCATTTGCTCTGTGTCTTCTCCATGCTGATACTTTGCTGTAGCTCTTTCCCCCTTAGGGTCCCTAACTGCCGTCCACATCCTCACTTATGGAGTTCAGGTTGGAAAGCTTGCAGCCCTCCTCCTAGCCAGTCCTGAGCCCAGGAGCAGTAAAGGGGCTTTAGGTGGGTCCCTGCTCATTGCTGTCCACTTCCGTCTCTGGCTGTTGGAGAGACCCTCTCTGCAATGGCAGAGCTATGCAGGTGGGAGGTTGCTGGAAGAACGCAATGCCTGTTGTTGTAGGGGTGGCTGGAGGGCTGGTGATGCTTAAGACCTTTTCTCAGAGCTGCTTCAAAGTCCTGGTCTAAACCTTGTTCCCACATACTCTGGGTCGGCTTATTATAACATGGTCTGGTCGGACCGAGAAGGGGGATTATTGTCAATACCCTTGCCTTCTGTCTCCTTTTGATTCACCCAGAAGGCAGAGTGGAAATATGGAAAGACCACAGGCTGACTTTGGTTTGAATTCTAGCAATGTTACCCATTATGTTACTCCAAATAACTAACTCACACTGAGGCTTAGTATTTTTCTCTGGGACATGGGGGTTCTAATTCCTCTTGCCTAGGGTTATGGTGTAAAAAAGCATATAAAATGTAGCGTACCTGGATAGTGGCAGATGACAACCGATGATGATGATGATATTTATTACCATTGATAGAGCGCTTACTATGTACAGGCAGTGTCCTGAGAGGTAACATATGTTAAGTTATTTGATCCTCGCCACAACAGCATCTCCATTTTGCACACCAGGAAACTGAGGCACAGACAGGTGAAGTATACTAAGCATGCTGGCGCTGAAGCTCAGATTTGAATCCAGGCACTCAAAAGTTTGCTTCTACCGTGATCCAGATACAGAATTTTTTGATAATTTCTAAGACTTTTGTTATTATAAAATACTATAGCTAGTTCTAATTTCTTATCATTTGTGCGTAATAGTTCACTTGCTGGTACATTTATGTTCTGTAGACCTGCAGATACAACCCTCTGTGGGCAACAGATGCAATGTACTATTGAGAAAATTGTCCTTTTGCAGATGTCATAGATGAAGTATTAATGGTTGTTCTGGTTCAATATGAAGTGTCTTTACCCTCCTTCAGAGACAACCTGTGGTGCCCCACAGACAGCAAGTAGGCTAGGAATCATTGTTCTAGAACTTTTGCTAATTTTGCAAAAGAAAATGTCTCCAGACCCTTTTGCTTCCTTTTGCATTTTTGCTGCGTCCAGGTTGCCTCGGAGCTCTGCGCCATGTCATGGGGCGGTACTAGGAGGTCACACACTGGGACTCACATTGGAGCATAGGCAGTTTCTTATCTTTGTGAGGCTGGGATGACATAATGTGGCTCATTGTGATCCTGCTGAGAGCTTTGGGGACTTTCGCCAGGGCACGGTGAAAGCTTTAGGATAGGTTTTCTGCTTTGGGGGAGAGTGTCTGCTCTCCTCCCTAGTGGCTTGCAGCCACATTGAGGCTCTCGGGGTAGGCGTTTGGTTGTATTCATCACTGAACAGTCCAGAAAAACTCTGGCTGGGCTTGACCTGGCAACTGAAAGTACTGTGACATGCTGATAGCTGTCATGATCAGTTTTCTTTTGGACTTTAAATATAGTCATGCACCGCATAACGACGTTTGAGTCAGCAATGGACCACATATACAATGGTGGCCTGTAAGATCAGTACCATGTAGACTAGGTGTGTAGTAGGCTATACCGTCTAGGTTTGTGTAGGTACACTCTGTGCTGTTCGCACAATGTCGAAATTGCCTCACAACACATTTCTTAGAATGTACCCTGTTGTTAAGCGACCCATGACTGTGTATACTAGTGTTAAACTGTTTTAAGATGGATGTGTCAGATTTGAGTTTCAACTACGTATCTGTGTCCATTGACTGTTAGGAGATTTGGTTTTCTTGCTTTGCCAACTGAATGAAGGCCTGTGTGGCTGGATAGAGTTGTCTGGCTAACGTGTGTTTTTCAAGCTTGGCCTCATGTTGAACCTAAGGCTTGGAGATGTGACTTTCCTGTCAGTCAGGTGGATCTGTGAATCACGCTGACTGGGCTTCAGGGTGATTCATGTGCCTGTCGTTTCCAGCTGTGTCTTTACTATACCTCTGATGGGACATTTTACTGCTCTAAATAGCAGTATGAATTGGGAAGAATTAGGGGAGTGTACTCTGCTTTTTATTGCTTTGAGTAACACACATTGTTATATATTGTGACCCTTATTGTACCAAAAATGTTGTGTTTTTAAATGACCTAAGTTTCTGAAAAGTAGCCTCTGTTTCCTGTAGATGGGGAGATGTCTTGAGAAATTGGAACCCTAAAACTAGGAAAGGAGTTGGCAGGTTCAGCCAGTACATACTGCCTTTCATCACAATTTACGCGTGGCACTGACCTAGATAATTGAGGGTTAAAATAAGTCCTGCTTCCTGTCTTCGTGTTGCTTACAGCTTAGTGGAGATATAAGTGAGGTGAAAACTGTAGGTTTGTAATAGGGAAGACACTGAGAAATGTCTCTTGATATTGGCACTGAGGGGGACAAAATGATTTGAAATAGATGGATCCATATCCTCTGATTTTTTTTTTTGGTAAATTTCTTTCTTTTCTTTTCTTTTTTTTTTAAAGATTGGCACCTGAGCTAACATCTGTTGCCATCTTTTTTTTTTTTTTCTGCTTTTTGTCCCCAAATCCCCCCAGTGCATAGTTGCATATTTTAGTTATTGGTCCTTCTAGTTGTCCTGACGAGCGGCGCCATGTCCGTGCCCAGGATCCGAACTAGTGAAACCCTGGGCCACCGAAGCGGGGCGCGTGAACTTAACCACTCAGCCACGGGGCCGGCCCCGGTAAATTTCTTAAACTTTGAGAGAGAAGTGGGTGTTGTCTGTCATATGACAGATGTCAACATTTTTGACAGGAAATGGGTCTTTGTCCGTCACATCACCTGATACAGTGTAACTGAGGAATTCTGGAAAAAACGAGATGTGCATTGTGTTTACAATGTGCTACAGCTCTTTAACCTGGGTCGTAACGTCCTGAGATCTGCCATGTCCAGGGCTGCTTTCTCTGACGTGTTAGAGACGGACCTGCCTGCCAAGTGCACAGGGCGGTAAAATGGCACTGAAACAGTTATGCTTACTGTAGTCTATTTTGTCTCTGTGTCTTTGACAGCCCTTTCCCCCGTCTCAGTTAGGGTTAAAATTCTAAAGCAGGAAGGAGACGTTTATGGTAAGTATGCTGTTGTCTTCCCCCTTCTCTCCCAAATAGACTGCTCCAAGAGATATTGCTGATTGAAGTATCATTTTCCTACCTAGGTATAGCCTCAGAATCTTTATTAACACACGGTTCCTGGCTGTCACTACTTTTTGCTTAATATTGGCACTTTTTTTTTAGTGAGGGAGATTGTTCCTGAACTAACATCTGTAGCCAATCTTCCTCTTTTTGCTTGAGGAAGAGTGGCCCTCAGCCAACACTTATGTCAGTCTTCCTCCACTTTGCATATGGGACACTGCCACAGCATGGTCTGTAGGTCCACGCCTGGGATCTGAACCCACAAACCCTGGGCTGCTGAAGCAGAGCACGCAAACTTAACCACTATGCCACTGGGCCAGCCCCTAAAATTGGCACATTTTATGAAGTCTATAATCCCTGCCCTAGAGGTTTGAGGTATTGTCATCTTGCTCTGTGGTCATTTTAATAAATGTTGAGCAAATGGTACAGAGAAGAAGTTCTGTTGGAGTTCAAGAGATGACAAGAACACTTTAGTTAGAGTAATGAATAAAGATTTTATGCTGGAAGTGCTTTAAAGGGTGGATAGGATTTGGAGAGATGGCAGGGAGGAAGCTGTTCTATGAACAAAGGGACACAGGAGGAAAGTACAAACCACATTCTGGGGATGGTGAGTAAGTCACCTTGGTGGATTTGGGAGGGTTTCTGTGGGACGGTGGTTCTCAATTTTAGTGTCTATCAGTCATCTGCTGGGCCAGATCTCTAGGGTTTCTGTTTTAGTGGGTCTGTGGTAGGGCCCTGAAACGAGCATTTCTAACAAGTTCCCAGGCGATTTTGATGCTGTTGGTCCAAGGGCTGCACTGGGGAGCATGTAGGATGCTGCTGGAGGAGTCATGTGAGAGCAGAGGGGGTGACTGGGCACCTGGGCTACCCAGCTCCGGGGATCACCATTCCCAAGTGTGCTCCTTTCTGAGGTGTGCACAGCTGCCGACGTCTGAAGTACTGCCTCAGGGGCTGGCACTTTATCGTACGTAGTGAGAAGCCGTTGAGGAATTTTATCGGGACGATATTATTGGCATCTCCTTTCAGTTACTTTGGTAGCAGAGGGGGAAGGGGCCCGAGATGCTAAGACAAGCTGAAGGATAGTGGCAACCTTCAGTGAGTGGATTTTCTCAGGAGTGCATTTTGGAGAAAGAATCAGAAGCTAAGAAAGAGGAAGAATACAAAGATGACCCAGCGTTTCCTTCAGCTTGGGAACCTGGAGAATAGTGCTTACATTGACATCAAGGGGAAATCAGAGCAGGGGCTGGTTTGGGGGAAATTTCTCAGTTATGTTTAAACTGAGTTTAAATTATCTTTTCCAGGGAGGTTATCGTCTATCCCGTTTTCAAAGCAAAGGGTCTACATGATTTTCCATGCCTTCTGATTGTTTTTGTCCTGAAGATCTAAGCTTTTCACGAGTCTAAACATGCAATCATTTGTCTCCCAAATTAATTTCCTCTTATCCTGGGGTTTAAATGGAAGGATGTTGTTTAAGGAATCACTTAGCAGGGCCAGCCCCGTGGCCGAGTGGTTAGGTTCATGCACTCTGCTTTGGCAGCTGGGATTCAGCAGTTCGCATCCTGGGCGCAGACCTGCAAGATGCTCATCAAGCCACGCTGTGGTAGCATCCCACATAGAAGAACCAGAATGACTTACAACTATGTACTGGGGCTTTGGGGAGAGAAAGAAAAAGATGATGATTGGCAACAGATGTTAGCTCAGGGTGAATCTTCCTCAGCAAAACTTAATAAATAAATAAACACTTAAAAAAGAACACTTAGCCATTTCATTGTAATTTTTTCTAGACTTTTGCACCCTTATGGTCTTGCCCTGTAGTATAAGTGAAATAGTATTGTTATAAGTCACTTGTGTTATGTCACCCTAATTATATTGGGTTGCAGTACATCTCTTTAATTTTTCTGTAAGTTACCAATTTATAGTTATTTGACCATTATGAACAGCCACACATTTGTTTATATTTCCATTTTTCCCTCATTTTTTCAAAAATACGTGCTCATTTCAGAAAATGTGGAGCATAATTAAATGTATAATAAAAAGAATCAGCTGTGAGCTACCCATCAATTATGCCTTTAACATTTTCATTCGTTTTGCTCAGTCTTTCCCGTGGCCACATGTGTACTGAGGAGTAGAGTTGGGTCTGTGTGGTTGGAGTTGAGGCTCATTGTGCCAGTGTGTGGAGTTAGGTGACAGGTTTTCTCCTGCCTCTCCTCTGCCCTCATTTCTGGCTGCACCCCATGTTTTGTACGGGCCCAGATTACTGCGAGTGACAGTGGCCCCCTGAGAATGAAACAAAATGCCAGCATCGGTGAGGAAGGAGTCTGGCAGGCAGGGCCCCGAAGGGAAGAGGGCAGCGTATGTAGCTTTGATGAGATGCTGTACTCATCTCAGTCTCATTGGGATCTCTCCTCCTGAGGATCTAGGGCCTTGGGAAGGAGGAGGCTGGGAAAAACAGAACTAACCATGTCACAGCAGGGACTGAGCAACTCTGTCGTGAAAGCCCCCTTGCCTAATCCGCAGAGAGGGACTTGAGAAGGGGAAGCTACTTCTCTATCATGAAGTGAGAAGGAAACATTTGAGGTCGGTGACAGATCAGCCTCATTCTGTGGGTCACCTAAGCAAGACAGCAGTGATGGGTGGAACAGTGCAAGTCACTAAGGCAGGTGGTGGTGGAACTTGGAGCAGATGCACAGAGAGGTGTTGCTTGGGCAGCATCCTCGGAGAGTGGGTCCGGTGATGGCAGAGTGGGCTAAGGAAAAAGTGAGCAACTCGAGTCTAGAGAGGCAGAGGCACAAAGAGTGGCTTGACTTTGGTGTGGGGTAAGCCCTTTCCCCTCCCCTTCTCACCTTTGGGAACTCTAGAGAAAGAGAAAAGATAGAGGAAGGTCTCAAGTCTTACATTTCACAGTGGGATCCACTGATCCTACAGACTAAGGGAATAGCTGTTAATGACCTTACTTAGGACCCAGAAACTACTGGGGCATAGGTGTGGTGACCATTTAATCTCTTGACCAAACTGGGACACTGGTAATATTTACATTGGGACTGCACCTGGCAAGCCAGGATGTAGGATCACCCTAGGTATTAGGGCTATTTGGGTTACATATACACATTAAAAAAACATTTGGGAACTGCTTTTGTATCTTAAGTACCTCCTTCCTAAAGCCCTAAACTCTTTCATACTGTGACTTTTTTTGTCTTAAAAAAAAATAAGGATCTAATAGTTATTATATCAGGACTATTTTGCTATACTAAACATTTTACTAAAAATATTAGTAATGGCTAATTGTGTTTCATCTCATAAGTGTACCACAATTTTCTTTATTAGTTGCATAGGGTTACTAATTTAGATTCCTTTCTACTTATTTGCTACTATAAATGATAGCAAAATAAATCTTTGTGTATGTCTGTATTTCCATAGAAGTCAAATTCTTAGAATAACTGGGGGGCCGGCTCTGTGGCCGAGTGGTTAAGTTCACGCGCTCTGCTGTGGCGGCCCAGGGTTCGGATCCTGGGCGCGGACATGGCACTGCTCATCAGGCCACGTTGAGGCAGTGTCCCACATCCCACAACTAGAAGGACCTGCAACTAAGATATACAACTATGTACAGGGGGGTTTGGGGAGATAAAGCAGGGGAAAAAAAAAAAAGAAGATTGGCAATGGTTGTTAGCTCAGGTGCCAATCTTAAAAATAAAAAAGAATAACTGGGTCAGATTGTATAGTTTTTGGTATGTATTGCCAAATCTAGGTGTTAATAATTAGTTAGTTATTTAATTTTTTTTTTGGTGAGGAAGATTGTCCCTGAGCTAACATCTGTTGCCAGTTTTCACTCTCGTTTTGCTTGAGGAAGATTGTCCCTGAGCTAACATCCATGCCAATCTCCCTCTGTTTTGTATGTGGGATGCTGCCACAGCATGGCTTGATAAGCAGTGTGTAGGTCCATGCCTGGGATCTGAACCTGCGAACCCTGGACCACCAAATTGGAGCATGTGAACTTAACTACTACGCCACCAGGCTGGCCCCTAGGCATTTATTTTAGACCTGATAGACTGCAGTTGATTCCAAAACTCTTAACAGTGGACCTGCTTTGATTTGGAAGTAGTGTAAAATAAGTGATTTTTTAAAAAGTCACTAAATAGGGCCTGGCCCCGTGGCTGAGTGGTTAAGTTCGCACACTCCACTGCAGGTGGCCCAGTGTTTCATTGGTTCGATTCCTGGGTGCGGACATGGCACTGCTCATCAAACCACGCTGAGGCAGCGTCCCACATGCCACAACTAGAGGGACCCACAACGAAGAATATATAACTATGTACCAGGGGGCTTTGGGAAAAAAAGGAAAAAATAAAATCTTTAAAAAAAAAAAGTCACTAAATAGTGTTTACCATTTAGTAATTCTCTTGTGACCTTGGACTATGGGGGGGTAATACAGTGAAGCAACAACTTGGATAAAGAAAATACTTTTATTGGTAATGCAACATTTTTCACTTTGCTGTAGAGTGAATGTCTTGTAGAGACTGGATTATACTGAATTTAACTGTGGTGGTTGTGTTGGGTGTGGGCATAGAAACATTTGACTGAAAATCCTTACTGTTTTTATTGATGGTTTGTACAATACGGTTGAAAGATCAGGTATTGGGCATGTGTAGCTATGTGTGGTTTTTGTGAGGAACATGATTCTTTGTCAGTGATGACAGTTGTGTAACATAATGGAGTGCCGGTGGCATTTTTCACGTGTCACGTGCATTTTATCATCAGCATGAAACTAGCACATTTTCAGGAGTGCATTCTTCTAGAGTGAGTCAGCTTTGCAGTTGACCATCAGTGCTGGTTATAGAATACTACTTTGTAAAAGGTTGTCAGCAAAAAAAAAAAATCTTCCTTACCTCAGCAAGAGCTCAAGCTGAGGAATTGGCTTGGAGAGAACTGTGTGTGTCTAGATCACTGGGTCACATGAAGTGAAGGTGCTTTGTAAAGACTGTGTGGGTAATTGGTCGGGTCACTGCTAATGTCTGAATGCAGCCTGCCAGCCCTGTGTCTGAGGTGCTGATTACTGACAGTGTTACAACTTGCTCACAGGGGTCAGACCAGTTTGCAAACAGGAACGAAGAAACTTCTGGAAAGTTCCTGTGTAAAGACTTCCTGGTTAGTTTGAAAGCATCCCTAAGTTATTTCCAGCTCAACTAGTGTTTAAAGATTCAAAAGACCCAGGAAAGATTTCCTTATTTTTCAAGTATGATAGACTGCAGTTGATTCCAAAATGATGAAGTGTATGTTCTAATGCTGTTGTTCTAACAGTCAGGAAAATAAAATGTTGCAGTAACCATAACACTCAGATACTAACACCTAAGCTGAAGGAGAAGAATATCCTTGAATATTGACTTGCTCAGCTGCAAGGCCCTTTGTGCTTAAGATGTAAGATTCAAGTATCGCTAAATCAAAAAATAAAATCACAGGGCTAGAGTTCTGCTTTTTTCGATTTTCTAATTTTCTAACGATGGCTTTTGTGGTGTTTCATTCCTTCTGCTGAGTCTATAATCCAGCTCCATTTTGCTTCTTTCTGTTTTCTCTGGTCCCAAATTGGACATGTATTGGTACAGATTCCCAGTTGTTTTTGAAAGGTGCCTTGACAATGTTAGGCATAAGTGGAAGCTGTATTATGCCCTTCAGATTAATAGCGTGTAGCTTTTAGAACATGAGTATCGCAGATAGTGTTTCTGATATCTTAAGTACCGCCTTGAATTCCTTATGCATCCCTGAAATGAATGTATGTGCATGGTATCAAGGACATAAATGACATGCAGTTCATACTTTCAAAAAAAAGTCATCGAGGCAACCTCCTCTCCCCCTGCGATGTCATATTTGAACTCTTTACTCTTAACGTCCATTGGAGGATTGTTTTTTTTTTTTTTAAGATTTTATTTTTCCTTCTTCTCCCCAAAGCCCCCCAGTACCTAGTTGTATATATTTTTCAGTTGTGGGTCCTTCTAGTTGTGGCATGTGGGACACTGCCTCAGCATGGCTTGATGAGCAGTGCCATGTCTGTGCCCAGGATCTGAACCCTGGGCCGCCAAAGCAGAGTGTGCGAACTTAACCACTCGGCCATGGGACCGGCCCCTGAGCTCTTTACTCTTACAAAAATGGGCTACTTAAGTCAGTTCAAGATATTTACTAGGAGGGCAGGAATTTGATTTTCCCCTCTATCATCATTAGCCATAACTTTGGCCAATTAGTGTGGCTTTTCAGCAGTCATTTCGCATAAGGACGATTGTACTCTATGAGATTTTAATATTACAGTAGGCTTAAAAATAACTATGAAGACTTGGCTTGTAGTTGACTGAAAATTAAGCTCATCTTCTCAATCCTGTAGGTGTGTAATCCACTCCTTTTGTTTGTAATTTATCCTTGAATACATTTTTTAAAGTCTCGAGTTAGTAGTGAAATACTGAACCTGTGAATTTCTTTTATAGGATAAACTTGTTTCTGATTTTAGGAAAACTGAGATTGATTTGCTCGTGTTTACAGACAAGAATTTTTCTGAGATGGGTCATTTAAAAGCTGTTGGTTTCCTAATTTTTCATGTGTCAAGTTGGTTTTTTGGTTAAATAAAGGCAGAGGGAGACCTTAGGCTAAGGAGCTGTGACAGTTCTAGATGGCGTCTGAAAGTCCCTTGTTACGTGGAACTTGCCTTATTAGAAGGCAGCTGGAGAACTCGAAGCCTCTCTTAAGCAGCTGCCTCAAGTCAAATAACTAATTTGCATTAATGTTACTATGCGAAGCAGACCAAGTGATGTGTCTTTAAATGTTTTCATCTTGTGAATCTGCAATACCAAGATTCGGGTTGTGCGACCCCCTGAATAATTGCCCTGTGAGAATGGGAGGTGTGGGAATCTACTGAGGGACCCATAAAAAGAAGCTTGGCCTTACCAATGGCAGGGAAAAGTAATGTCTCAAAATTTATTGGAAGGATTCTCTTCTTCCTCTTTCCCATTATCTCATTCCCTTAACCTAGATGCTTTCCCACCTGTAGGAGCAAGAGGGGGAAAAAATCCATGAAACATTTTCACAGTGTAGTAGGGAAAAAGTTGCAATACTTCAAAGGATATTTGAGAGTAAAATGGTAACTTAAATCATTGGTGGAGATGAGGTGGGTCATGTATACTGGGTGGCACAAGTTAATTTTTGTGTTTGAATTAACTTATTCAACAATAATTACTATCTTGAACACACAAGATCTGTTAGAATTATTTGGGGGTATGGATGAAGGAAAGGTAGGCACAAAAAGGAATCTCTATCCAGTCTCCATTTCCTTTCTCCGCCCTCTTTCTTTGCTCAACCCACGGTAGTCTGTTTTCTGCTCTCCTTACTCTAGTGACAACTGCCCTCCCCAAGGTCACACCTCTGATCTCCTTGGACTCAGCGTAGTAGACGCTTTTTACCTCTTAACCCCTTGGCAGCACTTGAGATATTGTAAGTCACTCCTTTGTTTTCGAAGCACTCCCTGTTCCGAAGGGGCCTGGAATGCTCAGTCCTTATGCTAAAGAAAGTTAGTCTCTTGTTCACTAGTCTTATCTTCCTCAACAAATCCTAACGGGTGGAAGCTACAAGGTTGGACTTGTAACATGTAAGGTGCTGTAGGCCTTTGGAAGACAGGAGGGACACTGGAGGATAGGTGTGATTTCTTAGTAGAAGTGGTATTGCATTCTTTTCTCTTGGTTGAGTGGCATTGGAGATGCACTTGGCACAGTGGGGCCTCAGTATTTGAATGAGTAAACGCTGGGTTTAAACAAACAGATTGGATGAGTGAAGGATATCTTCAGTTTAGGAAACAGCGGGGGCACAGTGTCAGCAGAGGAGAAGATGGAGCTTGTGAAGGTAAGAATGAATCATTCTCTTGGCTGGAGTGGCATGATGGAAGGGGGTGGAGCAGAAGGAGAGCAAGTGTGTGTCCTTGCCAGACTGTGGAAGGCTGCGAATATCAGCCAAGGAATTTAGGGTTTTGTTTGTTAGGCAGTGGGTGGACTGGAAGGAGTCTAAGCAGGAGAGGCAGTTGTTGGATGGGATTAGAATGAGAAAAGCCTCATTTTAGTCTCCCCTCTGGAAGCCTGCAGGCATTTTGCCTGCGGGGCAGGGGAGTGGCAAGTCCTAACCCACTGTCTGCATATTGCACTGGCTGGGTCCTCCTGAGCAATTTCCCAATAGTCCTTTGGTCACTTCAGCTGAGCCACCTGATCCTGTGACCATTGACTTCCTGTCACCTTGTGTACACAGCATATCAAGTAATAACAGCTTTAACTCTGGGCGGCTGATAACACAAATACTAATGCAACAACCTTAGGAGAAGTCCTGGTACCCAGTGGGACGAACAGCAGCTTTGTGGTTGGAGTTAATGTGAAGCACCAGATCTGTGAGAGTGAGAGAGTCTGAGATTTAGAAAGTGAGTGAGGAGGTTATGGAGGGTGTCAGGTGGGTGCCTCGGATAGGATTAAGAATAAGGGGCTTAGGGGCTGGCCCCGTGGCCGAGTGGTTAAGTTCACGCGCTCCGCTGCAGGCGGCCCAGTGTTTCGTTGGTTCGAATCCTGGGCGCGGACATGGCACTGCTCATCAAACCACGCTGAGGAAGCGTCCCACATACCACAACTAGAAGAACCCACAACGAAGAATACACAACTATGTACCGGGGGGCTTTGGGGAGAAAAAGGAAAAAATAAAATCTTTAAAAAAAAAAAAAAAAAAAAAAAAAAAAAAAGAATAAGGGGCTTAGGGGCTGGCCCGGAGGCCTAGTGGTTAAATTGTTATGCTCTGCTTCAGTGGCTCGGGGTTCGTGGGTTCGGATCTGGGTGCAGACCTATACACAGCTCATCAAGCCATGCTGTGATGGTGTCTCACATACAAAGTAGATGGAGATTGGCACAGATGTTAGCTCAGGGCCAATCTTCCTCACCCCCCCCCCCCAAAAAAAATAGGGCTTAGGGTGAAATCAGGGCTAAATGTTTGTCTTAAAATCCAAATAGTTCCTAGATGTGAAAGAAATTCATAAGAATTTACTTTAGAGTTTGTCAATTCTTCTTCTCCAGGCTTCCTTTCCCCCATATCCATAAACCACACACACCCCTAAGACCCTGTATTGACACCATACAGCTTATTTTTTCTTTAAAAGACTAAGTACTTCTGAGGGCAAGTGGAAGTATGAAGGAAAAATTCTGAATGTACTTCCATTTGTTCAAACCTTGGTGAGCTTAGGGGCAAGGACCAAGGGTGGGGTGATAATCACATTGGGCCTAGAAGGGCAAATCCCTTCCCTTCATCTCTGCCGGCCTCCTCTGTTCCTTTATGTATGGCTGGGAGTGTTCTGTGCATATGACTTGAGCAGCAGGTAAGAGTCTGCATTACCTCAGTGAATGATATCTGAATGAATGAATGTTAGATCTTTCTTTTTTTTTTTTTTTTAAAGTTTTTTTTTTTATTATTTCCTTTTTCTCCCCAACACCCTCCGGTACATAGTTGTATATTCTTCGTTGTGGATTCTTCTAGTTGTGGTATGTGGGACGCTGCCTCAGCGTGGTTTGATGAGCAGTGCCATGTCTGCGCCCAGGATTCGAACCAACGAAACACTGGGCCGCCTGCAGCGGAGCGTGCGAACTTAACCACTCGGCCACGGGGCCAGCCCCTGAATGTTAGATCTTTCTTTTTGGTAAAAATGGAAAAAAAAAATAGTATGATTGTGAGAGATTTGTAGAGAACTGTGATTATAAGTATTTTGGTGGATTCCTATGACATCAGGAAAGCTAGATATTTTTGTAAGCTTGAGAAAATATTCATGCTTTATTTGTTATGTGCAAGCTATAAAATAACATCTAGAAAGTCACTCAAGTGGAATAAAATGAAGCCTAGGTTAGAATGTCAATTAATATTTATTAAATAGTCGGTACGATGTTGATGCCATAAGTCCCTCAGTCCTTGCACCTGCAGCATTAGTTTTCCTCAGCCAATGGAATTTTCACTGAACTGATGATGATAGTGAAAACTGGGAGGGGGCGACTGCTTGTTTTGAGAGTGGCCTCCCCTCTTAGCAGCTCCATTTGTCTTTGGGAGTGAGCACTGGGAAAAGAGGCTCTTTTTATAAACATTATCTGCTTTCCTTTCAATCTTAAGTTCAGCCTGGTATAATTATAACCTAAGCAATGTTGTGTTAAGGTCTATTTCTGTGTCAGTGGGCTGAGTGCTGCTGGGTTATGGTCTCCACACATCTTAAGTGAGAGGTTCAGGAATTCCTAATTCGTGCAATATCTGATCCTGAAACTGAAGAGGGCTTGGTCACCTGGACCAATTTCATGTTTTAAATAAGGGTTGTCAGGTAAATAGAGATGAACTGGCCTGCCCAGTGTCACACTGCTAGGAGGTGTCAGAACTCAGACCTTTTGTATTTTCACTTCCTATTTAGGGCTTTCCCTGATAAACTAAAGTTTTTCTCTGTAAAATGATGATGGAAGTCCTTTGAAATCAGAGCATTCCTGTTGGTCCAGGGAGACAGGATCCAAATGATATGTGGGAGTCTATCAGCTCTCCTTGGTAGGGATTTATGAGGGCTCATATCAGGTGCTCTTCTATTAGCAATTAAGAAGCTGTGTTCTTAATGAGCAGAAAGGTTTTTTTTTTTTTTTTTTTAATCCTAGCGTTTTAGCTTGAGTTGCTATAACAAAATATCATAGACTGAGTGGGTTAAACAGCAGACATTTGTTTCTGTCTGTTGATCAAGGTGTCAGCAGATTGGTTCCTGGTGAGAGCCCTCTTCCTGGCTTGCGCATGGTAGAGACCTGTGTCCTGACATGGTTGGAGAGAGCGAGCTCTGGTCTCTTCCTCTTATAAACACACTAATCCCATCATGGGGGCCCCATCCTTATGACTTCATCTAAACCTAATTACCTCCAAAGACCCCTCCTCCTAATACCATCCTAGTGGGGCTTAGGGCTTCAGCATATGAATTTTAGTGGGGCACAACATTCAGACCGTAACACATAATGATACTGTTCTTTTTGAGCGGCCTATCTGGTAGAAATTATGTTTTCAATGTAAGAGAAGATCCAGTGTATCAGTAATTATTATTCGTACTCACAAATATTCAGAGATGTCATTAATGTATTTGAAAATATTCATACAACCAGACCCACTCACAACTAGGACATAAGCTGTGTACTGGGGGGCTTTGGGAAGAAGAAGAAGAAGAAGAAAAAAAAAAGAAGATTGGCAACAGATGTTGGCTCGGGTGCTAATCTTTAAAAAAAAATTCAGAGATGACTAGATTAAATATTTGACTTTTTTCTATGTGCTTGTCCAATTTAATTCAGCAAGTATTTATTTGAACACATCTTATTTATGAGTCAGGCCCTGTGCTGGGGTCTAGGCCAAAGGGTATTAAGATAAAACCATTTATCTTATTTGAGTGGATTGGTAGCTGGTATTAAAGTTGTATACAAATGGGTACAGTAGTCCCCTCTTATCCTTGGTTTCGCTTTCTGTGGTTTGTTAGCCGAGGTCAACTGTGGTCCAAAATATTAAATGGAAAATTCCAGTAATAAGCAGTTCGTAAGTTTTAAACTGCGCCATTCTGAGTTGTGTGATGAAATCTCACGCTGTCCAGCTCCATCCCATTGAGGGTGTGAATCATCCACACTGTATCCGCTACCTGCCTGTTAGTCACTTAGTAGTGGTCTTGGTGATCAGATTGACTGTCTCAGTATTGCAGTGCTTGTGTTCACGAAACCCTTCTTTACTTCATAATGGCCCCATAGCGCAAGAGTAGTGATACTGGCAATTTGGATATGCTATGGTAAATTTTTAAAGTAGTTTTGGGGTGGCAGAGGTTGGTGGTGATTCATTTAACCTGAGGGATTTGTTCATTCTGTGAACATTTCATAGAGCTTCTCGTGTGGTCAGCCCTGGCGGGATTACAGGAGTACCTAATGTTTATTGTGCACTCACCCATGTATTAGGTGGCAAACGTTTTTATGGAGTTAATCTCTATAACATCATTTTAATTCTCACCACATCCCTGTGAAGAGGATCCTATAATTATCCTCATTTTAAAAACTATTTATTGAAATTTAGCATATATGGAGAGACGTACACCTTCATACATTTACCACTGGATGGACTTTCATGAATTGTATGCAGCTGTGTAACCAACACCCAGAGCAAGAATACACGGGACATTGCAGACATTCTGGAAGACCCCTTGTGTCCCCTTCACTTCTGGAAGCCCATGCTTTTTTTCTGTTTTGTATTTCCTGGAAGTGGAATCATATGTATTTTTTTGTTTTGCTGTGTTATATGTAATTGTGGACTGTTCATTCTCATTGTTGCCTAGAACTCCATTATCCCCATTTCACAGATGAGGAAACTGAGGCTGAGAGGTCAGAATAGCCCAAGATCATGCAACTGGTAATGAAGATATTACAATACCACTAAGTGTTTTATCGAAACATAATTTTTAATGTTCTTATGGTGTTCTAGCATGTTAGTATAGCACAATTAATTTAGCCACAATTAATTTATCCTGATGGATTTCTGGGTTGTTTCCAATGTGTCATCATTTATACTTTACCATAAAAGAAAAAAAATTATTTCAATATTTAAAGTATGTTTTTAAGTTTCCAGCCACTTTGCCAGTGATTATAATTAGTTCCATATAAGTATAATATCTAACAAAACATTAATTTCTCCTGTGGCTTTCTTTTTTTTTTAAAGATTTTATTTTTCCTTTTTATCCCAAAGCCCCCTGGTACATAGTTGTGTATTTTTAGTTGTGAGTCCTTCTAGTTGTGGCGTGTGGGATGCTGCCCCAGCATGGCCTGATGAGGGGTGCCATGTCCGTGCCCAGAATTCGAACTGACGAAACCCTGGGCCGCCAAAGCAGAGTGCGCGAACTTAACCATTCGGCCACGGGGCCAGCCCCATCCTGTGACTTTCTTTGTAAGGTAGCAGCTGCTAGTCAAGGGTGGCATTTGTAGTTTTTATATGTGTTCTACTTGCCTTTGAAAGTGCCTTGTAACAGTATGTAGTAAGTGTCCTTGCTTTTTTTCCTTTTACCCTATTTGTGTCATCGTCTTCCTATTCCCTTTTTTCCTTAAAAATTTATTAGATCATCTCAGTTCTACTGTAGCCCAAATTACGTTCTTTTTGGCTGAGAGGGAGCTCTCCCTTTGGCCAACTGATGAGTCCTTGGGGGGTTCCCCATGGGTCCTTCTCCCTTAGAAGACATAGACTTTTCTTTAGGAAACATTCTCTAGTGAGTGATTCACAAAGGGAGCTTCTGGAAGTGTAGGAGCTGTGTAGTATTCACCATGGTGCCCTGTGGGCAGTTGGTGCTCAGTAAATGTGAGAGGACCAAATGAGGGCTTGCTGGAGCCTCAGATGTGTATTCTCTTGATTGACCTTTATAATGTTTTATGATTTATGCTTTTGGGGAATGTGATTAATTTTCCTAGACTCTTCAAATGGAAATAGAATACTTAGAGCTGGTTTATGTAAACTTTTTTTTTTTTTTACCTGTTCTGATAGTAGAGGAGGACTAACTTAGGAATGCTATAGAAAATACGTTCGTGGTGATTTTGTTAACAGTATGAAGTTTCTTATGTTTTCTCCGTTCACTGAACTTTTATTGAAGTCCTACTTACTAAGTAATGCAGTAGACATAACAAAAATAAGTATAATCTTCTCCCTTGAGGAATTTAGTGAGAGAGACAGACATTATATGTAAATATATATAAAATATATAAAAATATAATACATTGTGGTAAAATATATCTATATAGCTGTGAGCATTTTTTTTTAACACAGTGGAAAGGGAACCCTAAACCTAGGGCGTGGAGAGACTATCAGGAGGGT
The DNA here is from genome assembly GCF_041296265.1 of Equus caballus. Classification (NCBI taxonomy): domain Eukaryota; kingdom Metazoa; phylum Chordata; class Mammalia; order Perissodactyla; family Equidae; genus Equus; species Equus caballus. The sequence continues at coordinate 91,079,466 of NC_091685.1, read as the reverse complement.
CGTCCTGGAAGAGGTGACACCAGAACAGAATCTTAAGGAAAGTACATAAATCCCTACTCAGCATTCTGCCCAAATGCTACTCCATCTCTTGTTTTCCTCATTTCTGGAGTGGGAGGACCGCCCATGGTTACATCATTACATTTTTACATTAGACAGATCTATCCTTTCTAATGTAAAAACCTCATTCCTGTCTTTTCCCTCCTCTCACAGAGCTCATCTCTCACAGAGTCATGTTGATTCTAGCTCTGAAATGGCTAGAATGTATTTTATGCTTTCTCTTCCTTTCTCTCTCCTCACATTGATGCCTCCTTGATTTGGGAGACCAGAGGTGGGAATCATTCATCTTTGTGTTTTAAGCATCTGACGTGGCACATTGTAGATTCAAACTTTGGTTGAACTGAGATGAACTGAATGATCTCTTAACTGGTCTTCCTTCCTCTGTACCCTTTTCCTTTCCTTGGATTCTGTACGGGGGCCTCCAAGTTGGGAAAATTTTATTTTATCTTTCTATTGCTCCTCTGCTTTAAAGTCTGCTGTGACTCCTTATTACCCTCAAAATGAAAATCCAGCTTCTTAGCCCAGCTCCTTAGCATTGACCCCAGTCTGCGTGAGTGCGCCTCATCCTTGTACGACCCCCGTTGTGCTGTGTGCCAGAGCACGTCTGGAGTTCTTTATGTCATTCTCGTGGCCCCATGTACCCTCCCCTTTGCTAACGGGTCATGTCTCTCTCCTGTGTTATGATCCAGCTCAGCTGTCACCAATCCTGTGAAACCTCCCCTGTCTTTCCCAGGAGGTATCGTTTGTGTCCTCTGCTTCGTTCCCTGAAGTCTCTTCAGCCAGTCCTCGTGTCGCATTTCTACATTACATTACAATCCTGCTTTCCTCTGCGTTTCTCCCGTTAGACTGAGGGCCAGGAATTGTGTCTGATTCACCTTTGTCCCCTGGTCAGGTGCTTGTTATGTGACAGACAGAGGTTCTCCTTCTTCTGTCCTCTAAAGACACTTTCTGCTTTCACATCTCTTCAGTTTTGCTTGTATGATTTTTCATGATGGACATCCCTTTCAGCAGCTCTTTGTAAGTGTAGTGCATTATTCGTGGGCCAGTTTAAGGCATGCCTTGTCTGTGAAATTTCCTCTGATTTTAGCAGCCGAAAATATCGGCGCCTGTTTCTGAACCATTTTTGTTTGTTAGCCCTTGGCTGTGGCACGTACACAACACCTGCTCTTGTTATTGGTGTTTTTGTTGTATGTGTGTCATCTCTCCCTGGTTAGATTATAAACTCTAGAATTAGAGATTTTCTCATAGGCAATTACAATTTTAAATCTCTGTTGGAAAATATAATTATTTAATAGTCATTTGTTCTTTAAAGGTAGATCTGTTAGAGACTCATTCTTTTAGTGTCCTTTGTCTGGGAATGTCTATTTGCCATTCCTTCCCGAAGGATGCTTTTGCTGGATGTAGAATTTGCAGTTGAAGTTCTTTTCTTTCAGCACTTAAAAAATGTGCTTGGGGCTGGCCTGGTGGTGTAGTAGTCAAGTGTGCGAGCTCTGCTTCAGTGGCCTGGGGTTTGTGGGTTCGGATCCTGGATGCAGACCTACACACTGCTCATCAAGCCATGCTGTGGTGGTATCTCACATACAAAATAGAGGAAGATTGGCACAGATGTTAGCTCAGGGCCAATCTTCCTCACCAAAAATAAAGAAATTTATGCTACTTCCTTTAGTCTTCATAGTTTCAGTTGAGAAATTCACTGTCATTCAATTGATGTTCCCTACAGATAGTGTTGTTTCTCTCTGGCAGCTTTCAAGATTTTTTTGTCTTTAGTTTTCAGAAGTTTAGTTATGATGTTATGATATTTTATCATTGACTCCAGCCTTGGCATGGATTTCTTTGGGTTTATCCTGATTCAGGAGTTTGCTCAGCTTCTTAAATCTGTATGTTTGTGACATTCACCAAATTGGGGTAGTTTTAATCCATTACTTTTTTGAATACTCTTGTAGCCTCACTCCATTTCTCATCTCCTTCTGGGATGCTGATGATAGAAATGTTGGCTCTTTTGTTGTTCTACAGGTTTCTGAGGCCCAGTTCATTTATTCGGCCTGTTTTCTCTCGGTTGTTCAGGTTGAGTGAATTCTCTTGTTCTTTCCTCAACTTCACTGATTCTTTTCTCTTTCATCTCCATTTTACTTTTGAGCCCATCAAGTGAATTTTTATCTCTGTTACTGTATTTTCCAGTTTTGTATAGTTTCTATGTGGTTCTCTTTTGTATCTTTTATTTATTTGCTGCAAATTTCTATTTTTTCATTTGTTTCAACAGAATTTATAATTGAGTGTTGAAATTCTTAATGACTTTTATGCTTTGAAGTCCTTATCAGGTTAATTCCAACATTTGATTTCTCTCAGGGTTAGCATCAGTTGATTGGCTTTTCTCATTCAAGTTGTGGTTTTCCTGGTTCTTGGTGTGGTTGGTGGGTTTTGATTATATCTGTTTTGTCTGGTTAGTTTATTCTGGGTCCCATTTAAATCTTTAATTTTAGAAGGTAGTTACCCGGTTTAGTTTTAGCACACAGGTCCTGGCCTACATTTGTGGATTGTGATTGCAATAACAATTTAATTTTCAGGGCCTTTTGGGTGTTATTTTAATCTGCTTGGTTGATCAGGTGTCACTGGAGCTCCCATTGCTCTTGCTGGTACTGGCTGAAGGGGTGCAAAGGGTTTCCCTAGGCCGGGCCACTGGGTGTCTTTTGATGGAGGAAGGTAGACTCAGGCTTCTGGGAACTAGGGCCTTCCCTGAGTGTGGTAGGATACTCCCTGCCTGTGGGGGACGGAGAAGTCTTCTTGATCCAGTCACTTGTTGAGGTGAGATCTCTATACTGGTGCCGTTGGCTTCCCCAAGGTCTCTGTGGAACCAAAGAGGCTTCCTTGGCCAGGCTACTCGTGGCTGGGTTCTTCCTGTTGTGTCCACCTGCCGTCCTGCATATGTCTTGGCTCCCCTAGTTGCTTACTGTTGGTGGGGCTTCTGATAGATCCCTCTTTCAGATGGGATAGGACTTGGCTGACTTTGCAGAGGGACTCTCCTTCCGCCTGGGGTAGGGATGAGCCTACATGGGCTGCCTGCTGTTGTTAGGATGGGGGTTGGGAAACGGCAGGTCTCAGTGGCTGCCTTCTTTGGGTAGGGGGATGCAAGATGTGACACCATTTGCTGTGCTGTTCCTCTGGTCCTGGAGTCACAAACTGGTTTGCTTTCTTCTTACCACGTTTCGGAGTTCTTCTTTGGTTGGTTGGTTTATTATTTCCAGGGTTTATAGTGCTTACTGAAGAGCAGGGAGAAAGAGAGTTTGTGCTCTTGTCCCTAGTCATTCATTTTCTTTTTTTCTTCTTCTTCTTCTCCCAAAGCCCCCCAGTACGTAGTTGTATATTCTTGTTGTATGTCCTTCTGGTTGTGCTATGTGGGATGCCACCTCAGCATGGCCTGATGAATGGTGCCACGTCTGCGGCCAGGATCCGAACCAGGGAAACCCTGGGCTGCTGAAGTCGAGTGTGCGAAGTTAACCACTCGGCCCCAGGGGCTGACCCCACTAGTCATTCATTCTTAAATGTTGGATTCTTAAAAGCAATTAAAAATGTCAGAAAAGCTTAGCATTTATTTTTCTACGTTTAGCAAAACATATCATTGAGCTCTCTTACTTTATACATTAGAAACATGGGACCCAGTCAGGTTAAGTGACTGGTCCAGGGGTCCCATTGCTAGTTTCCTGCAGAATCCAGGCTAGTACGAGGCTTTTGATGAGGAATCCAGTATTTGTTTCATTGTAGCAAACTAAGTCAGAGTTATCTAGAAGAGAACCTTGCAGTGCTGTAGTGTTTTGGACTTTATAGCATTAACACACCAAAGAATTTATACCCCAAATGGAAAACCTATCAGAATACAAGAAGAAAAGAATCCACTCTTAAATTATATTGACTGAGATTGAATGTCATGCTGTGTATTTTTTCCCCATTTTAATACTAATCATTTTTGGTAAAGTCTAAAATAACATACCTTCTGTTTTTACTATAAAATATTTGAATGACCTTATAAAATGTTCCTTCTTGGAAAAGAAGGTCTGTCTGTCACCGCTTATCATCACCATTCGTATTCTACTTCAAAGAGAGTAAAAAATATAATTAAGATTGATGACACCACCCAAACAAATTAATATCATAGTTAGGATTCTCTGTGGCTTTTTATGAGATAATCTTTGTGTACTCCACAGCCATTAGAAACTCTGCCAGTATTTCCCCATAGAGCTCCCTCTCTTATATTGCAGAGTCGGAGAAATGGAGAAACCCAGATGGTAACTATTTGGTCGTTTGTAATTTTTTTTTGAAGTATCCAGGGTTTTACAGAAAATAGGGTCAGAGCTGAACTGATGCCCAGACTCTTTGGAGATCTGAGATGGGAATCATTTACTTCTTCCGCTGAGACTTCCCCTGAGGCACAGCAAGAATGAGGTAGAATAAACAGAACTAAACACTGGCTCTGTTTAATGTCATGTGGGGAATGATGACCGAAGGGGCCTGAGGAAGGGGTGGAACTGCCTCCCTTCTTGTGCACTTGTTCCTCTCTTTCTGCTTTTGTTTTTCTTCCTCTGCCCTACTTGTGTAGTCTTGCTGAAAAGCAGAATCTCTGACCTTTATTAAAGAAGGGAATTAAGCATATTGGGCTTTGGAGAACTTTTCCCGTCACTCATGGTAAAATTCTAGTATAGGCGATCCATATGCTAAAATCACTTGTTTAGAATTTGGAGTAAAGTTTCATAAAAAATCCCATACAGGATGATGGTTAAGTTTTCATACTGTCTTATCCAAACCATAATATGTGTAGGTGAGCTATGATGCTAAAGATGAGATAGTAGTATTAGTGCTAATAATTCACCCTCTGTTGATTGTTAGCATTGGACAGGACCTTTTTGGACCTCTGTTCTGACTCTCACCCTCAGCAGAGTGGCTTTGTAATACAAGTAGTGGTGATGTGTCATAATTGCCTGCAAGGAGGTTGCCCATTCTATGATAGTTGGCAAGTTCTGCTTTACCCTAAACCAAATCTGCTCCCTTTGGCTTCCACCTATATATATTGGCTTTTGGATGAATCTCTAGGACCATGCAGAAGAATGTAAGAATTGTTCTAATCAATGTCCCTCGAAATTCGAAGACAGAAGTTATGACTCTGCCTTCTCAAGATTGCATCTTAATCGATGGGGTTTTTGGACTCCTCATCATCCTGATAACATTTTCTTGGATGTTCGATTTTGCCAATGTCCCTTTAAAATGTGATCCAGGCTAAACACAGTGGCCCCTAGTTTTCTTACTCATGCAAGGAATATTATTTAAAAAAAAAAAACCCTAAAAACACAAAACAAGCTTGTAAGAAATAACCATGTTGTATAATACCATGTATAGAAAGGGACATTTCTGAACTTGAATCTTCTCCTACCCTTTCTGTGTCTGTTCCCTCATTTGTAGAGTAGTAAGTGCAACGTGTCTTGCCGAGCCATTACCTATGTTAGAGATCCTGTGTGTCAGGGATCCAAACTTGGATGTCTGCACTGGCCTGGAAAGTCAGTCTGTGGCCAGCTGGTTATAAGGAGTGGGAGATTTAAAATCACTGTACTGTGTTGCCGTTTCTGTGTTATCTCTGGGAAACCACTTCTCCTTTTCATGGCACTCTCCAAGTGCCTAGTTGCTACAGCTTGGGGCTCTCCTTTGCTCTATGGAGGTTTAATGTGATATGTAAAAGTTGGGTATCTGTAATTTCCATTCATCAGCTTCTCCATTTTTTAAAAAGCTAGTTCTTAGAAAACCAAAGCAAAACAATAATCTAGAAGTTAGAATTAATGATCTTACTCATATAGTATTGCTTATAGAGTACATAACTTATAAACCTTATGCTAATACAAAGTGCTAATCTAAGAGCGGTCTCAATATAACTTGGTACACTTAAAAGAGGCCCACAAGTTTTGTATGCATACAATATTTTCCACACTGTGAGCCCTTTATTATAATAAAATGTATGTTTACTTATAAAATTTATAATTCCATTCAATGACCTCTGTATTTATGTTTATTTATCTCAAAAGAGCTACTAGGTTTGTCCAAAAGATTAGAGATCAGAAGATGCCTTACATGTCTTCAACTCGCTATACCAGAGGCCTCTGTTTTCTTTCTCTTTTCTCTTAAAAAATGCTGGTACGGCTCAATGTAGTGATTTTATCACCCATTAAGTCACAAATGGCACTTTGAAAAATGCTGGTCTGGTTCAGTGCTACTCAGAGCGTGGCCTATAGATTGATGTTAGTCTGCCGACTGTTGGTTATGACGAGATAAGGTGTTTGCTTCCATCATCAGGGAAGTCTTGCTGTGAAAAAAATACCAGCCAAGCTAAACAGTGTGCTCAGTGACTCAGTTAATTCTGTCCAAATTCCTTGTCGCTCAGAGACCCTGTGACAAACAGTTCAGGGGCTGGTATTTTGAGTAGCTTCGCCTGCAGGTACCACAAAACTTCCTTTGTCACTCTGTTGTTAGTGGTGTGGCTATCAGCTTTCCAAGCCTCTAGTAGATTTGAAACCAGCTGAGAGGATGCTACATTAATTTGATACATCAGTTAAACTCAGTAGCCCAGTGCCATTTAGTGTGGAGCAAGTAACTGCCAGAGTTTGGGAATGAAAAGATCATGGAGTTGGGAATCAGAGACCTGCATTGAATTCTGGTTTTGTTGGGTGACCTATTTCACTTCTCTAAGTGTCGTCCTCCACTCTATCTATAAAATGGGGCTCTAATATTGACCTTTTAGGATGATTCTAAGGATTAGGAGTGATCTTTATATAATATACCCAGCATAATAGTAGATGCTTTTTGTTGTTAGAAAGAGTTATGAAATGATAAAGTTCTGAGAAAGAGAAATAATGGGGTGATTTCTTGTATTAGTAATAAAAAGTATCACATGAGACCATGGTGTAAAATGTGGCACAGAAAGAGAGACAAAGGAGCAGAATAACTCAGAGTTGCCAGGATTAAGTTTTCTTTTCTTAAATAAAATTTAGGACAACTGGAAGTATTCAGTTTAATTTTCTTCTAAAATGCTCAGGGATGTAAAAGGATGGATGCTTTTTAAGTGTGCAAATGACAGAAAAACGTTCTTCAAAATAATGGAAAAAATTTGACTACCTAAAAACATACAGAATTCAAAATCATAATCCAAAAAAGAGGCCACAAAAATAAGAGGGAAAATACTTAAAACAAAATTATTATATATCAAACTTGTTGGAGAAGATAGAGAAAATGAAGACAGTCTGTTAATGGCAGTTTACACCATAGAGATACTCATAATCAAGGAAATAAAAATTAAAGATTGGAAAGTACCAAAAAAACAGTTTTGAAAAATGTTGAGAAAATGGAATAATGAACTCCCATGTAACCATTACCTCCTTCCAGGAATTATGAGGTCATAGCCAAGTGCTGAGGTATAATTCAGGCTTGTTATGAAGATGTCTATTAGTCAAGTTCATAACTTACAGATTTGATCCTTGGGTTTCTAGGTGCTTAAATTTACAAGAATTATATTATGTCTTTGTTTTATCAGTTTGTGGAAAAATGAAATCCAATATTTCCTTTTGGAAGCTTTCCATCTCTGATTCAGCTTTTTCTTTCCTTCTATGCTAACTGTCCCTGTGATAAATTTACTTTCTGTGAAATAACTTGGTGAATAAAGGATGTTGGCTGATCTCTTGCTAAGTGTCCTTTGAACTGGAGCCTGGAAGTTTATTAATGAGCCAAAAAAGTTCACAAAAGTCCTTACCTTTCCTTTGCTTGTCTGTGTGTATAGTTTTGGTCAGGGGAAGGGGTATCAGTCATGTAATTAAATTTAGATTAATAATAATAAAAAATTTATTGGGAAAATATGCTTTACAGACATGTGGATCTTTGACCAATATATAGACAATTATTTCTTGTATATCTTAACATGATCTTTTTAGTTATCTGCTGATGTGGAATGAAAAGCAGTTGAAATTGGGAACTCTGGATTGCATATACTGCAGTTGTGTGTGTCTACTGTGTAGACACATGTCTGTAACTGTGGAGCCTCAGCTATTAAAGCAGTGAGGGGTGAGCCCACCAGAGCTTGGAGAGGTGCAGGGAGTTTATAATGCAGGTTTTGCTGGAGTTTTGGAGGAGGTGAGAGAAGAGTGTTTCAGGCAGAAGGCAGGGCAGGTGCAAAGAACCCAAGGAAGGGAAGAACTCTGGCATTTCCACCCACCCCATGGATAGAAGAGAGGCTGATGAAGGTGGAGTTGGGTGAGACTGGAGGGTGAATGAGGCTGGAGAGCTAAGCAGAGACCAGATCATACAGGGTGTTTTAGACCTTTGGTTTGGAGTTTGGGTTTTCTCCTCAATACAACAGAATGGTGGGGAAGATTTAAGCTGGGGGGTGAGGAGGTCCGATTTATATTTTCAGTTAACTTTTGCTGCTGTGTGGAAATTGGGCTGAAGGGGAAGGAGTGGAGTGGAGTGGCCAGTGAGGAGCTGATGGTGGCTGTGTCGAACAGTGTTAAATGTGTTCACAGGGGGGACAGAGAAGTGAGCAGATCCACAGGGTGTTGTGGATGCAGAGTGGATGGAAGGGGTTAAGGGAAAGGGAGGGATCAGGATGATTTGTCAGAGAGCTACTTCTTGCCAAATCTGACAGCCTTACAAAACATTTGGCACTTTCGAGCATTCTCAATTTTGTGTCTTCTCTGGTTCTGCGCACTTCTTGTGCCTCATTTTGGCTGCCTTTTTTCCGTTTTTTTTTTTTTTTTCCTTCTTCCCTCTTTCTCCATTTGTGAGTCTCCTTCGTGGTTTCCTTCGTTTTCAGCTCTAGATTTGCTATACCTTTTCCTTCTAAAAAATTGCTATTTATTTCACTTTAATCACCTTTCTGCAGATAACTGACAATTAAACTCTCTGGCCTTGACCTACATCTGCAGCGGCATTCAGAATTTCTGTTAATCTGCTACTTTCTGAAAAATCTAAAATGCATTTATTTGTTTCCTCACCTTGAATTGGCTTCCTCTCTTGACTTCCCTTATTTTTTTTCAAATGGTTCCACTGTTCTCTGTCACCCAGACAGGATAACTTAGTAACCTTTGATTCATTATTTTCCTTTACTACAGTTTGTTAAATAAAATCCAATATTATCCCCAAGTTGTCAGTGAAGAAACAACCTTGGAAGGGTTGTCGCCTGCCCAGGGTCACCCACCTGGTCACTGGTGATGCTAGTGTGTGAGCCCTGGTCTGTTTGACACAAGAACCCATGCTCTCAATCACTGCATCCTACTGTACGCCAAGGAGATTTATGGTAAGGCTTTTCAAAAGGACAACTAACCTTACTTTGTTTGTAAAATATGTCAAATTTTCAGAGGTTGGGACTACTGCTGTTGACAGTAGTTACACTAGCTACCTGAGTAGCTGATGGCCACTACTATTTTAAATAATGAAATTCAGTATTTGCAAGTGTATGGGTAAATGAGCCCTTTCGTATATTAGTAGGGGAGAAAAAAATGAAGAACTTTCACACACCATTCACTGTCACATGTCTCTTCTTGCCCCCAAAGAAGGGGAGAATGCAAATAACTTTGGATAGCAAATTGTCAAATTTCTTTTGCATCTATAAAAGTAATAATATATGTGCAGTATTTCCAGAGAATTTCTCTTAGCTCTTGTGATCCTGGTTTAACTTGAGGCACAAATGAGGAGCCCCTCCTTAGAGTGGGGCTTGTTTTTACTTAAAAAACATCTTGTTTTACTTAAAAAAATTTTTTTTCTTCAAGGAAATAAATATTGAAGCTTTAGTGAGAAATGGGAGAGTTATGCAGAAACTCTTGGCTTTGGTTGGCAACTGAGTTTCTCGTTAGTGCCATGAAATGGTGATACTCCAGTGGCAGAAGTGTGGAAAAGCTCACATTCATTAAGCCAGATGAACACCTGACATCTAAATCCCTACTGATATTTACTTTGGGCCTTAAGCATACACCATGGTTAACAAGGGAGCTTGTCTTGACATTATCCCCTGCATGTGGTTTTGGTTTTCTTTCTGTCTCCTCTTTCTTAGGACCTTTTGGAAACCACTTTGTTTGCCAAGTTACTATATTCGGTACCGAAATGTTTGAATAATATTATGTTTTATCGTTGAGCTTAAATCCCTGACTGTAAAAACAATACTTGCAAATAGTGTTCATATCTGTATATTGCTTTTAAACCCAAGGTTATCCTATTTTTCTGAGGGGAGAAAAAGGAATCATGATGTATTATTTTGCTGTGGCCGTCATAACAAAGAACCACAGGCTAGGTGGCTTAAACAACGGGAATTTATTGTCTTATAGCCCTGGAGGTTAGAAGTCCAAAATCAAGGTGTTAGCAGAATTGGTTCCTTCTGAGGGCTGTGAGGGAAGGATCTGTTCCAGGCCTCTCTGCTTGGCTTGTGGATGGACGTCTTATTCCTATGTCTCTTTACCTTGTCTTTCCCTTATGCATGTTTCTGTGTACGAGTTTCCCCTTTCAAAACGACACCAGTCGTATTGGGTTAGGGCCCACCCTAATGACCTCACTTTAACTTGATTATATCTGTAAAGATCCTTTCTCCAAATAAATTCACATTCTGAGATACTGGGCATTCGGACTCCAACATATGGATTTGGAGGGGACACAAGTGAACCCATAGCACAGGGGAGCAAGAACACTACTAATTACTACAGCACTTATAGACCAGGCTATCTTGCATTGAAGACACGGAGCTTCAAAGGTGATTGCTATCCTTGGGGAAGTTTTTGCACATAGACCCACCAGATCATTAGGCTGAAACCCCTGAGTCTCACCAGTTGTTGGTACAATTTCCAGAAATTTTTTAAAGAAAGCTCTTCATCTCTCACCTGGATCAGGGCAGTAACCCCCTAACTTGTCTTCCTGCTGCCACTCTTTTCCACCCTCAGTCTCTTCTCAGCACAGCAGCCAGAGTGATGCTGTTTAATGTCAGTTTATGTCTCTCCTCTGCTCACAACTCTCCAGAAGCTCCCCATCTTACTCATAATAAAAGCTCAAGTCCTTCCTGAACTGGCCTGCATTATCTTTGGCCTTCTTACCTATTACTCTCGCTGTGCCTCCCTCAGTTGGCTTTGGCCATTCTGGCCTTTTCCTGTGCTGCATCAGCCCTGTGTGGAACTGCTCCCTCTGTCTGGAAAGGCTACTCCACAGTTGTTTGTGGGACGTGCTCCTTTCATCCTTCAAGTCTTTGCTTGAATGACGTCTTTTCTATGAGATCTGCTTGGATCTGCCCAACCTCTCCCCAGGCATTTCCATCCTCCTAACCTTTCTTTGTTTTTCTCCATCGTACTTACCAGCTCCCAGCATACCACGTAATTTGCTTATGTTTTGTTATCTGTCTTTTTTCAAACACTCCCTCCCAACTTGGCCTGTCCCCACTTCTCACCTCAATTTGTGTGATTTGTTTGTTGCTATATCCCCTGTGCTTATAACACAGCCTGGCAAATATTTGGATGAATAAGCAACACAAGTGGAATGTGGATGTAGAGAATAAGGAATGGAATACTGAGACAGTAACACTGGAATTCTGGCCACTTGGGTTCCTGGAAGTATAGCAATGAGATGAGGGTAGATGGGATGAAGGAGGAGAACAAAATGGTTCACTGATTCAGGAATGTGTGTGTGCTTGTTTCTTTCATTTTGATAAATAAACTTGTGATCATTTTATTCTTTTGTACTACATTATTTTTAAAAATTTGCTATGGAAGTTGCAAGGATAGAATAATGAACGTTGATATACCCTTTCTTAGACTCATTGATCATTTAACGTTTTGAGGCATTTACTTCCTCTCTTTCTCTCTGTCCATACATATTCCATGTGTCCGTGTCTCTGGCTGGCCTGTGGGGGCGGTTCTTGGGTCAGCTGCCTATCCCTATTCATTCAGCCCTAATGAACTCAGCGTAGGGTCCTGTGCTACAAAACCTGCCCGTGTAGTAAGCGAGGGCTCTGGGTCAAGCAGTTTGCTTGAGGAGGGAAAGTGAGAGGTCACGTGCTAGTTAGACGGGACATTCTGGTTATTTTCAGTTTCTGGATGTGAAATCAAATGCTTACTATATGTTTTGCCTGAAACCACATACCTGGAATCTGGCAGAGATGGTATTTGAACCCAGATCTGTAACGTTATAGAGCTCTTCTCCTTTTCATAAACCACACTGCCTCTAGTTTACTGTGCCTTTTATTTCTCATCTGTAAAGTAGGGTGGTTAGACTAGATTGTCTCTAAATGTCTCTAAGGTTACGTTCCCTGCTAAAGTTAGTTAATTTAGGCCAGGACTTGAAATCCAAATGCCTCCAGGGGCCAGATAGATATTTTAAATATGTGAGGCTGATGAGTAGAAGACAGTAGAGAGCGATGGGACCAACGGTAACCAGAGGGTTTGAGAGATTGAAATTCAAATCTTAATGAAAGGCATGGCCAAATAAATAAGTCTACAGGACCACCAGTTTTTGATGCTCAGGTTTAGGCACTTCCCTGGAAATGTCAAGCCATCCTGATTTGCAGCATGCAGTCTTGTCATTACAGTGTTTGTTGGCCCATCAGTCCTTCTTGTTTTCTATGAAGCCTAATTAGAGAAGGTGGAGGTTGGGAGCGTGTTGGTCTGGATATTCTTTTTCATACATAAGGACTTCATCTTATCCCAAAACACACATACACACATCGTTTGTAGCCCTTCTCCTTTGCAGCTTTCCAACTGTTAGACCATGTGTTCTTCACTGACAGGTGCATGTGTTACTGTCATTCTGCACCTCACGAAAACTAAGATTACTGGATTCTAGTTGGAGCTCTCCTTGAAGTAGGTGTATGAAATTGAGCTAGTTGTACAAAGTTGTGCTTTCATTTCCCAACTGTAAAGTGAAGGTGAGAGACTCTGTCAGTGATTTTCAGATTGGGTTCTGCAGGGTGCAGTGTCACCAGGGAGCAGTCTGTGGGCGATGGCTCCTTCATGCTGCCTCTACCTGAGCAGCTTGGATTACCTCTTGGTTCTACTGCTTACTCGTTGTATGATCTTGGGCAAGTTGCTTAACCTGCATGTGTCTCAGTTTCCTCCTCTGTAAAGTGGGCGTAATAATAGAAGCTGCCTCTTAGAGTGGTTGTGATACTTAAATGAATCAATAAATGTAGAGTGGTTAGGGGAGTACCTGACATTATAAGGTATGGTAAGCAGAATAATGGCTCTCCAAAGATGTCCCTTCTTAATCCCGGAAGCTGTGAATGTGTTATTTTACATGGCAAAAGGGACTTTGCAGATGAGATTAAGGACCTTGAGATGGTGAGATTATCCTGGGTCATCATGGTGGGTCCATTGTAATCACACTGGTCCTTAAAAGAGTCAAAGAAGGAGATGTGATGACAGAAGCAGAGGTCAGAGTGATGCGACTAGTGACTTGGGGGGCCACGAGCCAAGGAATTTGGGCATTCTCTAGAAGGTGGAAAAGGCAAGAAAATGAATTCTCCCCTAGAGCCTCCAGAAGGAAGGCACCTGTGTGAGAGCCGTTTTGGACTTCTGACCTCCAGAAATAGAAGAGAATAAATTTGTGTGTTTTAAGCCACTAAGTTTGTGGTAATTAGTTACAGCAGCCTTAGGAAAGTAATACATAAGTGTTAGCTGTTTTTTCTGTTCTCACTCTAAGTAAGATTTCCTTTGATTGAAGGGATCTTTGGCCAAAGACAGTTTGAAAACCAGTAGGCCAGGTGACGACCAGCATGCCCTTCTCAGCCGATACCTGTTGTGGCAGGTGCTGTCTCTGTTCACAGAACCCTGCCCGAGTAGACTCTGCATTTACTGAATGTGTTCAGTGCGGCTGAAGTCTGGAATAAGGTGTTGCAGAGGTTGGGTGGTGGTCTCCCATGTGGACCTGCCTGTGGGGTTCTGTGCAGTGCCCAGGTCACTCCCTTCCTAAGTGTTCTTCGTAGTTAATTGGTTATTTTGGTAAACAGTATCTGGTTGCCTGTTATGTACAGTATTGGGTCTTGTGTCCTGCAGTCCAGGTTTATGCATCTATTTTGAGATGCATGCATCTTCGTGGAGTCACTTTGTTGTCCTTTGTATCCCATAAATTTGTCAATTCAAGTCCTTCCAGTGACTTTAGAAGGTGTTTATGATTAAGAAGAACTCACTGCACAGACACTCCCACTGGGCTGGAATTGGGTAGTTAGGGCCAGGAATGCCTTCACCGAACAGTTGCAGAGACTGCGCTGGCCCTTGAGCAGCTCCTGGAACAGCCTGTGATTTGGCCTTCAAGCCTCGACTAGTCCAGTAATGCACTTGGGCTTGTGAGATGTTTGCACTATCTTTTAAATCTGCAAAATGAGTTATTTACGTTCTTTTTTGACTCCTACTGAGAGGCCATAATGCTGTTCTTTTATATTGTGCTGCTGCCAGTTTTGTAAATCTGGAAAATATGAAGGAAAATATGAAGGCCGTCCACAGTCCTAGAGGAATTTTGTTTCACTTCCAGGGTACTTGGATTAACATCAGCATTATATCGTTGGCATGAGTCTGGCATGAAAGATATTAAGTTCTTAGAATCTGTACCCTGTTCCTCTCTAAATAAAACGTTGAGGAATTTTGGTACGTGTTTTGATGTGCAGAAGGGGTGGCAGAGCTTCGCTTGGCAGAGCTTTTGCATACTTGATAATCTGGTTATTTGGGCCTCTACATGCAGAGGAATGTGAGCTTCTAGGTGCAAGTTGCCTATTTGAAAAAAGGTTTTAGAATCCAATATGGGTTTGTGGAGAATCCTGTATTTCAAATTTAATGAGTGAGACAGGTGCATTTATTTTCTGTTTCATTTTTCTTTTCAAGCCCAGAATTATAGAACTTGCTGCATTTTCTCAAGTGTCCCCATTAGTGCTTTGGTTCATGGGGTGGGAAGTTGCAGGATGGTAGTTACAACCTTATTACAGGGTCAGGCTTGTAACTTAAGGGGTTATAATGTACGCAGAGGGCTGCCTAGAAGTGTGGTCAGAGTAGAGCACACTGAATAGAGAGGTTTCCCATCCACCCGCTCCAAGTGTCTGTATGTGTCTCATAGTTCATGGTCGTCACTGAAAACTGTTAACACGTGGCTGTGCTGTAAGAAATAATTTTCTCATTTGTAAAGTCATCAAGGGCGAGCACTGGCGATGCCGGCCAGTGTCTGGAGGCACTCCGAACCTGGAGTTAAACCATGCTTGGATCTCTCCACGTGGTCTTCTGCGTCTTAAACTCCCCACATCTCAAACTACTCCTAGCCCAGGGAAGAGTTACATTGCCTGTGTTTTCTCTCCCACTTGTCTGCAGATCGAAGACCTAGAAATTCCAGTCTGGGAGACTCTGAAGTGTCAAGTTCATTTGAAAGAGTGCAAGTCACACTGTTTCTTTTAAGGTAGCTGTGCTTTCTGTGCACACTCAGGCTTGGCGTTATCCACCAATATCTGCCAGCCTTGAAGGTGTTTCAGGAGAGTAGTGTTAATTCACAGCAATTAGTAGGCAGGAGAGGATGGGGGGTGAGGGAGGCACACGTATATGAATTTTCCAGTTAGTTAGAATTCTACATTAGAGCCAGTTAGATAGTAGTTGAGATCTGGGCAAGGGACCTGGGAATAAAGTTAAAGCTGAGAGTCGGAATGACATGGAAAGGACATTGGTGGAAGCTTGAGAGACCAAGGAGTTGGTCCTTCGCTTCCAGGACTTATGACTAGCAGTCTCAAGAGGTCTGTGACTTTGATCGAGTTGCTAGTCCATCTTTGAACCTACTTAAGCCATTTGTAAAAATAAGGTAACACCAACGCCTGCCCAGCACGCTGATTACAAGGAGTAAATGAAATAATATTTCTAAGTCCCATCCTGTGGGCCTCTCACCATCTTCCCCCAGTGAAGGAATGTTGCCAGCCTTTGCAACTTGTGAAATAAAGACTGGTTGAGTGTTATGTGCAATGATATTGGAAAAAAAAAACATTCTTTGCACAAAGTATCTTGGTGCTTATTTAATGGACTGTACTAAATGTAAACTGTCTTATGATTTTATGTTATGTTTGGAAAGGCAGATAGCTATAAAAGTATAAACTACATGGCAGAATAAGTAAATTTAAAATGTTCTAAATAACGAAAAGGTGATTATTAAAAGGAATGAGTTTGGTGTAGTCAGATTTTTAAACAATAAAAATTTTGCATAACAAACTCTAATAACACCAGAAGGAAGTTAGTAGAAAGGAAAAATGATTATATTCTAACTAAAGAATTGATGTGAGTATAGTACTTAGGGCAGAGGAAAGACAGAAAGCACGCTATTTACATAGAGAGAAAAATATCATATTAGCTGTGTAAATTAACCCAGATTTAATCTGCTATTGTAAACATTTCCAACTAGTAAAATTAGGAATTATGAAATGTTGACAAACTGATGCATTTACGTTTTAATTTTTTAGAGAGCATCCTGCCCTGACCATATGAAACATGATCTTTAAAGGACCCTTTGACCTGGTGATTTTGGATAAAATACTCAAAGGAAACAACTCCAGAAGGGAAAAATATAATTTATACCAGTATTTATAAACGTATGTACTATATATGAATAAGTAAATGCAAACGTACACATATACACACGTGAATGGGACCACTTTACATGCCCCTATTCAGAACTAGCAAAGCAAACATTAGCAAAATGGAATAATGTAAAGTTATTAAAAATGATAGTAAATCCACACACTATTAATATTTAGAAATAGGTGCATGAAATAAATTAAAAAAGAAAAACCCTGTTATGGTCCCTGTTTCAGGGATGTAGTTGATTACTGCCTCAGTGAGGCGATATGCTAGAGTGAGAAAATAGATAACCACGAGTAAATATTACTCATTAAATAAGTTAATTTCAGTAATAAGTGCTATGAAGAAATACAAAGCAGCAATGGTATAGAGGGGGATTTAGGGCAGAGGGGTGACACTATTTTAGAGAGGATGGTGAGAAGAGGAGGGTACTGCGAGCTGAGCCATCAGCATTGAGGAGTGAGCCAAGGGAAAGGAGGGGGTAGGGAGGGAGCGTTGGAGGTGGAGGAAGCAGCAAGTTTAAGGGTGTCAGGCTGGAATGAGTTTGGCATGTGTGAACCAAGGGCAGGCCAGTGTAGCTAGATCTTAGAGGATAATTATATGTTTACCTGGATTATGATAGAAACATAATTACTTTGGAATGTCCTAAATAGTTAGGCTTTACTTGTTTATGGTTTCAAAAATTTTATTTTTTAGTTGTGAAACTATGGCAAAAATACGGAAGTATATGAAACAAACATACATTTTAAGGAAGAATGGTAAAGCAAATGTCTACAGACTCACCACTGGGTTATGAATTAAAATACCTTTAATCCCCTTGGAGCTTTCTGACTGCATTGCCCTCCCTTGCCCCCAGGTAAACGTTATGTGACTTTTGAGATGAGGGTTGACTTGCTATTCTCTAATTTTGTGGCCTATATACATCCCAAACATAATTTAGTGTAGCTTGTTTGGACTTGTTTGAAAGAACCATACTGTGTGTATTCTTCTGTCACTTGCTTCTTTCTCTCCAAATTGTGAATCATGTGCTTTGATACACGAATTTATCATTTTTACTCTATGGTGTATGAATATACTATAATTTAGTTATTTGTTCTACTGTTGATTGCTATTTGTTTTTTCTAGTGTTTGGCTCTTGTTGTGATCACTTCTGCTGTGGATTTTCTAGTACACGTCTACAAGTGTACATGTGCAAGAGTTTATCTTGGAAATTTACCTCGAAGGCCAATTTCTGGTTTATAGGATATCATCAAATTGCTTAGAAGATGCCAAGGGACTTAAAAACTTATACCAACTTTTACTCTTGTGAGCAGTATATGAGGATTTCTGTTGCTTCACATATAGAGTTACGCCAACACTTCAGGTTGCCAGGCTTATTAGTTTTTGCCAATCTCATGAGGGTCTTGAGGTTTTAATTTTCACTTTTAGTATCACTAATGAGTTTGAACACCTTTTCATGTGATTACAGACCATTTGGATTTCCTTCATTTCTTTTTTGAGAAGGGCCTTTTCAAATGTTTTGCTCAGTTTTTTATTGGAGTGTCTGTCTTACCTCATTGATTTATAGCTATTACTTATACCTTATATATAAGGGTATGCACTGCATTCTTTTTATGTCTTTAAAATTTTCACACAGTTTTATTAATCTTGCTAGGTTAAATTATTGCTTTGGAAAAATCACCCCAAAACCCAGTGGCTTAAACAGCAGCCATTTATTTATTTCAGTGTGGTCTCGTCTGGACCACCTCCCACATGGACAGGAAAGCTCTGCTTCTGTGTGTTGGCTCTGTGACCAGTGGGGCAGTAAGTAGGGGGACTGGGCCCAAGTCTTTCGTCAAGCAGTGGGCTACCTGGGCTTGTTCACAGGGAGGCCTGAGGCTTCCGAGAGAGGCAGGCAGAGGTATACACAGTTTCTTGAGGTGGGTGCTCTGGATTAGCACAGTGTCACTTTCCAGCCCAGATTCAAGGGGAGGGAAAATGGACTCTACCTACTGCTGGAGTTCCTGCAAAGTCACCTTGAAAAGAGAAGTGCCTACAAGGAGGGATGGAGAATTGTGACCGTGGTTGCAATCCGTCACATTTTACATTATGGTTTGTGCTTTTCTTCCATAATCCAGGGGTAAGAAATTACAATCCTATATCATCTTCTAAAAATTTTATGGTTTAGCCTTTCACATTTAGGTCTTTCAATCTTTTTTTTTTTTTTTTTTTTTAAAGAGAAAAAGAACTTGAGAACAGCAAGATAAACATGAATTAGAGGAAGAATGAAGTTTGAAAAACCATGACAGTGGGATGTTGATCATGGGGGAGGCTATGCATGTGTGGGGGCAGAAGGGAGATGGAAAATCTCTGACTTTCTGACCAATTTACTGTGAACCGAAAAGTACTCTAAGAAGCATAGTCTATTAAGAAAAAATTGAAAAATAATACCAAACTGTGACAGCAGCTGAAAGAGCTGGTGAGCATTATTAGAAAGTTTAAGAAGTGAGAGAAAGCAGCTTGTCCAGGAGGGGGCTGGGGAGCCATTGTAGTTAATGATTGGGGGTAAAGAGCTGGTAAAAAAAAAAAAAAATCAGGTAATATTTTTTAATGTAAAAATAAGAATCTTTTGCTTTCATTCCTTGTTAGCTATAATATAATGACTAAAAGAAAGAGAAAATTGCTCCTACTATCTTGACATTTTATTAAAAACAGGCTTCAGTTTTTATATTGTTTGCTTCACTTTCTTGTCCATATTTATTTTTTGCATGAGTACTCCGATCAGCAGTTATGGGTTGCATTTTATTTATTTCAACTTTTCAGTTTGTTTGACATGAAATTGTACTTTAACACAATCTGTCAGTATTCATTGTACGGAGACAAGAACTGTAAGGAGTGCCGGAGTTGGTGAGCAGCTTCTTAGAAAGTACATGAGGGGGCCGGCCTTGTGGCACAGCAAAGTTCCCACGTTCCGCTTTGGCGGCCCGGGGTTTGCCGGTTCAGATCCTGGGTGTGGACCTATGCACGTCTTGTCAGGCCATGCTGTGGCAGTGGTCCCACATATATAGCAGAGGAAGATGGGCACAGATGTTAGCTCAGGGCCAATCTTCCTCAGCGAAAAGAGGAGGATTGGCGGCAGATGTTAGCTCAGGGCTAATCTTCCTCAAAATAAAAAAAAGGAAAGTACTTGAGACCAGAGGCAGGATTGCACTCTGGTCAGGGCAAAGCTTTGGATAAATGGCTCTGGAGTAGCATCAAGCCTTTGTTGTTGTAGTTGCTGTGCAACTTTGTGCAGGTTATTTAACACCTGTGAGCTTTAGCACTCCATTATAAAATGGAGATAATCTTATAACTCTCTCAAAAGTATTGAATGAGACCAAAAAAAAAAAAGGTATATCGCTTGGCATTGTGTGTGGCCCATAAAATAAATGGTAGCCTGTTTTAGAAGTAGGGTTTTCCACTATTTTCTGTTAATCTCCGATAAAAAAGATATGGGTCTATAGGTCTTTTGCAGAATGTCTTCTTTCTCCCACTTAAGCTTGGCCTTTAGTGACCTCCCTGCTGCTGTTTTTCTTTGAAAACTCTTTGAATCTTCTGGGTTTCTCTGGCTGGAGTTTGACAGTCAGTTAAAGGCATCTGGTTGGCTGACTTTGAGCTTTGAGACCCTTACATTTGAAACTTTGGCACCCAGCCGGGTCTCATCAAGCCCTGGGAGATGCTGTCAGGTGTGTGTGTTCCTAATCGTAGCCTGAACTTTTGAATTGGGCAAGTTCTGACCTGAGTGAGCGGAGACAGGAAAGTGCTTTAGGGAATGACGTGAAGCAGTCAGATCTGAGGAGGAACGGGGTGGAGGAGGGAATAAAGGTTTCTGCAGCACCTGCTCTGTGCCTGAGTGTAGAATAGAAGACAGAAGCAACCCAGGGAGGATGCCAGGCGGTGGCAGATGATGGGCCCCTTGACAAAGCAATTGGGTTGTGCCTCCCGGTGGACTGAGTGGAGGAGAGCTCTACAGCTGTATTGTCCTTAGAAGGAATAAATTTCTTCTAAGCCTTGACTTAAAACAAGGACCCAAGTAATCATTAAATTGGTCTTTTTAGGTCTTTCAGCAGCCCAGCGGAAGTTTGCTCATTCACTCAGAGACTTTAAATTTGAGTTTATTGGGGATGCGGAGACGGATGATGAACGCTGCATAGGTATGTAAAGATGAGGTTTTGGTTTGCTTTTCTCTGCTTTGGCCACCAAATAATCATTCCTTTCTCTTAACAGATGCTTCCTTACGTGAATTTTCTAATTTTTTGAAGAATCTGGAAGAACAGAGAGAGATTATGGTGAGTTGTGGAAAGTAAATTAATAAGTCCAACTTCAAGCAGGGAAAATCTAGGTTTAGAAGCTGCTTCTGATCAAAGTTCTGATGCATTTATCCATGGATGAAGTAGTGCATAGTGGTGCAAAGAGCCCTGGATGAGGTCTGGTGAGCCCAGATTTCTAGTTCTACAATGTGCTGACTGTGGTGAAAACTTGGACAAGTTGCTAGACCTCTAGACCAAGGCCCTGTTTCTTCGTCTGTAAAATAGTGGATTGGAATATATCAGTGCTTCCTAAATTTTTTTTTAGCAGTGGAGTACTTTCGTTTAAATCAAGTCTCAAGCAGAACCTTAATATATCAAGAGGATAAAAGCAGAAAAGCTTATGTAGACGCTGAAGGACAGAGGACAATGTTAGAGCTGACTCTCACTTCTGTAGATTTTCTAGGCTGTTTGGAGAGGGAGACAACTTGGGCCTGGAAGTCTTTAAAATCCCACTTTGCCTTGAGATTCATGATGACAACAGTAATAATAATAGCTGCCTCCACTGGATGTTCTCCACGTGCCCAATGCTGTGCTGAGTGCATTGAGTGGATGATTTTATTTAACAAAGCTCAGCAATGGATTTTGAGGGTATTGAATAATATTTACTCATCTTTCTTAAAAGCTTGCGTTTCCCTCCTAATGACTGATATTCATTCATTCAACAGAGATTTACAGTAGGATTGACACTGATATGACACACTATCCATTCTCGTCAGTTTTTTCAGGCTTTAAAAGAATGACAAACTTTTTCCCATGTTCTTGAGGATGAGTACTACCTAGAATTATATTAGAATGAAAGAGTGTGAGTGGGTTCAGATGTAATGATAATAATAATACCGAACATGACAGCTGAGATAGTTTACTGTGTGCCCCTTAGTGGTCTAAGCTGTTTACCTAATCATAAGTCACTTAATTCTCACATCAACCCTATCTGTTGTTGCCTCCTATTTTACAAGTGTGGAAATTGAGGCACAGTACCTTGCCTAAGATGACATAGCAGCTAAGACATAGAGCTGGTATATGACAGAACTGGGCATTCTGAACCTTCCACCACTGTGGCCAGTGTTTTAGATGTTACTGTCATCTTCTGGGTGGAGGCCAGTGGGGATCTGTCTGGTAGAGTTGCAGTAGGGAAGAAAGGAAGCAGTAGGAGGAGGGCACTGATTTTGACTTAAAGGTGACAGGGACATATGGCCTCTAAAAGTCCTAGTGTAATTAGCGCTGTACCCTAGTTCTGAGATAATTTGTATATGTTACCGTAGAGGACATGTGAAGGTACTGTGGTCCCATTAGGTTTTCCTGGCGCAAACTGTGACATTATTCATTATTATTCATTATTCTGTGATCAATTATTCATGTGATCCTGTAGTCACTGATTTTTCAGCTGTGATAGTGGCTAAAAATAGTGCCATGACGTCATCAGTCTACTACATAAGGTGGGTCTGGGGGTGTGGGTGGCAACAAAAAGTGCATGTTCTTAGTTTATGTTAATAGTATCAACCTTTTTGTTCTCAACCCTCTTTGATACTTATACTTTTCCTGGGATCCTGAGCCTTCAGCAAATATGTATTTGATCTCGTTTTATGTTCCAGTCACTGTTTAGAACCTGAGCACACAAAGGCAACAAAGCAAAATCCCTGCCCTTATGGAGGTTACATTCTAGAAAAGGCATGTGATAAATAAACAAACATATAATACCTTCTCTGGCAGCTATAATTGCTACAAAATGAAATAAAGAAGAGTAAGGAGCCAGAGAGTGGGATGGGACACTATTACATCCAGAGTGGTGAGGGAAGGCCTTTTTGGCGGAGAACTGTATGAGGTATCCTGGTATCTGTGGGAGGACAGTTCTGGGTGGAGTGGTGCTGGATTTTAGCTTTACCAAAATACTGAGTGATCACTGCCTGTCTTGATATTCTGTTTCCATTTTATGTTCCTTGAGATGAATTGACCAGGTCAAAAAATTGGAATGTGGTCTTAGCTCCAGGCTGTCTCACAGAGAGAGTGTGGTTCTCAGAGCTCTTGTTAGCCGGCTTATTGATGTAATCTTCGGCTGTGATGGGGGTCAGTATGGTCTCTGTCTTAGGTAGGATAAGGATGGCAGGGCTGGGTTTCCTGTGCAGGGTAGATGTGGGCATAGGATGTTGTCTGTAAGGCCACAAACCTCAGAGAGGAGTGGGATGGTATGTTACAACCCATTTGTGGATAGTAGGAAGCTATTCAAAGCCAGAAGGCAGTGGGGGACAGCTACGACTAGCCATAAAGTTAGCTGGAGCACCTAATGCTTTCTCTCTCTCTCTCTTTTTTCTTTTACCTTTTTATTTTGGAAAATTTCAGGCATGTATAAAAGTAGAAAAATAAAATTAAACTAAAAGTACCCAAAACCCAGCTTTAATAACCATTGCCACACAACCAATCTTGTTTCTCCTGTACGCCTCACTACCTCACTAACCACCCCATTATTCTGACAGAAAGCCTGGAATATCGTTTCATCCATAAATACCTTAGTATATAGCTCTAAAAGATAACTCTCTTTTTGAACCACAATATCCTTGTCACACCTAACAACAAACAAATAGTAATACCTTAATATTGCAAAGGATTAGGTTGTATTCAGTTTTTTCTAATATTCATTCACAGTTTGTCCCTCCCTTCCCCAACAGTTGGTTTATCTGAATCTGGATCCAAACACATTATATTTGGTTGATGTTTCTAAGTCTCTTTTAATCTGTAGGTTTTTCTTTCTCCCTTTTTTCCCTTGGTAAGAATTCCTGATACTTTCCTATTAGCTTTAAAAGACCTTTAAAATAGTACTGCTTCCTAAGTTATCAGTGAGTCATAATAATGAAATTAATAAAAGTTAAAAAAGGTTGGCATTTAACTCATACTGACATTATTTGGGTGTTTCTGTCTCAACTTGATAGTCAGTGATGACTTTTTCTTTTTTTACCATGGAAATTGCATGGAATCATAATGGCTAACTTTGTTTCTTGAAATAGATTGGAACACTTATTAAAAAAAATCTTTGCTGCTTTACTAGATACCAACCTTAAACTTTTGAATAGGAAAAGAAACCTCCCTCAAGAAGTGTCCACTGTAGCCCTGGAGAATAACTGGTAAAAAAGTGAATTAAAATGGACTATACTAAGTGTGATAACAAAGGTATAGAGTGTGGCTGCGTGGACCGGGGAGCAGCTGAGCCTCTGCTTGTCAGGAGAGACTTTCTGGAAGAAGGCACATTTGAGCTGGACTTTGTGGGGCAGAGATGCAGAGGAGGACCTTTATGTAATTTAACAAGCTCATACATCCCCACCAAGTGACAGGGGGATAAGGAAGTTCTTTAAGTAGCTAAAATGGATGCCAGGGGATTCTGAGAACTTCTAAAAACTCTTCTTTTACTTAAAATTATTACAACCCAGCAGCACGTTAAAGACCACATATTAAAAAAAAAAATGCAAAATGACAGCTGTAAAATAGAAGTAGAAATGTTCTAAAATTGGTTCCAAGCATTTAACATAATCTTAGTGGTCACTTAATCTTTAAAAGCACTTAGTATTTTCTGAAATCCTAAAATTAAATGATGGTGCAGCATAATAATTGAATATTCAGGGGCCGACCCTGTGGCCGAGTGGTTAAGTGCACGCCCTCTGCTCCAGCGGACCAGGGTTTTGCTGGTTTGGATCCTGGGCGTGGACATGGCACCACTCATTAGGCCACGCTGAGGCCATGCCACAACTAGAAGCACCCACAATTGAAAAATATACAACTATGTACTGGGGGGATTTGGGGAGAAAAAGGAAAAATAAAATCTTTTAAAAAAAATTGAATATTCATAGTTAAGCCTGATTCATTAAAATGTTAAAAAAAATTTTTTTATATAATATAATCTGTGTTTTAGAAGGCCAAGACCACTGCCAAATATTTTTTTAAAGTTTTCTGTTTCCTAAATAAATGTTAAAATAGGACTTTGGACTTGAAGGAATAAAGTCATCAGTCCAGAAACTCAACGATCAGGAACAAGGTATTCTTTGTTGATTTCGAGCCACCAGGTATATGTATTCACATGCCAAATCTATATACTTCAATAGGCTAGGTTTGTATATTTCAACAAATACTATTGTGTGCCTGCTACATGCCAAGCACTGTGTCAAGAGCTGTAAAGACAAGGGCATAGTTCCTACCCTCGAGTAGGTAGCTGTCCGCTGGAGGAGATTGCCAAAAGCATACTTCATGGTAACAGTTATTGGGGAATTTGGGGAAGGCATTTTGGGGACATCATTTCTAATCTGAGTTGATGGATGCATCAGAGTAACCAGGTAGGGAAAGATGGAAGTGAAGTATTCATTTCTTCCTTGAGGGGAAAGCTGAATTTGGGAAAGAGGGAGAGAGATATTTGCATATCCTCTCACTAGTGTCCAGCTCTGTAGCCATTAAAACTGATTGTTGGGGAGGGAAGTGGAAAGAAGCCAGTCTAGGAAGTCAGAATGTTGTCCTCCATGCACAAAAGTCTAGTGTCTGTGAATGGATGTGCAGTGCCCTTTAAAAGGCCAATATTGCCTCTTTCAGGACTGGGTTTTCAAGGGAGTAGTATGTACTGATAATATGGCCAACCTTGACTGTGAAAGTGAGTAACTCAAGTTGGGGAGCCGGGTACAGTTAGTGGCCAGAATTTCTGTGCTCACTTGTGCGTGTTCTCCGAGGGAAGTACTTTGTGGTGTTTCTGCCAGAATTCCAGAGATGTTCTCTCTGGCATGGCAGGACATGGCGTACTTCTCTGAGGTGGGCAGCTGTCCAGGAATTTAGGGACGTTTAAAATAGAGCTGTAGTGTTGATGATGTTCTTTTAAAAACCCATCATATTGAATTTACTTCTCTACATGTGTCCTTTTATCATATCTTTTGGTTTTCGTCCTTCACCTAAATATGACTGCTCTGTTTCTCAGGGTTATGGCAAATCAGGGCAGTTGTGTGAGGCCCAGAGGATGAGGGAAAGCTTCATGGAAGAAGGGATGCCCGGAGAGAGTAGGTAGAGCTTGCCAGATGGTGCGTGAAAGGCACCTACCTCTCATCCAGAAGGGGCTGGAGGCCGACTGGGCTGGCAAGCAGACGTGAGGAGGTGTCTTGTCCACCAGCTGCAGCCCTTCTCCCACTTGAGCAGGATGACCCTGTGCGTACATTGGCTCTTTAGGCTTTTTGAGACTCTTTTCTTGTTTTTTTATCTTTTTTCCCACCACAGATTTCACTCTTGTGAAAACACTGGGTCAAGGAGTGCTTTCTGGGTGATTTGCCCTGGGCTTATGGCCTAATGAAGAAGCCACTAGGCTTCTGAATACTGAAGGCTTTTCCTTTCTTTTTTTGTTATTTTAAACAATTTTAATGAGGTATAATTGACTACAATAAACTGTGCACACTTAGAGTGTACAATTTGGTCACATTTGACGTATGTCTACAGCTGGGAAACCATGTCCACAGTTAAGATAATGAATCTATCCCCTCACCAAAGTTTTTTCGTGTCCTGAAGGCTTTTCTTAATACATAGTTTAGATGCTTCCAGGCAAGAGACAATAGGCATTTCCTCAACCTTGTCTGACTGGCTTCACTCCTTCCTCATCATTCTTTCGTTGTCTCAAGTATCTTACAGAATCATGGGGTTAAGTGATTGCTATGTCTTTTGGGGTTTTTGACACTGATTTTTGTTCTGAACTTTCCACTATTTTTTTTTCCTTCAAAAGTTCTTCATGATATTATTAAAATAATATGTTGGTTAAAATGAACTAAATATCTCTTACCTGTTGGGAGAAATTTTCGTGATGTTCTTTCTTTAGTATACCTGAGGGCACTGGTTCTCAAAACTTGGTCCCTGGTCCAACAGCATCAGCATCCCCTGGGAACATGCTAGAAATGTAAACTCTTGTGCCTCACTCCAGACCTACTGAATCAGAAACTCTGGGGTAGGGCCCATCAGTCTGTGTTAATAATCCCCTTGGGTTATTGGGAAGCATGCTTACATCAGAACCACTGGCCCAGGGTGCCAGTGAAATCTCTTCTGGCATTTCTAGCCTTGGAGCTAGATCTGTCTGAAAATTGGGAACTGTATAAATTGCTTTTTAATAACTTTATGTCTACCTGGAGGTGAAAATAGTCTTTAAAAATCTAAGCTTTTACCTGTCATTTCCAACGGATTTTGGACTATACCTAGTTTATTTAGTTTGATGGAACAGGTTTCTGTTGTTAGGAATTTGTGTTACTTAATTTGTGTTTAGCGTTGCTTATGAGTTTCCATAACGTGATAAGTACCTAAGGCATTACATGCCATTGGAAAGACTGTGCCTTTAGTTTCATCTTATTATAATATTTTATGTGGTATATCAAACTTGTTTTAATCAGTTCTTTTACAAATAAAGTGACACTTTTTTGTTTTTTTAATTGAGTTCATAATAGTTTACATCATTGTGAAATTTCATTTGTACATTATTTCTTGTTTGTCACCACGTAAATGCTCTCCTTCACCCTGTGCCCACCTCCCATCCCCATTGTAACCACTGAACTGTTTTCCTTGTCCATGTGTTTGTTTATATTCCTAAAGTGACACATTTTTATGTGGAATTCTGTTGGCAGGCACAGTCAGATGGGGAAATATTCACCTTGTACTTATTTATGAAAACTGTTTGGTGTAAAAGTTGTCAATGACCTAACTTGATGAAGCATTTTTCTCCTTGAAACTGACCTTTACAATTTGACAACATTGTGTTTTCATATAAATCTTTTTTCTTTTTTCCTTGTAAACCCATCTCGTGTGAGGCCTTGCCTCATGACTCAGTGTCCTCTCTGTTAGTGACTCATGATCATCTGTGGCCTCTGAGCCTTGTCATAGTCAGATTCTACTTCCCTATTGAAACTTCCGTTTCCTATATTTCATATCCTCGGGCTTGTTCTCTGCTTCTGAGGAATCAGCTAGCTCTTCTAATAAACCAGTTAATACTGATGTGGAAGAGCAAAGAATAGGACATAGACTCTTCTCCCTCCAGCGCCCCGCCCCCGGGCAACTAGGGACACCAGAATGTAACCAGCCTGCTCATTCAACTGTCTAATCCAGAGGAGTGGTTCCATTAGTGGGAGTCAGTTCAGCTGAATCTACAATTTCATGAGGAAAATATTTTCATTCAGATCCTGTCATGTAGTACTCAAAGGTCTGGTGTTGGCTCCTAAAACAAAGAGCTGAGAGAGAACTTAGGGGAACTTACATTTAATGTCTTCATTTAGAAAAAGAAAGAGGGAAACTAGAACTCAGTGAGGTGGAGTGATTTGATATACATCACAAAGTAAATTGGTGACAGAGATGAAAAGAGAATCTTTCTCCTATCTCCTGGTATCCTAAGGACATTTTTCCTTGCCTTTAGCTCCTTCTGAGACTTAATGCCCTTCCCTCTACCTTTGAACCTGGGTAAAATGGACGTGTGGCCTTATAGCTGCTGCCCACTAGGCGACAGTCATGAAGAAGTGTGAACTTGGTTATTTCTCCTGGCCTGTTTGGACACTGTAGCCTCTCAATATTTCAATCAAGAAACCACTTAAGGAAGAAATTCAAATCCTAGTGGTTGTTTCAAAACCTGCCATTGAGACCTTCTGGTTAAGACAGGGTAGTGCCAGTATCAGTACCTAAATAGTGGGTGCCATCATCTCTGGATAGGATAGTGGCGCTCCCCTTAAAGAAACTGGCATTTCCGATGTTCTTGATGGCACAGAGGAAAAATTGTGTAGGGAAAACCAGATATTGGTGACTGAGATGAAAAGTGATTCAGAAGAGTTAGAGCCTAAGAAATGTTAGAAATGTCTTAAGTATATTTTTCTCATTGTCTTTTTTATGAATGCACAAGAGGGATACATGATGAAAGTATACTTGTCAGAGAGCGTTTTCAATAAATGTAAGTTTCAAGTGTTAAAATATTAAATCAAGATTTCATTAGCAGCATCTTTTTCTTAATAGTATATAAAAGAACGGAGAGTCTTACTATTGGTGGCATGTTAGATTGAATAAAATACCATACTTCGATGGTGGTGGGGATTATTAGAGGTGCAGGGGAATGCCAGTGGCCATGATGGTGTAGTGGAAAGAATATGAACTTTGGAAGCATTGGCAGCCATGAGGTCCCTTTCAGATCTCCTACTGCATGGAGCGTAATCGGCCGTCGGGCCAGCTGCTATATGATTCCGTCACTCCATTGGTAGGAAGGCCATACTTCCCATGTCTGCCCCCAGCTAGTGACTGAGTACAGCAGAGGCGCTAAAGCAGGCTCATTCCTGGGGACCCTGGACCCCTCTGACAGGCAGCCTTGGCCCAAGGAGTCCTTGATGGCCTTACTGAACTTTACCTAGAACTGCACTGCAATCTAACACATAGCCATTCAACCTTCCTTCCCTGTCTCCTTCCCCTGGGGTCAGACCTGCATCGCTGTCTGACAGCTCTTCCAGCCTCCCCAGCTCCCTCCCCATTTTCTCTCATAGATGTTTCTCCTAATAAATTTCGTGTATTTCTAATCCTGTCTTGGTGTCTGCTTCTTAGAGGACCCAGACTAACGTAGACACAGACTGTTTTGAATGAGAGATGATGTATACAGGAGACTAGCATAACTATTCATGGTTACTGTTATCACCATCAGCAGGAAATGTTGCATTTATACAGAAACTCTATTTTTTTTTAAGATTTTATTTTTTTCCTTTTTCTCCCCAAAGCCCCCCAGTACATAGTTGTATATTCTTCGTTGTGGGTCCTTCTAGTTGTGGCATGTGGGATGCTGCCTCAGTGTGGTTTGATGAGCAGTGCCATGTCTGCGCCCAGGATTCGAACCCAATGAAACACTGGGCCACCTGCAGTGGAGTGCGTGAACTTAACCACTCGGCCACGGGGCCAGCCCCCAAAGAAACTCTATTCTTTATGTCTCTAAATTTCTAGGAGAATCCCACTTCATTCACAAAACAAATATTTTGAATGCCTGTTATGAGCTGGACAGTGTTCTAGCACCTGAAGATACACTGAGGCATTAGGCTCTTGTCCAGGATGAGGTGCTCAGCTGCTGGCCATATAGGGGAGAAGGAGTTATCCAGAGCCGCTGCCTTATGCCCATCCTTTTCTCTCTCTGATGCTCAGGTAGCCCAGGCCTGGCAGAAGGGCTGGAGATGTAGTCTCTTTCCCATTGGTCAAAGGCTAAGCTGTTCTTTTCTGAACAGTTTCTGTCTCTCTCTTTCTCTCATATTTCCTTGATTCAACAATTAACTACGTAATTATTCATGAGATTCCATTTCTAGCTATGCCATTGAATTATACCGTTCACTTCAGAAATTAAAATTTTCTCTTATTTAAAGCTAAGAAACAAAATTTCAAAGTCTCTCACGCTACTTTTACAGCTTTCTGTCAGGCTCATCTTTCACTCACTTCTGTGGGGTTTTATTCCTTCTCATAATGTTCTGCCCAAGTATTTATTTTGTTTAAAAAATAGATCCTTATTGTCCTCATGCACAGAGGAAAGGGAGATCAAGTTTAGATCTCTGCATGTCCTTATTAGGTTAGCTTGTTCCTAATTTATCCAATAGCTTTTGCTCGAAGATTCTTAACTTTTCCTAAGCATAATAAAAAATAATCTTTACTGATGGAGTCTATTTGATTTAAATAATCTGAGTAAAGTTTCTACTTCTTTTTTTCTATGAATGTCCTTCAAAATTGATGCCAGCTTCTTTTTTTTCTTCAAAGAAACGCTAAGATATTTTTAGAAGACACACATTAAGGGAATCTTGAACTTTTTTTTGGATACATTGACCTGTTTTCTTGAGAAGCCAGGTTATGGCCAAATATTCAGGGGATTAAGTCACAGAGCAGAAGTTGACACAACTTCAGCTCACATCCTCTTGTTAGGTTTTAAGCTAACGGAATTTAGGACTGAAAGTTGGGTCTTACTCAGTTCCTCTTGATAGTGAACCCAAATCTGCTGCTCTGCAGCCTCTCCCTTGTCGGACCTGTTTTGTCCTCTTGGACTGTGAATGAAAGCAGAAGTCTGGTAGCTGAACTGATGAATTTGGGATGTATATTTTACGAATTGTAGTTCTTAGGCTATTAAATGAGACTGCTGTGGTCTGAAAGACCAGACATTCGAGGAACCATTTCATGTTAATTGGCTCTCAGTTTTCAGGTGTAAACTCTGTAGAATTAACTTACAGCACCTCTGAACCTTTGTCCCAGTTAGAGCTTGAGTACGGGTTCATTAAGATTCTCACTAGTTCTTAGCTAGTGGGTTTGAGTTATAGTCACTAAGAAATTTACTTTCGTTTTACATTAATTTTTTTCTACCAGGAGGATTAGCTTAGCTTGAGCTGTGCTTAAAAATAAAATATCATATAGGGATTTATTTATTTGGAAGTTAAAATTGCTGCTAGTGTGACATCCCCTCCTTTTTATTCAAATGTGTTAAATAGGGAACAAGTATTATTCCTTCTTTACAGTTGACAATATTCAGGTAACAAAAGAGAGGTGTTTTTTCTTATGGTCTAAAGCAGAACTAATTAGAACAGAGCCAAAATGAGAAAATGTTGGTTACCTATTTGTCACTGTGTCACGGTTCTTTTAGCAAAACCAGTTGTGAAGCTTTTTCATTTTTTGTTGACATCACAGTCTTTTGACTCTCTGTTCTTTTATTATTTCAGCTATTAAAAAAAAAAAAAACGTGGGAGGGCTTTATTATCCATTTTAATTTTCCTATTAAAACTTGAGCCCTGGGCCAGCCTGGTGGCTCGGTGGTTAAGTTTGCATGTTCGGCTTCGGTGGCCTGGGGTTCACTGGTTCGGATCCCGGGTGCGGACGTGGCACTGTTTGGCAGGCCATGCTGTGGCAGGCATCCCATGTATAAAGTTGAGGAAGATGGGCACAGATGTTAGCTCAGGGCCAGTCTTCCTCAGCAAAAAGAAGAGAATTGGCAGCAGTTAGCTCAGGGCTAATCTTCCTCAAAAAAATAAAAAAATAAAGATTTATATTATTTAAAAAAAAAGAAAACAAAAATACCGTGAGCCCTGACTGATGGGGGAAGGCACAGTACAGGGAGAGACTGGCTAGGTGGAGAAAGAGGTAGCAGAGGAGGAGTGTGGATGGAGAGTAATCTAATTAAAAATGGGTTAATCAGGAGAAAATATTGTTTAGGAATATTGAGAAAGATAGTACTGAAATCATTTTGATGGGATTCTTGTAAGGTTCTGAAATATTAAGAAGATTAGTTCTATATTAGTCTGGATTCTCAGTTTTAAGGTCCAGCTCTTCTGAAAAGAAAGGGAATTTACTGAAGAATATTAGGGAGCTTGCAGTATCTTTGTGAGGTTTTGGGAACCAGGCGTGATGCCTGGCGTCACTTCAAAGAACTGGGCTTGGAGAAGGCCATCACCACTTTGCCAGCGAGTGTAGACAAGACAGTATGCCCCAGCAACTCCACTGCCCTGATGGCTCCTGGTAGAATTGCTGCCTCTAGAAACTGGAGTAGTTGCTACCACCCACAAGAATTTCTGGTCACTGGTTTTTGGAAGCACTGTCTTCCAAATCCAAGTCTAGGCTAGGAGCATCTGATGAGTGGAACTCTGACCAGCTGCCAGTACCTTACTGCAAGATGCCTGGGAAAGCAAGTGTCCGTCATTTTCAGCTTTTGTAGTGGAAGGTGGGTTCTGCCTCATTAGGTAGAATTCCTTAAACATGGGCAGGTGTTTCAAGTGCTGGGTAACCCAAAAGGACAGCTATCCACTACCTATAATGTTTATGCCTGATTATAAGGCACTACCGTTTTCCTATGAGAAGATTAAGCAAAAAATCTTTTGGATAGTTTGAATGTACACACCTTTAGGTATGCATATGTATGTCCGCTAGAGAATCCTGTCTACTTTCATTATTTAGTTGATTAAATATGTGTCTGTATTTTAAGATGAAGTTATCAGTGTATACTTTAGGAATATTTCCCCCATTTATTTAATAAAATAGTTATTCCAACATTTGACACCTTTGACATTAGTATATTTATCAGAGACACCTTCTGAATTTTTCAGCACAGCTTTCTAGAGACCTCATGGCCACATCTGAGTTCTTCGAGATACAACACCCTTTAAAATCTGTTTCTGATGCTTTCCTTGGAAATTTTATCCCAAGCCACAGGCATCCATTTGCAGCACATTTGGGCAGTCTCTTTAAAAAATTTGTCCCGGAGATGTATTTTCATATTGTAATCACATACCTTGTTTCTTTTAAAGTGATCTTTATGAAAACACTGAATGCTAATAATTTTGAAATCATCTCCAGAATGACAACTGAATTTCTTACATTTCTTAAATCCGCTACTCCCCCCCCCCCGTTTTTTTTTTTTAACCCAGACCTGTTAGTAATCTATAAGCATCTGAAAATACATGTGATTGGGGCCATTTCTGGCTAAGATTCCTCCTGCAGTTGTTTGTTGAGAAAAATAATGGAAGGTGCACTCCTTAAGGAAACTAAGAATTCTTCTATAGGGCAAGCCTCTTTTTTTCTGAGGGACAATTTTGGGGAAAAGATTCCTTATGTTTGGAGATGTATTGTGATGATAGTTCCTTGGCACCCTTTCTCGAGGTTCTGTTTCAAGGAAAATAAGCAATACATCTTTGCTGAATGATTTCTTTGCTGCTATTCTTGACATTGGAATTGGAAAGTATAGTTTCCCCTTTAGTCTCGTGAAATGGGAAGTATCTGGAAGGTCATGGGAGAAAATAGTGGAAATTTTCCTTTGCTCTCAGATTATGCATTCCTCTGGGGTCAAGAACATTTGGAATCCAGGCTTAAAATAACGAGGGCCGTGGGGAATGGACATAATTCCTTCTGTTTCATTAGACTCAGTCTGTCCTTGTTAGTACTGAGTGATTAGAAAGGCATGATTTAGTTCTTATAGTGATTTATTCATTGTTTTACCTGGACTGTTACTTTAGGAATCTATTATTAAAGATATGGGATGTAGTTACCTTTTTACTGAATATGGGTTTCTAGCCCTAATCCCTGCTCTCTTTAGAATTTACAAAATGAGAACTTAGCCTTTGATCTCAAATGTGGAAATTTAAGGTAGCGACAGTGGTTCCTCCCCCAAATGGAGTCTGATTCCCTGCTGGTCAGCCGTTATTGTCAGCAGATTTCTCTGTTCTAGGTTGAACCTAGAGAGGTAGAGGTTGGTAAAGATACCACCCTACCTTTCCTTTTCTTTTTAGACATTTAAGTTCTTGTATCCAAATGTCTAATGAAGAGAGATTTCAGATTTGACTAGTTGTAGGAAAATTTTAATCCCCCAGACTATTGTGTAACAATCTTGTCCTTTGAATTGTGAAGTTGTAATGGGTTCTGTGGTTTGCCTTCATAGCATTATAAGGCAACATTGAAGTGTCGTTTGGCCCTTTGCCTCTCCTAACTCATGCAGAATCCCGGATCATAGGATGGATAGGCCCTCAGAGGTCTCCTAGGCCAACTTTCTCTCAGTGAGGAATCTGTGATGCTATGTCCCTGGACAGTGGTCTTCTAGCTTCTGCTTGTTTATGTGGAAGGAGATAGAGGTCACTGCTTTGCTTGATGCATTGTAGGTCTTATTGAGTTCCTCTTGATAGTGAACCCAAATCTGCTGCACTGCAGCCTCTCCCTTGTCAGACCTGTTTTGTCCTCTTTAAGCAGATAAAATGATTTTTGCTTCTCTCATACAGTACCCATTTAAATATTTAAAGACAGCTTTCGTGTTCCCTCTAAATGTTTTCTTCTTCCTCAATCCCATTAAACGCCTCTGGTTTTCTTACCTATTCCTCCTAAACCTTTTTAACGTTTTGGTAACATTCTTGCTTTGCCCCACTTACAAAATGTGTTAATTGTCTCTCTTAAAATGTGTTAACTGTACTATTGAGAGAGGTTCTGGTCTTGTGGGACACAGTTGAATGATTACCTTGTTTGGATTTGAATAATATATGTAACCTATGTATGTGTTCATTATCGTCTAAGGCAATTTATGACAGCTTTGGCTCATGCTGAACTTTCAGTTAACTCAACTTTTTAGGAACCAAAGCCCCTATTAAATTCACAGAAACTGTTGTTAAGATACCTTTTACACTTGAGCGGTTGCCTTTCAGCATTGAAACCCTGTGGATTGCTTATCCCAGGTGAAGTCCATGGCACCGCTTTTGAATCCCTCTTTCATGTGAGAACTACTTGAACTGTGATTCTCTCTTCCAGCAGTCAGCTTTCCCTCCCGACTTTTGGTCCCCTGCAAATATGATAAATGTATATTTTAAAAAAATACAATCAGATAAGAATAAGTAGATCATCTTATGCCATGATACTCAAGATGATTCTCTCAGTCAGGAGTCAGCCAACTATGGCCCATGGGCCAAATCCACTTTGCCTTCTGTTTTTGTGAAGAAAATTTTTTGGAACACAGCCATGCTCATTTATTTATATACTGCTTATGACTGTGTTTGTGCTACAATGGCAAGTTGAGTAGTTGCAACTGAGGCCGTAGGTCTGCAGAGCCTAAATTATTTACTATTTATTATTTATTTACTATTATTTATTGGCATTTTATAGAAGAAGTTGGCTAACCCCTGCTCTAAGGTGAGAGCAGCTGATTAATTTTCATACTTTATGTTCACGTAAATGCATTCTGTTTCTAAGCAAGACTATCCAAAACCCTTTCCCAGGCTCCTTAGCCAAGGCTGTTTATGACTTCTTTTGTGGCTGGTTCCAGTATTTTATGGGGAAAAATATGGTTATATAACCTTATATGTGGGTTATAAAATACATTCTGTATTTGCTTTCTCTCTCTCTTTAAATTATCTGATTGATTTCTAGCGTGTTAGTATTTGAAAGCTTTTCTCCATATTATTACTTCAGCTGTCTCTTTCAAATTGGGAAATTGCCTTTAGAGTTCTGGGGCAGTCCTAGATTTGTCTCTGGGAAAGAAGGATCGTGTTTTGGCATTAGAAAGCTTTAGTAGCACTTATTACTCACAAATACTCTATAATACTTCTGTGAAATTGTAGAAGGAACTGAGAGATTCCATGGAGTCTTCACTCTATTTTGAGAAAAAGAAGCAAACAATCCTTGTTGCTCAACCAACGTTGCCTCACTGAAGCATTTAGTAGCTACTTCATTATTTTGTTCTTGAGCAGAATGCTTAAGATTCAGTTCAGAAGTTACATAATTAGACTTTCTTAAAGAAGAAAAATGATAGTGGATTTTAAGTTTTAAAATTTTTAATCAAATTTTTTTTTTATTAGAGTCCGTTATAGTGGTATCTGTCACACCTACTTCTTTCCTTGTTTTGCAAGTTGCTTATTGACCTGCTAACAGTGGGGCAGAAACCCCTTATATTCTTTTCCTACACTAGTGTTAGTCCTTGGAAGTCAGGCACATATTGCATCAAATTAATCCTCCAAGTGAAGGACAAATATGATGACCCAAAAATTGCTCTTGTGGAATCTTTGTGGCCTGGTCCTTTTGTGAAGGATGGTGTTTACTCCAGAGCGTGGAGTTTTAGGGTTCTCATTTTAAAAGGCCTTCATACATCTAGCGTTTACTGGGTATTTCCTAGGTCCCATGCTGATGGCTAATGACACCCATCTGATCTCTTTAGCCTCTTGTCCTGATTCCTGACTTCTTCAGCTGTTTTAGTGACACTGAATTGCTTATTGTTCTATGCTCTGAAATTGCTGCTTTCCCCTCTCCTCATAGAGGGCCTTTCTCTTACTCTTATCCTTCACCTGGAGAACTCCTGTGCCCTGTTTCAAGTTCAGCTCTGCATTATCCCCTTTAGGAAGTCTTCTCTTAACCCAGGTGGTTTCCTCCTCTGTGCAGCTTGCCCGCACTGCGCATACTACATAGCATTAGCCCGCTGTGTTTACATCTCTTGGAAATTCTCTTACCCAGAATGAACCTAACCACCCACCGCCTGCCTGGGTTGTTAGATAAAATCTCACATGAGGCAGATGGATGCCTCCATAAACTCCTGCTCACCTTCCTGCCCAGGAATGTTTGTGTTTCTCTAGGAAGTGCCCTACCCGCTGTTTGTTTTGGTTCTTTCATTCATTCTCCTCTCTGTTCAAATGTTTTCCGATGCTCAGACTCTGTAATGACCTTGCCTTGTACTTCATGGAAAAAAATACCCATCTGGTAGCAACTCCCTCAGCGTCTCTTCATGAAATCTGTAAACCTGTTTGTATTGGCACTTGTTTTCTCCTTTCTATCACAAAGGAGGGAAGGGTTTCTACTGCTGTGACAGGTCAGTACCTATACATGGTCAGCATCCCATCTCTTCCCACGTTAGAGACTTTGAACCATCTTTTCTGGATTCTTCATGTGGCCATTTAGATGTGCTCTCATCTCTTAAGTACAGATATTCCATCTTAAAAGAGAAACACGCCTTCACTTGACCTCAGGTTCCCTTTGAGTAGTCACCTTCTCTCTGTTCTGTCCTTCATGGCCATCCTTCCTGCAAATGTCCTCACTTTTCAGTCATTAAGCTACTCCGGCCCTTTCTTCCTCTTTTCCATGGATGTTGCTAAGGTCTCATTCCTTCTTTAATTTCTCTGCAGCTCATGCATTTAAAGCTCACATACCCTTTTCTTCTTTCATCCAGCATCCTGGTAGCTTCTTCCCAGTCTCCATTGCTAACTCCCCCTTCTCATCTTCCTTTTCCTGACCTCAGTCCTTGGTCTGGGACCTTTTCTTTCTATCCTCTGCCATGTCCTACCTTTCTACTTCCATGACTTCAAACTCCATCTACTTGCAGATGACTACTAAATTTATATCTCTGATCTAAACTTCTCTTCTAGGCTGTAGACCTGTGTCTCTGACAACCCATTTCACTAATCTTTTGGGTATCTCCCAGTGTCTCAAATTTGACATAATCCCTTAGTACTTGCTCTCAGCTGCTTTTCCTCAAAATTTTCCTATTTCAGAACACAGTATTCTTGTCTATTCAGTTGCTCATGCCAGAATCTGGGAGTGATCCTGGAAACCCCACCTTTTCCACATTCAGTCTGTTACCGGTTTCTTTGATTCCATCTGCAAATCTCTCTTAAATCTGTCTACTCTCTGTTTCTGTTGTCGCTACCTTACTCCAAGCCACTGTCATCTCTTGCCTGTTCCACTCTAGAAGCCTCCTAACAAGTCTTTCTCCTTCCAGTTTTCCTCACCTCTAATCTCTCTTTCTCAGAGCAGCCAGAGTAATCTTTAAAAGATCTAAATATCATTGTGTTAATTCCCTGCTTAAAACCCTCTAGTGGCTTTCCATCATACCCAAAATAACTCTTTCCCTGGGCCCATGAGGCTCCGCGTGTTCTGGTCCCCTGCCATCACTCATCTCATTCCGTTCACTTCCCCGTTCTTTATGCCCCAGCCATACTGGCCTTTTGCTATTTGCTACAATATTAACTCCTCACCTTCATCCTTTGCCTCTGCTGGTTTCAGGCTGGAAACAATTTCCCTTGTTCTTTGCACCACTAATTCCTTCTCATCTTTCAGGTCTTAGCTAAAATGTCACTTTTTTGATAAAGATCTCCCTGAGCACATTTCTCCTTATATATCCTCTAATAAATTCCTCACCATAGTCTCTTTTTGTCCATTTGAGGGAATTACTAGAATTTGCAGTTATACATCTACTTACGTGTTGACGTATCCACTGTTTGTCTCCCCTACTTGGCAGTCAGCCCTATGAGGGCAGCGGCTCTCCTTCTTTTATTCATAGTTGTATCTCTAGCACCTGGCACTGAACACGCAGCAAATATTTTTTTATGTGTTTAGACTTTATTAAGATGGCTACTTGGAATGGGGAAGGTACCCCATTTAGTACTTTTATTGCAATGTTGTATGGTGGTTAAGCTTGGGCTCAAATTTACAGGGTTTTGAATCCCCGCTTCTATCCTCTGTGAACTTGAGCAGTTATTAACCCCTGTGATCCTGACATAGAATGCTGGGCTGAGTTCTTGAGTGTGCCAGCCTCTGGGGGAGATGTATTACATGTAGGTTTATTCAGGAACATTGGTAGACTGGATCCAGTATGGAAGCTTAGGAAATGACACTGGTGCTGATAGAAGTGTGCCTTAAATTAGAGATGTTGTGTGTCAGTTGGATCCCTTTAAAAATGTATGTATGGCAGAACCTCTCATATCTGCCCTCCCAAATGGAACTTTGGGCATCCCCTATTGGCTTGGGTACTTGGGATTCCTGACGTGTGCTGCTTTGTGGCTGCTCTGTTCTTTAGTACAAAGGACTCCTTGGTTTGCCCTTGTTGTAGGTCACATGATCTACAATGGATGAAAGTACCATACTGTGAAGATGCTCCCTTTCCCTTGAGAGTGAGTGTAACCCAGTGCTGGCCTGGGGAAGAGGGTTCAGACGCTGGTCATCATCACATTTATGAGGGTTCCCTGTCTCACAGTATGAATGGTCTCTTTGGGAGAAACCCTTACGTAATGAAACACTGCACAGGAGCCTTTCGTTAAATTCAGATTCCTTTCCTATTCTAAGTCACTTATTTTTTCTGTAATTTTAAGCTTGGAATTTTGGGAGCCTTTTTTGTAAAAAGAGGGACAACACATTATTATGAAGTGTTTTGAAGTTTGCTTTTCCATTCTGGGTATTTCTAGTCTACTGACAATAGAGGCTGAGAAAGCCACTACTCACCAGCATATTATTATTAAATGCATTCCCCGTAGATAAATATTCTTTTATTTGCATTTTCAGCATTGTTAGTTTCAGATTCTGCCTTAAAACGAAAAGCCCCACAGCAGCCAGCTTAAGAATGAGCGTGGCTGTGGTTGGAGTCTGTGTGTGGCTCCTATCTTGTCGACCTTCCCCTTCTGTGCTGTTTGCCGGCACGCCCAGTGTTTGCTCTGACTGTGGCGAGCTCCAGTGCCTGCTTTACTGATAGACCTTAAATCGCCATGAGGAATTTTCAGTAATGAAGGGCAGACTGATTGTATTGATTATTTATTTATTTATGTAT
Source organism: Equus caballus (assembly GCF_041296265.1). Taxonomy (NCBI): domain Eukaryota; kingdom Metazoa; phylum Chordata; class Mammalia; order Perissodactyla; family Equidae; genus Equus; species Equus caballus. The sequence continues at coordinate 91,039,468 of NC_091685.1, read as the reverse complement.
TTATTTATTTTGCGTTATCTCCCCCAATCCCTCCTGTACATAGTTGTATATCTTAGTTGCAGGTCCTTCTAGTTGTAGGTGACTGACTGTATTTAAACTTGTTGCCACAAACCTAGCCCTTTACATAATGTAGTCTGATTACTAATAAAGGAATGTAATTGACTTTTAAATTTCTGAGGAGGGGGAGGAAAAAAATTCTCAAACAGAAGTGTTCTGTTAATGAGTGTGATAGGCCGCTTTGTTGTTGAAGACAACCCTCTTGGTATTTCCCTGAAGAAGGAGCTGTGTTGGGGCTGTGTGGCGCGTTTCCCTGGCGCTTTGCCCCACCTCCTCTTCCCTGAAAATATTTATGGAGATCTGGTGTGTTAATAAATTTAGAAGTGATTTAATGGTTGCATTGGCAGGGAGAGATAAAGCTGTTAAATATGTTGTTCAGTTTATTTCTGGGTGGGGTGGAAGAGGGAAATACTAATTTTTTCCCTTTTGGAAACCTAATCGTATGCTCTTTTGTTATCACTCTTGTTCTCCAGGCATTAAGTGTAACTGAAACCCTGATTAAGCCCTTGGAAAAATTCAGAAAAGAACAACTTGGAGCTGTAAAGGTTTGTGTCTAATTTGAGTAACTTGTAAACAGAAAATGTAGATGTCTCTGCTGCTTCACTGTATACTTTATTCACATTTGGCAGCTTCGAAGGAGATGTTGGAGTAAACCATCTGTTGTTTTATGTTTTAAATGTGCATTTTCCCCTTTGGGGGATATGAAATTGAAAACAAAACAAAAACACCTGGACAGGATAGTAAAACCTATAGTAATCGTCTTTGGCTACTCATTTCCAGATAGAGTTTTAAAAATATCCTTAACCAAACAACACATTTACTCTGAATAGAAGCATCTTATCTCTGTGGGGGGTGCAGTTATTTCTTCATACGCCTTAGTTTTATGGAAGAGTGTAGCATTATACCAGGGTTTGAGATTAGAAATGCTCGTACACTGTGATGCCATTGAAACTAGGAAGAGAATATTAAGTTGTTGGGATGTAATTTCCTTCAATTTAGCAAAAATTTATTGAGCTTCTGTTGCGTGCCAGTGCTGGGGATTCAAAGATAAGTGAACCACAGACTGTACTCAAGGATCTGACATTTAGCCAGGATTTCCGGGAATAAGGCAGGGATTTTGCCACAGGGAGCTTGGGATATATTTGACAGCCTCTAAAGTTTGCAAACTGAGCCTTGAAATTACCCCCGAAAAACAGTTTCCACCAACCTTCCCTGAATTTTGTGTATGTACTTGAGGGAGAAAGAGTAACACTCGAGTGTTGTTGACCATTTTTGGCTTGGCCCAAGGAGAAGAGAATAACATCAATTTTAGGGAGGAAAGAGAGTTTTTATATTTGTATTTTTCTCCCCACATGGCTGGGCATGTGAGGTTTTTTTTTTTTTTCTTTTTCTTCCTAAATAAACTATTAAAATTCTTTTGTACAAATAAACATTGTGGCCTCACTGGCTGTAACTACACAGATGGACCCAAAAAGTGTCAGCTGCTTGGTTACTATTTATGGAATCAATTCTCCTTTAAGTGACTTGTTAAAATATTAGACGTTTCTTTTTGGCAGAATATTTGACAGGTTTTAGTGAAGAGCTTTGTTTTGAGGGGAGGTCAGAGGTAGTCCCCCACAAGTCCCCTTCCTGGGGTTGTTTGCTGGGCTGTGTGAAGCTGGGTTGTGTCCTCTGGCTTTGTGGCAGGAGATAGGGGGTCTGGTTTCACATCTGTGACCTTGCGCAAGTGATTGGCTTTAGTTTCTTATCTGTAAAATGAAGGAGTTGGGGATGTGACTGCTCTATTTTGTGGTTTTTGGATTCTGTTTTCTCTGATCTCATCTCCTTAGGCTGTTTTAAAGTTTGAACATCTTGGTTCTTTCTTTTTTAACATTTCGTTGGCAGCTTCTGAATGTAAACAATGTCCATTTCTTTTTTTTTCTCATTTTAATTGGATGATTGCGGGCGAGGATTATATTATGGAAATGAAAAATGAGTGTGACTTAATTTTCTTTTTATTTGCCAGCCACCCTACTGAGTTTTATAAATTTCTGACCTCGAACCTTCTATTGACTCCCTGACCCTCTGCAAAATTTCCCAGCGTCTCATGTTGTATTGTTCAGAGCATATCTTGACAAAGCAACTTGCAAGATAAATGGCCATATTATAAAAGGGGAAATTATTTTAATAGCTTTAGTTTATGCCTTGAGCTATTTGATGGCCAAATTCTATGCTAAAGTCCCCTTTCTTTATTTCTTCACTGTTCTTCTGGCTTCAAGTTTATAAAAGATTTAGCCTCCATTCTTGTTCAGTGGAATATGTGTGTTGGCTGTCATACCTGTTGATGGTGTTCCTTTGAGGAGGCCAGTTGTTGTGAGTCACAGGGAGAAAGAAGGCTTTTAACTGACAATCTTGTATATTATAGTAAACAGTTGAGACAGGTGGTTTTCTAGGTCATATAGTGACATATAAACATCTGTCTCTTTCATTAGATTCTTAAATCTTTGAGAGAAAAGACTGTGCTTTATTTCTCTATTTTCTGCCAGCATTCACTCTTACTGTATATGATATCTAATAAATAAGCTATTCAACTAATAATTCTAGAAGAACCAGGAAGGGGTTTGTAATCTGGATGTTTGGTTATTGTCTACATCTGTGCTTCCTAAACATTCCATCATGTTTTGACGTGTTCTTATTCCACTGGTTAATCTACTTACATGAGATACTTAAAAATAATTTTACTCTCTTGGGTTAAAGGTCTTTATTTATTTATTTATTTATTACAGCATAAAGCAGTTTTCATATGGGGATTAAAAAGAAATGTCCTTAAAAGTTGACTACAGCAGAATTTTTCAGATATCAGTGTCAAAATCTTAATCTTCTCTTTTCTCTTCTCCTTTTTCCCTTCTGGTAATGTCATACCCTCTGCTTTTATACTGAAGCTCTCTCTTTCAGTTCCGTTTACTCTCAATTTCTCCAGTTTCCAGAATCCCAATTACATGTTTAACTTGTGGTTTTAATGTAATCTAAACTGCTAAGTGGTTTTTGTAGGTTGGGTTTTTCAAAAGCCCCAAGGTATCCTTTTCTACCGTTGGCTTTTATGGGATATGTTGTTCAGTCATATCTGTTTGGTTTGGCATTATACCTCCCTTCTGTAGTTTCTGCCACATTTTCTTACACGCATGTCAAGTTCTCATTTCTGTTTAAAAAGCCCCATTTCCCACCACAGAACACAGGTATTTCTGTGCTGTGTCACATCAAGTTACTATTCAGTTTTTTGAAGGCCTCACTCATCGCTTATCTCCTCTGAAGCTCTTTCACCTTCCCCAGGAGCTTCTCCCCTATTCTCAAGTGTCTGCACACACTTTGTCAGTAGCCTTTGCTCCTTGAATGTCGATTTAGCCACGGGAAGCTAATACAGGTACCAAATAACGTAGAGCCAAGTACATTTCGTAAAATTTCCGAGAATTACCAGAACTTGATAAGGGTTACAATGAAATTTACAATTGCTTTCTTAGATATTGGAGCAATCAAGAAATGAAAAATGTGGCTTCAAGCAAGCAGTAGCGTGCACGTATCAAAGGGGATGCAACTAAGCTATATTGATAATAGAGCTGATTCAAATGCTGTTTTGGAAAGAGCCAATTACTATTTTATTAAATAGAATAAAAAATTTAACCAGAGGGTTGAAAAAAAAAGTTCATTGCATATATTATAACATTGCCTCAGCTATTACCAGACACCCTGGGATGAGAGGCCCTGGGATACGTCTGTGAATTAAAACAGTGCTGGTCTTCAAGAAATTGGCAACTCTCTGGGGGAGATGTCAAATAAAAAAGCAATAAAAATATATTGTAAAAAGTGCTGTAGTAGGGGTAAGCATAGGAGCTCTGGAACATGCCCTGTCATCTCAGCTTCAAAGCACCAGGAAAGTCTTTCAGCAAGACTTGATTCTCCTCATTCGAATCCCATTTCTGCCGCTTGACTAGTGATGTGATCTGGGGCAAGTTATGTAAGGCCTCTAGGCCTCAATTTCCTAATCTTCAAAATGAGACTAATGACACCTGTCTCAGAAGTTTATTATGAGGATTAAATGAGTTTGATAATGTATTTCTCCTGTCTGGTGTAGGACCTGGCATATACATAGTTGCAATTATTTTATTATCCCATGCATGGCTTGCTCCATATCAGTTTGCCAAACAAGAATTGCTCAGGTTTTTGTCCCTTCTCTGCATGCAGGGTTCAGAGGTGACATGCCAGAGCACTGTGGCTTGTGACCCTTCTGGCCAGATAGTGCTAAGATGATGGATAGGTGACTCTGGTGCACCTGCATAGGAACCAGTGGTGGCATTTTGTCAGTGTTGGTGCCACTGCCACCATAGGCTTCCTCCTTCACTCATTCTCTGACAGATGTCTCCTGGGCACCTACTGGGTATGGAATTTATGCTCCATTCTGTGGGGATAAAAGCTGAATTATCATCTCTTTGGAGAGGCTGAAAGAGCTTAAAGGAAAGGGGGAAGAGAGAGTGGGGTTGGATAAGCCAGTGCCGTGTAGGGTAGGAGTGGGTGACTTGGTGCAGGAGTTGAGGGAGAGTGCTGTTTTCCCCTCTAGAGGGGTGAGGGAGCACTTCAAGGAAGAGATTGCATTTCACAGGGGCTGTAGGATGTTGGGAGACCAGGAGATGATAAGAACAGGGCTTGCAAAACTCTGCTTGGCTTGGATATACAGGATTGCATTTTAAAAAGTGCTCCTGCTGGGCATATTGCATGTAGTATGAATCTTGTTTCTTGTATGTGTAGTGTTACTCCTACCTCTTAATTTAAATAAAAAGGGAGAAACATTTGGAATCTCTAAGAAAATAATTAAGCTCTTCTCTAGATTAGTCATGCCTTATGATTTAATATTTACAGTTTGATAATAAGCCTTTTCATTTCCTCATCCTAGAAAATTTGTAAAATATTAAAAATAAAAAATCATCTGGTAACTTAAAAAAATTCTCCTCCTCTAAAACAAAACAAAAAAATTCTAATACCCTATGGAAGTGCCAACAATTCACAATTATGTTCAAACTTCTGTGAATTCTTTATATATTCTTTATCCATTTTTCCATGGAAGTATTAATGTGTGATTTTAGCAAAAAATTGCTTAAAGAAGAATGTTTTACGTGTTAAGAATATTTACTTCTTTTCTTAAATATTAATTGCATCTTCTCCGTGCTTCTTTGTTTGCCTTTTGCTTGTTTATTATATATTTTTGGATATGTAGAAGTTCTTATGGCTTCTTCCAGTTCTTTTTTGCTCAGAAGGTCCTTTTCTATTCTGAGATCTGATGAAAATATTTTTTTTATGACTCCATTTTTTACTTGTGACTCTTTCTGTCCATCTGGAATTAATTTTCATATGAGATGTGATTCTCTTTCTATTTTCCAAGTGGTTAACCAATTATACCAGCACCATTGGTCGAATAATATTTTTTTACCTGGTGATTTGTAATTGGAACCTTTATATATATTTACTTCTAATGTGTTCAAAAGACCTGATTATTTAAGTTTTGTTTCTTAGGTTTATGATTCCCTCTACCATTTATATAGTGTACATCTTATTTGGCTGGTTCTGCTGTTTTAAGCAGTAGCTCTTCTTTCCCATTTTTTATTTGCCATGTGCGATTTTATAACAGGTTATATGATGACTTCCTATGAGTCATATTTAGCCTGTAAACTTCATTTTATTTGCCTTACTCATCCCAAAATAAAAAGAAAATTTGTTGCCACCATTTAAAAATTATTGGATTTTTCAGCTGTTCCAGAAAAATCAGAGGACCTGGCCTGTATGCTGTACCTCTGTTTCCATATGGCAAAAATCTGCTGGAGCTGTGTTATAGCTTCCTTCCCCTCTAGGGTAGATCTGGGCTATCTGGTTTGCCATTGCCCCCACCTCTCCTGGATGAGTTCTACTTCCAGCTTGCTTCAGTCATTGTGTTACTGCCTGACCCAGACTCACTTGAGTTTACAATGCTGTTTTATAAAAAATTTTTTCATTGTATTTAATTTGATCCTTGATAGAGCCTTTTGTCTTACGTTGTTCAATTCATTTATATATATATAGTCCATATATGTGTGTGTGTGTGTGTATCTTATATTTCAGTGTTGAAGAAAAAATGCTCCATTCTTTATTGAATGCTACTTGAACACAGTCCTCTTTAAAATTCATATTATTTCAGCACAAGAAGTCATATGAGCACAAATAAACAGAATAATATTCTATAATAGGATTGAGAAAAACTGCGAGAAGAAATAATTATCTAAATCTTAAGATTCAAAAACAAAACACAGCAGCATTTGTATAATACCATACCATGTATGAACGAGTGTATCTCCCCTCTAATTGATGGGTGTAATGTTGTTTCTTGGCTAAATTTTTTCTTCACAAAGCCTTGATGTCATCATTTTCTTTCATTCCCAACTTTCCCCACGTGTTCATTTACATTCCCCACTATTGCTGAGTGTGCTGGATGTTTTGACTGCTGATTTCGCATCACTGCCAACTTTGGCCCATTCTGTGATTTGGATGAAATCAAATGAGTAAAAATGTTTTCAGTATTCCTGGTGAGTGCTAATCTGCAAAGATAGTGAACACTTTTTGCGATCTGGTCTTGCTTTGCAGCAATCTTGTCGTAAATGCAGTGGCATGACTTCCATTCTTGTTTAAACCTGAGAAACTGATGCTCAAAGAAGGCTGGGACACTGGTGCAGAGTCACAGAGTCCTAAGTGGCCAGGACTTGAACGTGACTCTTCTGGGACACCTAATGCAGTGTGTACTCTACAAGATGAACTTTTTAAAATATTGAAGATTTTGAAGTAATGGCCATATGTTTGTTTTAGTTTATTTTCTGTTTGTCGTTAAAATAGTTGATGAAGAGCATAATACATAATGAAAAGCAGAAAAGAGAGTAACCATATAATATTAATGCCTTAAACTTTTTTTTAAATGGTTTTACATTAAACCTAGGGCATAAAGAAAAATAAAGTGCCTCTGTTTGAATGAAAGTTTGAGTGTCCTGACACATGGGTGAACCATAGGATCACAGAATTTCAGGATTGGATCCACGAATGAGCTAGTACAAAAAAGCCCCCTGATCTTTGCAGTAAGAAAACTGATTCCGTGTTGCTAAATATTTTTTTCCAAAGTCATGCTGCTGGTTTGTAATTAAATTTGGAGTAGAAATGGATGGAAACATTGGTTCCTGGGTCTCTGTCTCCTCTGTCGATGTGGGGTTTAATTTAGAGTCTTTAGATGAGCTGGCAGAAGCTCTGTCCTAGGTTCCCGCAATGACAATTTGTAGTCCCATGTAGTGAAATAAATAATGATAAATGGGAAGAAATAGAATTTATGTGCTTTATTTAATCTCTTTGCCTAAAAGGAAAATGATCATACCAGAAAAGACTGGAATAGTTCATTATTTTTGCTTTAGAAAATAAAAGTTGGAAACTAGTGGAGAGAATGTTTTCTTCCAGGAGGCCTGAGAGAGTTAGGGCGAGTTTGAAGTTATTAGAAACCTTTTGACAGTATGAGGACATAAGTGTGCTTTCATTAGTGCTCAGAAATGTTTATTAAAAATCGAAGTGGGCAGGCTGTGTTGGGGCAATAGTCTTTCTTCTCTACATTGAAAAATTTGGTTACTGGTTTTCTGAAAAAGCTTCTATAGCAAAAGGAAAGCAAATGTTATTTCTAGGCAGTACCTGAGAAATGTTTATAATGTTGACAAAGGGGCTCAATACAAGTATGTCATTATCATTTTAGGCCCTGTTGACCTATTGAAACATATTCTAGACCATGTTATAGAAATCACTGCTAAGGTTTGGGAAAGTAGATGGTATTTGGTGTCAGAGGATGTTATTGTTAGATTCATACTAGACAATTAAGGAAGATCAACATTGATGATTCTTTTTTTATACAGAGCAAAACTTACTCAGTTTTAAGTGAATTCCATTTCTATGTCAAAATCTGTAGCAAGTTTGCTTTTTTCAACTTTATGTTTTTATACTGTATCCTTCTTTAAAAAATTTTTTTTAATGAGAGACAAGTGACATGGCATGAATTCTAAACTCTGAAAAGTATGAAGAGTAGAAAAATAACAGGCTTGGAAAAGAGGCCATTAAAAGAAAAAAAGAAAAGATAGGTGACTCTTCAATCCTCATGCTGTCTTGATGATTAAAAAGCAGTGGCCTGAATGTGGAGATTTTTCAGATAACTCGATCATGCTCAGGGTACTTTCTTTTATTTTCAGATATTTTTCATATTTTGAGCTTCCCAGTGGATAAACTGTGTGTATGCATTTTTCCCCCTGTTTAATCATAGTTGTCTGTTTTTCTGATTTGTAGGAAGAAAAAAAGAAGTTTGACAAAGAGACAGAAAAGAACTATAGCCTAATTGATAAACATTTGAATTTATCAGCAAAAAAGAAAGACTCACACTTACAAGAGGTATTGTTTTAATTCTTGTTATTTCTAAAATTTAGTAAATAGTACATGTCTTTTTTGTTTAAAGGTGCTTTTCTCTTGAAAACTTTTCATTTAGGATTATTAGAGCTGGGAAAAAAAATGAACAGGTATTGCCATGAGTTAAGGAAAGAGTTCTTGTGGAGCAAGACAAAATAATTAATACATCTTGTAGTGATTAATTTAGGATGGGTTCAGAGTATTAAAATTTTTGGTTCGGAGCCTATTTTCACAGGAACCGTTTTAACCAGCGTTACTGAAGAACAGATATATTATTTGCAGGAATAGATTCATAATTGGCTTTCAAGATTTCTTAAAGAAATGAACTGAATTTAATAAGCTCATATACCATTTGGCTTTTATGTGAAGGCAGCATTAATCTTATTTAATGCTGAGGATTCAGGAGGTTCAGCTCTACTGGAAAGAGAGCATCTGTTTTACTTGTGTTAATAGACTCGTTTTTTGGGAGGGAGCCGTATGTAAGGAGAAAGGAATTTATGTCTTCTCTCTCATTTTCTCTTTCTAGCCATTTTCTAAATTCCCTGCCACTTGTTTTTTTTCGCTCACACACTCGAATGGAAACTCACTGGTTTACACTTTGGAACATACGCATTCATTAAAAATAATGCTGTTTGTGGCTGTTAGGATCTTGACACATCCTACAGAAGTGTGATTTTTTTCTCATTTGTTTATTTTTAAACACATAAGGAATCTGGGCATAATATGCTACTATAATATCCACTTATGGAAGTATCATCAAAACAACACTAATGACATTGAATCCAGTATGAATTTGGGTTTTAAATGTCATATTCAGTTGCCTACTGTGTGTGTGTGTGTTTATGTTTATGTGTATGTGGTCATTTTGACATTACCCACATGTCACATTTTCTTTGTCTCTTTAATACCTTTGACTGACATTTGGATGGCTTTTCAGAGTTTGTAAAAGAGAAAGAAGCTTTTGTACCACTTAATCCTCCTTACAATACTGTAGGTAGGTAGGGCTCCATTCTCTCCTTGTTCCTTATTATGTAGAAAGTCATGCAATTGTTACATGGGCTCCCTCATCTCCTACCCTCAGTCAATTTTGAGTGGCAGCTGTTGTTTTTATAGGCACTTTTTATGTTAGCAGTTTTCTGCCTCTCTTCTCCCCTTATCTCTATTTCCTGAAGGGATTTTCATGCCCCAAGTAAATTTCCATCTTCACTATACAATTAGGTATTTCATTCTAAACGTTGTTTAGGCAAAATCTTTAGTGTCATCCTTGGCCCTTTGTCTCACGCCCCACATCCAGTTCATCAGCATATGTCTTCTTCAGCTTCAGAATATTCTCAGAATATGGCCTCTTCTCCTGACCCCCACCACTGTCACCATGGCCCAAGCTGCTGGCGTTTCTCGCACAGATTATTGCAAACGCCTCTTAATTGGTCTTCCTGCCTCCACCAACTGTATTCCTACTGTTTGTTTTTTATATAGCAAGCAGAGGGAGGCTTCGTGTTGCTCTTCTCCAAACCCTTCTCACAGCTACCTCCAGGGGCCCAGGCCCATCCCAGCCGTCCTCACACCCTCGTGGGCTGCCTCGCGCTGACTGGGCTGAGGCAAGTGTATCCCATGCTCAGGCCCTTTGTGTTGGTTCTTCCTTCTGCCTAGGGCATTTCCAACCCAGATCAACATGCCTCACTCCTCCAAATACTCTTTCAAATACTCTCCACTCAGAGTTCACTTTATTAGAGAAGTTTTCCCTGACCATTTTGTTTAGAGTGTCCCCCTTACTCTGCTTTATTCTTTTTCTTCTTACAACCATTTGACTACATATTTGATTGTTACATGGCTTCTTCTGCTAGAATGTAAGCTCCTTGAAGGCAACAAGATTGTTTTATTCAGATTTATCAGATTTTTCCCCCAATGGCTAGAATAGTACTTGTCAGGAAGTAGGCACTTAAACATTGATTGAATGAACAGGTGTGAAGTTGCTTGCACAGTGAACTAGGGCTTCGAGAATTTCGTGATTCCCGAAGATAATTAAACTGTGGATCAGAAATTTGAAGAGAACTTTAAGATGAATAATTTTAGTTTCATTTAAGTTATATATTTTTTCCTGTTTTGCCCTGTTTGCTCTTAAGGAACAAACTCCCAACTGAAACAGCTTTCTATTGCACGTGTGAAGGCCTTAAAGGGGGGATGCTCTTTAGAGAGAACAAGCTTAGGTTTGGATTCTCATTACTTTTGGCAGTGAATTGAGTTGAGGTGCTCAAGAGATTAATAAAGGTTGCTTAGAGAGGGACTGAGCAAAGGCAGAGGAACTTGTATCATCTATTCTTTCCTCTTGTTTTAAATGAAAATAACAGGAGAAAATTGTGGCAGACACCAGCTGACTGGGTAATTCTATTAGGACCTTTAGCTATAGCTCTGCCTGTATTGGGTGCAATACCTTATACCTCCAACCACATCCCTAAATTCTACTTAATATTTATAACAAGTATTGCTAGTTGAGAAAATTCCATTTCTGTTGATTTTTGAAGTATGTTTTTGTTTGCTGAGTAGCCAAATATAATATTTCAGTATAAATACGACCAGGGTAATAGGTCCTTTGAATACCTTTATGTGAGATGGATCTACTCTCATGATACATATTTACAGCAGGAAGGGTCAGAAAGTAGATGATAATTAAATTGAAATTACACATTTGTTAAAAACAAGCAACTGTTACTTGGTGTAGTAAAAAGTATAGTCCAAATACCGGTTGCAAGTCCATATTGTTACCTGTGCTTCTGACTGACCAGCTATACAGTAGAGGTTTCTACGACCCCATCTTTGGGTTCAGTTAATTTGCTAAAGTACCTCACAGAATTCAGAAACATTTCTTTAAGTTTACCAGTTTATTATAAAGGATAAAATAAAGGATACAGATGAACAGCCAGACGAAGAGGTGCATGGGGTGAGGTTGAAAAGAGCCCCAAGTGCAGGAAATTTTGTCCCCATGGAACTGGGGTATACCACCAGGCAAGTGGATGAGTTTGCCAACAAGGAAGCTAGTCAACTCTCATTCAAGAGTTTTTATAGAGCTTAATCTATACTGCTTTCTCCCCTCCCTTCCCTTCCCAGAGGTTGGTGGATGGGCCTGAAAGTTCAGACCCTCTAATCACTGGGTCTTCTGGTGCTATCCAGGGGCTCCACCTCATTAGTGTAAACTCAAGTGTGTTCAAAAGGGGCTCCTTATGTATGACAAAAGACACTTCCATCACTCTGGAAATTCCAAGGGTTTTCGGAGCTTTGTGCCAGGGACTGGGGACAAAGACCAAATTATATAGTCCTTATTAGACCACATAGATTGCCTTATAGACTTGAGTCAGACTAAAGACTGTGCTGCTAGGTCTAATTTGGATGTCCATGGCATTGTCGTAAAATATGGGTTATCGACAGTCTCAGGGATTCTGGTGGTTTAATCACAGAACACGTGGCACAGCAGTTCTGAACACTCAGAACATTAGGGGAGTGTTGCTAGAGGGTGACCAGCCATGCCAGGGTATTGCAGTAGCACAAACAACTAGGAAAGAGAATTCACTAAAATTAAAAAAAAAAAAACCTGGTAAATCTGATCTTGCTATAATTTTCTTGTAGAACATTTCCCAGTAACAGTACGTGAAAAATTTACTCTTAACTCTTGAAATCTTCATTTTATTAAATACTCGACAAAATTACATTGTTTTTCCTGGGAGTTTTGTCTGTTAACTGCTGGTGGCTGAACTCTCAAACTCTGGTTATTAGAAGCATAAAAATGTTATGATTTTGATGAGTATGAGGTAGAAATTCTCATTTTGGCTTAATAACACTCTTACTTATTATATTTAAACATTATTTTAATTAAAAAATCATTTGATGCTAAAAAATTTTTTATTACATGTTAAATACTTTTTTTTCCCCCCAAAATTAAAAAATTGTTGTGGTAAAATATACGTAACAGAAAATTTATGATTTTAACCGTTTTCAAGTATGTAGTTCTGTGTGATTAAGTACATTCATGTTCTTGTGCAATTATCACCACAGTTTGTCTCCAGAACGCTTGTCATCTCGCAGTACTGAAACTCTGGACCTATTAAATAATGACTCCCTAGTCCCGCCTCCAGCCGGCTCCTAACCACCACCCTCTACTTTCTGTCTCTACGAATTTGACTGTTCTAGGTACCTTGTATGAGTGTAATCATGTGGTAATTGTCCTTTTGTGACTAGCGTGTTTCACTTAGCATAATGTCATCAACGTTTGTCCATGTGGTAGCATGTGTCAGAATTTCTGTCCTTTTTGAGGCTGAATAATATTCCGTTGTGTGTATACACTACATTTTGTTTATCCATTCATCTGTCGGTAGACACTTCGGTTGTTTCCACCTTTTAGTTATTGTGAATAATGCTGCTTTGAACATGGGTATACAAATATCTGTTCGAGTCCTTGCTTTCAATTTTTGTGAGTATTTACCCAGAAATGGAATTGCTGGGTCATACGATAATTTTATTTTAAATTTTTTTGAGAACTGCTATAGTGTTTTCCATATCTGCTGTATCATTTTACATTCCTATCAACAGTATGCAAGGCTCCACTTTCCACATTCTCACCAACCCTGTTTTTTTTGATAGTTTTTTCCTGTTTTTTTTGATAGGTATGCATTGGTATCTTGTGGTTTTGATTTGTATTTCCCTGATGGTTAGTGATGTTGAACATCTTTCCATGTGCTTATTGCCATTTATGTATCCTGCTTGGAGAAATGTCTAGGTAAATACTTGAAAAAGTAAAATTACCTAAGTTAGGAAATACATAATGCTTTATAAGAATGGTTTCTAGGATGAGAATTCTTTCTGGGCTGTTCTCTCTGGAACCATGCTCCTCTCCCAGTTCCTTTCTAGTTAGACAAAATAAGCTGGAACCTTTTTTTGGAATGTCTTCTGGCCATCTGGTTCCTGTTCACTCGCAGGGGATGGGACATTGTGAGGGCTTAAGAGCATGACTGCCCACAGATGGGCTTCAAGCCCTGACCTGCCTTTGAGAGCCAGGTTCTTGAGATGGTGCCGTTGTGGCCACTTCCTCACCTGCTGCGTTCACTCATGACTGCTAGGTGACTGGAATTTCCCCAACCCTCTTTCCCAAGCAGACTTCATTCTTAGAAGATTTGTTAATGGAAATAATGTTTATGTGGTTTTGGTTCTATGTGTACGTTCATCCTTGAATGTCAATTGCAGTTGGGGTGAGTTTTTCATGAAGAGCTTTACTCTTGGTCTTCAATCCTTTGGGGTCAGTCAACCTCATCATAGAGAGCAGCGGTTGGCAAACTTTTTCTGCAGAGAGTCAGACCGTAAATGTTTTGTACTTTTGCAGACCATAAGGTCCCTGTTGCACCTACTCAGTTTGGTTGTTTTAGTTGGAAAGTAGCTATAGAAGATACATAAAGGAATAGTCATGACTAATTTCCACTACAACTTTATTTAGAAAAACAGGCTCTGGGCCACATTTGGCCCGTGGACTATAGTTTTGCCAACCTCTGATAAAGAGTTTCACTCCTCACTGTCTCTAATTTGACCGGCTTCAATTATTTTAACATAGGCAGATATCCAAGTGGAACAAAACCGGCAACACTTTTATGAACTGTCTCTTGAATATGTATGTAAGCTTCAGGAAATCCAAGAAAGGAAGAAGTTTGAGTTTGTGGAACCTGTAAGTATTATAGCAAATTGTTCTGCTAGTTGAATTTCGCAATATGTTAGAAATATTTTTCTTTCAAGATCTAATTTACGGTTGCTAGAGGCTGTAGTGCACAAACATGAAGCAAGATATCCTGAATTATAAAGGGTGGACACAGATAGCCGTGTAGTCAAAGAATCCCCTCTGAATCACTGGTTCTCAGCCTTATTTGCACAGCAACAGGTAATAATGAATATTTTTCCTTTTGCTACGTGGTCTCAAGGATTCTCAATCAGGTGCAATTTTTGCCATCCTAGTTTTAACTCCACCCTTAAAAAAAATCCCTGTGAAAGAAATCATATTGGAATGTGAGTGAAAGCACATTTATGGGGTAATCTTCACTCAAGTTTGCTTCTAAAGCAAGTACACCAGTCCAAACTTTGGTACCTTCAACAATTACTGGTAGCAAATGATTTCTAAATAAAATTCACGATGTTTATAGCAGCCTAAGTTAAGAATCAGCATGTGGAACATTTGAAATTATTTAATGAGTTACTGTGACATTTCTTTATACCTATTTTAGAAACACATGATTTAGAAACACACACACATTTTGTTTGTGCTTATATAGATGTACTTAATAGCTTCAGTTATTTATAATATATATGCACACATATGAATGTATGTATCTTCTGAATCAAAATGTAAAGGGTATTTCATACTGTGGGTTTTAGCAAAAAAATAAAGACAGTGGGATTTGTGATTCTCAGGATCCATTTTAATTTTAATATAGATTCTTTTGCTTGTGATATTTTTTTTAAAAAACAGCTTTATTGAGATATAATTCACATGCCATACAGTTTACTTGTTGTGTGTAGAATTTTGAGAATCCAAAAAAATAACCAAGTAATGATTAATTAAAAATTAGCATTCATAGAAGGTATGGTCCAGTTGGAGTAATAGAATTTGAACAGTTGGAGAAAAATATGTGACCTCCTTAAAGCTTTCCTTTTATTTGAAATGATAATAATAATGCCTATGTTTATTGAACATTTATATGCTCAATCATTGTTCGTGATTGTTCTAAGTACTTTACTTTGCTCCTGCATTTATTCCACACAACAACTGAATGAGGAGATATTTTTGTTATCCCACTTAGCAGATAAGGAAATTGAAGTAGGGAAAGTTGCGGTAATTCGCCCATGGTCTCATAACATTGCTGAAGTTGGAAATTGACCCCAGCTGACCATTTAGCATCAAAGCCTCAAATTCCTAACCATTACACTAGGTGACATCCTGAAGAAAATGAGTTTCAAGATTTCCTTAATGCTCACCCCATATCACTTTTGCTCACTTTAGATTTACTCGCATATGGGGCAGAAGCAACTGTCTTCTAACAAGAGCAGCAGCTTGGGAGTTTGTAGGAAACTCAGGGCTTGACCACCACCCTGCCTCTGCCCCTCTGTGTCCCAGTTGCTGAACATCCTTGTCACGAAGACAGAGGTTACACTGCGCTGGCTGCTGTTGGAGAGAGCCTTCAGCCCTTTGATTCTGTGATTTCACTTTCCTTATAGATTCTATCAACCTACAGTGATAAAGTTTCAATTATAAATGAATATAGGGATTCTCTTGACTGAAAAGGACAAATGAGTGCTACAGAATTCCGTTTCTTCTATAAAAGCTGTCTGATGGCTCTGATATTTGAGGAAAAATCACAAATCCTTCATTTTTTATAGGGACTAATTAATAAATAATATGCAGTTAGGTTTAATTGAATTCTAGTGACTTCCTTTTAATTATTTTACATCAATAGAATCACAATGAGGTGAAGAGAACTACTTGGCTGTTTTTGTTATTCTTTTTTTTCCCCTGAGTTTTTTTTGTGCTAATGTCACTTTTTCTCCTTTGTTTTAGATGCTGTCCTTTTTTCAGGGAATGTTTACTTTCTATCATCAGGGCCATGAACTTGCCAAAGACTTCAATCACTACAAAATGGAACTACAGATCAACATTCAGAATGTAAGGAAGTGAAAGCTTTCTGGTGTAAAAAGATGTTTGAGATGTGTATTTTTAATTTATTTGGTACATGAAAACCCATAAACTAAGCCCAGGCTGATCTGTTGGTACTGGGAAGCTGAGGCTACGTTGCCACCTTCTGGTCGATTCTGTGTAACAAACTGCTCTCTGGCGAGGTGAGGCTCGAGGAATTCTGCCACCTGGCGGCTCTTTTTTTTTTTAAAATGAATTTATTTCATGTAATTTATTTTTCTTCCCTTATTTTCAGAGAAGTCACTATGTATGTTTTTATAATCAGAATTTCCTATAATTTGCTTTATTTTTTGTTTATCCAGTTTTATTGAGATATAATTGACACAATACTATAAGTTTAAGGAGTACAGCATGAGGACTTGAGATATATATTGTGAAATGATTTCCACGGTAAGTTTAGTTAACATCCATCACCTCATATAGTTACAAAAATTTGTTTTCCTTGTGCTGAGAATTTTGAGGATGTACGCTCTTAGTAACTTTCTACATATACCATACAGCAGTGTTAACTGTAGCTTTGTGGCACAATTCTAAGAGTGAGCTTTGTTACGTAGCTCTAAATTCTCTATGTATGAAACGGACAAAAGAGACCTCTACTTTAGATTTAAGTCATTTCAAATATAAGGATCTAAATTTCTTCTCTGTTACCCGTGTATCTTATTTGATTTTTATTCCCAGATAGGCTTATAGTTCCAATGGAACTTAATTCCTGTGTTTTATGCATGTTTACCAATGTAGTGGTATTCACTGTTGCTATGGGTCTTTATTTTTTTCCTCGAAAATGTATGCTTTCTATTAGGTCTTGGATAAAGAGATTTAGGAGAACTTTATGTATTAAACAGTATAATGTATGTGATTTTGATCAGAAGGTGGTGGATGTTTTTCCTTTCAACACTTTAGTTGATTTTGGATGTGTCCTCATTGAATTCAGGTTATGTTCAATATAGTTTCAGGCCTTGTTAGAAATACAGTAAGTTAGTTTTGGAACAAACTCCTAGCCCACACTGAGAGACATTCAAGTAGAAGGATGGGAATCTCTGTGTTGTTTGCTGCCTGACCTTCAATTTCTTATAATCTTAGAAATTGAGGATGAATGGTTTTTGTGTAGATTTTGAGTTCTTTTTTTTTTTTTTTTTTGATATAGTTCCTATACTTGGGAATGTAGATAACGAAATCTCTTGTTTTTTTTTAATTCTTGTGTCCATTTTTATTTGTAGATAGTTTGAACATTCAGTTGGGTTAAATAACTAGAAGAGTAGACCCCCGATCCCCACTCTGTCCATCAGTGACTATAATGTAACAAAATTTAAATATGTGTCAAAGTGTGTGTGTGTAGATTAGTCCTAACTTAAAAATTGTAGAATATTTAGTCTAATGATGCTGTGATTTTTCAGAATACTTTTGCAGGCAGCAGAACACAGTGTTGTAAAAAGAACATTACATAGTTAGTTTAGAAGATTAGATTATAATCCTGATTGTTTTCCTCCACTAACTGGCTGTATAACTTGTGGAAATTCACTTTTTCTGTCTGAACCTCCTTTGTCAAGTGCAGGGCTGGCCTGGATGAGAGAACCTTCAGGCAGAGCTGGATCTGTAAATTGTGGGGCCAGTGTAAAATGAGAAGGCAGTGCCCCTTAGTCGAAAATGAAGAATTTTGACACAGCGACAGCAGAGCATTAAATCAAGTGTGTGACCGTCTGAGCACAGGACCTGTATGACTGCACAGGCTACATGCCCGTGAAGTCAGCCCTGTCTCAAGATGTCCTCACATCTCCTGGGGGCTTCAATGAAACTGTCCCTACACAGCTTGTGTGTGGGTGGAAGTACACTTATCACACACCTCGGGGGGATGGGGTGTGTGGTTACCTTACGTACACCACAGTCATTTCAGAGAGGTTAAAGGTTTAAATGTGAATGAGCAGTAGTCTGTCATGAAATATGATGAGCAAAATGAGCAATACTCTGTGATGAAATATAAAAAGCAAAACTTAAAGACAAGGTCTCATTTAAAACGGTGCACAGAATCTCCTGGTTACTATATTAATACTAGCGCCCTAACACACACATTTGATAACAACAGTCGTTTCCCATAGACAAGTGGGCAGAGAACAGTTTACTGAAAAAAACCTTTTCTTTGTCCTCTGGAACTTGAGTGGTGTCGGTGAGTTGCCCTGAATCCTTGATGGCTTCTCTCAGATTCCTCTCGTCTTTCTGTTCCCGCTGTTTCTGAGTCCATTCCTGCAGCTCTTCCAGGTAGAGGCTCTTCTTTCCACCTCTCCCTCAGTATTGAGAACACCTGACTAGGTGTTGCCTTTGCTCTTCATTTTTCCTTTTAGCTCATTCTTTTCCCTTGAGAAATAGCAGCACCTTTGAAACACATGCCACTCATTCTACCTCACCTACTCTCTCTCTCCTCATTATTGCTGTAATTTACTCATTTCTTGGCCATTTGTTGCATTCCCTGATGATGTCAGCTTTTAGCATATTAAAGGGAAAATGCTGGCTATGGAGAACTGTATTACAAAAATCCCAGTTACGTGTTATTTTTTATGCTGTGTACGTTTATGTATTTAAGGAAACATACCCAAATGTTAAAAGCAAATCTTAGAATTAACTCTCTGTGCACTATAATGTTATAGATAATTTTGGTCAACTTTTAAGTATTTTACTGTAGTAAAAAAATAGCAAAATAATTTTATAATCAGAAAAAAGGTAAAAGTTATTTAAAAGTGAAAATGACCTATTTTTCCCCATCTAGTTTCACCTTTTCTCTTGTAAAAATGGTTAGACCTTTTTTTGGAAAGAGATTCAGTCTTCATCCCTTTTCCATAAGCTAGTGTAATAGAAGGAAAACAAAAAAGAGCAAGATGGCTTTTAGAAAATAGATTTTACACAAGAATGTAAATTGTATCAAAATTAAAGGATATTTAAAAAAATGAGTTTTAAACTTTCGGGATCTCTATCCCCAGAGGAATATGGGGAAAAGGAGACTAGAATAGAATTCTTCCTGGAAGGAAATGGAATATGAGCAATTTTGGGATTCATAAAGAATCACTAGAAGATACTAAGAGTGGTTAAGAAGAATTTAAGAATCTGTGCAAATATTTTTGTTACAGTGTTGGGAGAAAAGTGGAACACCAAAATGAAAAACTCTCTTTAAAAAACAAAAAAAGAGAGTGATTGGAAGTGATTGTGTCAAAATATGGGCCTGGTTATTTCACGGGGGTGAGGTGGGGTGGGGTGGTTTATGGCCACTTTTTAGCTTGTTTATGCTTTTTCTTTTGGCCCCCAAACAGACTATGAGTGCCCTAACCTTTTTCCTGTTTATAATGCTATGGGTTGGTTTTTATAATCTGAAAAAAAGTTTTAAAGTGTACTTTGCCTTCTAATCAGATTTAAAATAATTGTCAGTTTGACATTGAAGATTATCTTGTATCCTCTGTTAGAGAATAATTGTTAGGACTTTTCAGTGACTTAATTGTAATACTAATAATACCACCTGAATTAATTTTGTTACCATGTGCTGGGTGTTACCTGTGTGCTTTATTTGGATTATACACTTGGTCTTCATAACAGTCCCACGATGTAGGTTTTTTTATTCCTATTTTACAGATGAGGAAAATGAGGAAGAATAACTTCCTGAAGTCATGATGCTCTAGGGTCAGGGCCAGCATTGGAATTTGGGCGGACTCGCTCCAGGGCCCAAGGTGGTTAGTTTCAGATTTAGTGGTGGCGTAGAAATGGATCACTGGTGATGTGTCTGGGGCCAGTAAATACAGGAGTTGTGGAACATCCTGGTATGTCCATCTGTTTCCCTGGACCTTAACAACTTGTGGGTAGCATGGTAGTCCCTTAATTGTAAGGACTCAGATTCAGGCACTGATGGTGAACCTCAGCTCACCTCCATCTCTCACAAGTTCTGACTTGACTTTCCCTTGCCCCCATGGGAGGTGTTTTAAGGTGTTTAGACTTGATCACCTATTCACTTGGGATCTCCTATGCACCATTCCTTATTCTGACGCCTCTCTATGCATAGGGCACTTGATGGTATGGTATGGGGATTGCAGTGAGTGAGGGGTGTGTGTGTGACCCTCCCCTGCCCCTTGTTCTGTTATATTATTTTGGAAGATAATTAAAGCAGGGCTGCATGGGGCCCACCCCTGATGTTTTACAGCTGTTTCATGAAACCCTCTTCACATTTGTAGTTACGCTCGCCTGTTTTTTGTTCCCTGATGAGGTCATGGGGCCAGAATGAGAAAACTTAAATGAAAAATGGCAATCCGTACTTGGAGTCAGCCTTGCCTTCTGCCTTTAAAGCTTTATTTCTGGGTAAAACTTGATGAATAGCTCCTTGTCCCTTTCCTCTTCCTTTTCCCTTTAATATGAGTGAACATGTGCTAAACCTGACCCACTAGTTTTCCAAGATATTCAAAGGTGTCTGAATTCCAGCTTAGTTCCCAAATTGAGTCCTCCTCCCACAAATAAGTGATATTTAATTTATGAAGCTTAATTTAAGAATGATTTGTTTGGAAATTTGTTTATTTACCAAAGCATGTATGGAAAGGAAAGGAAATAATACAGCAATGGTGTTTTATTGCCATTGGGTAGTGCTCGGCTGTCTCATCAGTTATGGTGAAGAATAAAGCACCATAAAATGCTTTCAGTAGTGCCACCCACAGTGTAAACACTCTAATATTACCTATTTTAATGTTTACAGTCTAACCGTATTACCAATTCAATGATATCTTTGTATATATCTGGAGTTTATAATTAGAGATTGCTAGGTTCTAGCCATTTTTACCCCCATTCCTATTTGCCTAAAATGATGAACATCTTCCCTTCCCAGTGCAGAGTCATAAGCATCTGAGGAAGCAGGGCAGTGAGGGCGAGGGGCGCTGCAGGGAGGGGTCTGCAGCAGGGAAAGCCGGGTGATGGTGGGAGGGTACAGAGGCAGCATGTAGAAGAGGTGGCTGGAAGATTTGGGAGATTGGTTAAATTGAGCAGCTGTGTTAATTGAGCAAATAAGTAAATGTATTGAGAATCATGGGAGCCAGGCTTCTTAGTGTCTGAAAAGAAATTTACAGAATTGGAAAGGGGTAGGCTTGAAAGAAACCTGAAGTATTGGGTTGAACTTAGATTTATTGGTATGAACTTAATGGGTTTTAAAATACATAGCTAGATGTAGGAGTAGTGATGTGTATGTCTGTATAAATACATATGTATGTGTATATACGTATACCTGTATTTCCTCAGTCTGTCAGCCAAGAAGCCCTGGGAGCAATGACACTCCCTTAGCTGTGGGCACGCTGTGCCCAGATCTTGGTTTCTAAATACTACCCTTCACTAAAAGAAGCAAGGGTTCCTTTGGGGAAATGGCTGATTCTAGGACTAGGACAGGGAAAGTGTAAGATGAACCTGGGATAGGTAAAAAGTAAGGCATTACTCAGAGAATTAAGGGGGCATATCTGAAGACAGGGGAGCCAGCTAGAAGGGGCTCCTGCTGGTAAAATCTAGGACAATTTGAGCATTAACATAAATAATGAGGGGCCAGCTCCGTGGCTGAGTGGTTAAGTTTGCACGCTCTGTTCCCGCGGCCCAGGGTTCGGATCCTGGGCGCGGACATGGCACCGCTCGTCAGGCCACGTTGAGGCGGCATCCCACATCTCACAACTAGAAGGACCTGCGACTGAGATATATAACTGTGTACAGGGGAGGTTTGGGGAGATAAAGCAGAAAAAAAAAAGAAAAAGATTGGTAACAGTTGTTAGCCCAGGTGCCAATCTTAAAAAAAACAAAAAAACCCCATAAATAATGAGAGTATTGGATGCAACTCATCAGGTAAATAGGAATGTATATGTGTGTGCTCACGTGTGTATGCTGGCATCTATACATATATGGCATGCATATATGTGTATATATGTATTTTTTGTTGTTGGTGGTGGTGCCTTCAATTCGATTCCAATTCCTTGTGACCCTTTGTACAGCAAAGCAGAACCCTGCCCAGTCTTGTTGCACCATCCTCTTGTCCGTGGCACTCTATCAGACAGTGCTCCCCTGCTGCTCATAAGGTTTTCCTGGCCAATTTTTTCAGAAGTGGGTGGCCAGGTCCTTCTTCCTAGTGTTAGCCTGGAAACTGCTGAAACCCGCCCACGATGGGTGAGCCTACTGGTATTTGAAATACCGGTGGCATAGCTGTCAGCATCACAGCAACATGCAGCCACCCAGTATGACAGCCGACAGATGGGAGGTGTGGTTCCCTGACTGGAAATGAACCTGGGCCCTGGCAGTGAGAGCGCTGAATCTTAACCACTAGACCACCAGAACGGGCTGTATATGAGCAAGTTTATAAATATCACACACACATACACACACACGAAGAAAGAAGTGAGGGTTGGAAAGAATCTCAGCAAAGTGACAAAGGAGGAGAATAAAATCAGGTATAATCAGTATTAAGATGGGACAAGAAACCCTGGAGACATGAGAAATGGGAAGGCAAGAGGGAGCTGGACATCGACAAATGAGTTCTCCCCTCTTTGCAGCCCTGCATTTTCTTCTAGTATATAAACAGATTTTTTAGAAAACTCTCAGCTTGTGTTTAAAATAAGTCCTTGCAGATAAATTTTCCTCTTTGCAATCTACATTTATCAGACTCTCTATCTCCCTAAAAAAAAAAAAAAGTGCCGTTCTACCATTTTTCTGCTCTTAGGACCCTTGCTAACCCCTTTCCTTATAGGGAGGAGAGAGGAGAAATTTCAATAATAATTTTTCATCTCAGCTCCTCCGCAGTTTCACATCAGCAGTTTTTTGGTATTAATACAATTATTTCTGAGTGTGGATGAAAGAAATGTCCAGAAACTTCTGGTGCTGACTCATCACAGTGACTTGGTAATTTTGTTACTTCCCCTTGCGTGTAGGTGTTCAGTGTAGCTGTTTGACAGAGATATTGGCATGCCAAGTCTCCTGGGTTTCAGAAATGTGATTTGTCTCTTCCCATATCAAAGACATTATTTGTAGGTGAGATTTTTCCCTCCCTCCCTTCTTCTGGGAAGAAATGTCATTTGCAAGTGCGGTTGCCATGACCTGGAAAAAACGACACTTGTATTTATTACTTTGCAAAGAAGAGCTAAGTTTTTCAGATTCTGAGTACTTAGACATATTGCTAGCATAATAGTAATAACAAGTCAGATTGATTGTTGGCAAAGGAAAGACTTCCCAGACAGGTATGTTATGAGCTTTTTTTAAAAAAAAAATCTAAGGTTTAGTAATATTGTGAGACATAGGGGCAGGAATTCTTATGTTGAATAATAGAATTATTCTGGGTGTTAGCAAGCTTCAAAGTAAAGAACCTTGGGGCCAGCCCCGTGGCTGAGTGGTTAAGTTTGCGTGCTTTGCTTTGGTGGCCCAGGGTTTCTCTGGTTTGAATCCTGGGCGCCGACATGGCACCACTCATCAAGCCATGCTGAGGTGGCGTCCCATGTGCCACAGCTAGAAGGACCCACAACTGAAAATACACAGCTGTGTGCTGGGGGGCTTTGGGGAGAAAAAGAAAAAAAAAAAAAGTAAATAACCTCTAGTTACCTTGACTTAAACCCCTCTATTAGCTATTTTACCACTAATTTGTGTCTTTGAACAATAATCTCAACAAAATCTTAGAGACACATTGGAAAGGATAGGTATATTTTGAAAAATTTATAGAAAAATCCTACAAATTTAATTATAGTTAACCACTGTCTTAAAAATCAGAGACTAAAAAAAAAAAAGGAAAACTCACGTGAGAATTTATATGTGTTTTTTAATCTATTTCAGACACGAAATCGTTTTGAAGGAACAAGGTCAGAAGTGGAAGAGCTTATGAACAAAATCAGACAGAATCCCAAGGACCACAAACGAGCAAGTCAGTTCACAGCAGAAGGCTACCTGTATGTACAGGAAAAAAGTAAGAGGCCCTCCGACAGTGACAAATGACTAATTAAAAATTTTTTAAAAACCTCTTATTGTGGGGGCTGGCCCCGTGGCCGAGTGGTTGAGTTGGTGTTTCCGCCGCAGGAGACCCAGTGTTTTCTTGGTTCACATCCTGGGCGCAGACATGGCACTGCTCATCGAACCATGCTGAGACAGCGTCCCACATGCCACAACTAGAAGGACCCACAACGAAGAATATACAACTATGTACTGGGGGGCTTTGGGGAGAAAAAGGAAAAAAAAAACTCTTATTGTAATTACTCCGGTATTTTTGGAATAATTATTCCTACTGGTTTCTTTGCCTCCTTCTACCCTAGAAAGTGTAATTTGCATTTTTGGGGAAAACAACTTCCTGCTTTAGGGAGGGGATGGTGAGATTAGAACTGTGCGAGCACCCAGCTTTCTAGCTGCACCCCCGACTTCTGTACCACGTTTTGCTAAAACTTCCTTGTGAGGGAACCCGAACTTGGTATAAGGGGTGTAAGACTGAAAGTGATGTGCAGTATTATCTTTTTCCTCCTTTCCCTTCACCCCCATCGTTATCACCAACAAACACACACACACATTCGTATACATAGGCACCTCCCCCCCCCCCCCCCCCCCCGCAACCCTACGCCTCCATGGTGAAGAGAGACATTTCTTTTCTTCCTTCATATCATTTCTTCCCACACCACTCTGAGATAGTTACTTCTTACTAAAATTATCAGATTGATTGCAGATGACTATAGAAAATATTCCTAGATGGCATCCTGACTTACCTCACAGTTTTTAGTGTTGTTGCTATCTTAGTGAATATGTGGTGCATAGAGTGTCCTTATTTTGAAATCAAGGCACTCAGAAACTCTTTCAAACTTTTGACAGTTTGGTTTTATTTTAATGGTTAAGCTCTTAAAGTTGACTACTTCAACTGTAGAACTTGATTGCTGGTTAGTAGAGAAGGGGAGAATGTGAAAATGTTTCTGTATTTACTATTTTCCTCCCTTCCCACCCTCGACCGTCGTCAGGGTGCTTTACAGAGTCCGTTTCACTTGTTAAGTGTGGCTGATTTACAGGACTTTCACACTGACCAATTTAGTAGAAGAGAATACTCATGGAACAGCTGTGTGAATGGATGTGTCCTTTGAATGGAAGTTCATGTTATATGCAGTCAGCAGAATAGTTTTCTTTTTCTGTTTGTCCTTATTTGATCTGGGTTATCATGTCTCGTGAAGAACAGTTACATGGCATGGCAGAACTCTGAATTTATCTGATGCTTTATCTTCTTAAATCTCAGTTTGTTTATTGAATTTGAAAGAACTAAACCCAAATATAGGGTAAAGACATAAGAAGGATAGAATTTTTGTATTATGTGCCCAAGTGAAAATCAGAGGAAACTTTAATTTTTAGAAAATCATAGGAAACTTTAATTTTTAGATTCATAACTCTTGCTTATCTTACTGGCTTTGAGAGGAATTGGGCTGAAACTAGATGCAAAAAACAACAGAAACAATAGCAAAATTCTTGTTAACTGTGTCCTGGGCACTGTGCTAAGCTCTTCAACAACTTATCTTATTCAATCCGTTAAAAAACCTTAGAAAGGGTAAGGTACTATTGTTACCCCGTTTACAATGAGAAGATGGAAGCACTGAGAGGTAAATAACGTTCCCTAGTTCATACAACTCCTAAGTGCTGGAATTGTCAGTCTCACATTGGAGTCCTTGTTGCACCCTCTCCCGCAGTGTTGCCTGGAGCTTGGAGGGATGTGGAAGAGCATCATTAGCCTGTATGCTCAGAGCTGATTGAGTAGTAGGCTCAGGTGGGTGTCAGGAGGGAGTGGTAGCTTAACTAGTGGGAAGACCTTGATATTTGGGGCCAGCGACTGTGAGAGGTTTGGCTTTGCTATTTCTCAGGCATTTGGTCTAAGCTTAAGTTTTCTCAGGTTAAAAAGGCAATAATATACCACCCCCTTCTTGAGGTTTTTTTTCTTAGTATTGAATGAAATACCTATGCAATATTTTTGTGAACCATAGAACATGGTGCAAATGCTAGTTATTGAACACACATTCACCAGTGGCTCCTGGATCTGATCTTTGGACGAATGAAGATCTGAGATGAGACTTACTGTGGTCCAGTAACTCCTCAACCCACCCCCCAACCACCACCCCAAGATAATGTAATTACCTTTTCTTAAAGCTAAATGCATTCCTTTTTAAATTTTTATTTATTTACCTATTTTCAGATGTACATCATAGTATATTTCTAATTCTGTGTAGATTACATCATGTTCACCACCCAAAAACTAATTATAGTCCATCCCTTCACATGTGAGGTTAATCACCCCTTTTGCCCTCCCCCCTCCCCCCCTTCCCCTATGGTAACCTCCAATTCAGTCTCCAATGTTATGTGTTTGTCATTGTTTTCATCTTCTACTGATGAGTGAGATCATATGGTATTTGACTTTCTCCCTGTGACTTATTTCAGTCAGCATAATACCCTCAAGGTCCATCCATGTTGTCACAAATGGCTGGATTTCATCATTTCTTATGGCTGAGTAGTAGTCCATCGTGTATAAATACCACGTCTTCCGTATCCATTCATCTCGTGATGGGCACCTAGGTTGCTTCCAAGTCTTGGCTATTGTGTATAATGCTCCTGTGAACATAGGGGTGCAAGTATCTTTATGCCTTTGTGTTTTCAAGTTCTTTGGATAAATACCCAGCAGTGGGATGGCTGGATCAAATGGTGGATCTATTCTTAATTTTCTGAGGATACTCCCTACTGCTTTCCATAGTGGCTGCACCAGTTTGTACTCCCACTAGCAGTGAACAAGGGTTCCCTTCTCTCCACATCCTCTCCAGTAAATGCATTCCTTTTAAATCTGTCCTTTTTTCCCTCCTAAGTTTGTCCTTCTTGAGTCTTAGGTATAGATGGTTAATTTGTTTGTTTTTAGGTGAAATGATGGTGGTAATGGATGTAAATTGCTGGGTTTTTAAAACGTCTTTACTTGGTAAAAGAATAAATTGTCAACCTCTGTTGGGCTTAACATTTGTTTTGTTGTGGTTGGACTTTTACTGGCGCTTGAAATTCTAGATGCTAGGTACCCCTGACATTGACCATTGTCTTTTAAGAGCTCTCATCGTGGTAATACTGACTTAGGAAGAGGTAAGAAGTAGTTCTGAGAATGTTCTGGTGCATGTGTGGCCAGCTCACCCCTATCTTCTTCATGCTTCACTCTAAAGCTTAGCTTTACCGTCGTTGGTAAGGGCAGCTGCTCACCAAGGTGCTATAGTGGACTTAAAGCGCCAGATGGATTTCTAGACTAGCTGTTTTTTTTAAGCACTGTGATTCTACTGGTCTGTCTTTTTGAGAGACCAAAAGGGAATCCAAAACCATCATATGTATTGTATGGAATTCTGGAAACCCTCGTGAGCTCTTAATGTTTAGAAGCAAACAAAAAATATAGCTTATAATTAAGAGCTGTTTGGGTAGGAGATATAACAGGCTAGCAAACTATTTTAAAAGTTGGTCTTTAAATCACTTCTGTGTTGCTGAAACTATTAGGAACTTTTCTTCAGTTATCTCTTTGAGCCTTATTATTCCCCCTTGTTTTTCCCTTTGCTTAGAACCAGCAAGTGTTGCTGATTTGTTTCCTTGAGCTGTATTAGTTGCTGCTTTTATTGGGATTTCCTCTTTAGTAATGTGTTTGGAATTCTGCATATCTGCTTATTTGTGAGGAAAAATAGAAAGTTCTATTTCACGTTGCAGGGCCTGCTCCATTTGGGTCTAGTTGGGTCAAACACTACTGCATGTATCGGAAAGCAGCCAAGAAGTTCAACATCATCCCATTTGAGCACAGATCTGGGGGAAAACTTGTAAGTATTTGATTTTATACTCTGTATTCTGTATGAGGTGGTCTTTCAGAGTGTCATTTTAATGGTTTTCATATTCGCTAATGATAAATACATTTTATTTTCTGTTTAGGATAAAAATCTTTGTTTTCTTTTGGTTCTAAATAGGCCAGAAAACAACAGTTCTTGTGCTTTTTGAATTGTATGCATGGGTTTTTATGGTCAGATTTTTTTTTTTTTTAGAGGAGTAGAGTCCTTTTATGGCACTGTTATTAGAAGATTAAATTAACACCTACAGTGAGCTTTCATGATTCAGTGGTCTGTTAGGTCCATATTTACACGGGAGAGCTGACGTGCACACATGTATTCACACCCTGAAAACAGTATAGAGTGATGATCTATAATGAATTTTATGGTTTTTCACTTAGACTGTCAAAGTTCTCACTTAAATATGCCCCATTTAGTTTACCCTTCCTATAGAAATAAACAGCAAAACAATGCATGATAGCAAGAAAAGAGCAACAGCCCACAGGAGTTGGCTGTAGGAAGGGTGATCTTTACGGGTATTCTAAAGAGCAGCTGCAGCTCATAGTGATAATCAGTAGTCTGGAGACAAAGCTCTTTCCATCAATATTGCATAGAATTGGAAACATGTTTTAAGAAAGAAGGTTAATTCATTGCTTTCTGGATAGATGGGCATGATTTTGCTCATGTGAATATGGGATTAACCCAAGTTCATTTCTATTTACATATATTTTGCATCTCCTGAGAAATATTTAATGCAGCTTGTAATACAAACACACTTTTTAATAATGAAATAGACATGGAAGATCAGGACCATGGAGAAGAGGAGGAAGTGAGGGTGTCTCTTTTGAAGGCTGATGAGATTAAGATTGAGCTTGAGGTTTGAATCTGGATATCCTGTCAGAGCTAACTCAAGTCATGAGACAAGTCCACTTAATGATTCTTTCTGTTTTAGCCACCTTTAGAATATAATGAATGTGATATTTTGGATATTTATATATTTAATGTTTGCTCAATATTATCTGGAGATCCTCATATTCCAGAAAATGCTGAAACATTCCCCAAGTGTGCACTCAGACTTCTTACAGTTCTTTACTGATGACTGTGTTCCTGCATTCTACCTCTCTGTCTTCCACCTCTTTTTATGCTCTTCGAGAGGATGGTTTAGTGAGGTAAAATGGTACCATATTAAAAAAAAGAAAATTAAGTAAATTCAGGGTGATTCATTTAGGAAACAGAAAAACCACGTAGATTGAGTGGTTTGGATCACAATAGCTGATCTAAGGCCCTCGGTGTACTTTCAGGTAGATTCACATGGAATTGAAATTTTTATATGGTATAATGTAATGTGATATAAAACCAAATTATTCTTTTTAAAAGCGTACAATAAGAGGGTAACATATTCTAGCATGTGGAAACTCTATTGGTAATCCACCTTTTAAAATTAGCACTCATGAGGTCTGGTTTAATGTTACTGTAATCAAAGCAGGAGCTAGAAAACCATAAGAAAAGGAGAACGACAAAAATGGTTAAGGTTTTAATAGTGTTTTTAAGTAAACTAGTTCAAAAGAGAATAGGATAAAGAGACTTAAAACTTTGAACTTTGCCTCCCCTCCCCCAAATATAGGGTGCTTCAGGGTGTATATGTTTATACTGTAGTTTTTGAGAATATTTAAAATGATTATTTGTAGGGGGATGGAGAGGTGTTCTATTTGAAAGAATGTACCAAAAGGCATACTGACTCCATCGACAGAAGGTTTTGTTTTGATGTTGAAGCCGCTGACCGGTAAGTTACTGGAATTATTGGACTTAAATGATTTTTTAAAAAAACAGGTTAATTGCAACTGAGATTTCCATGGCTTAAAAGAATGTTATCTTGTTACATTTCCAGGCAATGTATTCATTGTGAGCTGTTTAGCCTCAGTCACTGTGTTTAGCTGTGGAGTGATAGCTTAATCTGGGCCGAAGTTTGGAGTCATTCTAACCAGTGTTGTCACTTAAAAAATAACCATGGAGTATTTCATTGTTGATCCAAACCTCATTTGTGGCACTAAAAGAATAATGAGTGAAAGTAAGGAAGTGGGTGACAAAGCTAAACAGAGGTGGCGATGGCTGTTAATACAGAACAATATTCATTTTTCACTGTGGGAATTTTCAATGTATACGCTCTGTTTGTGATGGAAGGTCATAGGCAAACTCTGTTTATTCAAAGACTATTTTTTTTCTTGGTATATGACTTTGAGTTATTGAGTTATAAAAGAATCTTTGCCAGAGAGGAGGAAGTGAAAAAAAAAAAAAAAAGAAGAAAGTCCATCTGACAGTATTTGTCAGACTTGTCTGGCATTTATTTCTATGTCCTCCTGTAGCACTAAGGAAAATCATGGTACTCATTGAACATTTCTTTTGTAATGGCTGTCAGTACAGTGGTTCCTTGCCAGCCATGGTTTTGGCAACAATGGTATTTAGATAATGTTGTCTCATATTTGTATAATAAAAGTTTGCAGTATGAGATTTTTTTGCACAAAAGTTCATTTCAGGTCAGGACCCAAGAATACAAAAATAATGAATGCTTCCTCTTCCCTCAGATGATATAACTGAGTCTATGGGGTTAGTGCAGAGAGAGAAGATCTGTGTTCTACTTTCTAGTAAGTGGATTGAAGATGAGGTACATGAAAATGTGCTCTTAAGCACCATGATAAAGGACAGATGGTTTAATAAGCGTTTTGCCAAGACTGGAAAAAAATGAAAGGGAATGTCATTGTGAAAGAGGTTAAATTTCAAGCCAGTAAATGCTGGTTCAAAAACTTTAAGAAGGGGTTCAGGCTGTGTAATAAACTTGAGCATACATACGTGTGCTTACGTCCATGGTTAGCATTTGTTGAATGCTTTCTAAGTGTCAGACAGTGTTCTGATTTCTACTATGCTTTATCTCATTTAATCCTCACCACAGCTCTATCAGCTAGATATGACCCTTCCCATTTTATGGTGGGAAAGTGGGGCATAGAGAGCTTAAGTGATTCTCCCAAGGTCGTGTAGCTAGTCAGTGGAAGGGCTGAGATTTGAACTCCTGCGTTCTACGTCTGGAGCCCAAGCTCTTAACCACTATGCTAAGGGCCTCAGAGTATTACCATGTAATTGTTTTGTTTCCTAAATAATTGACAAAAGTGAATCAGCAGAGATGTCTACTAGAAAATGTGTTAAATGAGGTTAATCCCTAGTACTTTCGTATATTGTTCTAATACAATTTGTATTATTTTTGCCTAAACCCATATTTTCCCTAAGACCTTGATCATGCTGAATGCTCATCAGCCATGATCCTTAATGATGGTGTAACCTCTTCCTACTCCTCACAAAGATTCATGAGGGATTACCATGGAGTTACTTTTATCTATAAAGGACAGTACCTTGTAAGGAGACTCTTGGAACTGGGGAAGACCTTAGAGTGATCTATTGTAGTGGTTTTCAAACTGCTTTATAGGGAGACCTTCTTTTCAAATGAAATGTTATGCATGTATCAAAGAGAATAAAAGTTTTCTTACTAAAATAGGGTAGGAGGTTGGATCTCCACCCTTTCAGCCTGCTTCTTCTTGGAGAAATCTCTCATTTACTTCTATTGACACCCAGAGCTTCTTTCTAGGAATCAGAGTAGGGGGACCCCTAACCCAGTCTAGATGGTTAAAGAAAGGCATACAGAGGATCTGACCTCTAAATGGATAACTGAAGGATTATTTGGAGTCGGTTGGGATTGAGACTCATATTCCAGACAGAGTGGATAGTATGTGTGAAGGTCTGGAGACAAGAGAGGATGTGACCCGTTTGAGGTCCCTGGAGACCGTCAGTATCACTGGAGCAGAGAGCCAGGAAGAGTGGAGAGGAGGCTTGAGATAAGGCCAAGGGCCTGACCTTGAGATTTTTGAGCTTAGTTCATTAAATGGCAAGGCAGTGAGTGGCATAAATACACTTTTCAGAGCTCACTCTGGCAGAGTAGAGAAAGGTTTGGAGATGGCAACAGTAGGTGAAAGGGCCATGAGTTGGTGTGTAGGCACTAGAAATGGAGGCTGGGGGCTCCGTTTAAGGGAGATTTTTATATACAAATTTAGAGATAAATTGGATGTTGGAATATAAGGTAAAGGAGGGGAAGATTTCTGGCTTGAGCAACTAGATGGTGCCGTTTACTAAGATGGAAAACCAAGCAGGAATAAGGATGGAGGAAGATGATGAATTCAGTTTTGCTCATATTGAGTTGGACTGCTGTGGATCATTCAGTAAGAAACCCAGTAGGATATTGGGTCTAGCTTCAGCAGCGTTTGACTTGGTACTTACCTTCTAACTCCCACAACTCTCCCATCCTTTGACTTCCATGACAGTGAGTCATGCTGATTCTCCCCAAATTTCTTGGATCTCTCTGATTGCCTTTTCTTATCTTTCTCTACCTGTCCATTCACAAGCTTTCACCCTCAAAGTGTATCTCTCTACAGTCTATATTTTTCTTACTTTTTTCTGTGTTTTGAATTGCTTTTAGAATCTTTAGCTCCTAGTGTGGTATATCTTCAAACCTTAATATAATTCTTGGTAATTTCAATATCACTTTGGATGATCCTTTTAGCTCTTTGCTTCTTGACTCATTGGACTCCTCTCCTTCAGTCATCTTGTTCTTTACCCTACCTCAGCCATTCCCTCTCATGATCATTCCTTAGATCTTGTCCTTACAAGGGCCTGCAACCCCCACTGCGATCTCAACTGCAAGACTTTCTCTTTGTGACACCACCTCTATCCTTCGCTGCTTACTCTTTTCTCGTAAGTATCCTTAGATTCCCCATGAAGGACTATAATCAGTTGATCCTGATGTTCCTCAGCCCCTGCACACCCTCACTTTTTTCCTTACCTAGTTTAAATTTCATAGTCACTCTTTTAAATACATTCAACTCCATTGCCTTTCTTTTCCTTTATTTTACTTATTTTCACAACCCCAACTTAAGTAAGATTTAACTGGGCCTTTTCTGTTCTTAGAGAGACGTATTCAACCATGTTCACTAAGATCACTTCAAATTCATGACTGCTAGCCTCAAATAGGCCATTAATTCTAACCACTAATTGTATTATGTTTTCTTAGTTCCTTTATTCTTTTCATTGATGAATATTTCATACTTTCCTCTCTCTCTAAGCCTCTGGTACTTCCTCCCTTTCCTGATGATTTGTCCTATTTTGTTGCGAAAAACAAGCAATTAGAAGAGATCTTCCATGGCCTTATATACTCACTCCATCATCAGTGCGCAGATACCCTGCCTTTCTTCCATCACTGTGTGAGCTGTTTGTGTTCCTAACTGAGGCCAATCTCTCTGTTTAGTTGTCTCCATTCTCTCTTCCCATCCTCTCTCTCCTCCAGGATATCACTCAAGCAATTCTTCCTTTTCTTTTTTGTTAACATTGGTTTTCCCCTTTCCACTGATTATTCCCATCAGCATAGAAAATATTCTTATTTCATCCATGTAAAAAAATATCACCACAATCACGAATGAGAAAACCCTGTTGTCACCCATCTGCTTTCTGGTCTACTGCCCATTTCTCTCCTCTCATAAACAGCAAGAATTCTTCAAAAAGCTATTATTTAGGGCCTAAAATTTCCTTTTTCCTATATTTTTTGGAGCCCTCTCCAATCAGGCGTTTGCCTCCACCTCTCCACTGCTGTTGTTTTGTTAAGATCATCATGGTTTCCTGCTCTGTCCAGTGGTCACTTCTCAGGCCTCTTGTTCTTTCTTGGCAGCAGCATCTGACATAGCCAGTCACTCTCTCTTCCATGATATACTTGCTTCCCTTGGCCCAAGGACATAACCCCTGCCTGTTTTTTCTCTCACCTCGTTGGCTTTTCATTGTTTAGACTTTTTTGCCAGTTCTTTGCCAAGACCTCTTGAGGTTGGAGTTGTCTGGGGCTCAGTCCTTAGATTTCTTCTCCCCTAACCCTAACCCTTATGATCTTGACCAGCCTCATGACTTTAAGTGTCTTTCATATTCTGGTAACTCCCAAACTGATTGTCTCTACCTGGATCTCTTCCATATATTTTTTTCAAAAGTAATACATACTTACTGTAAGACTTTTTCTAAAGCTTTTTGGTTAACTTGAAAATAACTTTATTTGTGTATGTGTCTCCTTGAGTCTTTAGGATCACTTTGCTTCTCAGTTGAGTTACAGACTCCTGTTGCCTCTGGTTTATTTCCTCATTTCTAAACAGGGAAATGTTTACTCAGGTTTGATGTTACCAATGGATAGTTCTTGTGGGGGCCCTTGAGTTCCTGCCACCCCTCACTGTCAGTGTGTTGCTGTTGGTCTCCCACTTTTGGAGCAAAATCTGGAGGAGGGTGGTGAGTGTGCTTTGAGGTCTCTACCCTAATTCTGGAGTTTTGAGGGTATCATTGAGTGAAAAAGTTTGAATGAGATAAGCTCTTCTCTTTTTTATTTTCCTGATTCCTGGCCTAGTACACTACAGGGAATTATAAGTAATTTGTTCCTGGTCTATTAGATTATGAATTCCATGAGGGTAGGAACTCCATCTTAGTATTACTTGGTACTGCAGTACCAAATGCAATTTTTTATTTATGGTGAGCATTCACCAAATTTGTACTGGATTAAATAAAATTGAATTGTTGCTTAGAAGTGACAGAACTGGGATTAGATTCAATCAAGCAACTGTCAGTCAACCATCCTTTTCTTCTGTACCACACTGCAGCACTGTGAGCTCCAGTGTTTTCCTTCTGCTTAAAGAAAATAAATGTAACCCATTTTGGAGCGTGTGGGTATTGTAAATGTGTTTCTGGTGGAGTTTCTACAGAATTCCATTGGGTACCTTAATATAGCAATTTCACAGTTGATTGTGTATGTTTAGTATAAATTTATTTTGTCTT
The DNA here is from genome assembly GCF_041296265.1 of Equus caballus. Lineage (NCBI taxonomy): Eukaryota > Metazoa > Chordata > Mammalia > Perissodactyla > Equidae > Equus > Equus caballus. Next base: position 91,004,500 of record NC_091685.1, on the reverse strand, counting down.
ATTTCCTGGTATCAATTTTTGCTATTTTTTATTCCTTGTGTTGGAAGCAGTGAGGTAACATCGTGACAACAGGTAGTGCTTTATACACAGCAAGACGGAGCCTGGACTTACATTTGATCTGTGTAGATGTAAAACAGGAGCTTTTGCTTAATCGTTGTGTGACTTTGGCTCAGGTTTGGTTGCATGTAACAGAAAAACTCAAAATAAGACGGCTTAAACAGTGTAAAAGTTTGCTTTTCCTCTTGTTCAGGAAGCCTAGAGGTGGTCAGATCAGGGTTGAATATCATGCTATTGGGTGTCAGATCCTGCTCCCTCTTGTGGATGGTTTACCTTCCCAGTCACCTTAGGTCCAAGATTCCCGCTCCTATTTGTCATGTAGCACTGTCTCTTGCAGAACTGCTTTCCACAGGTTGCACACACTACTTTTGCTCACATACCATTGGCCTGAATGGAGTTGCAAGGTTGTACCTCGTTGCAAGGAGGCTGGGAAATTGCTCTCTTATGTTTCCGGACATCCATGTGCTGTTCTAATTCTTGGGGAATCTATTACTGAAAATGAAAGGGAGAATGGCTCTGGTGGAGTGGGGGTCAAACTAGTCATTACTGCTTTCATTAACAATGACTTGATGGATATGTGCTTCATTTTCCTCCCCTCAATTCACTAAAAGTTTTGACTGTCTTGGCTAAGAGTTAGCATTTAAGAACACCATCAAAAAAGTTAAAAGACAAGCCAGCCCTGATGGGCTAGTGGTTAAAGTTTGGCACACTCCGCTTTTGTGGCCTGGATTTGGTTCCTGAGCATGGAACCACACCACTTGTCTGTCAGTAGCTATGCTGTGGCAGTGGCTCATATAAAAGAACCAGAAGAACTTACAACTATACACAGCTATGTACTGGGACTTTGGAGGGGAAAAAAGAAGGAAAGAGGGAGGAAGATTGGCAACAGATGTTAGTTTAAGGTGAATCTCCCCCTGCCAAAAAAAAAGTTAAAAGTTCACTAAAAATTAAGAAAAAAAAAGTGAAAAAACCCACAGAATTGGAGAAAATACTTGCAGATGATACACCTGATAAGGGACTTGTATCCAGAATATATAAAGAACTCTTAAAATAACCCAATATTATAATTCAGTAATTTGATAATAAAGATAAGTAATCCAGTTGAAAAATGAGCACAAGATCTGAATAGACATTTTTTCAAAGAAAATGCAGAGGTGGCCAATGAGCACATGAAAAGATTCTTAACATCATTAGCCATTAGGGAAATGCAAATCAAAACCACAATGAGATACCACCTCGTACCCACTAGGGTGGCTATAATTAAAAAGTCAGATAACAAATATTTGTGAGTATGTGGAGAAATTGGAATTCTTATGCACTGCTGGTGGAAATTTAAAATAGTATAACCACTTTGGAAAACAATTTGGCAGTTCTGCAAAAAGTTAAGCATAAAGTTACCGTATGAACCAGAAATTCTGCTCCTAGTTATGTATCCAAGGGAAGTGAAAACCTTTGTCTATGTAAAAACTTGTACGTGAATGTTTGTAGCAGCATTATTCATAGTGGCCTCCAAAATGGAAACAACGCACATGTCTAATAATGAATGGATAGGTAAAATATAGTATATCCACACAAGAAAATATCATGACAATAAAGAGGAATAAAGAACTAATACATGCTACACTGTGGATGCACCTTGAAAACTATATGCTAAATGAAATGAACCAGTCACAAAAGACCATGTATTGTATGATTCTATTTATAAGAAACATCCAGAACAAGCAAATCTATATAGACAGAAAGTAGATTAGTGGCTGCCTAGGGCTGGGAGTTTGGAGGGAAGTGGAGAGTGACAGCTAAATAGATACGTGTCTTTTCTTGGGGAGTGATGAAAATGTTCTAAAAATTGATTTTGGTGATGGTTATACAACTCTGTGAATACATTAAAAGCCATTGAAATATAAACTCTTAAGTAGGTAAATTTTATGATGTGAATTATATATCGATAAAGCTTAAAAAAAAAGGAACACAGCTGCAAATAAAGACTTAGAATAACTAAAATAAGGCTCTTAAAATGACTATAAACATTCTCTACTTTATGCCAGCCACATTTCCAATACTATGGCCTGTGAAATGATCGTGTCACTCATTTTAGGCTGGCGAAGAGCATTTTGTGTAGGTGCTTTCCTTGTGGCAAGCCGTAGTCTGTCAGAAGGTGCAGCTCTCCTTCCTGAAGGGCGGAATATCATCTCCCTACCCCCGCCCGACAGTTTTGTTATATAACTATCGTGCTTTTAGCTTTCCTGGCATGCTTGCCACATGCCACATTGTGTGACCCCCACACATTTGCTGGATAAATAACTACCATTCTGTGAAGTTCTCCCACACATCACATTCAGGCACCGCTTAAAGAAAATGCCTCCCATTTTGCGCTCATTAGTTTGACATTTCAAATATTATATTTGGTTTGATTTTGCCTAGTTTCTAGTATATCACTCTTGAAAGGATGGCGAGATACTTAGTAAGATCTTTTATAATTCACCCGTTTATATTTTCTGTTGACAATGGGAGGATGAAATCACCTGTATATCTGAAGCATTATGTGTTTTAAGATGCTTTTGCACCAATTACTTTATTTAGCATCTTTGTGCATGGTACTATACTATTTGTCACTTTCAAAGAGTAAGTTCAGAATATGTTGCTTTCAGAAGCCCATGCAATTGGACTGAATAATAAGAAGAATGCTTTCGTGGTACATTAGCTGTAGTAATATTTGTAAGTATTTTATAGTGCATGTCATTCAGGCACCTAAGCAGTCATTGACTGTAGCTCTGAGGATGCAAGAATAAACCAGAAACTAAAAGGCCTGCCTTCAAGGGAGCTCACAGTCTAAGAGGGTTTACGAAGAAACCACAGTTCAGAGGTCTGTCTGAGGTGCTTTCGGTGCCCAGAAGCAATAGGGAATGGGGCTGACTGGGAAAGCTTACAAAGAAGCAGAGAAATCTTGAGAAAATATGTTGAGAGAATCTTTTAAGGGAGAGGTTCTCAACTGTGAGTGATTTTATGTCTGTAAACATTTTGATTGTCACAGCTAGGGTGGGGATGGGCCAGGGCAGGCTGTTGCTGCTGACATCTAGTGGATAGAGGCCAGCCATGCTGCTAAATATCCAGCACAGGACAGTCCTCCACAACAAAGGATCATCTGGTCCAATCTGTCAGTAGTGTCACTGTTGAGAAGCCCTTCTTTAAAGCAGTTGATAAGACAACTCCAACAAATGCTTGTGGAATTGGATGGAATTTTTTTTTCCCCCTCCCCAGGGTCCCAGTATATAGTTGTATATTCTAGTTGTAAGTCCTTCTAGTTCTTCTATGTGAGCTCCTGCCACAGCATGCCCACTGACAGATGGGTGATGTGGTTCTGCGACCAGGAACTGAACCTGAGTTGCCGAAGCAGAGACACTGAACTTTAATCACTAGGCCATCAGGGCTGGCCCCAAATGGAATTTTACAGTTTTCTTTTACATGAATATATTTATGAGTGTATATTTCAGGAAAAAAAGAAAAAAGTGTAACAGCTTCATTGGTTATAGTGCAGGGGATGCATAAAGCCAGAATGTGAAGGGCCCTGTGTGGCTTTATCTTGTCAGAGATGGTGCACCATTCAAGAATTCTACTAAGATTCCAGTGTAGGGAGAATAGGAAAGGAAGTTATTTTTAAAGAATTTAGGTAGAATTGGTAAAAAATGCAGTGGGTAGAATTAGACACAGCATTTCTTGTATATGGGCTTCTGTGTTTCTCATAGAATGTAAGATTTTGCCCTGAGGGTGTTATTGTTGACAGTGGCATACTAAAAGCCGCATTTAATATTGATTCCAGTGTTTAAATGGAAGCCTGAGTTTAAAATGAATTTATTCTTAAGATGCATGCCAAAGAACATTAGAGTGGGTCGTAGAAAAGCTTTTAGCTTTTGTGAGTAAAGCTGTAATGAACAATTGTATACAGGGGTTTTTGTGGACACACATTTTTGTTTCTCCTGGATAATACCTTGGAGTGGGATTGCTGGGTCCATGGTGTGTGTATGTATATGTAGATGCATACATATTTTTTGACTTTTTGGGAAATTGACAGTTTTCCAAAGTAATTTTATCTTCCCACTAGCAATATATGAGAGTTCCAGTTACTCCACCTTCTTACCAGCCTTTGATTATCTTAGTCTTTTTCCTTTGAGCTAATCATGACTAGTGATGTTGAGCACTTTTTCATATACTTTTTGGCCATTTATGTTTCTTCTGTTATGAAGTGTCTTTTCAGATCTTGCTTATTTAAAAAATTATATTATTAGTCTTTTTGTTATTGAATTGTAGCAGCTATTCTAAGTATTCTGGATACAAATCCTGCATCAGATATATTAGTTGTGAATATTTTCTCTCGTATGTGGTTTGCCTATTCATTTTCTTAATAGTGTCTTTTGATGAGAGGAATATTCTAATTTTGATGAAGTTGAATTTGTCAGTTTTAAGAAATTTTATTGGTAGAACTGTCTGTTCTAAGAGATCTTTATCTATACCAAGGTTGTGGAGATAATTTCCCAAATTTTCTTATAAAACCTTTATAATTAGTCTGTGACTCATGAAAATTCTTGGGGTTGTATGGTGTGATTTGTGCAAGTTGAGTGTTATTTATTTTTTCTATACAGATATCTAGCATTTCTAGTACCATTTGTTGAAAAGGACTTCACCATCATTGAATTGTTTTGGCATCTTTTGGTAAATCATTTGACTATGTATGTGTAGGTCTAATTCTAGATTCTCTTTTCTGTTTCATAGATCTATTATTTGTCTGTTCTTTTTCCAATTCCACACTATTATTATTATCGTAGCTTTATAGTAAGTCTTTGAAACCAGGTAGTGTAATTATTCTATTCTTTTTCAAAATTGTTTTGGTCATTCCTGATCTTTTCCATATAAATTTTACAATCAGTTTATTTCTACAAAAGCCTACAGGCCAATTCTATCAATATGGAGACTTAATAATTCATGTTTATGACTTTCTATTTGGTTTTTAATTTCTTTCAGTGATGTTTTATAGTTTTCAATATAGGGGTCAAGGACATCCTTTTTTGAATTTCCCTAAGTATTTTATGTGTCTGGATGTTATTTTTAAAAGTCCTATGTTTTACATTTCCTTTTCCAATATGTGGTTAGTATATAGAAATACTGTTGGTTTTTGTGTCTTACCATATTGCTGAATTGACTTTTAAGTTCTTGTAGTTTCTTTAGGACTTTTTATGTACACAGTGGTATCCTGTGTGAATAAAGACAGCTTTCTTTCTTTCTTTCCAAGCTGTATGCCTTTTATGTCTTTTACTTGTCTTATTGCACTGCCAAGACCTCCAATAATATGTTGACTAGAAGTGGTGGTATTGGGCATCTTGCCTTACTCTTGATCTTAGGGGAAAATCATTTATTATTTCACTATGAAGTGCAATGTTAGCTGAGATGGTTTGTAGATGCCTTTATCGTTTTGAAGAAATTTTTGTTTATTCCCAGTTTTAATTGTGAATAGATGTTGAATTTTGACAAAACATTTCTCAGTGTCTATTGAAATGATCAGTAAATATTTTTCTTGAATCTGTTAATAGGTGAATTGCATTGAATTTTCTAAGTTAAACTAACCTTGCATTCCTGAGATAAACTCTACTTGGTCAGTGTGTATTTACCTCTTTGTATATTACTGTATTCATTTTGGTCATATTTGGTTAAGAATATTTGTATTTATGTTCATGAGGGATATTGTTTGTTATGTTCTTTTTTGTAATGTCTGTGTCTGATTTTGGTGTCAGGGTTATGGTGACTTCAGAAAAGACTTGGGAAGTTTTTCGTCTTGCTCTGTTATTTGAAAATTTCTTCCTTAAGTGTTTGAGAGAATTTGTCTGTGAAGCCATCTTGGTTTGGAGTTTTCTTTGCAGGAAGTTTAAAAATTATGGATTCAATTTGTTTAGTGGGTAAAGGGATATTCAGGTTTTCTGTTTTACTTGTGTTAGTTTTGATAAATTGTGGTTTTCAAGGAATGTATTTATTTCTTATAAGCTATTGATTTCATTGGCATAAAATTCTTCGTCATATCCACTTATTTTCATATCTGTGTTCTGTAGTAATACCTTTTTTTAATGCTTGACGTTGGAGATTTTTGTTTTTTCTTGATAAGTCTTACCTAGAACTCTATCAATTTTATTAATTTTTTCAGATAACTCATATTGTCCATTTTATATTTCATTGGTTTTTGCTTTTATTTTTACTCTTTCCTTTTATTTACTTTTGATTTTATTTTTTAATCACTTCTTAAGATGGAAGAATTGATTTTCCACTTTATTTATTTTTGTGAGGAAGATTGGCCCTGAGCTAACATCTGTTGCCAGTCTTCCTCTTTTTGCTGAGGAAGATTGTTGCTGAGCTAACATCTGTGCCAATCTTCCTCTGTTTTATGTGGGACGCCGCCACAGTGTGGCTTGGTGAGCGGTGCTAAGTCTGTGCTGGGCATCTGAACCCATGAACCGTAGGCCGCTGAAGTGGAGCACATGAACTTAACCACTGCACCACTGGGACAGGCACATCTACTTTATTTTTGAATGTAGACATTTAAATTTATACATTTTCTTCCAAGGTCTGCTTTAGCTTGTGTCTCACAAATTTTCATGTGCATTGTTTTCATTGTAAATCAGTTCCAAGTAGTTTTTAAAATTTTTTATGTGATGACGACATAGGGGTTGAGTTTTAACCCAGGTCTTATTTAGAAATGTTTTAAAAATTCCAAATAATTGGGGATTTTTTACATGTAATATTATTGTTTCTTTTCTACTTTAATACTCTTTTTGTCGGAGAACATACTCTGTATTTTATCAATACTTTGAAGTTTGCTAGGCTTGTTTCATTGCCCCAGATGTGGTCTGCTTGGTAAATTTTCCATGTGCACTTGAGAACAGTGAGTTTTCTGCTATTGTTGGGTATAGTGTTCTCTGTCAGTTAGATTAAGTTAATGGGTAGTGTTGCTCAAATCTTCTATATTGTTTTGATTTTTTGTATTGTTCTGTCAGTGACTAAAGTAAGGATGTTAAAATCTCTATCTATGATTAGGACTTGCCCATTTCCCTTTAATTTTGTCAGTTTTTGTTTCATGTATTGAATATTTGAGCTCTTTTGCTTGCTTGTGTATTCACATTTGACTGCTGTGTCTTCTTGATGAAGTGACCCTTTTATCATTATGAAATGTCTTTCTGTTTCTAATAATCTTTATCTTGAAATCTACCTTGTTGGATATGAATATAGCCATACTAGCTTTCTTATGCTTAGTGTTTACATGGCATATCTTTTTTCATCCTTTTCCTTTTACCTGTCTGTGTCTTTAGGTTTAAACTTTGTTTTTCATAAACAGCATGTAATTGAGTCTTGCTTTAAAAAAACCCCAGTCTGTTTAGCTTTTGCTTTTTAATCAGGGTTTTATTTAATTTACATATAATGTAATTATCGATAAGTATGGGTGTGAGCCTGCCATCTTGGTTTTGTTTTCTGTTTGTTCTGTTTGCTCTTTGTTCCTCCTTTGCTGACTTCTTTTTAGTGAATTGAGTTGTTTTAGTATTCCATTTTATCTTCTCCATTGATTTTTAGTTATGCCTCTTTGTATGTGCATTTTTAGTAGTTTGTCCTAGAGAGTATAACATATTTTTAAATTCATAGTATCTACTTCTAATAAAAAAAATATAAGACGGTTACAACAGTAACTATCCTTTGCCCTCTGTGTCCTTGTTATTATATGTTTTAATTCTACATACATTATGAACCCAATGATACGTTACTACGTTTACTTGATGAATACAATAGTCAGTAATCTTCTAAAGAAATTTGTTTTATTTACATATATATGTATATATATGTGTATGTATGATTTTTTGTCTTTTTTTATGCCAACATTTTTATCCATTCTGAGTTTTTTCATTCTTTTCTGCAGAACTGAGTTTCTATCTCGTGCCATTTCCCTTAAGTTCCTTAGGCTAGTTTAGTTTGAGCATTTCTCGTAATGCAGGTGTGCTAGAGAAGAATTCTTTCATGTTTTGTATGTCTGAAAATGTCTTTATTTTGCCTTCATTTTTGATGGATGTAGAATTCTAGATTGATAGGATTTTTTTCTCCCAGCACTTCAAAGAAGTCATTCCATTTTCTTCAGGCCTCCAATTTTTTTTCTCATGACAAGTCATCTATCTTTGTTATTGTTCCCCTGTATGTTGTCTTTTTCTTTTGCTGCTTTCAAGATTTTCTTTTTATGATGTGCCTAGGTGTGGTTTTCTTTGTTTTATCCTGCTTGGGGTTCATTGAAGTTCTTGGATACGTGGGTTGATATTTCTTATCAGTTTTAGAAAATCTTAGCCATTATCTCCTCAGATACTTTTGCTCCATTTTCTCTTTCTTTATTTTCTGGGATTCCAACTGCATTATGCCAGACCATTTGATATTTGTTTCTGTTGTACCTGAAAGATTTTAATTTATGAAAGTAATTGGGTGATGGCATGGAGAGGCTAATGCCATTGGAAGAGAATTTTTTACTCACAGTTTCCAGGAGAGGAGGGCACACTATACCACACAGGGACACATGGGAAACACCAGGTTTTGGTCAGGAGTCAGGAAGGAGCAAGGGAAAATCCTAGATCAGAGCCTTTATTGGGGTTTCTGTGGGAAAGGCCATGCAGAGAAGGGGAAACAGCTTAGGATTGGCTAGTTTGAATAATGTCATTGGGCTGTAGGCTATAGGGTTAGTTTTTAGTTGTCTGGTATCTGGTCCTGGGATGTTTTAGGGCTGGGTAAATACTGGCTTGGTGTGTGAGAGTAAGACAAAGGGGATGGTTTGTGATATAGACTTGAGATTGGTTGGTTTGCATATATGAAAGTTGTGCTCCTGAATTCTCTGTCACTGTTGTTTTATTTTCCATTTCTTGTGTATAACATTTGTCTCTTTTTAATAGTTTCCATCTCTTTGCCGAAATTCCCATCAGTTTATGCATGTTGGCCATCTTTTACACTAGATCCTTTAACATACACATACAGGCATACCTTGGAGATAGTGTGGGTTCAGTTCCAGACTACCTTAATAAAGCAGATATCACAATAAAGTGAACATTGCAATAAAGTGAGTCACATGAATTTTTTGGTTTCTCAGTGCATGTAAAAGTTATATTTATACTATATTATAGTCTGTTAGTGTGCAGTAGCATTACATCTAAGAGAACAATGTATATACCTTAGTTAAAAATACTGCATTGCTAAAAAATACTAACCATCATCTGAGCCTCCAGCAAGTTGTAATCATTTTGTTGGTAGAGGGTCTTGCCTCAGTGTTGATGGCTGCTGACTAATCAGGGTGGTGGGTGCTGAAGACTGGGGTGGTTGTGACACTTTGTAAAATAAGATAACAATGAAGTTTGCTGCACTGAAATCTTGAACCCTTGGTAGTCATTAATGAGGATTGGAATCAACTTCTTCCAAACTCCTGTTACTGCTGATGTTTTGACCTCCTCCCATGAATCATGAATGTTCTTAATGGCATCTAGAATGGTGAATGTCTTTCCAGGAGGTTTTCAGTTGACTTTGCCTAGATCCATCAGAGGAATCACTCTGGCAGCTGTAGCTGTATGAAATATGTTTCTTAAATGATAAGACTCAAAGTTGAAATTTCTCCTTGATCCATGGACTGCAGAATGGATGTTGTCTTAGCAGGCGTGGAAACGTGTTAATCTCGTTGTACCTTTCCATCAGAGTTCTTGGGTGACCAGGTACGTTGTTAGTGAGCAGTAATATTTTGAAAGGAATCTTTTTCTCTAAGCAGTGGGTCTCAACAGTGGGCTGAAACGATTCAGTAATCCATGTTGTAGACAGATGTGCTGTCATGCAGGCTTTGTTGTTTCATTATTATAGAGCATGGCCAGAGTAGATTTAGTGTCATTCGTAAGGGCCCTGGGATTTTGGGGATGGTAAGTGAGCATTGGCTTCAAGTGAAAGTCACCAACTGCATTAGCCCCTAACAGGAGAGTCAGCCCATCATTTGAAGCTTTGAAGCCAGGCATTGACTTCTCCTCTTGAGCTATGAAAGTCCTAAATGGCATGTTCTTCTAATATAAGGCTGTTTAGTCTACACTGAAAGTCTGTTGTTTAGTGTAGCCCCTTCATTAATTCTCTAAGCTAGACCTTCTGGATAACTTGCTGCAGCTTCTCCATCAGCACTTGCTGCTTCGCTTCGCACTTTTACATTACAGAGACAGTTTTTTTCCTTAAACCTCATGAATCAACCTCTGCTCCCTTCAAACTTGTCTTCTGCAGCTTTCTCACCTCTCTTACCCTTCACGGAACTGAAGAGAGTTAGGTCCTTGCTCTGGATTAGGCTTTGGCTTAAGGGAAAATTGTGACTGGTTTGATCTCTCCAGACCGCTGAAACTTTCTCCATATCAGCAATAAGGCTGCTTTGCTTTCTTATCGTTTGTGAGTGCACTGGAGTAGCACTTTATTTTCCTTCAAGAACTTTTTGCATTCACATCTTGGCTAATTGTTACAAGAGGCCTAGCTTTTGGCCTGTCTCGGCTTTTGACATGCCTTCCTCACTAAGCGTAGTCATTTCTAGCTTTTGATTTAAAGTGAGAGAGGTGAGACTCTTCCTTTCACTTGAACACTTAGAGGTCATTGTAGAGTTATTAATTGGCCTAATTTCAATATTGTTGTGTCTCAGGGAATAGAGAGGCTCCAGGAGAGGGAGAGAGATGGTAGAATGGCTGGTCGTTGTATCAGTCAGAATACATACAACATTTATCAAGTTCCCTGTTTTATGTAGGCATGGTTTGTGGTGCCCCAAAACAATTATAATAGTAACATCAAAGATCACTGATCACAGATCACCATAACACATATAATAATAATGAAAAAGTTTGAAATATTGCGAGAGTTACCAAAATGTGACACAGAGACATGAAGTCAGCAAATGCTGTTGGAAAATGATGCTGATAGACTTGCTCCACACAGGGTTGCCATAAACCTTCAATTTCTAGAAAGCACAATATCTGAAGTGCAATAAAGTGAAGCGCAATAAAACGAAGTATGCCTGTAGGTGTTTTTAGGTTTCTGTCTGATTTTTTCCCCTTTAATATCTGGGCTATTTCTGGATCTGCTTCTCTTGACTGCTTGCTCTCTTGATGTTGGGTTACGTTTTCTTGTTTCTTTGCATGCCCTGTGATTGTTTTGGTTGAATGCCAGATATTGTGTGTAAGAGAGCAGCAGAGACTAAAGTAAGTAATATTTATGCCTAGTAAAGGGCATGCCCATTCTTCTGTCAGACTGCTAATGTGTAGGGCTGTCACTTCAGTTGGCAGTTGAGCTGAGACTGTTGTTACTTTAATTAGATTCTGTTTGTCACAGGCTTCACATGTATTGAGGATGCTTTCAGAGCCTTGTCTGGAAGTTCTCCTGCCCTACCCCTCACACTTAGCACACATACGTCAGGGGGCATCTCTTTCAGCCCTCTTCTCAGATGGCCTCATGAGCACTTGGTGAAGTCCCATGGGAAACAGTTGGAGAGTGGGTTCCAACACTCTTTGTGTCTATGTCTTCTAGGGATTCTGAACTATCACACCAGCCCATACTCTACCTTTAAAACTTTAAAATTCTACTGTTTTTCTCTATGGCTTCCTCTTTGTCCAGCTGCTTCACAAAGGATGAAAGGAGCCATGTGTGTGCCTATGTGTTTGTGTGTGTGTGTGTGTGTGTGTGTGTTCATTTCTCTCCAAGAAAGGGCTTGTTACTTTCTGCATTGTAGTTCTTTAAATTTTTTTTGTGTCTTCAATTCTCAGATAGTTATTTAAAAACAAACCAACAAAACTACTGATTTTATAGGTTCTCCATCTTGTTCTTGTTAGAGAGAGAACAGTGTTCTCTTCGAACCTTCTCCATTCTAAGCAAAGCAATAGTTCTCTAATGATTAATGATTTGACTTCACTTTTTTTGGAGAATATAATCCTACTTCTGACTCTGTCATTGCTTACTTGCTCTATTTGGAACCTCTTTTTGGTGGACAGAAGAAAGAAGTTATTATAAAGTCTTCACCGTTAGTAAACTCAGGCAAATGCTTTTATCATCTCTGGAAAAATGTATGATTCATAGATTTGTGCTTTAAATTTTTTTCCCAGCAACCTTTATGAGAAACTGATTATGACAGCTACATTTCTGTGTTTTGTTTGGCTTTGGCACTTTCCCCTTCTCAGGATAAAATTTAGTGCAGGACTTGTAACGTGCTGGTTTGGTTTTTCACTTTTCCTTTTCAACGTTCCTCATAGAAAAGTAGAGTGTTGCTGATTGTTAACATTGTAAGTTTTGGTAGCTACTTCTTAGTCTTCTCTTTTGATTTCTCTGTTTACAATAACATCTCATTAATTGACAGCTCATCAATGTCTTGTGAATATTTCTTTCCACTCTTACCTTTTTGTATATTTTCTTAATATATAGGCATTATCATCTGTTAGCTAAAATGTAAGGAAAACACTTGTCTTCCACATGCTTTGATAGAACTAGAAAACATGCAGTGGAAAGAGATTTAATTGATACAGGGTCAGATATAGAATACAGATAATAGCTTCTTAGATGCTTCTCATGCGTGAGCCTAAGGGAGTGCCTGATGCATAATAGTATATATTTTTTTAATGAGTGAATGAAAAGAAACTGAGATGCAGATTTAAGAACAAGAACGTATTTAACCCAAGGGTTTCTTTCTTCAGATTTCAATTCTCGATGTTGTGCTCTACAGATAATAATTATGGTTTTAAGTAAAGAAAGACAGACTGCCCTGGCAAGTTGCTCTCTTTTATCAAGTCCATTTTTCTTCATGAAGTTTATACTGTTGTCTTTATATTCACTAGGAATCAGCTTTGCCTTGCTGTGAATTATTCAGAACTTAGCCCAGTGTCTGGCACAGTTTTGATACTAAGATATTAGTGTGGTTGAAATGAATTATTAGATGAAGAAGAGATGGCTGTGTCCTCAGCTGGACCAGTGTAATGCATTGCAGCAATATTGGCTCCAAGAACCAAAAATTAGAACTTTCTCAATTCTAGTTCTAGTTCCAATGAAGTCACTAATGTTGTCACCTTAGCCTCTCCATGAAATGGAGAAGATATAATTGCTATTTCTTTCTTTATGTAAATGTAAATAATCCAGCACATTGTTGTGAAATTTTCTATTCTTTGCTATCTTTATATTCACCATGTTGTCCTACATATTCATTAAATTTTATTAATAAAATATGTCTTTGTTTCAAAAACTAGAGAGTTTTTATAGTTTGGTTTAACAATGAGACGCTATTGTAGTTTTTTTTTTTAAAGATTGGCACCTGAGCTAACAACTCTTGCCAATCTTCTTGTTTTTCTTTTCTTCTTCTTCTTTTCCCCCAAGCCCCCCAGTACATAGTTGTATATTCTAGTTGTAGGTCCTTCTGGTTGTGCCATGTGGGATGCCGCCTCAGTGTGGCCTGACAAGCGGTGCCATGTCCGTGCCCAGGATCTGAACCAGTGAAACCCTGGGCTGCCAAAGCAGAGCGTGCGAACCTAACCACTTGGCCACCGGGCCGGCCCCAATATTGTAGTTTAAAATGTGTGCAGTGTTTCCTAGTCTCATTTTTGCTTAATGATTTCCTAGCAATTGATTATTAAAAAAAGGGAAGAAACTGGAGAATTTAAAATGATTAAACTTGCTTTCCTGTACTATGTTTTATTTTTCCTACAGGAATATTTAGAGGTAGGAGCTGAGTAGACAGGGGATGGCCGTGAGCAGTCTGTGATAGGATGGGAACCCAGCTTTTTGTAATACTAGTGACTGATCCCTTTAAGTAATGTGTTGCCAGTATGAACTGTTCTGAAGAATGTGTAGTGTGATGAAATAATTCTCAAAAGTGGAATTGTTTTGAGTTACCATGTTATTGTTTGTCCAAATGTAAACAGAAATAGAATTCTTTCCTTGTAGGTGATATATTTCTACTTAGTCTCTCATCTTTCAACAAGTTTGTTTGTTCTTTGCTGTATTTCACAAAGAGGGCTAGGTGGCTCCAGTCTTAGTCATAGTGCTTGGAGGCAAGACATATAATAATACTTCAGTTTTTATGCCACTGTGGATTTTTATCCAGACGTAATATGGCTGTTTCATCGGAAGCCTGACAATTGCTTTATTCTCTACTTTGATATCTATAATTTTAGTTCATAACTCTTTAAGCTCTTTGTTGTTCAACACATTTTTCTTGTGTTTCAAGTTACCAGAACCAATGATTCTTTCTCTTATCCAACATCTCTATTTGCTGTTCTATGTGAATATCCAAGCATCTACCTGTAGTAGGTAGTATTTCCCCTTACATATCAGTGGAAAACCTTAGGAGGAAAAAAGGAACTTGAAGTACAAAGCATTTTCTTCAGGCTCAGTGTCAGATTTTGTGTATGTAAGAATATTCCGTCCTTATTCGCTTCAATTGTTTTTGGCTTTCGCTGAATGCCTTTACTAGTATTAATGCTATATTGTAATTGATTTGTCTTTTATTCTTTATCTTTGCAGTGACAGCTTTCTTGCTCATTATTTTGTTGCCCATAGCGTGTAGAAGCACCTCTTGAATATTTCTCAAGTCCATTCATTTCTTTTTCTTCGTTTTGGCCATTCTATCTCATCCTTCACTCGTCTAACAAATCTTTGCAGCCATCTCTTGCCTGTCTTCAATCCCATTTTCCACCCAGTAGCCAGTGTTCAATGGACACCTTTAATCTGGTCATGATGTTGCCCTACTAAAAACCTTCAGTGACGTTTAGGATAAACCAAATCCTTAGTATGTCCAAGGAGGCCCTGCATGCCTCTGTATGCCACCAAGGGCTAGGTGGCCACCAGCCAGCTTTCTAGGCTGCCACCGCAGCTTTCTGTTGTGCCACTCTCCGTCTGGTTTATAGGGACAGCAATGAGGCTGATCCCAGCTCCTCCAAAGTATGCTCTTTCACTCCTGTATGCCTTCTCGGCTTAGGGGACTACTCTGGCCCTATTGCTCCGACATGGCTCATTTATCCTTAAAGCCTCAGATTAAATGTCCCTTCCCCAGGAAAGCCTAACTTCCAGGGTTAGGTCAGGCGCTCCTCTCTTATTCCCATAGCACCTTGAAATCCTGAAGTTGCCTACTGAGACTGGCAGCTGAATTAGCTCGCAGACAAGTCATCTTGACTACATGATTGAACATATTTGAAGTTGAATGCTTTTATATTTGGGCATACATCTTCTGATGTCCGTATCACTCATTCTTTTTCTCCTACATAGCTGGCTTCACTCATTTACAGTTATCTGCCTGACTCCTTTGCAGCACTCTCTACAATTGTAATTAATTGATTATTTGTGATTTGTTGACCTTCTGCTTTCTCTGCTAGTACGTCAGCCCTTCGTGAGCTGTATGCTCGGCCCAGTGCCTAGCAGCACATGGTGAGGTATTCAGTAAATAATTCCTGACCCTCTGGTACAAGACCTAAAGCACAGTAGACACTCAGTGTTTATTGAATTGAATGTTTATAGACCCTGTGTTTGTATTCCCATGGCAGAGGTGGCCATTTTTGGCCTTGGGTCCCATTTTCTCGGCTAATTTTGCCGTTTCTGGATTAGAAAACATGTCAGCTTTCTATTATATTTGCTGTAACATCTTATTTTTCATTTTAAACTTTTGTTTACTTAATCATATGTTAAATGTTTGAATAAATATAATTGTTAGAGAGGTCTCCAGATATTTTTTCTCCTTTATGAGAATGGAGCATTCTTGCAGACCTGAGACCCCCCATGAGTAAATATTATTTTATCACTTCACTGATGTAAAGAAAAACATTCGTGCCATTTGAAGTTTTGCCTCACAATTTTAATTAACTCCCCTGAGCCCAGTGTGGGTTACTAAGAATAAAGGCCAAAATCTTCACGTCCTGGTTGAGAAACTTAAAACAGCCTGGTTGTCTGGGCATCTTGCCTTGATTCTTGCTCCAAAAGGATGTGTGAGTAGCAGAGCTAGAGGAGGTGAAACTTTGGTTCTGCGCTCTGTAGTGCCAAGGTGACGGTGAAGCTGGGCCAGTGCAGGAAGAGTTGGGGTAGACAATAAAGAGCCATTTTGCTGTTCAGGAGTGAGATGGGGAGATTATTGGTGATTTTTTTCCCCCCATGAAGTTCATGGAATGGAGAAAATGGTTGCAAACAAGAGCTTGTCAATTGCAGCTATAGTTACTTCATAGTGAATTTTAAGCAAATAACTTCTTCTCTTATGCTTTATAACCATCATTTGGGGAGAAAGCATAATGCCTGTGGGAGTGAGTGTTGTGAGCTCTGTGTATTCATATTTGGCTCAGTGCTTTTGGAGTACTTTATACTTTATAGTACTTTATAAAAATTGTGGTGATTATTGAATTACAGTTGATTCTTACAGCCTCCTTTACTTGAAAAAGATTATCCAGTAGTTAAAAATGAGGTGAAGTACTGTTATAGGAATGGTAACTTTAAAAAGTATATTCAATATAAAATTAGAATTAATATATATTTTCCATTTCAACCGTCTATTTTTGTTTCCGGTTTTCCATGTTTTACCTTTAATTTCTTGCCAGAAAAGTTTATTTCTATACTTTTGTTCAAATATACAAAATTTGTTTCATTCCAGAAACCACCTGCAGGTTAAGGGTAATTATTAATGGCTTTTCTACCTAGTATTCCCTCCTGATATTGAGTTTTCTGGCAGAATCTCCAAATGTATGAATAAACTGAACTGAGAAAGATTGACATTTGGGCCTGAGGGCCAACACAGGGCTCCGAGAAAATGTGAAGGAAACACACAAAATGGTTAACAGTGCTGTCTTCTTGGAAGTGGAATTGGGATGGGGTGAAAAATGACTTTCTGGTTTTATTTTGTTCATACTTAGGTGAGATTAATAAGCATGTATTTCATTTATAAATAAAGAAGAAAAAGAGAGACAGAGACAAAATAACAATTGTTTGTGAGGATGTGGAGAAATTAGAAGCCTTGTGCACTGTTGGTGGGAATGCACACAGTGCAGCTGCTGGGGCAAACCGTGTGGCAGTTCCTCAAAAAATTAAAAATAGATTACTGTATGACCCAGCGTGAGGGAAGACTTTGTTTCTCCCTACTTACAGAGTACTTCTGTATTTCAGATGTGTGAGTTTTTCCACACCAAGTAATTCTCCCAATTCTCTGTGGAGATCAACTGGATGTCCTATGATTTAACTCAATTCTGACACTAAGCAGAGCTAGTGCAGACCCCACAGATTAAGGGCTCAGTCCCACAAGACTTCCCTCCCCACTTTAGGCTCTAAATGCAAGTCCAGATTGTCACCTGTGCTTTTGACTGACTGGTTATAAATGGAGGGTTACCATGACCCTGTTGGGTTCAGTAATGTGCTGGAACGGCTCATAGAAGTCAGGAAAACAGTTTACTAACTACTGCCAATTTATTATGGAAGAGAGGATTTTAAAGGATATGAATGAACAACTGGGTGAAGAGATATAAAGGGCAAGGTATGAGGGAAGGGGCTTGGAGGTTCCACGTCCTTCCTGGGCACAGCACCCTCCCACCACCTACATGTATTCACCAGCTTGGAAGCTTTCTGAAACCCAGAGATTTTTCTGGAGGCCTCTTTGCGTAGGAATGATTGATTAAATCATTGACCATTGGTGATTGAACTCAATCTCCAGCCCCTCTCTCCTCCCGAGAGGTGTGTGGGGCTGAAACTTTCAAAGGTCTGATCACATGGTTGGTTCCCCTGGCAACCATCCCTCATCCTGAGGTTCTGCGGGTGTCCCCAGCCCCATCTTCTCATTAGTATACCAAAAAACACATCATTTCGGAGATTCCAAGGGTTTTAAGAGCTGTGTGCCAGGAAATGGGGTCAGAGACCAAATATATATTTCTTATTGTGGCACACCCAGCAATTCTTCTTCTGAGTGTATATCCAAAAGAATTGAAAGGAGGGTCTCGAGGAGATATTTGTATACCTATGTTAATAGCAGCATTGTTTACAATAGCCAGAAGGTGGAAGCAACCCAAGTGTCCATTGACAGATGAACAAATAAGCCAAATATGATGTATACAAGCAATGGAATACTATTCAGCCTTAGAAAGGAAGTAAATTCTGACACATACAACATGGATGAAAATGGAGGGTATTATGCTGAGTAAATAAGCCAGTAATAAAAATACAAATGTGATATGATTCCACTTTATAAGAATTACCTAGAGTAGTCAGATTCATGGAGATAGAAAGTAGAAAGGTGATTGTCAGGGGCTAAGAGGAAAGGGGATGGGAAATTGTTTAATGGGTACAGAGTTTTAGTTTTACGAGATGAAGACTTCTGGAGATTGGTTGATCAATACACCGCCGAACTGTGCACTTCAAAATGGTTAGGGTAGTAAAGTTTATGTTATGTGTATTTTAGCACAATTAAAAATTAAAAAAACACAACTTAATCACCACAAAACAACATTTGGAAGTAGGAAAGGAGGTTTGTTTTTAGCGGCCAAGGGATAACCTGATCTGTTACTGGTGTCTTTCAGGCCTGGTGTTTCCCTGACCATGCAGGCATTTTCCGAAGAGGAAAGGAAGCAGTGGTTGGAGGCGCTGGGTGGAAAAGAAGCTGTAAGAATAATCAGTGGTTGAGTTTTATTTCAAATCCTTTAGAGTTGTGTTCATTTTTATGTTATTTTTGCTTTATAGTATTTGGAAAAAGTTCCCTGCTGAAACCGGTGTTTGAATTCATCTTGGAAGCATCCAGTAGTCTAGTAATTTGGCTTGAGGTAGCAACAGCACACATAAGACTGGTATATCATTAGTTTTTATTTTTGGTTTTTCTTGACTTTGCCACTCGGTTTTGCTTCACTTGAGGAAGCCATCTAAATTCTCAATTTCTTCTTTCCCACGGACAATATTTTGGGTGATGAACACAATAAATGCTTGCCGTTCATTTTGATCTCAGTAGAGATGGAACAGTAAATATGAGGTAGTGCAAGCAATATTATAAGTGACTGCTGTAGTTATTTTGCTCGATTTAACAATTTATTGGTTAGCCTAATGGTTTACAGTATTGTGTAGCCTTCGCGAGTGGGCCTCTGTATTCAGGCTGGGTTGAGGAATAAATTAAAGGCAGTGATATAGATGCAGAGGCACTGGAATTCAGGCTGTGTGCCGCTTTATTCAAGCACCACTTTCATTTCGGTAGACTGTTGCCTTTGGGAATAGAGAATTCAGCAAATCATATATTGAGTTGGGGACTAGGTGAGGATAAGTACAGAAAATGCCATAGAACTAATTTAAATAAACTCAAAGTATTATGACTCTAAATCAACTGATAGTGCAGGTACCAGGTGGGCTTATCTGGAAAGCATTTGCCATTTCAGTTGGGTTTAAAAAAAGGGAAAGAGAATGGCTTGCAAAGCGGAAGAGGGTTCCTATATAGTAAAAAGAGAGGTGTCAGAATAGAGCTTGTGAAATGGGCCAAAGGTAGGAAATGGAGGCAAGGAGGCTGGGCAGCAATGCGTGTGGCAGTCCTGATGTGGTGTTTGAAAAATGAAAACCCAAATCACACATTTTGAAAATAGATGCTATAGAGGAGAATGTGTCATTCTTGGGGAAAAAAAGTAGTGATCAGATTTGTGTATCATTTTATTGTATTTGATCTGCATTTAGCCTTCGTAGTTTTGTTTCTGTCTATTCTTAATTTGTCCTTGAAATTTTTAGCTGGGAGTCAAGAGTACTTACAGCATTAATAGTTACCAAGATCCAAAACAGATTATACTAATTCTCTGGAGTAAAGGTGATGCACTGACTAGAATTTAGCTCCCCAGAGATTCCAGAAGTGCTTTGAAAGTGAGTTTGCATAGCAAAAAGATTCCGTGAGTAAGTCATTGAGAGATAGTCTGTCGTCAAAGGCAGGGTAACCTTGCAGACATATATAACCTCTCCTTTAGAATAAAGAGCCAAGTAATTAATTTGAGATACAAAGACAAAGGCAAGTCTGGAGAAAGAAAATATTCAGCTATGTGTTTATGTGGGGACACTGAAAGTGCTGTGTATTTTTTCCAGGTGCCGTGTTTATGTCTTGCAAATAACAGTCAGCGCTAGAATTCTTAGAGGCAGCCTGGAATTATCACTTAGTTATTTCAGATGTAGTTATTTGAATAATGGGTGGGAGTCATCTCTTTCTTAAGTACATATCAGATTTTAGAAATAGTGGTGAAAAAATGAGCTTTATCTTATTGTTTAGAATGCAGCAATTTTTTTTGGTCATTCTATACCTGTAAGGCTGAGCATTTCAAATTTACATAAACTTTCAAAAAGTTTCTGAAGAATCATGGCACTGTCATCTTATTTTTGCTAGGAAGGTGCCCCTTTTTGTTGTTTATCTTGGCATTTGAGCACGAAAGTATATAATTAACCAGTATTGGTGTATTTTTTTTGCATGGTTGTAGGTATGCCTACTTGAATTGTTTATATTGATTTGTTAAAAATATTGTTTCCCCTTTTTCTCTTTTGCTAGCTGTTCCATAGTTTTAATAGAGCCATCGTCCCAAGACCAGAAGGAAGTAAGTGCTAATTCATAAAAATGACTCTTTGTCCCTGTTTTTCATGAGTTACTTTGTTTTCAGTACTGACGGTCAACCTGTTGGTGGGTGCTCACTCTGCACCCTCTGTATGTTGGTCCTCCACATACTATATGTATTCTCTCTTATCCACTGAGGAGCTCCGCAGATTTTCCTGGACCGCTGTAACCTTCATTGATCTTTCCTATCTCTGAGCTTTCTTTTCTTTAGTCTTGTCTTCAAATCCCAAATACTTTATCTACAATTCTCTTTGATATTTCTTCTTATACCCTTAAATGAACACATAAGAGTTTCAGGTATGCATCTTTCAACAGGAAGTTGTAAGCTCCTCTGCATAGGAGCTGTTTATCAGGTCTCCTGTTCCCGGCCCCTGTCACTTCCACCCTTGATGTTCTTTATCCTTAAAGTCTCTGAGTATAGGCTATGCAAATACTACAGCATTGTACTTTTGAAAATAATGACAAATAGTGACCAAACATATTGAGATATTCTAGGATAATGACCTTCACATGCATTGTATGCGCTAGAGGAAAATGAAGTACTGCCTAGCTCTGTGCTCTTGATTTTTACTGAGATAAAGTAAAAATCTGACCAAACTTGCTGGATTCTTTATTAATCTACTTTTGATATCTTTGGAGAAATTAAGGCTACATTTATCAAATGTCCATGGTTTGGAAACATTACGTTATGTAACACGTTACATAATTATCATGATGTGTCTGTCACTTGAGCCTATGCTTGAATGAAGGACATCTCCTGTAGCCTGGCCCTGGACATTGACAGGGTGCTATGGAACCTTGTAAATCGACCAGAGCACCTTCTTAATGTCTTCTCACTTGTCTTTCTCCTCTTCCTCCTTCCTTTCTTTCTTTTTCTTACCTGTCTTCATCTTTCTTTTCTTTTCTCCTTCTCTCTTTCCTTTCTTTTCTTATATTTTATAGAAAAATGAAAGCATGCCCTTTTTGGGAAAAATAGTTTTGCTAAGCAAAATGTTGTAAATAGTGGATCCTAAACAGTACACCACTGCCCAATTTTCCTCATTTCCATTCTCTTCAAGCTTAGCATTAAACCTGCAAAGTTCGCATTCATGGATTGTTCATTCTATCTCCTCTGAGAGCCAAGAATTAGTATTACTAGTTCTGAATACAGAGGAAAAAGCATCCGCTTTCCCTGATTTCATTTTTGAAACAAGAATTGTCTTTTATTAGGATATTCAAATATGCCAGCCTAATCATAGGCAAACATCTATTAGAGAAAAATATGAAACTGTATTTTCAAAACAATCTTTTCTACTACATGAATCATCTGTTAAATTCATTATGAAAGTCAAATATTATTTTAAACACTTAGAGAACAGTATAAAATATGAAATTTTTTTTCAAGCTCATGGCCCAAATAATACTTTTAGAAGGTGTTTCTTAAGTTTCACCCCCAGGTTAAAAAAGGAAAAGGTTGTTGTTAATTCTCCAATTTTCAGGTAATTTAAAGATCTTTACTCTTAAATATAATTTTTAAAAAAACTGAGCTGTTGTTGAAATTTTGGCAAAATTGTATCTTAACTATTTCTGGATAGCTTCCCCTAAAGATTTGTATCACTTTTTCCTCCACTGTTTAAAAGAAGTTATATTTAATACTTTAAAAGTTATTTTAGTTTTTGGGTGGTGAACATGATGTAGTCTACACAGAAATTGAAATATAATGTACACCCCACATTTATGTAATGTTATAAATCAGTGTTAGCGCAATTAAAAAAATTTAAAATCTCAAAAAAATTTTAAATTATAAATTTATTTATAAACTTGGGAATAGATGTCCTAATATTTCAGTAAGTGCCTCTCTAAATGTGTGAAATTTTCATTTACATTATTTAAATACATAATGGCCGTTAGCTTTCTTTTTTTAATAGTGAAATAAAAATTAGATTGATTTAAATAATTTTTTCCTACTTTTTGAGGAAGAGAAATGTAATTAATTGTGCCCTTAATATTTTATAACTGTATTTCTTTTAGGTGCACAGTTGGATAAGATGGGATTCACAATTCTCAGAAAATGCATCAGTGCAGTTGAAACACGAGGTAACACGATTGTCTGAGTTATTTTATTCTTGAAAGTCTATAGGTATGTAAAATCTGAGTCATTTAAAATACTTATTGCATGGTTAGGTGTTGTAGAATGAGATACATTAATGCGCAATGCACATTCTAGATGTCAGAGATTCAGAGATTTGTCCTACTATGACAGGATGGGATTTTCCTTTTTATTTACTTATTTCTCCCCTGCATTGAAACATGAAGTCACTGCTGAAATGAGAATTGTTAGAAGAATCAGCGGTGTCGAACAGCCAGTGTTAATCACTTTTATTCATTCACTATTAAGATATTTCCATCTTCCATTGTCAAATTGGCCTCCATTTAAAAAAATCAGTTTCATTCAGGTGTAATTTACATATAGTAAAATTCACTGACTTTGACTGTACAAGTTGAATTTTGACAAATGTATGTAGTAGTTGTGTAACTACCACCACAATCATAAAAGGTTTCTATCTCCTTCCAAAATTCCTTTGTGCCCCTTTGCCATCAATCCCACTCCTTCCTTGGCCCGTGGCAACCGCTGAGCTGCTTTTTATCACTCTAGTTCTGTTTTTTTTTTTTTTCTTTAGCATTTTATATAGATGGAATCATGCAGTGTGTTGTTTTTTGAGTCTGACTTCTTTATTTAGCCTCGTGCTTTTAAGATTCGTCTTCTTGGATATATTCTTAGCTCATTTCTTTTTATTGCCAGGTAGTATTTCATTATGTGTGTATACTGCAATTTTTTATCCATTCTTCTGTTGATAAAAATATTTGGATGGTTTCCATTTTAAATTTAAAAAGAAAGCTAATTTCGTCTTCAACCAAAAGCTCAAAGGCATTTTCTTTAGAGTCCCTAAGGAAAAATAGGGACTTGACACTTTGCAGCCATGCCAGCAGACTTTGGAGAAACTAAATATTGAATATTGCAAAATAGACTCTTTCTGGAGGATGAATTTCTCATTGTTTAGAGACCTAGTGAAGTATGAATAAATCGAATATTTCATTCACTCTTCTATATTGTATATACCAGTTCTACTTTGGATGACTTAGTGGGATGAAGCATTTCATTCATGTTTTCTGTGAAAACAAAGTCTTTGTTATAAAGCCAGGACTACCACCTGTGAAATTAGAGTGCTGGATAACAGATGAATACGAGCTCTTTTATGATTTGGGGATTTGCCCATTGATAATAAAAACCCAAGCCACAGAAAGCCTTTTCTCCCATGCTCTCTTACAGCGACAATTCAGTCTGTGACAGATTTTCATTCATTTCAACCTGCACTAACTTGAGCTGACAAATTTGTTCATTTCCTAGTGCTTCAAAAATTTCCTAAATTTAGAAAAAATACTGTGGTTTTTATATCTCTCACTTCATCATTCATGTTTCTGTTTATCTCAAGATCCTGAAGCAAAGAGCCTTAATTGTATCACTTGCATGCTTATTATTTTGATAAATTATTTCTCAAAAAGATATGTATTATACATACCTGCTTTTGCCTGAACAGATAAAGATCAGAATGCTGTCTGATTGGTATATGTAATTTTATGAGGTGTTATGTACATTAAATGGAACACATATACTAGAATCTGCGTGTATTGAGTGTATTTTTATTATAAATATATAAATTGTTGGATGTTTTTGACAGAAGGAGGAGTCTACATATTTTAAGTTAGGTTTTCCCATTTAAAAATAAAAAACAAAAAATATGTTTTTCTTTTGAAATCTCTTATTCCTTAAGGTCTTCCGTTACTGAAGCCTTTGCTTATATGGAGTTAATAGACTAAAAATAGAGTTAAAAGAATCAGTGGTCGGACCATATTAATAAAAATGATGAGGAACATTGTAGAATCTCTGAGGCTTTTGTCCTAGATTTGGAAGTTCCTTCAAGGAATATTGCTCTTAAAGATTTCCCTCAAATCAGCTATCATGGCTGTTGATCTTTTATTATGCTCCAGGTGTTATTGCCTCACTTTTTTCCATCAGTCAGGATAAAGCTAGTTTATGTTCTTGTCACAAGAAACCCACAGTCTCTGTGGCTAAAACAATAAGCTTATTTTATTTCTTAAGCATTGGTGAAGGGGCTCTGCTCATCACTGATACCTGGGCTTAAAGGTTCCTGGTTGCCTTTGCAAGCCAACCGAGTTAAAGGTACCTAGTTGCCTTACCAGAGGGAAACGGCTCTTGGAGGGCTTTGGACCAGTGAGTGAATGAATGTTCTGGCCTTGAGGTGAGTTACATGTGCTCACAGTTAATTGGGCAGAAATAGCCAGATGGCCCCACTCGACCCCAAAGAGTTTAGGAAGCACAACCCTCCCATGAGCCTGGAAAACACGTAGAGAGCTGGAAATATTTGATGACTAGCATTACTGTGTGTACTTCGTGGGTCTACATGCCTAATAGCCAGAGCCATTTAATGAGATCTGATTGAAGAATTATTTTTAATCACTGTTTTCAGTGTTAAAGCAGATAGTGTACCGTTTTCCTACCTTGTTCTTTTAAAAATGACATAAAAGCTTTTCTTTTTCTTTAAAAATAACCCGACCTAAACCCAAGCAAACAAACAAACAGAAAAGTTCTGAAGAAAATTGCACAATGTTCTTTTCCTTCTCTCGGTAACAGGCGACTTATCACAGTTAAACCCTCGTTCTGATCTGAAGCCACTCAGTTCATCGGTATTTATTGAGCAATCACAGGGGATACGTAGCCTTGCCCTAGGCCTTTGGGATTCATATTGAAGGTTGGTAGCATATAATCCTTGATCCATTAATGGTAGACAAAATATAGAGATTTGAAACAATTTAAGTATACAAGATAGTAAAATAAAAGTGTTACAAGTTTGCATAGATTAAGAGAATTTGAATGCATGTTGATGGATTGTTGAGTATTGATGTTAATCGAGGAGTATGTTTAGGAATAGGCTTCCTTGGATTTGAAGGATAGGAAAGTATATTTTGGCATTTAGAGAATCCTCAGCAAAGATGTGGAGACAGAATGTGACAGAAACAAGCCAGACTTGGCCAGAAAGGAAGCATGAAGAAACAGATTAAAAGCAGGTACTTGGGTATTTGCATTTAAATGTGAAGGAACTGGGTAAGTATTAGGGGGTGGTGGAGAAGGGAGTAGCAGGCTTAGAAAGGCAAGTATGAAAACTAGAATTGGCCGTATGTGGGATGATTTGTGCAAAGGAGCCCCAGAGTTCTGCCTTGTTTGGAGTATTCCGTAGAGGAGGTGGCTGATGGAGGGTGATGGGTTTGGCAGTGGGTTTAGATAGCACAGATACATCTGAGTGATTTAGCAGATGAAGAAGTAGGTTGTGTTCAGCAGTTGGTTGTACATAGAAGATTAGAGTTCTGCAAGGAATTTCACCTTCAAACTTTGGTTTGGGAAACAAAGGATATTTGAGAAACTTGGGTCCCAGGCAGACTTGATGACAGATAGCAGGATTACTAGGGTGCTTCTTGAAAATGCAGATTCCTGGGCTCAGTCAGCTTTATCAAATCCGAGTCCTTTGTAGCTGGGCCTCTGCTGTAGACAGTGAGAGCTCCAACAGGAGTAGTCAAGTGGAGAGAGGAATTTTCTCATCTGCTTTTAGAGGCTAGAAGAAGCCACGTGGGCTTTCCTGAGACAATAGAGTTTATCAGGTCTGTGAATCATGGATCCATGTAGCTTTGGGATTGCGAGAGTGAGCAGGGTAGAAGTGTAGGGTAGAACTTCCATCCTAAAAAGTGAGGTTGAGAGAAGAAATAACAAAATGGCTCAAAGTGGGCGAGTTTCAGTGTTTCAGAAGCCTAGGGCAGTTCAAATTTCAGACACTTTGTAGGTGAACCCAGGGTAAATGCAGAAGTGTTCATGACACCTCTTGGTCACTCATCCTACTGCTTCGCTTCCAGCCCCTCTTACTTGCTCTCTCTGTGTGACACCTAGTTTCTGGGGCCCTGGGGTAGTGTGTCTCTTTGTGGGAAAACACCTCATCATTCTCAATCAGTTTTACTCAACCTTTCCTCCATTGTCTTGGCCCTGCCGAAAACAAAATGTTACTGTGCAGCCACCATGATCTGTGACTCTCGTGATAGGGTCTGCTGTTCGCCTGCATCTCTGGACGAAGATGAGGGGCTCATTCTTTTCCTTTGCTCTCTTGGGCCTCTGAAACACCACCAACTCAGGGCTTCCCTAAGGAGCCAGCACATAAGCTGAGTTCTAAAGGATGAGAAGGAATTGTCCAGGTGCACAATGCAGGTTGTCAGAAGGAAGGATTTGGGCAGAGGAAAGAGTGGGGGTTGAAGTGTAGATGTTTGAAAGAACATGATGCATCTGGGCCCTAAGAGTCTTTAGACAAGACCAGAGGGATGGCACAAGAGGAGTGTGGGAGGCAGAGGTGCTTGGATTGCTCCACAAAAGGTTTACCTCTCCGCGGATCAGTAGAAGTTGTCAAGGTTTATGCTCCGCAGTGGTGCAGTATGATAGACGTTTTGAAAATATTCTTAACCTCTCATACCCGTAGTTCCTAAAAGAATGTAACTAGGAAGTTCATTTACACTGCTTACCCCGACCCATGTTTGTGAAGATAAAACTCATTTTTGTACAGAGTAGATATTCATTAAATGTATTTCTTTGTTTCCTCTTTCCCCTGGATTGTTTTATTTGTGAAACGTCCATCTTCCTCATTTGGCAGTTATATTTGCCTGGTATTGTTTGTATTACACATATTTATTGTGTTTCTAGAACTTTATTGTCTCCTTGGAGTGGAGACAATGTCTTATTTATCCTTTGCTTGCCTCTTTTCATTTCTAAGTACAGTCAATGCCTTACACTCATAGTATGCACTCAATCAGTAATTGCTTTTTGCTTGAGTATTCAGAGAGTTGACTAAAATGCCACGTTGGCAATATTATGTGTTCCAAGAATTTGTAAATTTATTGGAAGAATTTATTCTTCTACTTGTGGTTGGAATTAATACTTCCAATTAACAAAAGTAGGATTGGTTTTCACTCCTTTATGAATTTGTCAACATCTGTCTGAATTATGGGGTATATTTTCGACATAGATAGAAAGGTACATCATGTTATGTGTGAAAGAGTCTTAAGATTTCAGAGCTTGGAGGGTTATTGCATAATTTCCTTAGGTAAGTAACTCCCCTTCCTATAAAGGAACCACCTCCCATGCCAATTATATTGTCTTTTTCTGGAAATGCATGATACCTAGTTTTTCAGGTGCATGCATTGCAAAATATGCAAAAACAAAGTAAGACTGTGTTGCTTAAAACTTCTTTTAGTTGCTGTTTTTTAAATAGTCATCATGATTTAAAACTAAATTTGTATGCCACTTTTGTTTATGAAGTTTCTCTTAAAAAATCTTCCATATGTGAATAATTTGAATATTCACTTTAATTTCTAGAGTATGGCATTAAAACGTCGGTCTAGGCAAGCTGTCAGTTATCAAATTCAGCATTGTAACAAGCTGTGAATTCATGGGATAGAAGTAGGAAGCCACATCTAAGATGTGACAGTCTTTGATTTGTCACATGTAAAAGTGAATTTCCCTTTGAAAAGCAAAGTTTTAGGTTTTTGGAAAATCTTTCTGAAGTTGGCTTGAGGAGTTTTCTGCTTCCAGAGCACTTCTGGAATTATATGGGGTCTTAAGATGGGCCTGGTAGAAGATGACAATGTATAGTTTCAGTATTAATCTTTGTGGGAAACAAGACACCCAAAGTGAACTTGCAACATATTTTATCGTGATTGCACTTTAATCTTAAACTGCCAAGGGCAAATTATGTGCAAAATGAAGAAAGTAAAGAACAGCTGTCCCCAGGAAATTTACAGCAAGTAAACTAGAGTTTCTCGCTCGCTCCTGTCTCTTTTTTAATCAGAATGGGTGTGAGATGAGTGTGGGTGGATACAGAGGACAGTCTTACGTGGGAGGGAGCTGAAGAGTCTTGTGGTGTCTGCAGAAATGCAAATGCGAAATTGAAATCCTAAATCCAGGCAAGTCAGGACTGATAATTCATTTTCTCAATTTGTAATCTTCCTTGTTTTAAGAATAAATAAGCTTTCAAAGCTATTAGCTTCCACATGAATGGTTGAGTAAAATTAATAGGGACAAATGGTTAAACTACCTTGCTACAGAGCAGCATGCTAGGTTTTGTGTGTTTGGTTCAAATTTTGAGGAGGTCTGCGGCATTTGGTTGTAAGGCTCTTTGGAACTCGGCATAGTGGTGCAGAACATAAGCTCAGAAGTCAGCCTTGACTGGAATCTGTTTCACCACTTATCACCTCTGCAACCATGGCAAGTTAGTTACTTAATCTCTTGTGTCTTGATTTTATCGTGCTTAATATGGGATGATGGTAACATCTCGATAGGCCCGTTGTAGCAATGAAAAGAGAATAATGGGGACATTGGCATATATTGAATGCTCAGTCAATATGAGTTGCTTATTTAGAGACAAATCTATTAATTGAAGCCAATCATAATTGAGTAGTCCCATTAGTTGATTCAAGTTTCTGGGCACACTGAGAAACTTTGTTTAGTTTTTTAAAAATAGTAATTTACATAGAGAAGTAAATCACCTGAGTTCATTTAGTAATTTTCTGTGGCTCTTGTAACAAGCAGCAAAATTAACTGGTTTGGCTTTCAACTGATATTCCTGAGTGCTTTGTGGATACTTGAGCAGTAAAATGGCCAGGGGGCAGTGAAGAAAAAGAAAAGGCTCAGAAAGAAGACCATAGCTTTTAGATTATTTCAGGCTTTCCCCAAAAAGAGATCATCCAGGGTTGCCCTAACATTGATTTAGTCCCTGGTGCCAAAGCTGCTCTGAGGGGGAGAGGCAGGTGGCAGCAGCGAGACACCATTACGACTTTTCTAATGTTCTGATCTCTGTAGAGAAGGGATGAAAGGAGTCTTGCAAAAAGCAGCAGCCAACTTTTGCCTTGAGTTTGAGTCTCTTTTCTGGTTTATATAAGTAAAATGTTTTAACTAAAACTTGAGCTACATGAGTGATGAGTTTGAAAATAAAATGTACTTTTATTTAGCTATCCCGTCTATTGCAGCTTACTTTAATATGTAACCTATTCCTGGGCATGCACATGTTTGGTGGGATTTAGTCAAGATTTTTTGGATGTTTCTTGCAGGAAAGATACTGGAGGGAAAAATGGTTGGAGATATGGTTTCTATTTTTAAAGATTCACTTGAGTCTAGTTTCAAGACAGTGATGGCTCTGGGATTTTATGCTACTTTCATGTGAACGAGTTATCCTACATAGTTTCATGGATGCTAGTAGAAGACACAAGGTTCCTGGATCAGAGATGAGGGACAGTTTATTACTCTCAGGAGCTACAGTATTGCATTTTGTGCTGGTTCCCTGAGCCTCATTTCCCAAGGGCACTGCAAAGAGGGCCAGATGATATTTGAACACACAGGGGCTTGTGTTACAGGAGAAAAAACTCTGAATCTAGGAAACTTGACTCTTTTATCATGGTTGGCAAGCATGGCTGCCCTTTGCTCTGAAGGGAGACACTATCTCTATTTTCCAAGGCTGCACGGAAACCTGCTCTTTGCTCCAGAGGGAGATTCTGGAATAGATGGTGTTCACTCACCCTGGGGGGTTGCTGGCAGAGGTAGGTGGGTGAGTATGACGTGAGAAGATGTTCTGTGAGTAGTCGAGGCCAGAGTGTGGCAGATTCCAGGTGCTGTGCTGCATATTTGCCTCAGTCCTGTAGGTAGTAGTGAGACATTGACAGATTTGAGCAGGGGTGTGTTCAGATCTTTGGCAGGAAGTGGAATTGATGGGAGCAGGGTATGGGGTGGGGGAGAGATGGGAAGCCGGATGGCTGGTTGGATTTTAGAAATAATCCAAATAAGAGATGATAGAGGCTTAAACTAGAGGATTGGCAATGGAAAGAAGGGGATGGATGGGAAGAGACTTGGCAGAAAAACAGAATCCTGTGACCTGTTGGATGTAGGAGGTAAGGGAAAGGGAAAAGTAAAATCTGACTGAGATTTCTAGTCAAGGTAGATGAAGACTTCCTTGGCCAGGACAGAGCATGTAAGAGAAGCAGTAGGTTTAGGAGGAATGTAGATTGATTTTGGATATCCTGAAGTCAAAGTACCTGTGATATTGTCAGAAATAGAATGAAGGCAACAGGGGAGATGTTGGGCATCATTTTCAGAGAGGTGAAGTTTTGAGTGTTAGAAAGTCATTCCAGTGGATGATGAGGTAAGAAGATAATGAGGTAAAGGGCAGAATCTTTGGGGATCTTTGCATGTAGGGGATGAGAGGAAGAAAACTAATGAAGGAGATAGCCAAGGGGGTAGGAGGAGAATCAAGAAAGTGTGGTGTAAAGGAATCCACAAGAGGGGAGATTCCAAAGAGGAGGAAGTCCACTGTGTCAAATGCTCTAGAAAGTTCAGATAGGGAGAGGACCAAGAAACAACCATTGGGTTTAGTGGTTGGGAAGGCAAGAACCTAGAGAAGAGCCAGGTTGTACAGGTAGTATTTCTTACTTGTTATTCTTACAAGAACCCTATGAGACAGTGGTATTTCTCCATTTTACTTGAGTAAGTGAAGTGAAGAGACTTGCTTTGACTTGTGTGAGTCTCAGAGCTGGAAAGCAACATTGTACAACTCAAATCCATCCCAGACTGAGTTTTTTGATGCTGGTGCTCTTAACCACAATGAACATGAGGAGGCTCTATCGGCTGATCTTCTGAGGATGTGAGAGATGAAGCAAGGAATAAAGAGAAGACAAATCCACCATCAGTTCAAGAAAGATTTGCCCCCTTTGCTGAGAATCTCTGTAATACCTTGGGAAGTCTCTTCATGGCAGACATAATGTCAGTGTGGAATCTGTATCTGATGACATTTAAAATCCTAATAAATGGCATTTTATGTTTTCTGAATATTTAGTGTACTCTAGCTCACCCAATCTCTACAAGACTCAGTAGATAGTTGAGAAGATGTCCTCTTTATTAGACTCAGATGCATATGAGGAATCTGAGGCTCAGAACAAGTTCAGTAAACCTGTCACAGTTCATCCAACTAGAAAGTGGCGGAGCTGAGATTAGGATCCTGGTCTCCTGACCCTAAGTCAGTATTTTCCTATGGCAGTAGAAGTAAGGTGAGAGGAAGAGTTGGTTGACAAAGCAACTTAGTGGTAATAAGGGAAGCTGAATTCTGCCAGAGGGCTTGAATGCTGTGAGGTACTCCTTTCCCCAAGGTTCACGCTGAGGAAGGACAGAGGGAAGGGCAGGTTGAATGAGTCATAGCTAGTGCCTTTGTTCCATCCTGAGACAGCTAGGCTTCAGACCTCTGGGGAGCGTTTGGGACACCAAGTGTTACTAATGAAGGAGGAGATTCTATGTTATTCTGTAGCTTTCCTCTTGCCCCTATTTAAGCACCCTGCCCACTGGCTTGGTACAAGGAATAGTAAAAAGCGGTTGGTTGTCTGGTCTGAAGCAAAAATTCTTTCTCTTGTGTTGGCTAGAAACTAGACAAGAGGCCATCTTCACAGCGTATTGGCAATGTACAGTCCATTCTGACCCTAATACAGAGGTAGCAGCTAATAAACCAAATACCCTTTGTATTTGAGACTTGGATTTGAGATGATGAGACTTAGAGTCAAGCCTAGATTTGTCTGAAGAGTCTTGAAATTATCAGTACTTCCAGAAATATTGGCTTAGACCTGAAATTGGATATTTGCCTTGTGCTTTTTGTGTACTTCTTGCTTGTGCTGGGATGGGAAGCAGTAGCAGAAGTGGATGTGACGGGCAGCCTCGGTAGGCACAGCTGCCCTCATTGTGCCAAGCTGTTGGACTTCTGAGCTCAGTCTCTGGTTGGTTTGGGTGTGGGAAGACCATGTGAGTGAAATCATAAGACCTTCCCTGAAAGTGTCTGCTGGCGGGGAGGCTATTCATCATACTACAGAAATGGATTCATATGAAAAGACTATGTGAGGGCCAACATGAAAGTGAAAGCAAGACTTCACAGGAAGGGAAAATGCAGATTACTTCCTGGCAGATAGTAGCGGTCTGTCATGTTTTTCTGTCTGCTGCCCAAATAATTATCATCCTGGGGAGAAATTCCAAATGTACTGGTGAAGGGGAATTTTATATTTTCCGTGAGTCATCCATATTAAATAAACTTTGACTCTCTTCCCAACATGTGGTTTATTTTATGAAAGTGGACTGTAGACTACATGCCCTTGGTTAGGGTGACTTTTATATGTCTTGTGCCTGGCTTTTTGATATTAATTTTTATTTTATGCTACAATTAAAGTGTTTAATGAGTGCTGGGCATGTGAGGCTCATGCAAATGCTTTACGAACATTATCCCCTTTAATTTTCACAACAGTCTCGTTCCATCATTACTCTCATTTTCCAAATAAAGAAGCTGAGACAGAGATTGAGTAACTTGCCAGGTCGCACAACTGGGAGAGGCTGGAGGTAGAAGTTTCCAGGATATCAGTAATCTCGATAATAATTTATATCTTACAACCTTAACAAATCTGTGTTTCCAGGATATGCTCTTTTTTTTCTAATGCGGGCCCCAAGATCTAGAAAGGTTAAAATGTTACTGAGTATCATTTTGAGCTGCTTATCTTTGTACAGCTATAATCTTCTAACTGTGCTCGTGCTTAGAAATTCTCTTACCCTGCTTTTTGAAGTACTTAATGCATTGTAAGTGTTAAAAACAGTGCATTTTTTTCTACCAAAGTTTTAGAATTCTGTAATTATATAAATATAGTATCTTAAATTTATGATGTCAAATGTTATTGTCACTTTCATGGGACACAGCAAATCATTCTTGGTTTTGTCTGCTTATATTTAAAACTAATTTAATATAAACATGCATTTTTTTTTTTTTACAGAACCTTAAAATGTTATGAATTGCTCAGTATCTTGGAAGAGTATCTTTGTGTATGAACCTGTTTATTTTTGTGTAACTCAGCACAGTGGATAACCTGGAAAGTGTTTAATATACTTACACAGACACATAAGCATAGTGCTTATTGAGGATTAGTTATAAATGTACGGTAAAGAACACATCAAATTTTTGTAATTCACCTATGACCTGGAACAATATTCATGAGCCTCGTCATTGCTCTTCTTTGAGTCATCTTTATAGCACATCATTCTTAGCCTTGTTGCTAGATGTTCCCTCACAAGTTTTTCCTAATCATTTTGCCTATAGTGCTTTTTTCCTTTTATTTTCGAGAATCTCTCAAGATTAGTTAATATTTACAATTATGGTTAACATTTGTATGTATATAAAATTGTATGTTTGTTCATTACATAGCCCTTAGGAGAATTTGTCTTTGCGGTGCTGGTGGGATATGTATATGTATATTTGTATTTATGCATGCACATGCCTCATTAATAATGACATGTTGCAGACTTTTGATGTCAATCTTGTGAATGTGAACATGAGCATTAATGACCTTTCACCTCTGTCGTCAACACGCACAAGTGTAAAGAAGCAGTTCACCTGTTCCACAAAAATTGATCAATTACCTCATTGTATCAAGCACTCTGCTGGTTACCAGATGAAGGCTGAATGAATGTTCATTTACAGACCCATGGAAGTTGATTATTTATTTCTGTAGAATCCTACAGCTGGAGAATTTTTTAAAATAATTTTTTGCCTGTTACCATCAAAAGTATTTATGTTCCACTTTGAGCTTTACTCCTTAATGCTATCGCTATCTTTTCTAGTTATAAATAACTTTTTCTGTCTCTCTTTATTTTCTTTCCATATTCCTTTACTCATCAACTTATTAATCATGTATTCAGTTTATTCATTAATTTATTCAGTTCATTTGTTAAATGTTTACCCTGTGCTGAGGACCATGCAAGGTGTTAAGAATACTGAGCTACTGGGGATAGAATCTACTCTTGAAGCCAAAAAAGAGAGGAAAGACTTTATGGCTGGGTTGGTCTCAAGTTGCTCTCTCTTTTAATTTTAATTCTCTTTTTAATTTTACCCTGTGTCTTCACTTTTTTCTGTCTTTGTGCTTAAAATATACTGTTTGCAATAATTTATATGAAATTAACAGGAAATAAAATGTTATATAATTTCCAGCCTACCTTCTCATTTATTTACAATTTCTCCTTCCTTTCATTTTGTATTCATCTTCTCCCTGTTTACCTTTCCTGTGTGTCTGTGTGTCTGTATCTGTGTCTGTATGTAGGTGTGAGTGAATTACCAGTCTTTTCTCTCCGGCTTCCTTGACTCTAAATGCCACTTTGTGTTTTCTTCTTACCACATTTACTTGCCAGTTGCAGCCACTCCAGCCTTTGCCTCCACCTCTATTGTTTAACTGAATTTATCCACCCTTTAGGTTTTATTTTTCTCTTGCATCTAATTATTTTATTGTTCCACAGTGTCTCTTCTCTTTTGCTTCTCTAGCCCACCTACAGGGGCCTCTGGTTGCCCATGGGTGTTCAGTAGTTCCGTGCAGGTGTTTTCTGGAGCTGAATAGACTCTGGCTCTGGTAGCATCCTTTGGGTTCTGAGAGGGAGACGGCTGGACAGAGATGATGATGAAACTTGACTGATTCCCTTCTTGACCCTCTCCTCAAGGAAGATATGGGTAGTGCTCTATGACCCCACTGTGTGAGATTGGAGGAGACAGGTGGTGGGAAGTCAGATGCATTTGATTTCACCTTATCCACTTTGCCCAGGGACAGCTGTCGTCCACTACTCATCACTGTAATGGAGAGCACTTACCTTTTCTTTACTGCCTATCAGAACCAATCTGATTTATTAAAAGAAAAAAAATCTTTGGGCCTATAAACACTTTGATCAGTTTACAAATTTTTGTCAAAAATTAGAAAGTGTTGTAGTAATGATATCTATCAGTGAGCCTTGATATTCTGAATAAGTTTTAATAACTTGAATATTTTAACTTGAAGTTTTCACTTCCTAATTGCAATATCTGTGTTGGCCTAAGTCAAATCTGTATGTGTAATTCTAAATTAATTTCAAGTTGAATCATCCTAGCCATGCCTATTCTGTACCCAACTATTCTTTGCAAGGCACCATAAAAGCTTTTAAAGACAAAAAATCAAACACCAAGATTGACGGTATGTTTCCAGATAATATCTCTGTGTATTTGGGGAGAGAACGTAGAACACAGGTCCGCAATTCTTAATCTGAAAATTCTGAGGTTGGCTGTGCTTTAGAGAAGATAATATGGAACATATGCTGTATAGTATACAACACCTCCAGATAGGTTTGGTGTAGAAATTACTTTTAACGTGGTGAAATATGAATATTCATACTGAATGGGGAAAAATACAGACTTAACCTGATGTCAGGTCAAATATTCCGATTTTTCATTTTGGGAATTGTGAATACGAGACTGTGGGCTTGTTTTAAAATGTAATCAAGTGTCAAAAGGAACTAATTATGAGTCATGTTCTGAAAAAGGGACTATCACTGTGGGGTGGTATCAGAAAAGGAGAGATTTGATCTAGTTTTGAAGGTCTGGATGGGACTTTATTTTGCTCACTGTTGAATCTTGGGCGGCTAGGATAGCGCCTGGCACATATTTGATGAATAAATATTGGACAGATGAGTAAGTTGTGAGGAGAAGGGGAGGAATGCTGCTCTCAGAGGAGACTTCCGCCTGAGGTGGGAATGAATTTGGTTGTTTGTGGGTAATAGTTGGGGATCTGCTCTGATTAAGGCCAATACTCTGCAGTAAACGTGGGTTGGCGAGGTGGGGCCCATTTGAATGTTTATGTCTTTATGCCTTACATACTTGTTCAGCTGAGGAATTTGGACTTGATCTGATGGCTTACTCTTCAATGGGAATGGAAGAGATCTCACATGATCAAAGTGGTTTGAAAAATACAAACAGAAAAAAAACGATGATGATGTTCAGAATGGATTATGGTTGTGTGTCTCCCTGCAAGGATGGCTTAAGAAATGTGTGTGCATAAAATTCAAGACTGTGTTGAAGAAGCAGAGGTTAGTCTGAAGTTTGAAGAAAATGTGGACATTGACCTATTGAATTTGGAAAGTGACAGAGACGAAGTCAAAGAGAATTTCAGAATTCTCATACTTGGCAATTAGAAATAGTGATCTCAGGGTCGGCTCGGTGGCACAGCAGTTAAGTTTGCATGTTCTTCTTTGGTGGCCCACGGTTCGCCGGTTCGGATCCTGGGTGTGGACATGGCACCGCTTGGCAAGCCATGCTGTGGTGGGCATCCCATATATAAAGTAGAGGAAGATGGATGGTCACGGATGTTGTCTCAGGGCCAGTCTTCCTCAGCAAAAAGGAGAATTGGTGGCAGATGTTAGCTCAGGGCTAATCTTCCTCAAAAAAAAAAAATAAAGAGAAAATAAATAGTGATCCGTTTGGCTGAAAGATGGAAATTTGGAAGAGAAGCTGGAGAGGATATGATAAACCCACTCATAGGACTTGGCATATCGATTGGATTTTATTCTTCCATGTATCTGTTTCATGTCTTTTGTATGACATGTATGTGTCCATAGATATAGAGTATGTTACAATTCTCTTAGTCCAGAGCTTTTATGGACAGTGTAACAAGAAACGAAAATCCTACACAACTTGAATGTGTATGTTTTACATGCTGTTTCCAAGCTGCTTCCGTGCAAGGTTTATTTAAATTTCATTTTTAAAAAAGTTAAAAGTGTGTTGAGTAGCATTAATTCCCCTTTGCACCCTTCATTATGCATTAGCAATTAACTCTCCTTCTCTCCGGTTGATGAACTTGATCAATTATCTGATAGTAATTACCAGCACAGAGTGATGATTATTGCTGAAGTAACGTTCTTATTTCATTTCTCCGTATATTTCAGGCACTTCTCGTTCAGGGATGTTTGTTTGACTGCAGAGTATGACTTGCTCTTTTGGCTTATGGCTCCGAGGTCAAACTGTTTTAGGTTTCTTAAATAGATCAGG
This sequence comes from Equus caballus, assembly GCF_041296265.1. Classification (NCBI taxonomy): domain Eukaryota; kingdom Metazoa; phylum Chordata; class Mammalia; order Perissodactyla; family Equidae; genus Equus; species Equus caballus. The sequence continues at coordinate 90,966,829 of NC_091685.1, read as the reverse complement.
ATTGAAAAAAACCCTCTGGTATTTTAAATTCTGGCCATGGCCTTCTGGCCTCTAGGAGAAGGCAGGAGTGAGGCCCAGTCTTTTCTCCTGTAATAGGCTCAAACTCTGATTTTTGTGTTTTTTGACAATTTCCTTTTCTTTTTTCCAACTGCTGGCAGGGCTGACCTGTATTTGTCTCCTCTGCTGGAGTCAGTGAGCATTCTCTCTTCGGAAGGTGCCTCTCTGCTGCTTTGATTTGTTAGCGGTCTGAATAGACGTGAGTAGACTGAAGGGCTAGCCTTTGCTCTTCTGGTTCTTTGAGTTCTATTGAGATCGTTGAGAGAGGCGTATGTGTTTGCTAGGGCTGCCATTATAAAGTGCCACAGACTGGGGACTTAAACAACAGAAGTTTGTTTTCTCACAATTCTCAGAGCTGGAAATCTGAGATCAAGGTGTTGGCTGGGTTGGTTTCTTCCAAGGCCTCTCTCCTTGGCTTGCTGATGGCCATCCTCTCCCTGTGTTTTCATGTTGTCTTCCCTCTGTGTGTGTGTCTGTGTCCTAATCTCTTCTTATAAGGAGACCAGTTGTTTTGGATTAGGGCCCACCCTAATGACCTCATTTCAACGGAATTACCTCTTTTAAAGACCTTGTTTCCAAATATAGTCATATTCTGAGATTCTGGGTATTAGGAATTCAACATGCGAATTTTGGGGGAGCATAGTGTGACACATAAAAGACAAATAGGACATTTGAGAAGCTTAAAAAAAAGAATAAGGAGAAATAAATAAAAGGCAAAAAAGAGAAGTAGAAGGGAAAGAAATACTCATTTTTGCAAGGAGTAATAAGAGCTTGTGTGTGTGTGTTACATTTGACAGAATACGTGTTGGTATCATCTCATTTCTCTCCCACAGTAACAGGGCACTTCCTTCATCTCAGATGCAGCATCAAGACTCAGAGAGGTTTCCTGTCTTGCCCTAGGTCTCCGAGCTCAGGAGGGACTGAGCTGTGACTTGAATCCAGTTCTTTAGATTCTGTCTGATATTCTTTTCATCACCCTGTGCAGGGAGGCGAAAAGAAAGTAAGATCCCTTGGGCAAATTTGGCGGCCTTTTTGCTGTTGTGTTGTTTTGGAAACTTTGGGGATTAGAGGCATCACCTCTTTGTGAGCCAGTCATGTTCTTGTTAGCTTTAACCTTGGTAGTGCAGAAAATAAACACAAGCAGAAAGCTGCAATTCTTTTGAAAAATAAAGAGAAGAAGTCACGTATTTTGGAAGTCATTATTTTATTATGAAAGTTTTCAAGCATAAAAAAAAGTAGACAGTGTGGTACAATGAACTCCCATGTTCTTATTGCTCAGACTCAACAATGACCAGGATTTTGCTGAAATTGCCTCCTCTATCCTTCCCTCGATCTTAAAGCAAATTTAAGATAATGTTACTTTCACTCCTTTCAGTGTGTAACTTAAAAAATATAGACATTTTCTGACATAATGCGACTCTAAGTTTCCTGATTGCCTCGAAAATGTCCTTTTACAATTGGTTTGTTCAAATCAGAATCCAAACAAGGCCATGAGTTCAACGTCCTAAATTATGTTTGACCATAAACATTCTTGCCTTTACTTCTTGTCTGCTGTGCACAGGGATCCTTTGTTGCCAGCTCTCTGCACAAAGAGACTGCCGGGACTGGATTCGTTTTGATGGGTTGTATGTGGTGATACTCATTTGAAGATTCAGAGCTTCTAACTGGACAGTGCATGTAACAGCTCTTAAAAAAAAACCCAAAAAACCAAAACCAGTTCTGTCCTAGTTTTAAATGCATTTCCATGGTCTTCAAGAGTCATCCAAACAATGATTTTTTTCTGTGTACTTATCGGCACCATATTATTTTTAAAAGGCTAAAACTTTTTGAGAAAAATGTCCAGAATAAGTAAACATAATAAACATGAGAGTTACCATGCATCTTTACAAATTGCATTGATTCACATGAGTATTACTTAAGTAACTTATTTCATTAATGTTGACTCATTACATTTTGTCAACATGGAACATTGTTGTTTTTTTTAAAGATTGGCACCTGAGCTAACAACTGTTGCCAATCCTTTTTTTTTTTCTTTCTGCTTTTTCTCCCCAAATCCCCCCAGTACATAGTTGTATATTTTAGTTGTGGGTCCTTCTAGTTGGGTCATGTGGGACACCACCTCAACGTGGCCTGATAAGCGGTGCCACGTCTGCGCCCAGGATCCGAACCGGCGAAACCCTGGGCCGCCAAAGCGGAGCGTAGGAACTCAACCACTTGGCCACAGGGCCGGCCCCGGAACATTGTTTTTATGAGGTTATTTTCCAACTGTAGCTCATGAATACCAGCCTGCTAAAACAAGTTGGTAAATACTTGGTTTTGTCAAACTTTTTTATAGCCAACAGGAATGCTGCTAATGTGAGTTAGCAAAGATTCTGAATGCAAGTGTTGACAGCTTTTAAAATATGACAGTCTTGGATTTTGCTAACATTTTGTCTCTTCCGATAGGTATAAATGACCAAGGATTGTACAGAGTTGTGGGGGTGAGTTCAAAGGTCCAGAGACTTCTGAGTATGTTGATGGGTATGCCTCTTTTCTAATCATTTTCCATGCATTATTTGTTTGTTTATTGACTTCACAACTTAATGTTTCATAGGAACGTACAGCATACTTGTGAATCCATTCCTTTCTTCTGCTGCATAGAGTAGTTTTCTCCTGAGCAGAGACAGTTGACTCAGATAAGTAGATGAGTACATCAGCACAGATTATCCCCTCCCTCTTTACTTAGTAAAAAATGGAAGAAAAAAAGAATGCAGCTCATGGGTGAATGTCTTCTTGTGCTTGCTTCTCACAGGAAAGTAGCAGCCAGGCCTCTCTGATTTGCATGGCTTCCAAATCGCCTGTCCAGAGTCTTGACAGTACATTTGGTTGGACAAGACCACTGGGACTCGCTCATTTTTATGGAGCTTCCAAAACTGTCACTTGACAGCAAGGGTCTGATTCTCAGGGATTCATTGGTATTCACAGTGGCTTGTTTGTAGTTTGCACCAGGCTCTTCTCCAGAACCATGCATGCTCCATCTGTGCTGATAACACAGTGTTCTTTGGCATCACAGACTAGAGGAAGCCAGAAAGTGAATTCATTTGATTACCGCAGACATTATGTGAATGACAAAGCGTTTTTACATTACACACTGCTGTCAATTCAGTGCCACCTGTAAGATGCCCCACTTCTCTCCCCACCCCAAAGCAGACTGCCTCTTGAGGAGTGATGCTAACTCATCAGGCTTTAGGGGCCTGTATGTCAACCCAATCTGTCGTTATGACCTTGCTAAATATTAATTTGATATCTCACTTTAATTAATCAGTATTAACAGTGCCCCCAGGTATGCTGTCAATGCGTTTAAACCCATCTGCATCTTAAAGCATTGTAGCAAAGACTCATTTTTAGGAAGCATAAACCACGATGAATAAAATCACCTGGTGTGTTACAGGTAGGATTGTTTGTTTGGCTATATTTGAATTAAGGATTTAATAAGCATCCACCTTTTTTTAGCTATTAACCACAGGAAAAATTGCCCGTCACTGGTTGGAGAGCTGTGTTAGAATACATTTGCTTTCATGAGCTGTTTTCATTTTCTGCCTCTCTGGTTTAACTAGGGTGTGCAATTTTGGCAGTCAGATTTTCCTTTTTACCATTAGTGGTCTCCAAATTAAATAGACTCAGGTTGCCAGTGGTTCAGTAGCAGCTGGAAGAGTTTAATGGGATGACAGCATCTGCTTTTAGTTAATTTTAAAATTAGAAACACTTCTCTCATTTCCAAGATGGTGTTATAATGATTAGAACTGGAAGACTCTGTGGGTATCAGAAGGGGATATTTTGGCTGAACGGCACACTTTGGCAGTAAATTGGTCATAAGGATCCTAGCATTATTTTTATTATTTACTTGTTTAATGTTCAAGGGAGGTTCGAACAAGGATGTTTCTGTGGTCACGCTGAAGTGTTAAGCTGTCTCAAAATGTGTTCTTAGTCTCATAAAATCCCGCAGGCTCTGCATCCCTGAGCTAAGGTGGTAGTTTCCTCCGCTCGTGGGAAACTCTCTCAAGATAGTCCTTAATTTACAAGGTGTTTTGAAATAGTGAAACCCTAAAAAATTCACGACCTGGAAAACTGCTTTCACTTTCCATGAGACGCAGAGTGGAGAAGTCCAGGACACAAGCCCGACACAACCTCATTTCAGTTGTTGGCCAAGGAAATACTGTGTTTTCACTCCTATCATTCTCCAAACAGAGGAAGTTGGAGGATTGATGTAAGGGAAAGATACCGACTTGTTATTTCCTTATTAAGTAATTCATTGTAGTGAGCCACACAATATAAATTTTTTGCGTGTATGTGAGGAAGATTGGCTGTGAGCTAACATCTGTTGCCAATCTTCCTCTTTTTTTTTTTCCTCCCTACTCCAGTACATAGCTGGATGTATATCCTAGTTGTAGGTCATTCCAGTTTCTCTTTGTGGGATGCCGCCACAGCATGGCTTGCTGAGTGGTGCATAGATCCACACCCAGGATCTGAACTGGTGAACCCTGGCCAGCTGAAGCAGAGCACGCTCCACACTCGGCCACAGGGCCGGCCCCAATATAAATTTTTAATAATCTGTAATTCCTAGTATGAGTTTGATTGTCAATTGCAAACTTTGGATTTTTATTGGCATTCATACCATTTTCTTGTTGCTTTGTTGCCAACTCAAACTTTAGCTCTCAAAAAAATAGATTTATTCACTATCTCCTAATAAATTTACATTTCCTTAAGATAATTCTTTCCTTTCATCCTGTGATCCAGTGAGTGTTCAAATTGAAATAATTTATACCTCTTCCAAAAAAAGAATTAGAGAGTTTCTGAATAGTTGTGTATATATTCTCCCCTGGGTATTCTTTTTCTCCAATTTTTTCCACCTCTCTACATTGTTTTAGGGCTATATATCTTACAGAGAAAAAAAATTGGGGAAGTCTGCCACATTTTTAACTCTGCTCTTGTAAACCAATCAATGTTTTTTCTCCCTTTAGATAAGTTAATTTTGATGATTTTGCTCCTTTGTGGCACTAGGCAGTTATTTTTTAAAATTGCTATTCTTCTAGGTAATGTTTATTTCAAATTTGTATTTTTTCAAATAATAGTTTGTAATGTGTTTTTCTTTATAGGAATGAGAAATAATCTAATTTTTAAGTGTCTGAGAAAAGTTCCAAGACATTTAATATTTTTTGACAAGAACTTCCATATACCTTACTTGGTTTCTTTAGTTCTTGAGAGCTAATTATTTACTTCGATTATTTTTCTATTATTGCCATTTCTACATAAAATATTTTTATAATATTTGTTTAAAATGTTTTAAGTATTTAAATACTCTTGTGTAAAAGTTTGTGATTTCTAAAGAAAGGATGCATGCTTAATATCTTGCATATTTTCTTCACTTGTCTCCTTTTTTGGTGTGTTTTCACCCTTCACATTTAAGAGTAAAATAGAGAAGAATGTTTCTCTCCATTATTCTTCGTCCCTGTCCCCTCCCCCTCCGCTGCCCCTCCCCCCACTCCTCGCCTGCCCCTCCCCCCTTCTCCCCCTTCCCCATCACCTTCTCCTCCCATCCTCCTCCCTCCACCTCTTTTGTTTTCTCTTCAGCGATGCCAACATGAAATACTATTGGCAGTTGATTATAGAAAGTTCTCTAAATAGGCAGGTCATTTGTACTCCTCCAGGCCACGTGAAGGAGTGGGCAGCTGCCTTCCTCCCCAGGATGATGAGAGTTGTTTGCCTTCTTAGTCTTCTTCCATCCTGGGAGTGGAAGGTTGTGGTCTGCTGGATTTCGCAGCCTCCCAGCCTTTCCCTGGACCAAGTTTCTTAAGTTCCCGGAAGGAAATGCCCAAGTGAGCCGTGGCCTGCCTGCCTTTCACAGATGTTTCTCCTTTCCTTCCCTTTTGCGTAACACAGGACACACATAGTTTGGTAAAAGTTTTTTTTAATAGATATTTGAAGCAGTTAGGGAAGGCAGGGAGAAATATCAGATGAGGTGTCTTTGGGTGAGTCAATGGAGCGAGAATGTAGCAGATTCATTACAATAATTATTGGTAGGTTAGAACTGAGATGAGTTAGAATTGTGATGTATTCTTCCTTCTTCCCCACTTCAGAATGAAAACCTCAGAGGAAGGGAAGTTGTGAGAAAATGTGGTCATAGCTTGTGTGTGCTGGTGACTTGGGTAGTTATTTCTAAATTTAATTTGCAAAAAAGGCTGGATGATTTTATTTATTTTTAGACACACAATCATAGAAAACAGAAAGAAAACTAATTCAGAAGAGTTATATTTTAAAAATATGACTTTGTTTATTTTCTTTGTAGGCCAGCTTTTTCACATGGATTGGGGGAAAAAGTAAACTAATGTAACTGAAAAAGTTCTGACTTTGGATTATAAAGTATACTCTCAAAATTCATTCAATCACTGTGCTTCTTCAGGTACTTTAAAATGAGATCCAAGTCAGTGTTCAGTTGGGTGCCAGCACTTTGCATTTAGGTTGGGTTGAAAATTTCCAGTTTCAAAGAATGACCACTGGTTATGTAATTATGAAATATTTAACCAAATAAAAAGTCAACTGTTTGTATCTGTGCCTGTTAGTTTAGATTTTAAACTAATCCATGAGGTGGTATTCCTTGGCTAGAAAGGAAGCAGAATTTCTACCTTATTTGTGATAGCATATATATTCTGATTAAACACTCCAAATGCATTTTTAAGTTTGAATCCCAGGTAAGTTATTGACAAATTTCCCTAGTCCCAGTGCGTCCACTGATTGAGAAGAACCGCTAGGGATGACTGAGTTATTTGAAAACAGGGAAAATTCAGTAGAAGATTAGTACCTAGAAACTATGCAGTCATTAGCTTCTGATGTGACAGCTGCTGTTTTCCCCATGAATTCAAAGGATGGCTTATCTTTCCATAGAAAGAATATAATTTTCAAAATATGGAATGATAATCTGGTAGAAAGCTGGAAATAAAAGATTTCCTTAAGAAGCCTTCTGGATTTTAAAATGGTGATTTGCTGGTAGCAAGTTGATTGAAAATGTTATCTGACTTGTATGTTAAAATGAGATTTAAATAATTGATTTAATGAGAGAGAATATTCAGTTACTGAAGTAATTGGTTGGCAAAGCCTTTAGAACAGAATTATTTAGTCCTAGTTATAAAGGATTGCACCTTTAATCAGGGTGCTTAATTTGATTTCTTGAATGTATCTGTGGCTTGTCTGACAAGCTCAGTAACAAATGAGTTCTGAATTGTAGGAACTGATCAAAATGTAATCAGTGTCAATTGCCATTGTTGTAGTTTATTGCATATGGCTGTCAGTTGCTGTAATCAAGAACCGCTGAAGTGCTTTAAAAAGTCTCCAGACTTTTGAGTAATTGACTTCATATGTATGACGTTATGGCTGTGAAATCAGCGCCACTTCCTGTTTTACTTTATTTTTAAAAAGTTGGGGAATAAATTGAGTTGTCATCCATCCTTCCTCATGCTGAAGACTAAAACTTTTTAAGTGGCATGAATGACTTAATGTGGTAGTCCCATTTTGACAGGGTTTTCTTTTTAGTGCTTTTAAAAAGGAAATACTAACAAGATGTTTCCTTTCCTACATAGACAAATACAGTGTAAGGGAGAAAAAAAAACACCCAGAACAATTGGTTTTTTTGGGTCTTAGTTGAAGCATCATTCTGGAGAAATAAAGTCTTCCACGAATCTCTTAATTTCTCTTTTGCATGATCAGAGTCTTAAAAACCAGGCAAGTTTCTATTGATTGTGTGGTATTAGTCATCATAACCCATTTACTGCTCCCTCCCTTTGATATACTTTTCAGTGACTCAGCTGTAGTAATTACCTACTCATTTAATAATTTGCGGAACTCGGTGCGCATTCCTGATGTGCTTTGATGCTGTCAGTAGTTCCGTGAGAGTGTTTACATTATCTCCATTGTGCAGATGAAGACCTGAAGGTTGGGGAGGTTCGGAACCGACTTGCCTGGGGTAGTGGGGCTGGTCAGGGTGGGGTGATGGTGGAGATTTAAGCCCAGGTGTGTGATGCTATACCTCAGCCGAGTGCAGTAGCTCAGCCTTCCAAGGATTGAAGATGCCACCCTGCTCAGATGCTTGTCTTTCCCACCAGCCTTTTCTTTTATTTCCACCAAGACTGACTTTTTCCTCTCTGGAATTTACTACGTCTCTTCTCTTCCTCTCTCCTTTTTTTTAAGCCACACATCTTCCTCTTTAGAGCTTACTAGCTGTTTGAAAGGAATACATCATTAACATAATTTTAGGACAAAGACAACTAGTTTAATTTAGAATGAATGTCAGAAGTGTTACACTGAGGCTTCCAATAAATATTTCCTAGATGAGTGTATAAATTGTAGTGTTAATGTGAAAGATTACCCATAAATGACTTTTTAAGTTTATGTGTCATCATATTTCTATTTTGGTTGATCATGCATTAATCTTCAGGAAGATAATATGATGAGTACAAATCTTAGAAGTGTGGGAACAAACTTATCATTCCTGCCCCCACTAACTCGTCAAACTAATAGCCATTTTACCGTTAATGGTGCTGCCTGTTTCCCCTGTCGTAAGACAGTGTGGCAGCAGTAATGCCACTTGAAATGTGTTAAAATATACAGACAATGCAAATACCACATGCTGTAAACCATGGCTACTGAGTAGTACCTTTAATAATAATAATAATAATAATAATAATAATGATAATAATGATAGCTATACCTGCTTTGCAGTTGTGAATGTGAAATGCTATCCTATGTCCATTTCTTCCCTCCTCCCAGCCCTGCCCTTATCGTTTTACTTTTAGCTCCACTACACTTTTCTAAAGTCCTAGAAATGTCTAATAATAGAACATGGCTTATAGCATTATAAGGAAGCATATATAATATCTTTTAAGAAGCCACAGAGTTAATTATTTGTGGTTTGGCCATTTGAAAATGGAAGCTTTGTAAGTCAGGCAAGTGGACCTTTGAAGGGTCAAGGTTTTAATTATATTTTCTTTTTTGCTTGCTCAATAGATGTAAAAACATGTAATGAGGTGGACCTGGAGAATTCCATAGACTGGGAAGTGAAGACAATCACAAGTGCCTTAAAACAGTATTTGAGGTAAGCTCCTCTCAGGACCAGAGGGAAGAGTGCATTGTTTGCGTTTCTAACACAATGGATGTGGACTCTGCACATAAATCTCAATAGTTAATTAAATCTTATGAAAAAGGAGAACGGTTAGGAGGTATGTAATGATATCCCAGAAAGTGAGGTAAGTAGCGGATGAACATCCGTTGTTAGTAAATTAACAACAGGACAGAACTGGAATAGACTTACTCAGGTTTTGAAATAGATGTCTATTGTAGATGTGAGTTTTAGGAATTAAACGCTATAAAATAGTGAGGAAGAAGGCTGCTGGTTGAATTTATTGAATCTTTTATTTAGGGTTTAGACTCCCTTTGTAACCAACAAATACGCTTGTTTTTCAGGTAAATAGTATTTGGGTTCCAATGAACACATTAGAATCAACGTATATATTTTATACTTTAAAAATGTTTATTTGAAAAATTTCAAATATGTAAAACCAGAGATGAGCGTCGTGAATCCTTACGACCCCATTATCCTGCTTAGTCAGTTACCAACATTCTGCTGCTGCTGTTTCATCTATCTCCCTACTGCCACTTTTTTAGGATAAGACTTTAAGGACTTTCCAAAACATCATATTGCTGCACCCATAAATACTTGAGTATCTCCAAAAAGATAAGGACTTTAAGAAAGAGACAATGTAGAAAAGACAAAAAGAATATAATGATCATACCTAGCAAAATTAATATCATCCAGTACTCAGTCTATGTTCCATTTTTACTGACTTCTTTTCAAAAAAGTCTGTTATATTTGATTTAATCACTACAGGATTTAAACAATGTTGACAAATTTCGTTTGGCTGATATCTTTTAAGTTGCTTTTCATCTGTAGGGTCCCCTCCCTCAGCCGCTCCCCTCCCACATTTATTTGTTGACAAACCTGAGTCATTTTTTACGTAGAATTTTCTACATTTTAGATATGGCTGGTTGAAGCCTCATGGGGTCATTTAACCTGTTTCTCTGTTATCTATCATTTTTCCTGTAAACTAACAGTTAAATCTACGGCCTTTATTAGTTTCAGGTTAGGTTTTGTTATTTGTTTGTCGCAAGGATACATTATTGTGGTGCTGTGTTCTTTGTGGCTATTACAGCAGGAGGCCTGTGTTGTCTGGGTGTCCCACTTTATAATGAAATTAAAATTTATTAGTGGGTTTAGGTGTGTGTTACCTATTTTCAAGGATTTTATTTAAAAAAGATTTTTAGCTACTGTTTAAAATTTTTTCTTAAGCTGTTAAGTACATTATTATTATCAGTAGTCTGTAAAGGGGTGAAATTAAAGCTGAATCTACATGTTTATGCCTCATTTGCCACTGAGAGTGACTAACTAGTTTGGATGAGAATTATAGTAAAAGTGAATCTCGTTAGCTCCCACCCTGGCATCAGGATGTAAGCTTCCTGAAGATAGACATTTTATGTGTCTTGTTCATTGCAGTGTCCCCAGCATCTAGAGCTATACCTGTCACTCAAATGTGAGAGCAGTGGTTCTCAGTTGGGGATGATTTTGCCCCCCTCCCAGTGGCTATTTGGCAATATCTGGAAACATTTTTGGTTGTCAGGATTGCTGAAGAGGGGGTGCCACTGGCATCTAATGAGTGGAGAGCAGGGATGGGCTGCTAAACATCCTACAATGCGTAACACAGCCCGCCCTTCCCCCAAATGTCCAAAATGTCATTAGTGCTGAGGTTGAGAAAGCCTGTATTGGATGGATGAAGGAAAGAATGAGTGAGGGATATAAAAATGCAATGAATTGCGTATGGTAACGTGACCAGTAGAGGATGCTGCCACTCTAGGAGGTAGCTTTAAACCCATTTTACTGTTTGGTAAACTCATGCCTAGTACAATTAAAGGGATTGACCAAGGTGACTCAGATATCGGTGGGAAAATAGGGACAAAAATCCAGTTCTTTTGTTGTAAATTACATGTTGTTTCTTTTTCCTGCTCCACATGGTTCTATTTTTCATTGGGTGGGGGCAAGAGATTAGTTTAATAAACCAGAGGATCTTTTTATTCAATACATACTATTTCTTTTTGGTTCTTGAACTCTGAAGCTAGGACCTCGTTGCCTCTGGTCTTGTGTTGCTTTCTGCCTTTTTCTCATTACGTTGCTTGCTTCATCCTATTGAATTCCACTTTTAAGCAAACATTGCCAACAGAGCAACATTTATGAGATTCTATTATTATATAACTTCATTCCTAACAATATACACATTCTGCTTGAATGTGATAAAGTGATTATCATAAAATGGCAGATGCCTTGGGAGATTTGAAAGTTAGGTTGCTGTTCTTTTCCCCTATGTTATTTTTAGCAACTGAAAATGCAGTAATTAGGATTAAATTGACACTTTTTCTGGTCATGCACCAAATGGGAGAAAACTGAGGTTTTGTTTACCTCCATTTTGGCTACTCGGTTATGGCCCAAGTGAGTGTATTTCTTTCAGCACAAGAGGTGATACAGTGTGATGGTCAAGAGCATGGCCTCTGGAGCCAGCCTGCTGAATTGGAATCCCAGCTCCATCACTTATGGCACCATAGCATGAAGCTGAACATAGCTTGTCTCACCAAAAAAGCTATTACCTTTGAATTCATCTCGCTGCAAATAACCCAGCCACCTTATTAGATAGGAAGTTGGAGGTGGAAAAAGGGAAATAGCCAAACCCCCCAAATAATAAGCAAAATCTCCAGGGTCTGGGAGAAAGAAAAAGATGCACAGTGGACATACGTATGACATCTGCCTTTTCTTCTACTAACTTGAGTTTTTAGAGAGTTTTGAGTGTTTTTAGAGAGCTGAATATCAGCCATCTGATTGATTTCCTATCCAGACCATAATTTTGATTTCCAGCAATGTGTTCTTTACAAGTTTCTGATTGAGAGGGGACAAATGAGCTATTTTATGAGGTTTTTAGTTAAATGATTTTTACCTGCAAGAAACTTTTAAAACCTGGAAATTGGAATGCAACTTTTGGGGAGGAAAATGCCAGCTTAGGTAAATATTATGCTTTATATCCCCAGGCAGAGCCCAACAGGTGGCAAAGAGAGGTAGCTCAAAACATATTGGATGGGAAGTTGAGAGAGATGATGACTCAGTGTAATAAATTTTGTTTGGGGAACTTGCCATTTTTATTACTGCTTCCCTACCATTAACAGTATTTAATACTTATTTTTTATGCTGCCTTGCCTAGCTAGACATATGGCAATGATATAAGTAGCTCGTAGAAGAGATTTAGATACAAATTTATTTTTATTGGAAAAACAGTGCTCTCTATGGTTTTTCTAAGTGTTCTCAATTTTCCTACTTTTCTTTTCAGCACCCTTTAACTTTCATTTTCTGCCAGATAACCGTTTTTCTTCTTTGCTACTTCCTGCTTGTCCGTATTTTGAAACAAACCCAAAACTCTACTTCTGATTGCCCCTTCTTTCTCCGTATTTAGGCTGTGGTGTAATTAATTTTATTTTTCTTCTTTAAATTAGAGTGTAGGGGATGAAGGAGAGGGAGAGAAGAAATAAGAGAACGGATTATTCTTCACTAGTGCTTTAAGTTTTGGTTTCGTTGCCTACAGTTGTCATTTTGTGTGTGCGTCCTGTGGCATCATAAATTGTATGTGAGGTAAAATTGTGGCTACCAGAGGATGGAGGGCGTAAGATTGATGCTGTTTAAGGTGACAAACTTGTAATGCGTAGTAAATAAGCCGTAGAGATCTAATGCACAGTATATTGAATACAGACAATAATATTGTACTGTAATTATGTAATGTGATGAATATCGTTACATTGGCAATCATGTTACAATATATAAATATGTCACAGTAATGTACTGTACACCTTAAACTTACATGACGTTACGTGTCAAATTTATTCAGTAAAAAACCCTGTATGTAGGGAACATGACCTATAAACATACTTTTGCATCTTTTTGTTTTTCAAGCAGTTTTGTTGAAGTGTAATTGGCATATAGTAGAATACCTATTTAGAGTGTACATTTGGATAAGTTTGACATATGCATACATCTGTGAAGCCATCACCACAGTCAAGATAGTGAACCTATCCATCACCCCCTAAAGTTTCCTCATGCCTCTTTGAAATCCCTCTCTCCCACCCTTCCCTTTTTGTTTCCCTAACCATAGGCAAACCGCTGGTCAGCTTTCTATCACTATACGTTAATTCACATTTCCTATAATTTCATGTAAATGGAATAATGCAGTATGTACTCTCTCTCTCTCTCTCTCTTTTAAAATCTAGATTCTTTCACTCAGCATAATTAGAGGTTCGCTATGTAGTGGCTAGTACCAATAGTTCATTCCTTCTTGGTGCTTACTAGTGTTCCATTATATGAGTACACCACAAATTTATTGTTTATCCATTCACTTGTTGATTGATATTTGGATTATTTGTAGCTTTTGGCTATTACAAATAATGCTTGTGTACAAATCTTTGAGTGAACCTAGGTTTTCATTTCTCTTGGATAAATCCTAGAAGTGTAATGTCTGGGTCGTATGGTAGGTGTATATTCAATTTTTTGGGAAACTGACAAACTGTTTTTTCCAAAGTGTTTGTACTTCTTTACATTCCCACCAAGAATGTACAAAAGTTCCATCTCCTCTACATCCTTGTCGACTCTTGATATGGTCTGTCTTCTTAAGTTTAGCCATTCTAACAGGTGTATGGTGATATCTCCTTGTACTTTTAATTTGCACTTCCATAATGACTAATAATGTTAAACTTTTTTTAATGTGTTTATTTGCCATCCATATATCTTCTTGGGTGAAGTGTCCATGTCTTTCACGCAATTAAAAAAATTAGGTTATTTGTCCCCTTATTATTGTGTTAGTTTTTGTATATTTAGGATACAAGTCCTTTCTCAGATATGTGCCTTGCAAATGTTTTCTTCAGCCTGTGACTTGTCTTTTCATTCTCTTAATAGTGTCTTTCAAAAAGCATTTTTAAATTTTAAGTCCAATTTATCAATTCTCTTTTTACGGACCGTATTTTTGTTAATGTACCAAGAAATCTTGGCCTAATCCAAAGTGACAAAGGTTTTCTTTTGCATTTTCTTTGAGAAGTTTTGTAGTTTTAGGTTATTATCTATTTTGAGTTGATTTTTTGTGTAAGATATGGATCCAAGTTCACTTTGGAATGTGGATGTCCAGTTATTTCAATACCTTTTGTGGGAGGAACTTCCTTTCTTCCCTGAATTGTCTATTCAGATGATCATACAGTTTTGTTTTTGTTTTTTAGTTTGCTAGTATGGTGAATTGCATTGATTTTGCTTGAATATTAAGGCAGTGTTGCATTTCTTTGATAAAGCCAAGTTGGTCATGATGTATTATCCTCATTTTTATCTTGTTGAATTTGAGTGGCCAACATTTTATTTAGAATATTTGCATCTATATTCATGAGTAATATTGGTCTGTAATTTTCTTGTAATGTCTTTAATTTTGGTACTAGGGTAATGCTGACATCAAAGAATAAGTTAAAAATTATTCCCTCTTATATTTTCTGGGAAAATTTGTATAGAATTGGTATTTATTCTTTAATTGTTTGGTGGAATTCACCAGTGAAGCCATCTTGGCCTCGAGTTTTCTTACTGGCAAGAGCTTGAACTACAAATTCAGTTTCTCTAATAGACGTAGGACTACTCAGGTTACCTATTTCTTCTGAAGTGAGCTTTGGTAGTTTGTGTCTTCAAGACGTTTGTCCATTTCATCTGAACTGTTCAATTTGGGCATAAAATTGTTCATAACATTCTCTAATTCTCTTTTTAATACCTTTAGAGCCCGCAGTGATTCTGCAGTCACCTGTATCATTCCTGACATTAGTAATTTGTGTTTTCTCTCTTTTATTTCCTAGCTAGATTATTCTGGCTAGATTTACCAATTTTATTGATTATCTCAAAGAACTCATTTTGGATTCATTTATTTTCTCTATTTCATTGATTTCTGCTCTGATCTTTATTTTTTCCTGCTCTTCCACTTCATTGGGTTTAATTTACTTTTTTTTCCTGGCTCTTGAAGGTGGAAAGTGGAGTCATTGTTTTAAGACCTTTCTTCTTTTCTGGTATAGGTGTTTAGTGGTATAAATTTACTCCCCAAATATGCTTTATTAACATCCCTTAAATTCTGGTATGTTGTATTTTTATTTTCATTCATTTCAAAATACTTTCTAATTTCCCTTTCTTTGGGGTTTTCCAGATGTCTCCCCGTTACTGATTTCTAATTTAATTTTTATTGTAATCAGAGAAATAACCTGTATAAATTGAACCCTTTTAAATTTATTGAGATTTGTTTCGTGGTCCAGAACATGGTTTATCTTGATTAATGTTCCATGTGCACTGGGAAAGAATGTGTTTTCTGTTGCTTTTAGATGGAGTGTCATTTAGGTGAAGGACACACCAGTTAGGTCAATTTGGTTGATAGCTGTGTTCAGATCTTCTGTGTCCCAGCTGATTTTCTGTATACTTGTTCTATCACTTATTGAGCCTGAGAGTTATGTAAATCTCTGACCATAGTTGTGGATTTGTCTGTTTCTCTATGTAGTTCCATCAATTTTTTTTTTTTTTTGAGGAAGATTAGCCCTGAGCTAACTGCTGCCAGTCCTCCTCTTTTCGCTGAGGGAGACTGGCCCTGAGCTAACATTCATACCCATCTTCCTCTACTTGATACGTGGGACGCCTACCACAGCATGGCGTGCTGAGCGGTGCCACGTCCACACCTGGGATCTGAACCGGCAAACCCTGGGCCGCCGAAGTGGAACATGTGCACGTAACTGCTGCACCACCGGGCCGGCCCCATAGTTCCATCAATTTTTGCTTCATATATTTTGAAGCTCCTGTTATTAGATCCATTAGCGTTTAGGATTGTTATGTCTTCGTGATGAATTAACCTCTATATCAATATGAAATGACCTCCTTTATCCCTGCCATTTTTCTTGGCTTTTGCATAAGTTTTAAATTTTTTTATATGTGTATCTTTGATTTTTTTTTCAAATATTCGAGGAAAAGTTTCTGGGT
This sequence comes from Equus caballus, assembly GCF_041296265.1. Lineage (NCBI taxonomy): Eukaryota > Metazoa > Chordata > Mammalia > Perissodactyla > Equidae > Equus > Equus caballus. The sequence goes on along the minus strand of NC_091685.1, from coordinate 90,950,622 downwards.
TACATGTTTTAAACCGTGTAAAGGTTTTCAATATCTTGCCAGATTGTCCTCCAGAAAGGCTGTACAGATTGATACTTGTCTCAGCGTTCTTTAAGTGTTTATGTATAGAGTTCAGAGATTTGCTCTTTTAAAATTTAAGATACGTGTAAGGGTTGACTGAACTGTAGCATTCTGTTGACCACAGGAAAAAATATACTACCATTTAGATAATCTGTTTTGTAGAAGACTAAAATGATGTGGATATTTTTTAAGTTGTCATCAATTTTATTTCGTATCTCTCTTTTATTGTTTCATAGTTGTAACTAAAAATGGATATTGCACTTTTATAATAGAGTTGTCAGAAGAGAGGATTTGATTTCTTTAAGTTTGTTTAATCTTTTCCATATATTTTTTGTGGCATCTTCAGTTAATATCCTAGAGGTGATTTGCAAAATTTTATGCTTATATTTGGTTGCATAGAATGTTTGACTTTAAATAAGATAATGTGTGGAAGGAAATTTTATATATAAAATCTGATGTTTGTAAAGTTACTTTTCCAAGATTTAATGTGAAATTCTTTGTGCTTAGATCTGATAGGGATTTGCGGCTGCTTCAACTTTGATAGGGCCTGGTGCAGATAGCACTTAATAAAGTAATTGACTTGAATTATGAATCTTTTTGATATGTAATAGTATTTCCTAGGGAAGTTTTACACGTTAACTAAGAAAAGCACAACATATTTAATATCCTTTTATAAAAAATGAAAGGAAAGAGAGATGCCCTGTTCGGATTCATCTGGTAATTCTGAGCTGTCCTTTTCATACAGGAGTCTTCCGGAGCCTCTTATGACCTATGAGTTACATGGAGATTTCATTGTCCCAGCCAGTAAGTACTATATAGAGGTGCATAGAAACAGTTTTGTGGTTGATAGTGTGTATAAACTAAAATTTCCACATGAAAAATTTAACTTAATGTCGTAATCTGTGCTAAAAATAGAAATCACTTTAGAAGATGTTTGGTTTCTTTCTCCTTTTAGAAGGTGAAAAGGGATCGTTACTATATTCATTCATTCTTTCACAAATATTTACTGCCTACTGTGTGCTGGGCACTTGTGGATACTGGATATGTAGAGCTATGAAAGGATTTCTGCCTCCAGGAGCCAATTCTCTGGCAAATATTGGAGCATAAACACCTCTCACTATAGCATGAAATATATAATGGCTTGAGCAAAATGCTGTGGGAACAAGAAATATTTAACTTGTAGAAGGTTGGGAGATTAACAGATTTGGAGAGATTAGCAGGTTGGAAATAGCTTCACATGGAAAGATATTTAGATGGAAATTACAGGCAGAAGGAATATTGTGAGATAATGCCAAAAGCCCACACGATATTTGAAAGAGAGTGAATTATATGTGATAAAATGTTAAATGAAAAAGGCCTATAGTTGGCACAATTTTAATTTGTGGTTAAATTTTTTTGTGAGTCACATTCATTTGAAGCTTTCTTATTTTCTGTTATCATACACCTCAGTTTTAATATTCGACACGTCGTTTAATCATCACAGTCTTCTGAAATGGTGTTAGATATTTAATAGTTAAGGGAATGAAGGTTGAGACATGTTAAGTAACTTGCCAGGTTATAGTCGTCTTTATTTAAAACTCCAAACCTCAGTTCCCCTGGCTAAAACCTGCAGTATTGGTTTTCACAGGTGCACTGACAGTAGCTGTAATTGTATTTTCATTTCCTTTTATTTTTTTTCCCTTGGATGTATTCCATAGTTTAATCTGTTGTAAAACTTAGAGCAATCCCTTTGGGTCCTGTGTTACTGCTGCCCGAACATTGCTTTAAGTGTTATCTTCTTGTGAGGTCTTTGCTCCAGCCAGTGTAAAGCTTCCTAGTACGTTGCCGAAAGAAGCAATGTGTAGGCCCAGTTAGACTACACATCAAAAATAGGCTTTTGGAAAAGGCAGAAATATGGTTCCATTCACTTTTGTTTTCATGTGGAAGAGGATTTTTTTAAAGAAGAGAATTTGTGTGATCAAGGAAGTGGGGAAAAGTTTTCTTGGCAAAAACTCGAGCAAATGCTTAGTTGTTTTGATTTCTTCCCTGTGGCATTTTTGGCAAACCAGAGAAAGAGAAATTAAACTCTAGTTGGAGGACAATTGTTTCATGTTGTTCGCCTTGGAGACTGGAAAAAGCAGAAGAGTGCCAATTTTAATCTAGAATCCTTTGAGAATTGGAGGAAGATAAGGTGATTATGGAATAAGGTTTTAAATTACCACAAATTAGTAACTTGTAACTGAAGCCACTTGTGTTTGAAATTCTAATATCAATGCATTTTACCAGATGAAGTCACCCTAAGAGATAAGAACTTAACAAGTGGTAATGAAGTCCATGGTGGTGGGAAATGAGTTTAAAGTCTGTCGAGGCTATCCTTGAACAATGTGGTGGGAAAGATTCTATAAATTTAGAAGGGATCATCATCTTCTAAACTAGTACCTTGTGTTTTGCTTCCCAATGATTTGAATAACAGGCCCATTCTAAAGAAATACTGCAGCTGCTATAATTATTGGCATGTATTTGCATCTAAGTGGACTTGTGGTTGGAATGGGGCCTTTAGTTACCTTATTTAATGAGAAAAAGTACCTGTATTAAATGTGTGTATTTTATAGGCCAACATTGCCATTGTAGCCTTTAATTTGTTATTTGACTCTCTTGTGAGTACCTTCTGTGTACTCACTGTGCTTCTCTTAGGAAAGAGTGTGGAGCAGATCCTCTCCTCTTTTGCATATTTACTTTCAAGTATTGCGTAAAACAGTTGCAGAAATCAAGTGACCAGAATTAGTCTCTCCTTTTGAATAGCTATCTTTTTCCGTTAACAATAGCAGAGATTACCTTGTTTTGCTGAAGTGTCTGTGGCTGAGCTGACTGCTAAAATTATCAAGCATCAAGCATCCGAATCTTTGTACCGCCTCTCACACCAGCATGGAAACTAATTTTTGATTCTTTTCCATCGTGTGCAGTGGTTTCCATCTGTTCTGTGGTGTTGGGATTGTCTCTTCTATCCTTCCTGCTTGAGAGTTCTCTGGAGGTTTCTCCTGGGTCCCTTCATTTTCTCTCATCAGTTTCTTTCCTATAGGGGTCTGTGGAGAACCTGTGAGTTAATTTCTGGAGTTTATATATAAATATGAACTTTTTTTCTTTGTCACCACAAGAGGCAAATTTTTTTGTTCTTCATTCTAAAAAAAAATATCAGTTTGCTGACTTGGTGTTCAAGGTTGAACGCTTTAGGAAATGAAAAAAATTTTTTTTCTTTGAGAATATCAAGAGCGTTAACTAAACACTCTCAGCTCAGAGAGTAAGATAAAATTGCTAAAAGGAACTAGAGACCATCCATTTATGGAGACCACTCCTGGGTTTCTCCTTTGCTGACATGCACAATACTTCACTTTTGACACGGTCATCAAATATGTCGATTTTTTTCCCCCATACCATCCAATTCTTTGACACCAACTGAGTGTCCTACCATTCAGTTCAGTTCGGATTCTGTCTACTTACAGTCAGCATCAGATCCCACAAATTAAGGACTCAGTCCCACAAGACTGCCACCCACTTCGTATACCAGTTGCAAATCCCAGGTTGTCCCCTGTACTTCTGACTGGCTATAAATCAGCGTTCCCACAATCCCCACCTTGGATATGATCTTTTGCTGGAATGGCTCATAGAACTCAGAGAAATACACACTTAACATTTACCAGATTATTATATAATAAAGGACATGATAAAGGATACAGATGAACAGCCAGATGAAGAGAAGCATAGGGTGACGTCTGGAAGGGTCCTGAGCGTGGGATCTTTTGTCCCTGTGGAATTGGGGTGTGCCAGCCTTTTGGCACGTAAACATGTTCATCCACCCGGAAGCTCTCTGAACCTTGTATTATTGGGATATTTATGGAGGCTTCATCATGTAGGCATGATTATTAACTCCGTTTTCCAGCCCCTCTCCCCTCTCCAGAAAATGGGGATTTGGATCTGAGAATTCTAAGCTTCTATTCATGTCTTGGTTTTTCTGGTAACCAGGCCCCCATCTGGGAGCCCACTAAAAGTCACTTCATTAGAACAAAAGGCATTCTTATCACCCAGGAAATTGCAAGGGATTTAGGAGGTTGGTGTCAGATGCTCCTCTCACTCAGGAATTTCTAGAGGTCTTAGGAGCTCTGTGTCAGGAACTGGAGTCAAAGACTAAATATTAGAACAAAAGATTCTCTGAGTGCCCCTGTTTACAAGGGTTTTAGGAGCTCTGTGTCAGGAACTGGGAGCAGAAACCAATATATATGTATTTCTTATTATTTCCCACCGTCCATCTTGTGAGAGAATATAACGAGCTTTTAGTATAGAAATTAGTAAGATGAAAACGCAGTTTACGTGGTCTGTGCAGGAGTGCAAAAGATTGTGCCCACCTGGGGAGGGCTGGTAGGCAGCTACCTGGATGCATTACTGGGTGGCGTTTATTACCTTTGACAATGTTGTAGTCTATGGTTTATCTCTCAGCAGTTCAGGCTCCGAGTCCGTAAGTATTGGTAAGAATTGACCCATGCTTCAGGGTTGGACTCATGTCAGCCTTACTTTGAGAAGGACAACTGAAGCCTGGGTGCCTAATAGGGCATCACACAAGAAATTTCTGTCACCCGAACCAGGACGCTTGTCTTGCTATGTTCAGTATGTTTTCTTCCTGTGATTAAGTTACCTGGGAAGCAAGGTCATAAGCACCAAGTTCTTTAGTCATTTATGATAACAAATATAACTATTATAGGATCCAGGGCACTGGCGTTTGCCTAAGCAGAAGGGTCTTTCCTTGTTGGTTAACCTGCATAGGAAGCAACACAAAATTATGTGGTCTTGATGGGGAAGGACTCAAACCTGGAAATTAAAGGATTGAATGGTTAATGACATCGAGCTATTTTAGCCTGATGTCTACATTTCCCAGTAGATAGGGTCTCTCACAGAAGAACTGGAAGGCTTGATGTCTGTTGACTGAAGCTTTTGTCCCTTGAGAAGTGCTTGGATGGTTACTGCTAATGCTTTCCTAAAATTACAGTGTTATTGACTTAATGGCATTTAAATATTGAAATAATTTAACATTTATCTGCCTGTGTATCTTTGATGAGCTCCAGTAAGGTATGATCATCTCTTTTTTAGTCTCCATTAGTTGGCACAGCATCGTAAGCAGATAGACATTAAGTGTTGTGGATGCTGATTTATAGTTTCACAATTAAAAATGCTTTTGCTGTTACAGTAAACTCCAAATTTCCTGGCATATGTCAGGAATTTGGTGTTATAATTAATTCAATATCCTAGATTTAAAAAAATTATGCCTTTCATTCTTTGTAATTTATATCAATTAAATTATAATGAAATGCATATAGCATAACCAACTGAAGATAATTTGTCTTAGAAAAATGTTTTTGAGTACCTGAAAGTTATTATGTTGTAGCCATATGGAAATGCCCATTAATGGAAAGCTCTGATTAATGTCAGAATAAAACAAAATGGAGAAAAAAGTAGTTTCACTTTAAAAGCCTTACGTCCAAAATTCTTCTTTTTGGAAGAAGAGGGAAAAAGCGGACGTGGAAAAAATCTGTGTGATTTCAAATGAGGTGGGAGTGGACTGGTGGGAGAGGGACTCAAGAAATGAAGTGGAAGGCTTTGACTCTGTTTTTCAAAACTGGTTTTAATATTTTTAGAAATGAAGAACATTGTCCTTAGAGGATGAGGAACTATTTCTCTAGCTTGTGTTTCTGAATAAGTAATAAATCCAAAAGTATTAAAATTAGGTTTTCTTGGGAGAAAGATGATTATTAATGACAAGAAGGACACGAGTTAGAAGTAGCTTTTTAGTACAGAGTTTTCAAAGCCTTTCAGTTTTTGAATGTACAAAATTCTTATCGTAGGCAGTTAGCCTTTTATTCTTTTGTAATTTTTGACTATTTCTCATAGTCTCTGCTTTAATTTTATGTTTAAAGTCAAAGCTGTGGATTGAAAATGTTGTTATATTTTCATTGCCTTCCTTTTTCTTCAGCATTGATTTAATAAGGCATTATCTTGGTTTTAACTCCAGATTAAACCCTTGGTTGTAATTGATCACCTAACTCTTTAGATAGTTGTACCTTTCTTTCCAATGACAAATGTAGTCTGTATCAAAGAGTCTTTTATTTGGTAGTATGATCTCATTATTTGTGTTCTGCTTTATCATATGCCTTTTCATTTCGTGGCCTTTTACTTCTTTAGCAACAACTGTGTCTTGTGTTATAAAAATTTCATTCCTCAATCTCAAACACTGCTATTGGAAATGTGAGCTGGAACAAACTTAACTTTACAAACATTGGACACAACCTTAAATGTTCATAAAATTGATGACATGGAGCTGTATTTAATGATGTGGAGGGATGTCCATGATATAGTAAATGAACTAGGCTGTTTGAACATTTCATTACAAAGAAAGGAAGGAAAACTCAGAAAGGATTAAACCTAAAATTTACTAGCTTATCTTAAGGTGGGATTTGTTATGGGTAATTTTAAGTGAAATTTTTGTTGAAACAACAGAAATATGCACAAATAAATGTACAGCTTAATGAATTTTCACAAAGTGAAGATAGCCATGTAATCAGCCTCCAGATCAAGAAATAGAACATTCTCAGAACCCCAGAAGCCCTTCATCACACCCAGACGGTCGCTATCCATCCCCGTGACACGTGAGCACTTTCCTGACTTCTCACATCATAGGTTAGGGTTGCTGCATTTGAATTTTATATGAATGGAATAATACAGAATATTCTCTTTTGCGTCTGGCTTCTTTTGCTCCTCTTAGGAGATTCATCCATATGGAGAGAATCAGTAGTTCATTCACTCTCACTGCAGTACAGTTTTCCATGTATGAATGTACTACAATCTGTCTATTCTACTGTTGATAGACACTTGAGTTGTTTCAGTTTCGGACTATTACCAAGAACATTCTAGTGCGTGTTTTTTACGGAACGTTTATGTCCATTTCTCTTGGTTATATGAGTAGAATTTTGGGGTCTTGGAGTATGTGTTTGTTCAGCTTTAGTAGATATTGCCAAAGAGTTCTCCAAAGTGGTTGTACCCTTTAATTATTCCCACCCAGTTAGTGTGTGTGACAGTTCCAGTTGCTTCATATTCTTGCCAAAGCTTACTGTTCATTCACAGCTATTCTGATAGGCGAATAGTAGTCTCTTATTGTAGTTTTAATTCTTTTTCCCTGATAACTAACAAGGCTTAGCACTTTTTCGTCCATCTATTGGTCATAGGGATATCCTCTTTCATGAAGCTCTTGTTCCAGTCTTTAGCCTGTTTTGCTTTTTTTTGGGTTCTCTCTCTCTCTCTTCTGATTGATTTGTAGGAGTTCTTTATAGTCTGATTGTATGTTTTTTCTCAACTATGTATATTTCAGATTTTTAGTGACTTTTTAAAATTCTCAATTTTATCTATGTTTCCTAAAATTTTATCAGAGCAGATATTCAATATTTTAATAAGGAAAAAATAAAACTATTATTTTGATAACACAAATTCCCCTTTCTCGATCTGCTTTACCTTCCTTCAGTTTCTTGACTTTTGAACGAGTGGTCTGAAATGCCATTCCCCTCATCCTCCTGGGTAGCTCGCTCTTTAATCTCCCTGTTTTAGTAAAAAGGTAAATTTAGAGGTGTCTAGGCCCCTTCTCCCAGTCTTTCTATTCCTCAGTCTCGCCTTAACTCTCAATAGTACTGGCTACCCGCTTTTTGCAGGTTTCTTCACACTGGACTTTCTGATGACATTGAACCTCCCTGGTCCTCCAGCCTCTTCCTCCTTCTCTGCTTTGCTGAGCGGGCAGTTGGCATCTCCCCTGTATGCCTTTGGAGCTCTTTTCCCCACAGTGCCCTCTGTTAGCTTCCTGAAATAGTTGGGCAGCCTGAGCCATGTGCTGGAGGTGACACCCTTCAGAGAACATTGCCACCTTCATCTCTAAAGCCTCCTGCTGTTCCCAACTACCTGCTAGATATAAGCCCTTGAAGATCACTTCCACCATCATCTTCCTCCTCAAACCAGCTTTGCCTCCTGTGCTCCCATCTGTCAGTGAAACTGACCATACTATTTCATAACCCAGACATGAAACATTGGCCATCTTTGCCTTCTTCCTTCTCACCCATAGCCAGTCTGTGGCTAAATCCTGTCAATTCTTCTTCCATAGTAGCTGTCACATAAGAGTAATATAAACAACAGCAGTAATGCTGGCTAACAGTGATGGAGTGCCTATATGTGCCAGCCACTGGGGCTAGATGCTGTATATATGCTACCTCACTCAATCTCATAATGGCCTTTTGAGATAGTTTCCTCATCTGTAAAATGAAGATAACAGTACTGAGGCCCAGAGAGGTTAGGTAACTTGCTCAAGGGCGCTTAGATGTTAGTGGGAAGCGGTGATTCCAGCCTCTGATTGGAGGCTGTACTGCTTTGCTCTGTTTCCTTATTTGTAGTTCTACCACCCAGCTCCCTTCCTGCCTTATTACTACTTCTTGCCCAAATAGCATTTCCCTGCTAAGTTGCACTTTTCCTCATTCTGATCCATCCTCCAAAAATTGTCAAGTGTATCTTCCCCTAATGTAACTCTATTCACATCCCTTCCTTGCTTTACTTTCAGTGACTAATTTAGAAGCCAATAGTAAAGACAAATTTCTTCAAATCAGCCTTTTTACAGACCAGAGTTTGGCCTCTGACTACGCTTCTATAAACCTGAGGTGCTGTCTCTGAATAGGCTATGTCTTTCCTCAGACCGTTTGCTGAATCTGGAATGTGTCCCTCACCCCCTCAGTTTTGTCCTTCCTTGAAATCTTCCTGGTGCTTCAAGACCCAATTCAGATGTTGCCCATCATGTGGAACCTTCCTGAGCTTCTCCTGCTAGCTCTGTGCACCTCGAAAGTGGTTTGCTACCATCCTTTCTGCTACAATAAACTGAGCACTTAATTCTCATCAGTTCCTTCTTTGATACCCCTGAAACCTCCAGTATAATCTTTAATAGTAAGCATTTTATTGATTTGTTTGAGAATTTTCTATGAAAAACACAATAAAGGGAATTTGGGTACATGGTTATTAAGAGCCATGGCTGGTGATAATTAATTCCAAAGCTTAATGGATAAAGGGAATGTGTTGGTTCCCCAGGGCTGCTGTAACCAAGTTCCACAGCCTGAATGGCATAAGACAACATAAAGTTTATGTCGGTGGGGCTGTGCTCCCTTTGAAGGCTCTTAGCAAGGATCCTTCCTTGCCTCTTCCAGCTTCTGGTGGTTCTTGGCAATCCTTGGCATTTCTTGACTTGTAAACACATCACTCCAATCTCTGCTTTCCTTGTCACCTGTCACTCTCCCCTGTATTTGTCTTCACATCTTCCCTCTTCTTTGTTTTCTTTTAAGGGTACTAGTCATATTGGATTAAAGGACCACCCTATTCCAGTATGATCTCATCTTAACTAATGCCTTCTGCAGTGAGCTTATTCTCAAATAAGGGCACTGTGTTCAGCATGTCTTTTCATTCTGGTGTTTTGACATCTGGGGCCTTACTGAACCTGGGAAGGCCACCCCTCCTGAGGCTAATTCCTAGAGATAAACCTGAGCACTTTTCATATGCCAACTAACCAATTCAGAGCCCGCTTTCCCTCCCCTGACCCCCTCTTTTGGGCTCTTTCACTCCAGGCCAATACTCTCTTGCCCTAGTCCTCCCATGGCCAGGTCCCAGGCAACTCAGGGCAGCCCTTATCCCCCAGAGCATGCTGCAGTAATTCAAACCAGCCAGTCCTAAGCCTGCTTACCCTGCCTCACCTGTTCATTCACCTGGAAACCACAGTGAAGCCTCTTGCCCACGTTTTCCCCTTGTTCCCTCTGCCTCCTAGCTGGCCCTAGTGCTTCCCTGTGCGACCCTGCATGGCTTGCTGTGCCTCCTGTTTGTGGGGCTCTGTGGGTATAAATGTCTTCCTTCATGACAGTCATTTCCAAGTCTGTGTGTCTTACCATAGCAGATTAAAATAAATCCTGGGTACCTTCTAAAACAGTCACATTTTGAGATACTTAGGATTAGAACTTCAAATATCTTTTTGAAGGTTAAAAGTCAGCCTATATCAGGGAATAATCTATGTGCTGGTGTTTTATTTGCGTTCCATTGTGGGGCAGTGACCCAGTGACTAGGCTCCATGTAGCGATGAGCAGACTGGAAGTGCAGCGTGCTAGAAGGAGAAGCCACAGCAGCTCTCTGTTCTTAAATGTCAACCGAGGGAAAGCCTAATTGCAGCCACCCTGAAATTACCTCATAGGGGAGGCACAGAAGATTAAGAATAGGGAGAAGGATGGATTTTCTTTTCCTTCGAAAGGTGGCAAAATGTGTTTAAATTCTCGGTTTGAAGAGTTGAACAGATGAGCTGTTGTAATTGTTGATTTTTAGGAATATATTTGATTCCAAATACCCTACTAATTGTTTTTTTCTTTTTTTAAAGAAAGTGGCAGCCCAGAATCTCGTGTTAATGCTATCCATTTCTTGGTACACAAACTGCCGGAGAAAAATAAAGAAATGTTGGATATTTTGGTGAAACACTTAACAAAGTAAGCCTCTCTTTCTTCCTAGCTTTCTTCGTTTTGCCCTCAGTGCTATGTGGTCTTCTTGGATTTGTAACGGTTGGAACTGGGGCTGTGTACACAATACCAGGGACCACACCTGGAAGGGCAGGCTGGACGTTTGACTCATTGTGTGTGTTTTGGACAAGAGTGTTGAAATATGATGCTTTCATGAAGTCGTATAATTATTTGCTTAACATCACTGCCAGCAACTCGGGGTTTGATTTGAAGAGAAGAGAATATTATACATTTCCCTGTACACAGATTCTGGAAATGTGATTATAAGTCTGTTAGCAAATTTAGCTTGTTTTCATACCTACCTAACTCTAAGTTTGGACATGTCCGTTAAGTTTGTTTATTTTAGAAATAGGTAGTTATTTCATCAGATCTATTCTATTCTTTTTACTGCCTCCGTAAAAACTAAGGAAAAGCTAAATTCAGTGGAGAAATTAACCCTTTCTTCAAATATAAATGACTCCTAGATCACTGTAATGATAGAATTGTAGAAGTGAGAGGAAGCTGAGGAGTGCTATGTTTTAGAACCTTTATTTTACCATAAAAAGAAACTGAAGGCCAGAGGGTATTAGAAACTGTCAAGGGTCCTACAGCAATTCATTCATTTGGTCAACAACTATTTAGTGAGTGCCTTTTTAAGGTGCTAGTGGATGCATGGTTGAATAAGATAGACAAAGCCCCTATTTTCATGAAGTCGCTTCTTTCTAAGAGGGAAAAGACAATAAACAGTTTGCAAATAAAAATATAAAATAACTTCCCGTGATAAGTCATAAAAAGACAACATAGAATGAGGGGTTAGATAATATATATTGGGTGTGGGACTATAAAGAGGGTTACTGAGGAAGGTCTCTTTGCGGATGAGACCTCTGCGTTGAGAACCGAGTTAAGTGGCTGGACTGCGGAGAACAGTTGTCTGGATTGTTCACTGCACAATGGTACTGGGCCAGAAGGGTAGTAGTGCAGGTGTTCTGACAAAGCTCTCTGTGCTTGTGAAGGTAATTATTAAAGAGGTGCTGTGTAGTCTAGTAGTCCCTGGAAGCAAGGGTATAATGATCTGGGAAGAGAAAGGGTGTTCTAAGTAGAGGGAAACAGTAAATGAAGGCCTCTGAGGGACACAAGCTTAGCATATACCTGGAATTATGAAGACACTGTGGCTAGAGCAGAGTGTCAAAGAGAGAGAAGTAGGAGGGTCAGCAGGGGCCTCCTCATGTAGGGTATGTCTGATCCAGTTATTTTAGAGGCAGACATGGCGGACAGTTGAGTCTCTTGCCTTCTTGTCTTTAGGGAGATACAGAGTTGCAGAATACTGTACATTCTACAGTGATTGCCCCTCTTTTAACCCGAGACCTTTCTTTCTCCCTCATCAATATTAGTGTTTCAAATCACTCCAAGCAGAACCTAATGACCGTGGCAAATTTAGGAGTCGTGTTTGGACCAACGCTGATGAGGCCACAGGAAGAAACTGTTGCTGCCATCATGGATTTGAAGTTTCAGAATATTGTCGTGGAAATTTTAATTGAAAATCATGAAAAGGTAAAACTCTCTCTTTTTTCCTTAAGGGAATACCTGTTTTTGGACTTGTCACCGCATGCTGTACAATTATCTTCTTAGATTCCCCTTCTCTCTCTCTCTCTTTAATGATTTTGTTGTTGTGATGAGGAGCTTGGTCCTGAGATGTTCTCACTGAGCTTCTGTCTTCTGATGGAGTTCCATAAACCCGAAGCTTACTTGATAGTCTCTTATCTCACCGGTTTAAGGAAGGAATATTTAATCCAGATGCAAACGAATGTCAGTAATGTAATTGTGGACTGTTTGGCTTTCTCGCTCCCTTCCTTCCTATCCTTGGATTTCTCACTCAGATTCTATTTCTGTAACACAGGGAAAATATTTTTGTCAATCTGTGTCACAGTCTCCCCAGAAAAAAACACATAGCTCCTCCTCTCCCCACAGTTGTGCTAACAATTTCAGGGGACTCACATGCCTCCCAGAATCTGGGGACTCCGGGTTAAGAATCCCTGGTTTTGGGAGCCAGCCCCATGGCCGAGAGGTTAAGTTCACCTGGTCCTCTTTGGCGGCCAGGGCTTTGCCGGTTTGGATCCTGGGTATGGACCTATGCACCACTCATCAAGCCATGCTGAGGTGGTGTCCCACATAGAGGAACTAGAGTGACCTACAACTAGGATATACAGCTATGTACTGGGGCTTTGGGGAGAAAAAAAAACGGAGGGAGATTGGCAACAGATGTTAGCTCAGGGCCAATCTCCTCACCAAAAGCACACAAAGAATCCCTGGTTTAAAGTGAATAATCTCTTAGGTGACATATCTTGTTACTTGATTGTCTGTATTCAAGGGAATACATGATTTTTCAAAATAACAATTGACTCAAGAACTTTGAGATTTGCAGACGCCAGAACAATTCTAGCGTGTGCAAATATCGGTTCCCACTGAAAAGTTAAGCTTGAAACCTGGTGAGAGGTTTTCTTTACCAGTATAGTAAAAGCAGTTGTTTATGGATGTAAGAAGTGTCTGTGGCTTTTTTTGGGTAGCTCGTGGTGAATTTCTGCCTCCTTTTGTGGTCCTGTCAAACTGTCATTAAACCTCATTAGTGTGCACTAAGCTATCCAGACAACTTCATGGAATGATGGCTACAATTCATTTTTAGAAAAAGAGATAATTAGACTACAAGCTTTGAAACAATGTTTAGTAGTGCAACTATCATTAGATTAAATCCCAATTAGAGAACTTTTATCCAATTTATTTGTGAAAATTCTGGCTCTGGGCCTTGCTCTTGGACAAAAGGATCTCCATTTAATGTTGCAGCTTCCTATTTTCCTGTCTTATTTGAAGCTGGGAAGATAAGTGCATTGTTTTTCTGCTGGGAAGTCAATAGTGCTGCTTTCACCTTGTTAACAAATCTTACAGGAATTTCCAAGTGGCATTGGTGAGCGAATTACAATTGTTATGGCAGATGAAACTGGGCCCGCTCTCAGAGATTGAGCTTTCCTGAGCTAAGAGGGCTTTCGGTTTCCCCCTGTCCCTGTCTGTGGCTAGGCTAGAAAATGCGACCAATGTGAACTGAAGCACTGATGTTTCCAACCAAGAAGGGAAGAGGTGGGATATTGAGTTTCTGATTCTTCACTCGGTGCTTAGGTTTAGGTCTGGAAGCAGAGGGTTGCTTGGGGTCGGGGGAGGGGAGCTGATATCTCAGATTAGTTAATATTTCTGAGAACTTAATTTCTCCATTATCTCTTCTTTTCTCTCCATTTCATCCTTGTCCACTTTTGCTCTCACTCCCAGCTCTTTGTTCCTGCTCAGCTGGGCTTCACTTCAGAGTTCAGGCTTTGCTACGAGGAAAGATATTTCTGCTGACAAGGGCGGTTGTGCAGAAAAACTTCATATGGACGTGTGTACCCATATGAGCCACAGGTTTCCTTGACAATTAATCCACATATACCACCTAAAGTTCTTATGTTTGATTTGAATGTGATGAGGGAAGGATATAGTTCCTCTTAGTAAATGTTTGAGAACGAAAAGAAAAAGAGAGAGAAAGTGAGAATAGGAAAAGTTAAAAGGAATAGTCTTGTGAAGAAGAAAAAAATTATAATAATATATAAGGGGGCAGAAAGGAGGGGAAACTAGAGAGGAATTGAAGAGGCCCAGGTAATGTCTTTGAAGGAGAACAGAGAGGGGAAATGGCAGTAGAAGGAAGATGTTTTCTTTTCCTGAGTTACTTATTTTTCCTCCCTAGGAATGTGAAAAATGTTGACTCTGACTAGGAAAGTCGCTAAAGCAGAAGAGGAAACTTTCAACGTATAATTAAAGCAAGAAAGCTCTAGATTAATTTTGGCGTTAGAAAAAGACCCCTAGTTAATCTGCTTTGGAGATCACATTTTCTCCTAGCCTCTTTGCTGTTTTCATAAAATCCATATGTACTTTATAGGAAACTTAATCCATATGTTTTGGCTTCGTTTCCACATAATACATTAAGATGTTGTTTTAAAAGAAGTGTTCGTGAGCCAAAAATATTATTGAAAGTCTTTCTTCCCTTGCAAACCAGAAAATTGCATTTCCCTGGTGGAAAAGAGTACTGTGAAATTCTCAAGGATTTTCAAATTGGGGTTGTGCCTTAGAATTTGTGAGTTTTGCATAAGTTTTGTTCTTAAAGTATAGTTGTTATGGATGAATTCAGTCCATTTGTAATGAGTGCCTGCTCTGAGTCAGACATGCTGTGAGATTTGAGGAAGTAGAGACAGTGAGTCCATAGGGAAAGAAGAAATATCCAATAGTAACTGCAAGATATGGTGAATAAGCTCTCTCAGAGAGATACAGAGAAGGCTACCAAGACTTTAGAGAAGAGTTAATGTCCAACTGTGGGGAACCTGGAAGGTTTCCTGAAAAGGTGGTTTCAATAGGTTTTAAAATGGAGTTTTTGAACAGGTGGAGATGTTTGAAGAGGACATTTCAGGTACGGGGGGATCGCGTAATCAGAGAAACACGGAGAGTAGGTGTGTGTTCTGGGAATGCAGCTCCTGTTGGAACATGGGCGATGGCAGTAGACAAGATTGGAAAGGGATTCGGGCCAGGTGTAGGGAGACTGAGAATGCCACTGTAGGCCTTTGCATTTAATTTTATAGGTACCAGGGCCTCTCATGGTTTTCAAGTAAACTGCTTTAGGAAGCTTAATCTGGCAGCAGGGTTTGCAATAGAAAGTAGAGGAATAAAAGCCCAGGT
This sequence comes from Equus caballus, assembly GCF_041296265.1. Lineage (NCBI taxonomy): Eukaryota > Metazoa > Chordata > Mammalia > Perissodactyla > Equidae > Equus > Equus caballus. The sequence goes on along the minus strand of NC_091685.1, from coordinate 90,935,239 downwards.
GAAGGTCCATGGCGTTAGATTAAGCACCTGCTAGTGAGAATGGGGAGTTACAGGATGGAGAGCATCATTTTGAGAGGTGGAATAGACAAAGTCCAGGGACTGGATTGGTGGGGCATCTCAGAGGAAGGGGTATCAATGTTGATGAGGAATCACTCCTGGAGAATATTGATGTCATTTATAATAGGAAGGAAGAAAATGTGTTTGGGGCAGGAGTAAGGTAAGTTTAGTTTATAACATGCTGAATTTTAGTCGTTGTCTAGTTGTCCAGACAACTGGAGATGTGGGGCTCAAACTTGTGAAAGAATCTAGTGGTCAAAAGTTTAATATAAGATGAAAAGGCATGAGATTGACATGAGAAAGTATATATTGGATGCCCATTGTGTTATATGCTTTCGAGCTACTATATGGGGTATTTATCTCATATAACCCTAGTGTTTGTGTGTGTGTGTGTATGTACATACTTAAAAATATATGTTTAAAATAGATATATATTAAAAATACATAAAGTCACCATGGCATATATATGTAATAGTGTCCCTATATATGTATGACATTCTTACTGTGTGCATTATCCCTTTACATGTATGAGAAAACTATAGCATGAAACATCAGCTTGCTCATGGACCCATAGCTAGTAAGTGGCAGTCCTTGGGTTTGGCTAAGGATTGCCTGACCCTAAAGCCTTTGCTTTTCATCACTAGGAGTAGGTAAGAACAATATCCTGAGAAACACCGAGATTTTACTATTAGTGATAAAAGAGGAGCCAAAAGAAACCCAGGCAAGGTCAGTGTCAGGGTGGTCCAGGGGCGTTGTCAATGAGGCCAGGTGCTGTCGCGAGGGGGAGAGTATGAGGACTAGCAGATGGCATGTGTTCTCTCCAGGAGTAAAATGTCTGTTGAGAGCAAGAGCTGAAATGAACTTGTAAGGGCTTAAAGGAGTGAGTGTGCGGGAATGAATGATAATAAGTATGGATTTGCTTTGTGTTTTTCTTGTATGACAGAGAATATGCAGGAGGAAAAGTCAGAACAGATGTGATGGGGGAGGGAAGAACGAGTATGACCCCTAGCACCTGAATTGTGTACAGCTTGCCAGTCACTCTCATGTTCTAGTTACCTGTTAGCTCATATCTGGGGTGGGGAGTTCCTTTAGAGGAACTCAGTTAAACGGGTATGTGAAGACCCTTTCCAGAGTCATAGGGTCTGTTTAAATCGAGCCCCTTTTGCTATTTTATACATTTTTAATGTCATAAAAGAAATTTATATTTATACTGTGACTCCCTCTCATCTCCCTCCAAATCCCCAATTCCCTGAGGGCCCTTGAAGATTCTGAAAAGCCTTTGAGAATCATCAACGAAAACATTACTGTCAGGGTGATTTTTTTTTTTTACTATTTGTCCTATTTTATGTTATTACTTAAATTGGCAATTCATGTGAAGTAAGATATTTAATGTTACTCTCAACCAAATCACTTTACATAATATATAATAATATCATTATAATCCAGGTTATGTTTACCTCGTTAAGGATTGTCATTGGATTTTTGATGTGGTGTGCCGTTCATGGTGCTCTGGGCTGCTCTTAGCTTTGTGCGGTCTTCAATGTGCACTGATGGTCATTGGTTCTCTGATGGTCAGCAAGTCATGACATTTTTTCTAGTATTGGCCTTTATATTTTACAGTTTCTGTGGACCACAAGGTGCCTGGAGACAATCACGTTTTATTTACATAAAGCTTTTCCTTGATGACGGTTCTTATAAATTTGTCAGAATAGGCATTTTAACCTTTGAAATGGGTTCTCTGGCTGTCTGCCTTGTTTTTCCTGGTGTGAAAATGGAGGCTGTTGGTGATGATCGTGCTGTGTGGAAAAGGCTGATGTCATGTCCCGGTTCTGAGCCTTCTTTAGTGCATTTTGATTTATCCCTCTCTGTAACGTGTGTTGCAAAGTCCTCGAATAGCCAGTGTCCCCCAGTTACAGAAGAAACTAGAAAGAGTGAAGGTGAGAAGGGCATATATGTTTGCATCAGATGTCCAACGCAATCACCAGAATGTTAAATTACACGCACACATAGAAGAATGTCAAAGGGTACAGTGCATTGCTCTTGTTAACCTTGGGACCAGCTTTCTGACCTGCATCCCCATCTTTGCCAAAAGCTAGAGGAATGTGTCCCTGCCCCCAGGTTCCGTGGTGGAATGGATTGCCTGTTTAGACCCACCTTGTGGTCCAGCAGCAGCTACATGTGAACTGTTTTTGATATGGGACAGCCCACTCCTCTATTCCTCTTGCTGAAAAATAAGGCACATCCTAGCCCTCTTCTGCAGCTTCATCTCTGTCATCCCTTAATGTAAAGGAGGCCCAAGTGAGTAGTATGCAAACCCCTTTTCCTTGAAGGGTGAGGAATCTTCCCATCTTAGAGCATGCTTGTCATTTAATGGGAAAAAGAAATCTCATTTAAAAAGATGCAGCCTAAATTCCTTCTTGATTTAACTTTGTTGACACTGGGTTGCTAGGCAGCACCAGTTTTCGTGTGAGAGAAAAATAAATGTATGAAACAAGAACCACAACAATAAAACTCCAAAGTTTCTAAAGGGTTTATGTCTGCCTGAGCAGTGACTATTCAGTGTAGAAATCAAAACCTCGCAGCAAGAATAGTTGCCTCACAAATTTTCAGAGGGTGGGTCTTTTTCTTCTTCTTTTTCCAGTTTTCACGAACGTCGGCCTCTTCGGCATAGCCACGAAAACTTACTTTGCAGTTATGTTTATTTTTCTCAATGGGGCCTTGCATTTTCTGGAGTGTTTAAAAAGAAGCTTTAAAAGCACAGAAAACTTTGTCTTTCTTTCTCCTTCCTTTAAGGAGAGTTGGAAAATAATAATGACATTGTCTTCCCAGTTCTGCTCTTTGCATTTGGCTACGGCATGGAAAGTCTCTGCTTTGTGCTAGAGTGTAGCTCTGAGATGGTAGGCAGTATTTTCCCATGGGACTACTGTAGTTTGGTAAGAGAAAATTTGGGAGGGAGACAAAAGTCTTTCATTCTGCAGAATTTTAGTGTCCAGTATAGACAAAACACTGGGCCTGTCTCAAGAAAATGAAAGAGCTGCAGTATAGAAGGGAGGGTAGATTTATTCTTTGTTGTCTAAGAAAGCATACTTAGTACAAGTGAGCAGAACTGGCCAGGAGGGGAGTTTGTGATTCAATATAAGGAAGAACTTCATAATATTTTTAATAATGAGGATATGTTCACATTAGAGATGGGATTGAGGAATTGGAGTATGGCTATGGGCCTGTAAGGTCTGCCCACTCTGAAATTCTCTGCTGACATCTCTGGAGATGCAGAGCTGCAAAGACAGGTCCTCAGAGCATAGCTCAGTGCTTAGAACTTGGCACTCAATCAGTATTTGGAGAATTAAAAATGATGAGGAAGAATATTAAAAATGATGAGGAAGAATATGATCCTTTCATTCATCTCCCTTTTATGTTGTTTATATTCCCAGCAACACCAAGAGTCCTTGGAAGGGAAAATAAGAATCCAGGAGTGAGGGGGTGGGCGTGGTGGTGGAGTATGTGTGTGTAGGTGGGCTCCCGACAAGGGATCTGCCTTTCCTTTAGGGGAGAGGAGAGTGTGGAATGTTTATGGGTTCTTTGCATGGATCGGGTGCCCATTTGTTTTTCTTTGTAAAATAAAGAAACCAGCTTTCAGAGGTATCTCTTCCATATCTCTCAAGATAAAACTGAAAACAATAATAATTATAATAGCCAACACTGACAGAGGGATGATTATGTGCCAGGCACTAGGCTCAGCTCCTTATATGACATTTATTGAAATATTCATATAATGGACCACAGTGAGCTCTAAAGTGAAATTCCTTGGGCTGGAATCTCAGTTCCACCAAGTTTTGTGACTTTTGTCTGACTTAGGCACACGGTTTAATCTCATTGTCAGTTTCCTCATCTGAAATAGGAACAGCGAAGGCACCTATCCAGTGGAGTGGTTGCAAGGATGAGGCGAGCTAATCCATGTAAGATACGCATCTCACTGCTATTTCACAAATGAGGAAGACAAGGCTCAGGGAGGCTCAGTCACCTGCTCAAGGTCACAGTCCTAGAAAGTGGCCAAACTAGGATTTGAACCCAGTCTATCTGTCTCCAAAGCATATCCCTTAACCTCAACACTGTTGCTGTCTGATAATGTGTGTATAAATACATGCATTTCATACTGAACAACTACAGTGACTTTGTATTTTTTTAATATTCTTTGGAGCAGTTTTAGATTTCCACAAAATCGGGAGGGAAGAACATGACCACATACCTCCTGCCCCCATACATGCAGAGTCTCCCCCATTGTCAACATCTCCCACCAGAGTGGAACATTTGTTACAATTGAGGAACCTACATCAACACATCATTATCATCCAAGGTCATAGTTCATTTAGGGTTCACTCTTGGTGTTCTACATTCTGTGGATTTGGCCAAATGTGTTATGATCTATATTCATCATTTTCATATCATCAGCATATTTTCATGGTCCTAAGAATCCTGTGCTCTGCCTGTTGACCTCTTCTCTTGCCTGCCCTCACCCCTGACCCCGGCAGCCACTGATCTTTTCGCTGTCTCCGTAGTTTTGCCTTTTCCAGAATGTCTTATAGTTGGAATCATACAGTATGTAGCCTTTTCAGAGTGACTTTTTTTTACTTACTAATATGCATTTAAGTTTCCTCCATGTCTTTGCATGGCCTGATAACTAATTTCTTTTTATTTATTTACCTATTTATTTACTTATCTATTCATTAACTTATTTATTTATTTACTTACTTACCTACTTATTTATTTATGAATGAAGATTGGCCCTGAGCTAGTATCTATTGCCAATCTTTCTCTTTTTGCTTCAGGAAGATTGTCACTGAGCTAACACCCATGCTAGTCTTCCTCCGTTTTGTATGTGGGTTGCTGCCACAGTGTGGCTTGAGGAGCAGTCTAGGTCTGCGCCTGGGATCTGAACCTGGGAACCCCGGGCTGCTGAAGTGAAGTGCATAAAACTTAACCACTATGCCACTGGGCAAGCCCTCTTTTTATTTTATTTTTTTTGCTGAGGAAGATTCACCCTGTGCTAACATTTGTGCCAATCTTCCTCTGTTTTATATGTGAGTCACCACCATAGCATGGCCATAAAAAGTGTAGGTCTGTACCCAGGAATTGAACCCAGGCCACAGAAGCAGAGTGCACCAAACTTAACCGCTATGCCACAGGGCCAGCCCCTCATTTCGGTTTAGTGCTGACTTGTTTATATTTTAAGAGAACCAAGGGGTTAAATGATTATTACACCCAGTGGGAAATGATAGGAAAGCAAACTCCTCTCAGCTGGCCATCTTCCCTCCCCTCACATGACTTTTAGTGTGGCATACTCCCCACTTCTGAGATGCATTCTCTTCTGGGGTCAGCAGGCAGTGTCAGGCCTCTCAGCTTCACCTTTGGTGAAAGTCTAGCTAAGGTCTGGTTATCATCCTCCTCCTTGTCTTTATCACCACCAATATAATTAATATGTCATAACAGTATGCCTAATATTAAGTGCTCGTAGTCTGTTAAGCATTTTACATCATGATCTCATTTAATGCCCTGCTCAACAACTCCATGAGGCAGAGGTTATCATCATCCTCATTTTACAGATGAGGAAACTGGGGCTTAGAGTAAGAATTTGCCTATTTGTGAATTAAGGTGACACACCTGGTAAGTGGCAGTGCTGGGATTCAAACCCAGGGTTGTCTGGTTCCGGAGGTGGAGCTAGTAAGTCCTGGACTGTACTGCTGCCTCTTCTATTCTAAATGGCTTTAATTGGAAGGTTGATGTTGTCTTTCATGGTCAATGTCTCATAGGCTGGATCCTCAGAAATAGCAGATGTGGAATATATGTCGGTTGAACTAAATCACTGAAAATATATATATTTTTTTGAGGAAGATTAGCCCTGAGCTAACATCCGTTGCCAATCTTCCTCTTTTTGCTGAGGAAGATTAGCCCTGAGCTAACATGTGTGCGCATATTCCTCTATTTTGTATGTGGGATGCCACCACAGCATGGCCCAGTGCATAGCTCTGTGTCTGGGATCCAAACTGGTGAACCCTTGGCCGCTCAAGTGGAGCATGTGAATTTAACTGCTATGCCACTGGGCCAGCCCCTGAAAGTAGAATATTTTGATATCTCAGATATATTTTCAGAAATTTAAAATTATACCAAATAGTATAAGTGTGAAAATACAAACATGAAGTATCACTTCACTAATATGTAAAGAACTAATTTTTCTAAACTGTAAGCCCTGGAGTATTGAGGATAAGTTACGTGCTTTTAGCAAAAACTTTAGAATTAAAAATGATGAAAGTATGTATCAATATAGTATGTAAACTCTTGATGCCTATGCAGTGATAATATAGTCATTTGCATCAGACTAGCATACTTGCAGAGAAAAGTTGTTTAATCTTTTCCTGGACAGATGTCCCGCTGCTTCAATCAGTCATAGACAGTCAGGGCTGGGAGAAGGGTATTTTTCTAGATTCTAAACTCACAGCTACTTCCCCTTTTTACCTCTCTCTGAGCGCCCCCTTGTCTGTAGTGCTCTGTGGTCACTTACTACAAATACGTCTTCCAGCCAGCCCAGCCTCTCTGGAACTGCTCACTGTGGAGATGGACCCCTCCAGCCACATTTGTAAGACTTGGTGCCGCTCTGATCTAGATCTGATGAGAGCCGGCTAAATGCAAGAAGGATTGGGAGGCTCATTAGAAGAGGGATGCAGAGAGGAGAAATGGAGAGTTGCTGGTCGACTTTTGATGGCCTCAAGTTACTAATTCAGGGAAGTCTTGAGTTCCAACTCGTTCTACTTCCTGATGATTCCCTTTTTTTAACTTGCTGATTCCTTTTAATAAATCCTTTTTTACTTATGTCAACTTGGTAATGTTTTGGTTGCAACCAGATCATCTTCAGACAGTGTGAGAAAATACAGAGGGCTAAGTACCTTCAATCTGATAAATTTATAGATACACACAGTTTATTCATTGATTTTGATTTAACTCAGTTTAGTTTATACCTCAGTGTGTCTTCTGCATATTCCTGAGGCTGGCTGCTTCTTAGACCTGGTCCTTATGAAAACAGATCTGGTGTGTCTGATCAACGTAGTTTTAGGTGAGACTGGGCTTTTGAAGTCACCCAAACCTGAACTTGTTGTATTCCCATAGTTTTATGACCAGAATTCCTTTAAATTTCTTCTTCAGTTTTCTCTTCTTAGACCAAGGTTTAAACCAGAGTGGCTTTTCTCTCAACTCTCACATAATTTCCTTTTTTCTAGGTAATTTTCTAGCTCTTGGTCTCCAGTTTGACATACCCATTTCATCCGCCACTGAATTCTTCCCATCTCCTGGCTGGGTGGTCCTCTGGTCTACCATTCAGTCAATTAGTTAGCATTTTAAAGTCCACTTCTGCATCTGACATTCTTTTCCTCTATCTAGATCAATAGTTCTGAAGCTTTATTACATTAGGACACACTTTGAAAATGTAATGAAGGCTTTGGGTCCTGTTCTCAGAAAATAGTATGTAATATATACACAAAAGAAATATATGTACACTTTTACGAATTTGGGGGACTCCCAGAATCAGGAACCTAGAACCGTGAGGAAATCAAGAGCTGCAGGTAATCCATGAGAAGTTAGGGTCCAGAACATTTCTTGAGGCTCAGCTTTTCTTGTCTTTTGCTGTTGACTTATTTTCCATGCTTCTGCACAGGAACCGGAGGGGAGCAGATCAGGGTGTCACTCATTTCAGATTCATGCTTTATTCTATAGTGACACTTCCTTTTTCCTCTTCCCCATCTGGGGCCAGCCACCACGGAAACCTTCATTAAAATATTGATTACTCAGTTTGGCCATGGAAAGTATGAGCCCACACTGAAAAACATTCTGCTTAAATAATGAGTGACGGCCACTTTCCATTATTTTGAGATATACTGGTATTCCGCCTTCTGCCCTGGTGGGGAAGAGGGAGGAAATCGAGGGGGCAGATTGAGGAAGGCAGCTTTGTCTAGGTCAGGTCTTCACAGTGTAACCTCATTATCTCAAGTGAATTGTTGTGCATTTCCCTGCAGTTAAAACCATTCTGAAGTACCACTGCTCAGTCAGTGGTAACTGATAGTGACCATATGTCAGTGTCTTGGTTCCTGCATCTTTAGAATGGAGAACACTAACATCCAACCTATTAAATGTTTGACTTATGAATGTTAGCCAGAAAATGGCTAAACTGTGGGTTGACAGTCTTAGTCATAGACACTGGGGCATAGCAATTGTATTTCTGCTAGGCTTCTGTTAATCCTCCAGTTTCCTCTGTAACTCAAGGTCAGAGTGGGGAAAGTGACTACCTGATGAAGCAGCCCACTACACACTGTCCTCTAAATAGAAGTCTGCCTGTTAAGTTTAGTGCCTGTTGTTCTGGGTGTGTCCAGGGTCCTTAAGACCACCCCTGTGTTTAGGGGTTTGCTGGAAGGACTCAAGTTGCACTCAGGATTATTATAGCAGTGTAGTAAGGATACATAGAGAAGAAGATGACGACACAGGTGGAGTCTAGAGGAATCCACATGTAGTCTTCCTATGCTCCCTGCTCCCAGGAGGGGTCACAAGAGCAAACTCTTCCCCCAGCACCCAAAATGTAGCACCATGTGTGATGTTTCTGTTCATGGAAGCCCATTAGAGACTCAGTGCCTGTTGAGACATAGTCACATAGGCATTCTTTATCTAGTATATACCAAAAGTCCAGCCTCCCAGAAGGAGAGCAGGTGTTCTGCATAACGCCTGCACATGCGTGTTTATTTATGAACAGTTAGGCACAGGGGCCATCTTAACCATTTAGGGAATGTTTGATATAAGTGTGGAGAACTGTTTACCACCCAAGATCCAAGATGCCAACCAAGGGCCATCTTTGCAAGCAGACCTTTCTAAGGAGAGCCATCTCAGGCCTGCTGTGTTTACTCTTTTCTGCACACTGGGCATCTTTTAACTGCCACGGTGGGACCTTGAGAGTCAGTCATGAGGGCGATGTCCCATTTCTCCCCCAAGGATGTTCTCTATCTCTGGGATTCATAGCCTTTCCTCTTTTGCGTTGGAAGTGTCTGCTCCATTCTGTCGGTGAAGTGTGTGTGGTTAGCCCTATTAAAAGGTGCAGGATTAACTTTACTGAGGAGCATGGGAATCAAGAAGAATGTGGTCAGCACAGGTTAAGTAAATTTACAAGCCATGCAGCCTTATGTCACTGGATTTATTTGGCACGGGATGAAAAGTCCCTCGAAAGCCTGCCTTTTTTAACTTTCCAGTTGGTTTATTTCTCCTTGAGAGTGACCCCAAAGGGCAAGAATCAGTTAGTTAGCTTTCTCTCTTTTTCCATCCTTAAGCTCTGTTGAGTGCTGTCTTGGATCTCCACATTTTCTCATGGATCAAGGTGCTGCCATGTCTGTCCTGCCCTCTTTCCTCTGCACCTGGTCAGAACTCCCCTGCTTACCTCGGCCTGGGCTTGGTGGTGTCTGGGTGACACTGATGCCCCTCAGATCTGCTCCCTCCTCTATTTATCTTCCGGATTTTTCTCTAAATCTTTTTCTAAAAAAGTTTTCAAAACTATCTGTAGCCTTCTGTCAGCATTCTTTAGGTGTGTTTAACATCTGGTATTAATGCCGTCTTCTTCCTCCCATGGGTTATCTCAAAGTCATTATTTCTCCTCATGAAGATATTTGCAGAATTATTGCTTTTCTTTTTTTAATATCTTAAGTAGTCATATTAAAAGCACCCCCTAATCCATAGCAATTTAGGGGAAAGTTTCTATTTTTATTTTTGTTTCTGTCACAGGTCTTCTCTTGACCAAGTAGTGATGAATTCTATTGATCTTTATGCAAAATTGTGTGTTTCTTGTTGCTGTAGAGATAGAAGTACCTAGAATTCTAGGGTAGAATAAAACCTAATCACCTAAAGCTTTCTGAAGAGTTGTACTTAGTCTGGAATCTGTTTCAAAATAATCTGGGGATATAGATGAACTAAGATTGGTCATGAGTTAGTGATTGATGTAGCCAGGTGACGTGTACATAGTTCATTATGTTATTCTTTTTACCTGTATATATATTGGAAGTTATTCATGATAAATTTAAATGATCTGATATTTGTTGACATCTTTTCTTTTATACAATTCTTAATTCATTCAACAAACATTTATTAAGCTGCTTCTCCATGCTTTGTGCTATATGGACAGGCACAAGACATGAAGGAAAAAATGCAGATCTTGCTTTCCAGAAGTCCAGCTTTTAGAGAGAAAGACATCAGCACAACTATGACGCAACGGAAATCTAGTAACATGGCCTGCAGGTTGTGTGTGTGAATTTGGACCTACAAGGAGAAAGTAGCATTCTTTGTCCACAGCTTAAGACCATTTCTATACTTTAAAGACAGTGTGCTACGCATCCCTTTGTGAATCCACTTAGTTGTTTCTCCAGAAGCTGTTTACTATTCCATTCACAGCAATAAGCTAGGCCTGCAGGGGATATAATGGATGTATTTATGAGATGCAAGGTTCCTTTTCCTAAGCATTCTAGTCTGCTTAGGGAAGGGGTTTGGCACTGAGGGCTTGGTGAACACCTTATGTTCCAGATACTGGCCAGCTCAAGTTCATACGAACCATAAATCAACCAGCCAACCCGGAGAGGGTAGGTAGGGTTGGTTTGTCTGCAGTTTATAGATTAATGCAAGAAACTGAAGCTTGGAGAGTTGGAATGAATGTACCCAAGGTCACACAGCTTGCTTTATTCATTTACAGCCTTCCTTGTTCCAAAAAGTCTTTCAAGCAGTTAAGCCACACAGTTAGAAAGTTCCTTGTGGTCTTTCTACTGTCCCAAGAAAAACAGAACCGTATTTTTTTCTTTTTAAGCTTAAATGATGCATAGTGTTTCAGTCAATATTACTACGTGGATAGCTCCAAGTTTAAATTGCACAAAAGTGCTTATGTATGTCTCTGTTGGAATGTGTGAGAGTGAGAAAGGAAGTCTCTGTATTTAATTTCATAAAGTCTTGAGCTTTATATAGTTCCTGGAGCCGCACATGCCAGTGCCTGGGTGTGTGCACAAGAAAGTTCTTATTAATCATTGCACAGCTGGTGTGTTGCTTGTCATCATCATTACTTGTCCTTAATTACCAAAAGTGCACATGGGCTATAGCCTGTGGATTGTGCCAAACCAAATCTCTAAAGTGGTTGGATTAGGTTTTGAGGAAGATTTATAATCCTTTGTAAATGATAGTAATTCTGTATATGTTCATATAAAGAAACAGTGTACATCAGAAACTCACACAAAATCTGGATCATAATCTCCAGTATATTATTCTCAGTACCCACCTCCTGTTCTCTTTAATTTGTCGCTGAATCAACTTTGCCTTTTTTGTATATTGAAAATGGAATTTATTTATAGGCTGTGCCTTTTTTTTAGGTAATTGTTTTTCTTTCCATACCTCAGCAATAAGTAAAAGTGGAGATATTCTTTCTCCAAGGAAGGCTTCAAACACTTGATTTCTCTAGAATGTCATTTCTGTTTAGGTGGAAATGAGGGAAATGACCACTAAGAGGATTAGTCATCATTTTCAAAATTTAATGAAGGAATTAGGTCATTTGTACTTAATGTGTTAATAAGCTCAGAGTAAGCTCTTCTTATTGATGGATTGATGTGGAAAGGTCCTTGGACTGATCACTGTTGCCTGTGTGTAATCATTTTGTGCTGTGGTTCCTGCACAACTGTTTCCCATAATGCCCAGGGCCACAAACACATCCATAGTGGAACTTTTTTGGAAGTCTGCAGTGGCTTTGTCCAAATTCCGTGTAGCTCAAAAGAAAACTCTTTTCCTTGCCTTTATTATTCAGGTGAATCCAAACTGTTGTAAATTGTTTCTAATTCTTCGTTGTTTCCCATTCTTGGCAGCTTTCCTGTTCGTTACTCTAGGTCAGTGATTTGATGTTTCATACCCTTTTGAGAATTTGATGAAGGATAATAGTCTCACTTTCTGAAAAAAATACAAATGCATATTCACCACTTACATATGATTTAGGGCGTTTACTAACACTGAAGTCTATAAGAGACCTCAGTTAGGAGCCGCTGCTTTGGTGAAGTAAACTTCGGTGATATAAAATAACTTAATGAAAATGCGTCCCATTTACACAATGTGCAAACTGGGGGAGTAGTGAAGCTCATCAAGTTACAGGTTTCCATATACGATAGTATATTATTTTTTCTTATGTATTTACCAGTATTATTTATCGTCCAAGATTATCTAAAACAGATATTTCAAACACATGCTTTAAGATGACAGAGTAAAGGCAGATCTCAAAAATCTTACAATATAAACCAAGAATAGGTTAAAAGAAAGAAAAACACCTTAGTATCAGTCAAATGGAGGAAGAGGCAAGAGACGAGCAAATGGAGTTTCCAAAACTTGGCATGGGCCATCTCTGTTTTACTCCTAACTTGACCTTCCACAGGTACCATATGGGACAGATGCATATGCAATCTTCAGAAATCCCCCTTTGGAGAGAGGTGGAGGAGATGGTTTGGGCATCCCTGGGTAAAGACGTGCAACTTCCATGAAGGTAGAAGTTCCCGACCACCCTGCTTTCCTGCCAAAGAGAGGAGGATAGCTGTGGCATGACATGCCAGGGACCCCCTCTCAGAGACACCCCAGGGTCAGCGATCTCCAGTACTAAACAGAAAGTTAGTCAAAAAGAAAACTTCAAAACCAGAAGAAAATCAAAGAGAGCTTTTGCAAGAGAGGAAGATGGGGGAAATGAGCCCTGACAATGGAGGGGGGGAGTGTCATTTTGCACCCTGATAACTTCCTACATGAGTGCCTAGAAGTCATCATCTTTTACCTGGTCTGTTTTCTGCCTGGAGAAGGCTAGAAAGTGGTTGAGAAACTGGCCACCTAGGACAGAGACCTCTGGAGGAATCTTGTGCAGTCCTGGTGGGGGTGGGGGGTGTGGGGTGGGTGAATACCAACATAGGCATTTTGGCAAAACTACAGAGATGAGGTCAACGACCAGGCCACATACAGCCTTGGCTGCATCTTTGTCCTCCTCATACCCATTGCTTAGGGACTGAATTGTGTCCACTCAAAATTCTTGTGCTGAAGTCCCAGCCTCCAATGTGACTCTATTTGGAGATGGAATCTTTAAGGAGGTAATTAAGGTGAAATGAGGATGGGGCCCTCATCCAAAAGGACTACTGTCCTTATAAGAAGAGGAAGAAACACCAAGGATGTGCATGCACAGAGGAAAGGCCATGTGAGGACACAGTGAGAAGGAGCCACATACAAGCCAAGGAGAGAGGCCTCAGAAGAAACCAGCTGTGCTGGCAACTTGATCTTGAACTTCCAGCCTCCAGAACTGTGAAAAAATAGGTTTCTTTGTTTAAGCCACCTAGCTGTGGTATTCTGTTGTGGCAACCCTAGCAGACTAATACACCATTTTCTCAGGCTACGGGACTCTGGGCAGGCAAAACTAGTGCCTAGAAGAAGAAAACAGACATCCAAAACATGGGAAGAGATTCAAGGAGATGTCACCCCTAGTGTCGTGGTGTGAATAGAAAGTGTTGACAAAGCTGCCCATTTAAAACATTAGTATAATTGAAATCAATCAACCAAAAATATCCAGTGTGGAATCTATGGGAATGTATTGCACCAGAAGGGGAAAAAATGTAAACTGTAGATGAAGAATCTGTTTTGGAAGAAATACTGAACTAAGCAAGAGAAGAAGTTAACTTACTATAATTTATCTCTATAGAAGAACTAAATATTTATTCAGTGAAATGGGAGTTCAAAAATAAAGTGATTAAAGAAGATTTTTTTAAAGGCGCATGCTGAGCTAAGAAAACAGACTGACACCTAAAACAACGTTTCAAAACAAATGAACAAATTAAAAATGGAAATGAATAGAATCAAAAGTTAAAAAACAAATTACCATCATTGATGAAACAGACACATGCAATGAAAGGAGAAAAACAGATCAAAGAAGTCAGAGAAAACAGGAGACATGGAGGGCAAAGATGACTCATGATAAGGCATTGTTGTCATGGAGTATACAAATACAAATGTGTAGAACAGAAATAATTTGTGTGTATGTGTGTGTGAGGAAGATTGGCCCTGAGCTAACATCTGTTGCCAATCCTCTTCTTTTTCCTTAAGGACGATTGTTGCTGAGCTAACATCTGTACCAATCTTCCTCTATTTTCTGTGGGACACTGCCACAGCATGGCTTGATGAGCAGTGCTAGGTCTATACCTGGGATCCGAACCTGTGAACCCTGGGCGGCTGAAGTGGTGTGTGTGAACTTAACCACTATGCCACTGGGCTGGCCCCCAGAAATAATTTTAATGATAAAACAGTAGAAAACTTTTTTCTGAATCAAAGTGAGACCTTAGTCTGATCAAGGAGATCACTGAATTTCAGGAAAAGTCAATTCTGAATTCTAAGTCATTCAGAATTATCCATATAGAGACATAATGTGGTTTAGTTATTGGACTTTGAGGAAAATTAAAAATTCCACTGGGAGGATACGTCTGGTTGCGGCATATTTTCCTACAGCAATATAGAAGACAAGAAAGCAATGTTTATAAGTGTTGAGTATCTATTTTTGGCCACAAAGAAAAATCTCAAATTTCAAAAGGCGGAAATAATACAGACCACCTTTTCTGATCCATAATACTCTAAATCCAGAAATTAACACCAACAGTAATAATAATAGAATCAAAAAAACTTTTCCCATCTTCTGGAAATTTAAAAACTTTCATGATTTGTGGATCGAAGTAGAAAGAAAAAAATTGTAGAATATCTAGAAAAATATTATGAAAAGAGGTATATTAAAACTTCAAGGATAGGGCGAAAATTATGTTTTGAGGGAAATTTGTAACCTTAAATGTCTGTATAACTAAACCAGAAAGAATGAAATGTTAAGCTTCCACTCACCCACCTCCCTCCAAATTTGAAGAAAAGAATAAATATAAAATATGTAGTTAATTAGAAAAGAGAAAAAAGGGTTGTTTTTATAAATACCTCCTACATTTTTGGGAGATTGGGAGCATAAAATAAAATATAAAGTATGAGCTAGACTAGTCAAGAAAAAAAGGGATTGGGGAGACGTCTCACATATATAAATAGAAAGAAATGTGAGAATAACCACAGATACACAGTGCACAGAGTTTAGAAAATCTGAGTGAAATTAGTGAACTAATATGAAAGAAACAGGAAATTTTCAAAGAGTTGCCATCCTTTCCCAAAATGCACCAGGCTCAGATATTTTCACAGGTGAATTCTTCTAAACTTGGAAGAAACAGTTAAATCTGTTGGTATTTAAACTGGTCCAAATCATAGTAAAGGAAAACTCCAAATTCTTTTTATGATGACAGTAGGGCACTAATACCAAAGCCTGTCAGAGATAAAGTTGTAGATCAATTTTACTTATGGATATTATGCAGAGATCTTAAATAATACATCAGCAAATAACAGCAGCACTTTAACAGTATAATATTTCAATCCAAGTTGAGTTCATCCCTGAAATACAAAGGTGGCTCAATATTAGGAAATACATTAATATGATATGCCATATTATTAAGTCAGAGGAGGAAATCTTTCAGCAAATGCCTAAAAGCACTTGGTGAAATTTATGTAATTCCTACTAAAATACTTTAATAAAGCAGAAATCATGGATACTTCCTTAAAGTGATTCAAAATATTATTTTAACCCTTAAGTTAGTATTCTGTTTAATTGTTGAAATGCTTAAAATGTTGAAATCGTGACTCATCTCACTATTAGTAATTAACTATTGTCCAAAAATTACTGGACAAGAAAGGAGAGAAAAAAATAAGGGAGAGTATGAAAACTGGAAGGGGAAAATTTTGCATTATTTACAGATATGATTATATACATAGATAGCCCAAGAGAACATATTGAAGGACTATTAGATACATTGAAGTGATTCATTGGGATGAAGGATTGAAAGTAATTACCAAAATCAATAGCTCCTTATACACAACAGGAATCAGAAAATACAGTGAGAGAATAGGTCCTATTATCAGTGTTATGTGAAAAGATAAATTACTTAGTGTAAGCCTAACCCAAGGAAAGATAAATCACCCACGTGTAACCCTAAATCAAGAGATGAAGGACACCTATTTGAGGAAAGCTGTAAAGTTACATAACTTTGAGAGGAGGAAATAGGTGGTCTTATACTCTGCTGATGGAATTACAAATTGGAGCAGCCTTTTTTTTTTTTAATTGAATTTTTTTTAAGATTTTTTATTTTTTTCCTTTTTCTCCCCAAAGCCCCCCGGTACATAGTTGTATATTCTTAGTTGTGGGTCCTTCTAGTTGTGGCATGTGGGATGCTTCCTCAGCATGGCTTGATGAGTGGTACCATGTCCACACCCAGGATCCGAACCAGTGAAACCCTGGGCCGCTGAAGCTAAGCGTGTGAACTTAACCACTTGGCCACAGGGCCGGCCCCCGGAGCAGCCTTTTTAAGACAGTCGCAGTGTCCAGCAAAGCTTAATGCACTCATGACTGGAAGGCAATGTCTTTACTACAAAATACTCTACAGATATTCTCTCAAAAGTTTGCAAAAGTGTGGAGAATCCTCACTGCCACATGTATCTCCTAGTGCAAAAATCAGAAACAAATAGGCCTTGTTGGTGGAGAAGAGAGTTAAATAAATTATGTGATGGCCATAAGAAGAAACACTTGGGGGCCAGCCCTGTGGCCGAGTGGTTAAGTTTGCACGTTCCACTTCAGTGGCCCAGGGTTTCGCCAGTTTGAATCCTAGGCGCAGACATGGCACTTTTCATCAGGCCACACTGAGGCGGCATCCCACATGCCACAACTAGAAGGACCCACAACTAAAAAAAAAATACACAACTATGTACCAGGGGGGCTTTGGGGAGAAAAAGAAAAAATGAAATCTTTAAAAAAAAAAAAAAAGAAGAAATACTCAGTAGCCCATTAAAAAGAATGAGGTAGATTTGTAAATACTGACACTCTTGTGATGGACACACCCTGAGGTGACCCCCAATGATCCAGGCCCTTGAGTGCCTTGTACCTGAGACTTGGTTTTAACCAGTAGAATCGAAGACAATGGGATGTCTTTCCCAAGACTGTTTTGTTGTCTAAGACTCTGTTGGTGCAAACTGGAGAGAGGTTCTCCTGCTGGCCTGGAAGAAGCAAGAAGCTGGGTTGTAAACTGCCCAAGGAGAGGGCCATCTGGCGGGGTACTGCAGGCGGTCTCTAAGAGCTGCGGCAGTCTCCAGCCCATAGTGAGCAGAAGTCAGAACCCTAAATCCTACGACGGCAAGGAAATGAATTTTGCCAAAAACCTGAATGAGCTTGGAAGCAGATTCATCCCCTTTGAGCCTCCAGAATGCAGACTGGATGACACCTTGATTACACCCTTGTGAGCTGAGGGCCTGAGCAAAGGACCTGGATAAGATGGGCCTGTACTCCTGACACATGGAAACTTTGAGATGATTGATAACTTTCTTATATACAACAAGAAACAGAAAATATAATAATAGTAAATGTGTTGTTTTCAACTGCTGAATTTGTTATCCAGCAATAGAAAATGAATACGTGGAAACTGCGTGATCTCCAAGACACTGGCATCCTGTCTCACTCTGAATTAAACGAAAAAGTCTCATACCACTTCCTGATCCCACTTCCCAGTTATACCCTCATGTATTCCACTCTAGTCAACCTGGCATCCTTGGTATTCCAGGAACATGCAAGGCACGTTTCTACTTCAGGGCCTTTGCACGTATTTATTTATTCCCAATGTCTATGATGCTGCATGTCCCATGGTAGGCATTCGGTTAATATTTGAATGGACAATTAAAAATTGAGGTATGGAACTATCTCTATTATGATCCTTTGTTAAAATATGTACATCGAAATTATACATACATGAAGGCATCTACATAGGCAACTTTTTTTATTTTCCTAGAAGGAATCAAAGAAAGTATTGACAATGATTACCTTGATGGGAAGGAGGGGACTCAGTATTTTTCCAATATTCTGTGTGTGTCAATATCATCATCAACAGTGTTATCAGGATAGGGAGATTACGGCCCATTTGTAGTTTTGTTCTTTGACGTAAAGAGTAAGCCAAATACCACATTCTTAAATTTACATTACAGAATGAATGAATATTCTACTTCTCTGTCTCAGAGCATAAAAGTATCTGTCAATTTGACCAATATTTTGGATAAAACTGGAAATCGCTGGAGATATCGGGTTTCAGTTCGAAGAAACTTTTAAGGAGTCTGATTCTCTTTTGAGTTTGAGCTTCTTACATTCTTCTACATCCTTCCTTTCTGATGAATGAAGTCCTTGTGTGGCCTTCTCGTCCTTAGAAGACAGAAACTTGCAGCAGTGGTGAGAGAAGTATTTGTATATGATCTACTTAGCACGTTATATTTATTGTGAAGTATTTATATCTTGAAGTTACTTTGGGGAAGGTTGTTTTGCTCATATGCAAACTGTCGTCTGGTTATACACATGACATAGATGAAGAAATGAAATAAATGTGTCTGTGTGGCAGATTAGAGATGGCCACAGATTTTATCATACTCCTCTCATAGAGATATGAGGATCTGTGTCTCCTTCCTTTAAATCTGGGTGGACCTTGAGATTGCTTAACCATTACACTATGGCGGAAGTGATTCTTTTTTTTTTTTTTTTAAAGATTTTGCTTTTTTCCCTTTTTCTCCCCAAAGTCCCCCAGTACATAGTTGTATATTCTTTGTTGTGGGTCCTTCTAGTTGTGGCATGTGGGACACTGCCTCAGCGTGGCTTGATGAGCAGGGCCATGTCCGCACCCAGAATTTGAACCAATGAAACACTGGATTGCTTGCAGCGGAGCGCGCAAACTTAACCACTCGGCCACGGGGCCAGCCCCGGCGGAAGTGATTCTTAACTATGGCTTGAAGGGACTGACAGCTTCCACTTCCTTCCTCTTGGAACACTTTCTGGGGGGATGTGGGCCTCCGTGTAAGAAGTCCACCCATGCTGAGCCTGGCACGCTGTGAGGAAGCCCATGCTCACCATGTAGAGAGGCATATAAGGGAGAAGGAGAGAGAGCTGCTAGCCGGCCCCAACTTTCCAGCCTTCCCATCCCAGGCATCAGACATAAGAAAAAACAGCCTGGTCATCCCACACTCCAGCAGACACAACTGAGGAACTTAGCTGACAACCAAGACTGAGGTTTCAGACGTATGGCTCTGGTCCCTGTCCCAGCCATCTCTGGCCATTTGACTGACCCCAGCTGAGGCTGATCATTCCTGCTGGGCCATGCCCAAATTACAAGCCAGAAAATTACAAGCATAATAAGATGGCGGTGGTTTGATACCACTAAGCTTTAGAGAGGTCTGTTATGCAGCCATAAATAGAAGGAGTGTCCCACTCGTTCACTGAACATGAATTTTGGTTTAGCAAATTCTGTTTCCCTATTGACTTCCAGGGGATTGTTCTTTTAGGTGGAAAATGGAATATTTTTGAAGGTTCTGTATTTAAAGAACAACAACATGTTATCTCCGTCTTTTCATGCAATAAAAATTCTAAAAATAAAAATACAGTGCAGGATCTGCAGGTGGTTAGTTATCTTCTCATATTGTTCTTCTCATACTGACAGCAGTTTCAGAGCTTTAACCACCTCGCTGGATTTCTGCCCCCCCCCACCCCCCCGCCCTCCTCCTCCTCATCCTTCCCCAACACGCAGACTTTTCAATGGAACTCTCTCGCCTTTTCCAGAACAGTACTCAGTTCTACTGTAGTACCTCTATAGTTTTTTTTGGTTTACATATTTTTTCATAATAGGATATAGGAAAATAAGGTTCAAATGCCTATATAGGTGCTGTGGCTCTTAGTAAATTTCAAGGAGATTAACCATCATGCTCTTAGACAAAAATCTCCATCCATGTCTGTGGAAGAATTAAAAAGTTAGTATTTAGAGGGCCAAATAAGGAGAATTTTATTTATAATGAATGTATTTATGAACTGATAACAGTTTTTAAAGCCTTTTCATGTACTTGTTAATATCTGGCACATTTTTCTTTGGAAAAGAGAAAAGCAGAATAAAAGGAATATTAAGATGAGATTACTCCCTAAGCAGTCAGGGCCACCCCTTTGGCATGTTAATCGCACAGCGCAGATGTAATCAGAACCCAAAGTATGGCCGACGTGACAGGGAAAGAAGAGAGCTCTGGTGTCAGCATGGCACAGTGTGTGTTTATCAGGGTCTGGGGAAGGTTGCCCTGTCCTGCAGGGGAGGGTGACAGGTCAGCTTGACAGGCTTGCTTCCGTATTGAGAAGAGTGAGTCACTTGGCTCAGATAGCTTGGTGAGAATATCTTTTGGGGGTGGGTACATACTTTCTTGCTCATAGGTTTGTGGCTCAGCTATTCAAGCCCTGCATGCAGTATTTGAGCCTCTTTTGGAAGCCTCTAGTCTTATCTTGTAAAACTCTGGTGACGTGAAACTCACTGTCTCCTGAATTAACCTGCCTAGGAGTTGTGTAACTTCTACAATTCAGAAGGTTTTTTCCCCTTATATTCAGCTGACATATGCCTTCTTATATTCTCAACCCATTAGCCTTGGTTTTAAACCTCTGGGTCAAATACAAGGTTAATCTCTCTTCCATATGATAGTGTTCGTAGAATCTGAGGATTGGTGGGTACTGTGATCTGTTGGATTTCTGTCCAGGTCCTTCCATTGTTTAATTTCGTTTTGAATTTCCCACCTTCTTGGTCACACTGTTTTGGAGACGCTTCCTCCTCTCAGTGGCTCTTGTATTGCAGAACGGAATGTAATGCCCTAGTGTGGTCCAGTCTGTGAGGAGTATAGTTGGGATTAGCATCTTCCTCATTCTAGGCATGCTCTGTGTCTGTTAATCCTGTCTAAGATGTCATCAGCCTCCCAGTCATGATATGTGGTGGCCTCATCCTGGCCTTACGTCCACGTGGACTGTTTTCATGGCTGCTGCTGGGGTACATCTTCCCCACACCGTCCTTGAGCAGCTGCTTTTTAAACTTGCATAGGTACTGCCTGGTGATTTTTTTCTTTTGAACTCTCTATTGATGGTCTGTTTCCAAATTGCTGAGAGCTTCTTGGACACACTTCTTCCTCAGGAAATTATTCGATATCTTTCCAAGTTTCTTGTCATCTGCTGATGAAGACCCAGCCATTGTAACAAATATTGAACTAGAGCTCTGAGGCATGCTGTTAGAACTATTTCTCTAGATTTTCAGCGGTGCATCTCAACCATGTGTGATTTTGCTCCCCAGGGGACATCTGGCAGTGTGTGGAGATAGTTTTGATTGTCACAGCTAGGGTGGGGTGCTGCTGGATTCTAGTGGGTAGAGGCCAGGGATGCTGCTAAACATAAACATCCCTCCAACAACAGAGAATTATCAGGTCCCAAATGTCAATGGTACTGAGGCTGAGAAGCTCTCGTCTAGATTAATGTAGTTCTCCTAAATGGAGTCCAGTGGGTATGATATTTTTAATTTTGTTAATGAGACTTATTATATCAGCATCAAAGACAGGGATTCTCAAAGTGTGAATCTGAGGTCCCCTGAGACTCTTTCAGAGGTGTGTGAGGTCAAAGCTGTTTTGATGATAATTGCCTTTTTCACCCTCATTTCTTTACAATTGTAGAGTGGGATTTTCTGTAGGTGATGTGACATCTTATGTCGGGACAGATTGAATGCAGAAGCAGATATAATAACCCAGCTGTCTTCTTTTAAATCTGGAATTAAAGAGATTTGGAAAATGTAAAACAATGCCATTCTTCTCACTAAATTGTTTTTGTTTTGGAAAAGTTATTTTTTCATAAAAACATTATTTATGTTAATATGTAATGGATTTATTTTTTTAATCAACTAATATGTATTTTTTAACAATTTAAAATTCTAATTTTTATTTCTAACACTGAGAATATCGATAAATATAATCCACACAAGCAAAAGTTCTTGGGGATCCTGCTAATTTTGAAGAGTATAAAAGAAGTCCTGAGATGCTGAATTTTAAGAAGCTCTGGCTAGGCTATATTGCTTCATTTTATGTGAAAGGATATCATATCGTGAGTGACAATTTTAAAGGCCTTGTTAGAATCTAGATGTACAGAATTTTGATATGTTTCTTAACGTGAAAGCCCTGGAGTAAAGGAAATTAATTGGCGTGTTCCTGGTTAACTTATGCTAGTTTCTGGTTATGTTTTTCCAGGTGATCGCCATTCCTTTAGGAATCAATCTGGAGCCTAATTTGAGGTCTTTGTGTAGTCAGAAAGATTTCCTCAGCTTCAATTCCCTTTCCTTATTCATGTGGTCCATGTATTTGTGGAGGAATTTGAATTAAATTTTTGAAAATGTCTTTGGCTCTTTGAGTTGGCTTTCTTCTCAGGACCTCAAGTGATGGAAGCAATCTTAACTTTATGCAGAATATTTTGAAGTGTGCTTTCATGAAACCTAAGCCTGGTATCTGAATAGGAGACAGTGCTGCTGTTCCTTAGATTTAATATGTGGCTTACGTCCTGAACTTTTAAAAATTTTTGAAATTATATTTTCTGTGGTTAACTAATGCAACCCTTCATAGATGTCTGTGATTTGGTCTCCGTCATATGGATACAGTGTTTAGATATGTTTGCCTCTAGCTTTTTGTTCCCTGATGAAAGTGGAAGGAGAATAAAGTTCTGTCCTAATGAAGCATGTGAGGAATATAGTGATTGAAGGGTGCATTGACTTGTGTTAATAACATGGTGTTTGAGATGCTAGAATCATCTGGTCTGGTGCAACCCATTTAGCTGCATCAGGAAACTGAGGCCCTGAGAGGTTGTTACTCTTGCGAGGTCACAGTGCATGTTAATAGCAAGGAACATTATTACTTAACTTTATGACCTTGGGCCTTTTAAAAGTAATATGATTGTGCACAAATTATTTAATCTCTCCAAGCATCTGCTTCCTCATCTATATCATTAAACTCAAAATAGCACCCTTGTAGGTTTGTTGATAGTAATTTACATAATACTTTTTCAACTTTTTCTTTTGAAAAATTTAAGATCCACAGAACAGTTGCAACAATAATATAAAAAAAATTTGAATACCCTAAACCCTATATAATATAATTATATTATTATTGCTATCGTTGTTGAACCATTTGAGGCTAAGTTCTGTTACATCATAACCCTTCATTTCTAAATACTTCCTCACATGTCTTCTAAAAACAAGAGCAAATTCAGGAAGTTTGACACTAATACTATATTGTGACTCTAAGTGTGGCCCATAGTCCAACATGTTGACACTTATGGGAAATTTGTTAGAAATGAGAATTTGGGGCCCCGCTCCAGGCCAGCTGAATGAGAATCTGCATTTTAACCACACCTCCAGGTGACTTATATGTGCATAAATATTTGAGAAGCGCTGATCTAATGGGTAGTCTGTATTCATACTTCACCAGTTGTGAAATGGTATCTTTTATAGAAAAATTCCCCCCAATACAGGATCCGATCCAGTATCATGCATTGTTTTTAGTAATTATCACCTCTCTTTGGTCTGCTTTAATTTAGAATAGTTTCTCAGTCTTTGTCTTTCTTGATACTGGTACTTTTGAAGAGTATAGTTGTTTCATAAAATGATCTTTAATTTGACTCTTTCTTCATGGTTAGATTCAGGTTATGTATTTTTGGGAGGTAGATAAATGCTGTTGATTTTCCTAAGCGCATCGGCTGGTAAGTTTTGAATGGCTGGGGGCTGGAGTCATCTGGAGCCTTCTGTACTCACCTCTGGTGCCTGGGCTGGGATAATTCAGAGGCTGGGTTGCCCTGGACTGTCGAGTAGAGCTCTTACACAAGCTTCTTCACGTAGCTTGGGCTTCCTCCCAGAGCATGGCAGCCTCAGAGCCCTGAGGGAGTGTTCCAACCAACAAGGCAGAGAGAGACTGTAGGCCTTTTATGATCTAGCATCAGAAGTCATATAACATCACTAATGACTGCATACGCTGTTGGTTGATGTGGTCAGGAGCCGGCCCAGATGCCAGGGGATGGGACACAGGTGCTGTTTCTTGATGAACGGAGTGTCAAAGAATTTGTGGCCATGTTTTAAAACTGCTACGTGTGGTAACTGTCAGTTTCTCAATTATAAAAGCACCTTTTTTCTCTTTGTAATTGATGGTAATACATTAGGAGATACCCTGAGAATATTTAAGAATCCAGTTCCTCGTCAGACTTTTACCTTTTAGTGGTAGCATTAATTCATGGGTTCTTTATGAGTTGGGATTTACATTACATAAAAATCTTAAACATAACGTGCTCATCTCGCAGTAAATAAACATATAATGATAACAGACAGTGTTGGATTCCTGAAATCTTCTTATGACAGAGATAAGCATGCATGACCTAATTTGACAGGTACTAACATTTCATACCGATGTAGGTGCTGAACACTCGATTATTAGAACGTCAACAGTAGTACAGATGAAGGGGTTCTGCTCTCTGTGTGTGGTTCTCTGGCTATCTTATCCAACTGTTCTCTTGCCTTCCAATTAAAGGAATACACTTAGGGCATCATTGCACCATTCACCATGAATTGGAAACATTGGTTCCAGAGTTGGTCCTAGGTGAAGGGATATCAGTTGAAAGAAATCTTCCTTTTTGTACTTCAAACGCAGCTACTATAAGTGAGAGTGAGCCAGCTCCAAACTGACATGTAATCCAAGAATCTAAGCATTAACCTGTTGAGACTTTCTTTTTAAGGTGCAGGAACTAGGTGAAGATTATGCTTTCATCCTATTTAAGATTATTAAAACAAACTAAACAGTGCCAGCCAAAGGAGAGGCTGGTGTTGGCCTCCAGTATGTGTGACCTTCGTATACACTTGAGTTGGCAAGGATGAGGATATAAACATTGGGTGGCTTGGAATGTTCTTAAAATGTATGCACGAATGTTTTCTAAAACCCTAATTAGAAATGGTTCAGGGGGCTGGCCCTGTGGCCGAGTGGTTGAGTTTGTGTATGCTCTGCTTTGGCGGCCCAGGGTTTCGCCAGTTCGGATCCTTGGCACGGACCTAGCACCTCTCGTCAGGCCATGCTGAGGCGGCATCCCACATGCCACATCTAGAAGGACCCACAACTAAAATATACAACTAGGTATTGGGGGGCTTTGGGAAGAAGAATAAAAAAGAAAAAAGAAGCATTTTAATTGGGAGGTAAAATCCAGCTGTGTCCTAATGTGTTTCGGAATTGAATCTTCCCCAAAGCTTCCTCCTAAGAGATGCATATAGCAGAGGTCCCCTCTCCCAAATAACTAGGGACTGAGTACTGGTAAATTCTAGAAGCCTGAGGTCTTCATATAGCTGTACTGATGTATTGACTTGTTTAAAATGAGAATTGCATGGAAAGAAAAAAATTCTGGAGAATAGTCATCACAATTTTTACAGAAATGTTTCTGTGTGTGGGATGGTGGGTGGTTTTTATCTTCTTTTAAAGAGCTTTTTTTTGGGTGTGTTTACCAGAATTTTTACAAGGAGTGTAATATGTATTAGTTATCACTTTTGTAGCATGAATAAATCGTTATTTGAAAAAAAATTATCAATAAAAATGAAAACCAAGCTATTGCCATAAATTTTAGAAGCAGTGATGAAATTTGAAGACTCATACTTGTGCCACCCCCCCGCCCCTGCCTTGTGCAGCTTCTCATAAAGTACCGCCATTGACCACCTTCAAAACATGGTTTTGCTTTGGGCATTTTTTGGTTACGAGAGCTAAAGTTAAAAAGAAAACAAAAATGTGTAGCATTACCTCTTAAATATGTAGACCATGCCTGGGGCATAGTACTTGGAAGAGATTTTAGATGTTTATGATAAATATAATCATATACACACCTTTAGGAGATATTTTCTTCACTATGATTAAAATTCATTCATTTTCTTTTGGAGAATTAATAAGTCCATGGCTTATTTCTTTCTTTCTATGGAAATGGCCATTATGACTAGGGGTCATGGCTTATATTCCAAAAGAAAAATGCCATTCACCTTGAAAATTTCATAAAATGATGAGTTAGGTAGTTCTAAATGTGTTTACTTACATTCAGTTTAAAGTTTCTTAGATGATGTTGAGGGAGGGTCCTGCTTTTTGTCATGGCCAGAGCTAGTCCTGGTGAGGGCAGGCCTCTTCTTGGGGGATCCCCAGGCCTTTGGGGACTGCAAATGGTAGGCTTCCTGTGGTCTGATCCTCTGCGCTGCTGTTAGGACGAAGTGATTTCCAAGGGAGGCTTGAGTCCTGGAAAGATGAAGGGTGAAAAAGAGAGAAGAAAAAGAACCTTGGGAGAAGTTGTACATCAAAATTGGAAGGGGAGGAGGAAGAGAAGAAACAAAGGAATGTCTTATATGGAGTATGCCCTACTGTTGGCATAGAGGATCTGTATTTCTTTAATGTTATTTTAGGCTTTTATCGCTGAAATGTAAACTTTTTGTTTTCATGTGAGCAAAGGACACATTGATTGAAAAAACAATTCTAGCTAGGCATTGGCTTTTTATTCATTGAAGAATATTTGTAGGTATTTGGGTAATGAAAGTCAGAGTTACAGCTGTGTTTGGGAAACTGTTTCCTTCTGACTTTGGAGAGTATATGCTTGTGTTTCCCAAATGTTTGCAGGTGCAAATTGATAAAACTGCACCTGGAGTGTTTTTAAAGGTTTGCAAACCAGAAAACAACATTTTATTACTCAGAATATATGTTCACACTGAGAATGTAAGAGTGATGCAGCTTTGGCTTAATCAGGAGAGGTTCACCTTATGAATTGATTGGGGAGAAAGTTATTTAGTGAACACATGAAAATTTCTTTAATGCCATGTGGTTCTTGATATGTTATCAAAATTATTTATTATTATTATTACCTCTGTTGGTCTTCTTTGAACATTAGAAAAACCAGGGCACTGATGTTGCATCTACAGTGTATGCCACTGAAAATGCCCATGGTTTGGGGTAGGTAGTTCTGGGGTATGTTCCATTTTTTAAACTCTGGTTGATAAAAGTTATCATTTACTGAAATCCTGAAGTAAAAAACCAAAGTCAATTGTGTATTCCTTTATTTAGTGCATAGAGTACTACAGAAATCAATGTGGTGTGCCCCAAAAGGACTTGGGAAGGGCTCTGAACATGCCTACTGAAATTAAAGCTAAAAGCTTAGAAAGAAAAAGAAAAACAGAAACTCAACCAATTTGGTAAATTCCAAAAAGTATACTTTTTGCTTTTCTTTTTTTCGGTTGTAAACTAAATTGAAGTTGTTTTTCAAAAAGCTCGTGGTCCATCAGGGCCACAGTCAAAGCCTAAGCCCGTGGGATGAATGGCCACTGGAATGGAATGTCTCCTGCACCCGTCTTCCCTTCCATTCTTCCTGGCTGCCCATTTCACTCTCTCCTGTGACATGATGGAAAGAGCCTCATGCTCACAGGTAGCAGCAGGGTTCCAAACAAGACTCTCTAACATGCTCCAGTGTCAGCCTCACAGATCTTTGTGTATCAGGTAATGCCTATGAAAGCATGTTGAGGAATTTCAGCTGTTGAGCAAAATCTCCCCTGATGAGGAGGTATGTGCATGAAGGATAGTCTGTTGGAGAGAAAGGGCCAGAGCCAGCAAGATGGGAAATAGCAGTTGGCATTGAGTTCTTGGTCTGGGAATAAAGCCTGAGTCTGCCACTAATTAGTGGTACGAATATGAGCAAATCTTTAACTATAGGGCCTCAGTTTTTTCAACTGTGAAATAAAGGAGTTGGCCTAAGTGATAACTAGGAGACTTTTCAGCTTGGAGATTTAGAGTTTTAATGAGCCAGAATAAACATGAAGCCTTAGAATTTTTGCAGCATCAAGCCTGATCCCAACTGGTATTTCACTGTCAGTCCTTATGATCAATTCTAGCTAAATTTTCTGTAAAAGACCCATATTTAGTCACAGGGTAGTGCTGATTTAAGGACAGACAGCTGGAAAGTTTTCAGGGCTCTCTGTGTACTGTCCACATGGTAGCTAAACTCTCAAGTTGTGTTGTAGATGGAAGTTCAGGCTACCTTGGAGCCAACTTAGAGTCATAAAACCCCAAGATGATGATGTCTAAACACACTATAGACTCTGAAGCTGAAAGTAATATTTGGCCATTTTGTAGTTATGTATTTTAGAAGATTGGAAATTGTATCTTGTCCCTCTTTTCTATGTTAAAGATTTAGTAAGGGGAGCATGCATTGATTTCCAACTGCTTCTGGTTTTACCTCTGTCTGTTTATAGATAGACATAGTTATATGAAATATGATGTCACCGGAGAGGACATAATATGAATGGGGCTTAATATGACTGAGTAATGTTGGAGATGGAGGAATGTGGTAACCAAGACATGCATGCTGGAATCAGGAAATCTGGGGTCAAATCTTTGTAAGTCAAGCACTTGGCATAATGTTAGGCATACTGCAAGTACCCAAGAGTTGCAACTGTTACTATTCAAGATGATAGGAATATATAAACATGTTAGTAATCTTCCTATCACAATAAAGACTCTTCTGTAGAAACATCTGTTTAAAAAAGAATTACCTCATCTCCCTTAATTTCCTTTAACCATAGTATTTGTTAATTCAGCTGAGTCAAATGCTGCAGGTTTGCGTTGGACGCTAAAGCAACATTGTCAGAGACCATCCTTATTTCCTATTATCTGCAAAGTATTTCTGGCAGAGGTGGCCCGGTCTTTTCCACATGTGGCCCCTGGAAGCAGAACGTGAAGAACTTGGGGAGGTAGTTCTATGTATGGCTGATTCTCATGGGCATAAACATCCAGTTTGTTGAGTCTGAGGAATCTGTGACTGAGCAGTAGTGCCAGACTCATGTTTAGACTAGCACTCTTAGGAGACCTGAATAAGCGCTTGCTTACCTGACACGCCTACGTGTGGAGTTTTGTTTTTTGTCATTGGGTTGTTTGATTTGAGTTTTTTTTTATGTTGTAAATACGTAAGTGCGGTGAAGAAGTTTTCTACCCTGAAAAAAAAAAGTTTTGAGTCAACTTGATCTCTTAGTATTGCTTGAGATGAGTTTATCTGCCCTTGAACACAGGTAACATGATGCTAGGCGAGTGAGTAGTGTCAAAAGATTTTGGAAAGAGGCCTGGGCCGTAGAGGAATTTGCATCCTTGCAGTGGTTCTAGAATTGGAAAATCAATTTTATATTTAAAGATGACACATATCTTGGTGATAAAGAACAAAATAAGCTACATTTTAACTTCTAGAATCAGATTGCCAAAAAACAGGACAAAATTTTAAAATAAATAATCTGCTATTTCCTCTTCTAAATTAAAAAAAACCCAACATATCCTTTTAAATCATTTCCAGTGTTTCAGGGAGAAACCGTGAGAGCATAGCTTTGTAGCTTAAAACAAATTGAGTACTGAGGCTAGAGCATTGGCAGACAAGGTAAATGCATATAAAAGGTAGCACATTGTAGAAACATCTAGGAGGACATAGCACAATGACAGTGAGTCTAAATACATATTCTCCGGTTGTACTCTTTCTAAACAGATGTAGAACAGTATAATTGGTGATTTTTTTCCCCTAAGAATTAAATTTTGGTTTTTAAACTGGCAATAGGGGCTTTGGAAATAGAGTTGAGACTTAAGATACCAACTCTGCCATTTTCAAGCAGTGGAGACTTGAGCTAATTGTTTAATCTTTGAGCTTTTATCATTTTGAAATGTGGGGAACAATACTTGCCTCAAAGATTGTTGAGAATATTAAAGTGCTTTGGAGAAAGCCTACCACCTAGTAAGTGTTTATTAAATGTTAAATGTATTCAGTGAAAGAGGAAGTAATTCATATTTCAAATTTCAATGCCTAAGTGCAGAAATAGATACACAAAACTGTTGTGTGATTTCAGGTGACTTGGGAATTCTGATAAGGGGATCTGATTGTTGCTTGATGAGCTTTTTCCACAAACACTTTAGAATAACTACACACTGAATTTGAGGAATATTCAAGATCTCAGGAAATTACTGCCCTCCCAAAATGGTGGTTGAGTAGAGTAACGGGGGTCTGCATCCGTTTTTATTATCATTATTTACTGGATGTGATCATGTTAGAAATACTAGTAGCTACTCTATTTCTGGTTACTGTGTGCCAAGTGCTATACTACAGATTTTATAAACTTTATCTCATTTAATCCCTATAATTACTTGAGATGTAGGTATTATGGCCTTCGTTACACAGGTGAGAAAATGAGATACCCTGTTCTGATAATATCTCTAAGCTTCTGTAGCTGGGAAGACTTCGAAGCCAAGCTAGTGCCTTCTCAAGTTATCTGTGCTTTGATACCACCTAACCTGGATGATAGGTTAGCTCTTTGAAATGCTAATACAACATAGAGTTTGTTGAGGGGGTGGTTGGTCTTTAGAATCTTTGGAACATTTTATGCCTAAGTAGGATTTGGGAAGATCCAGGAGTTGATTGCATCTGTCCAGGTGCCAATTTTCCTGGTGTTTTGATTTGGAACTTTGGTCCAGCTGACACAAGTAAAGAAAGCTGTGGAATGACTATATAAATAGCTCTTTTTCAGCCTTGGCTACACAAAAGAATCACCTGAGGGGTTTTAAAATGCAAACCAGAGAAAAACCTCAAACCCCAGTCTCCATTCCCAGATATTCTCCTCCACCCTCCGCCACAATTTTATTGAGATATAATTGACATATAACATTGTATTAGTTTAAGGTATACAACATAAGGATTTGATATATGTATATATTGCAAAATGATCACCACAATAAGTTTAGTTAATACCCATCACCTCACATAGTTACAAAGGTCTTTTTCTTGTGATGAGAACTTTTAAGATCTACTCTCTTAGCAATTTTCAAATATATAATACAGTATTATTAACCGTAATCACCATGCTGTACATTACATTCCCAGAACTCATTTATCTTATAACTGGAAGAAGTTTGTACCTTTTGACCACCTTCACCCATTTCCCCCTTCCCTACCCTCCACCTCTGGCAACCACTAATCTGTTCCCTGTTTCTTTGAGTTTGCTTTTTTTAGATTCCATATAGAAGTGAGATAATCAAGTACTGTCTTATTTCACTTAGTACAATGCCCTCAAGCTCCATCCATGTTGCCACATATGTTTCCTTCTTTTTTATGGCTGAATAATGTTCTCCCTGTTATTCTCATGTAAACTAAGCAATGTCCTAAGTCTTCTGGAAACTTCTGGAAGCCCAGCCCTCGGATGTCTCAGATCAGTCCCCTGGGTGCATTGGGGGTCACACTTTCGGGTCCCATTTTGCTTGGTAGCTCTGCAGACTGGAGCTGCCCCCATGCCTCACTCCACACACCGCTACCCACCCCCTCACCCTGTGGTGGAGGAGGAGGAGGAGGAGGAGAAACAATTGTTAGCATTTGCACCATTGCAGTCAGTGCAATCTTCCAGGAAGATCTGCTGGGAAGGTTATCAGCCATCCAGTGCCCGTTCTTGGAATATAACTTTTCCACTGTTTATTTAGGCTTTGGGTGTATTGGCTCAATGTCTTGTTTGGTTTCCTATTCCAGTAACATGCCATATTTGTAAAGATCAACCATAAGTAAGTCAAGGAGCTATTCTAAATGTTGGTTACACACAGGTGCTGTTTTCTTTCAATGGAATTAAGTTTTGCCATCTTTTCTTCTCTCCTTCACCATTGTCATACTCTAACTTCTCTCCTATCCTGCCACTCCACAATCTGTTTTAATTTGAACAATGACAGACGGCAGTAAATCCAGCTGCGGACAATAGTCTAGACGACAGAGGATTTTTTAAGGCAGATAAGCAGTTTGCTATTTGCCAGAGTGCCCTGTTGGAACACAGATTCTGTGGAAATATGGTGTTAGGAGGTTACCAGTTGGAGCACTAAATTAAAATTTCACTAGCAAATATTTGTTCACAGTAATTTAAATCATTTTTTATTCCCTTTACACATGAGGGGGCAGTATGGTACTATAAAGCAAATGCTCTGTTGAAATTTGTTTATTTTTATTGGTATATGTTAGTTTTTAGGTGAAAACTTTTAGACCCTGAGATTATAACTCTGACATGGTTGTTAGTTATTAAATGTGATACACGTATGTGAGTGTTACCCTCACTCATAGATACAGTTCATGTGCCTGTTTTTATTCAAATGCATAAGTAGTAATTTCTTTGCAACAGTGGGGCTTTCTCGCAGTGCCTTTTCTTGTAGTTTGATGTTTATGTTTTGTTTAATGCTAGTTGGCTTTCTTCCTGTTTTCTGCTTCCACCTGAGGAACATCAGCTCTCTGAGATGCGGTGTCTGTTAGGTTGATGTCTCTAAATATTTTATTTTACGACTTCATTGAAGGCTGATGGGTCTCCAGTGTTGCTGGGGACAGGAAGCCTCTGAACTCAGTCTCGGCAGCTATGGAAGGTCTATTATAAATCACCTCTGTATGATCTGTTTCCCTTATGGCACAGATTGCTTTTCTCAAAAGAAAACAAAATTGCTAAGCAAAGAAGCAGCACATTTTTATTAATGTTCTTATTGCTGATATATGAACGATGCTGTAGGTAATCAAGGTGCTAATAGTCTGGGTTTCAAAATGGAGGGGAAATTATCAGGAGAAGTTGGAGGGTATTAAATGCATTGATAACATCTACAAAACATTTTATGAAAAAAATGTACATTGGAATCTGAAAGGTAATTTCATAAGCACAAGGTATTTTTAAATGTGTAAAAAATATTTGCAGTCATATGTTTCTGTTTATGTAGTTTTAAAAAATTTGAGACCAGCATTTTGGCATAAATATAACCCTGTGTGAAATTTACTAGGATATTTGTTTTAATGTTTTATCCTGGCTCCTTACTTTGTGGATAGAGAGCTGGGGTATTGTCTACACCTGGTAAAGATAATTATGGTTGTTTAGTTTGGGAATGAATTTATTTTGAAATATAATAATTTGATGTGCTTTTTCTTAATTTTAATGAGAAATTTTATTTTGAAATCATCTGTTAAAAAAATAAATAACAGGCGGATGACCTATACCCCAGATTTGAAGGAATGAATTTTTGGCTGCAGCTCCATTTGGATGGACTCCAAATCTAATGTTGTTTGATACCGGTTTACTGTTGTAATACACAGGTTTCTGTTCATGGGAAACAATTAATTAATGTCCTTTATGCTTTGATGGCAGATTTTTAGGACCCTGCCTGATGCCACATTCCCTGAGCCGGTCTCCCTGTCACCATCACCCCCAAATGCTCCACCAAGGCAATCGAAGAGACAAGGCCAGAGGACTAAGAGACCCGTGGCTGTATATAATCTGTGTCTTGAGCTGGAAGATGGTAAGATGTTAATTATATTTTTCTGCTTGACAGTGTGTTGAGGAGGGATATGACGTCCCAAGGGCAGGCCTTGGTTTTCCATCGTTTGTGTTTTAATTCCTCTTCCCCCTTAAGATTATAATTTTTGAGATTAGCAGGGAAAAGCTTTCTTGTCAGGGAGAGAATGCAAGTTTCAGTTCTGTGTTTGTCTTTGTTATGCATGGTTCTTTTTTTATTTTTAAAAGACAGCTTAAATTTCTTTTTTGGGAGACTTGTGTGACCTCCTGTGAGATTACATAACCCTGAGACAAATGGAAGGGGAACTAAAATTAAAGCAGATCTTTTATGAGAGGAGCAGATAGAGTCTAATGTGAAATGCATCTAGATTAAAGGCACAGTTCACTGTTGCACTGGAGTTTATGGCTTCTGTATCCTACTTGCCCCATTCTTCTGACTTTTCCTAAGGCAAATATCCCATCATATGGCAAGGGTGGCAAATCGACCTGCGTTCGGGGGCCAGGCTGAGTGAACTGAGCTACAGCGGGACTCTGGCAAATGGAAGTTCTCACGTCCCATCCAGGCTACCATGTTCCAGCTAATTTTTGTCAAGTGGCCACATTGTCTCAGTGTTGCCAGATTGCCTAGTTTTTAAAGAGAGCCTGAAAATTTGAATTTTAAACACTGATTCCTACAAAACAAGACTGTGAGCCATGGAGAGGCCACCAACTGCTGATTTGTAACCATGTGGTTGTAGGTGTGGAGAATAAGATGATCATGGTCTCAAAGGCTGCGTTTGCAGAATACATGTCTGAACTGTGACTCTTGTTGCAGACTTCACCCCTGTTGAGGACATTTCCTGAATTTGAAATTAGTCTTCATTTTTCTTCCTCTTCTCATCCTCTTTGTGTGTGTGTGTGTGTGTGTATGTATGTGTGTGTGTGTATCTGTATATGTCTTTCCTTTATTATCCTTTTGAGCTACCGAGGTTATGTTGGTTTGGAAGTGTGAGATGATTGTCAAAGGGAGGAGGAAAGAAGATAGAAACAAATACAACACCTTCATCATAAGCAGCTGTGTAATCACATGTCCAGGTAGTTGACATCCAAAGATCCATGCAAGTGAGCGACAACTGTCGTCACATCAACTGACTCTGCAGGATGACTCAGAATGCTTCTTGTAGTAACACTGGGGACTAAGACCTTCTGGTATTCTTTTAAATTGTTTAAGACACTAATCATATGATACAAGTATTAGTTTTACAGTCAGATCCTTATTTTCCAGAGGAAGGGCATGAGTCATTAAAATCAACCTGTAATTTTAAGGCTTCCTTTTGGACGTTAGTTTCAGCTTCTCAGCCCATCTGACATTTTTATTCTCTCTCTTTCTCACTTTCCCTCTTTCTTAACAGAGTTGCTAACAAGGAGTAAAACTGACTGGTTTGAATTGCACCTTTTCTTATATCTCACTTGTTCTTCAGTGGAAGTGTTAATAAATAGTGAAAGAGGCAAATGTTGAAAGTCGGAGGGGAAAAAGAAGTCAAGAAGACATAGAATAATACCTACATTGGCTCTTTGGCCCTTGAGTAAAATTGAATTGACTGTATTTTATAAAAGAAATGGCCAAAGAAGGACCTTTCATTTTAGAATCACATCTCCTTTTTTCGTATTTTTAGGAATGGAATCATAATATCCAATCACTTGTACAGAGTGTACTAATATTTTGATTTTTGGATTAAGTGATTATTAGTGGGTAAGAAGCTGCAAAAGTGGTATTTAGCACATCTTTTATGGGAATACTCAAGATGCTGTACAGTCATAGCTTTCCTAATTTTTAGGTCTTATAATAATTCTTAAAAATTATTTGATTATAAGGGAAGAAAGAAGATTGTCATATCTTCAACTCCTTTAGTCTGTTTTCATGTTCACTATATGATGTTTTATTCTACACTTTGTATTTTATAACTTTAATTCTTCTTGATTACAAGCTTGGATTTTTTTTTTTTTTTTGTGGGGGGGGGGAGTTGTCAGAATGAGGAAAGCCCATGATTTTGGTCATGGAATGATTTTATTTTATCTTAGAAGTTATAAAGCAATTAAAACTATTATTTATCCCTCCATTATTTGTAGCTAAACTTTAGTGAAACTCATGTTGTGTGAAAAAGATTTATTTCCAAGAGAACAGGGTTGGTTAGGTCCATATTTTGCATATTCTATGAAAAAGAGAGGGGCTGACCTAGTGGCATAGTAGTTAAGTTTGCCTGCTCTGCTTTGGTGGCTTGGTGTTCACGGGTTTGGATCCTGGGTGTGGACCTACATACAACTCATCAAGCCATGCTGTGGCGGCATCCCACATATGAAATAGAGGAAGATTGGCAGAGATGTCAACTCAGTGACAGTCTTTCTCAAACAAAAAGAGGAAGATTGGCAACAGATGTTAGCTCAGGGCCAATCTTCCTCAAGCCAAAAAAAAAAAAAAAAATTTCAAAAAAGGGAAATCAGTGAAGAGAGGTGGTGAATATGCTTTTGAAAGGAAGCATACAAGGAAAGGATACTAAACTGTGTTTTTGACTATCACTTATCATATTGAAACTCTACCCCTCAAAAAATCTATTCTTGTCATTAGGACTTATGTGTTTTTTCAGTAGCCTGAGCCATTTAATTGTCAACTCTACTTGAAGGTTTCAAAAATTTTAATCTTTTTTTGGTGTTTTTTCTTACTGCTAGTGGTAGAGTCATGTCCCATGTTTATCTAGTTTTGGTTAAGGTATGCATTTTAGCCAACTTTGGTTGATTATTTTTCCAAACTTTTTAGTTTATATGATAGTGATAGAAAATTTAAATGGAAATATGTCTTTCTCCCCCCATTACTGACTGTAGTATAAGTTAAAATAAAATCCAGGACAAATAATTTTTGTGTAAAAATTAAGTGGATTATCTGCCAAGATTCCAGGGACTGTATTGGATGACTGGAGATTTTTTTCAGCCCTATGATTTGGTCAGAGATTTGAGTGAAGTGGTTTGTGGTCTTTCTTCTTTTACACTGAGTAGAGTATGAAACTATGTGATGTACCAAACAACCAACCACGGAAAACACTCAGAGTTGGTTTCAGTTTAACGTCAGGCAGATCAAAAAGTCATTATTATCAAAGAGTCAGCAAGCCTGTTAGCAGGAGCCGAAGTGTAGGCTAGGCGTGGAAGCAGAGAATCCAAGCTGGTATGAAATAGGAGAGAAACCCTCTGCTGATAGACATGATTTTTATGATGTTATATTCAGCCACACCCCCTCCCCCAATTGAGAGACGATCAATTTAATGTATCTTTACTTTGACAAAGATTTTAATTGGCTTTGGCACATTTACTATACTGCATATACAGTGCTCATTGTTTTTGGTAATATATTGATTAAGTGATATTAAACTTATTTGCAAAAGACTTTAAAATTCTAGTTACTTGCTTAAAGATCTTTGTTGATAATTAACATGAACTGAAATGGATATAGCATCTAGCTAGATTTAAGTAGAGCAGCCGTTAAGTCTTTACTGAAATTCTTGTCTTTTATTATTTTGTAGAAGCCATATTGTTCATTTTCATATAGCATTTAACGACGAACTTCCGAGCTGAGTAGATTTGGCTAAGTCAGTTGTTGTGAAATAGCAAAATATGAGGTAAAGCTGCTAAGTGCTAAAAAGAAGGTAAAAAATCGAAGATTTGCTTTCATTTCATTCTTAACTTATCTTTCTGTGTTTTTATTTCCTTAGAACCAGTAATAAAGTAACTCTGAAAAAGTTCAGTATATATTGTATGTATGTTTTCTCCTGCCCACTCCATATTTGTATCCTTACCACCTCTTATATAGAGAGAGACTGTTGTGTTTGTTCAAAGTCCCCCAAGACAAGGAAAGTGCATGAGGCTATATGAGATATATTCTTTGTTATTTTTCATTTGAGGCAGAAGAAAAATTTTAAAAGATTTGGGAAGTGAGAGAGAAGATGAATACCATCTGAATTTTGACTACACTCTCCCTTTCTTCCTTTCTGCTAGTGCTAATTTTAAACAGAACTAGACATTCACAGGATTAGTTTTTATTTGTATCTTCTTGGGTAATTAGGTATTCTGTGCCTATCTTCTTTGGACATGATGTAGCAGTTTATTTATTTAGGCAACTTAAAAAATATGATTTATAGCAAGTTGAAAACAAAATCATCTTGCAAGCCAATTGGCAGGATTTGATATTATTTTAGAGTAGGTCTTACTTGGGTATCGTTGGGTTGGCACTTTCACACTTGGATCCCGGATGTGCTAACTGCAACACATTTTGTCGAACATGTGTTATTGTAGTCCTACAGTGTGGTAGATACCGTGACGAGGATGCAGAGCCTTCTAAGCAAAAAAGTGAAAATACAACTGTTGAAGGGGAGATGGATAAACAATGAAGCATGATCATTTTCCTGCTATCCTAAGGAGGAACATATTCTGATATGGATCAGCCTCTAAAACCAGAGTAGGCCAACTCTCTCTGTAGAAATCAGGAAGGCCATGGTAAGAGGCTGGTTACGTAATTTACCTTAGGTTGATGTGGGCTTGAACCAGCGTTAGGAATGGAAAATAAAGTGGACATTTGGGAGTGATGTTAAATCAAGTTATTGGGACTTCTTAACTGACCAGATGTGGAGGATGAAGGCAAGTGATCAAAAATAGATGTCATCGGCCACATTTTAGGCTCATAGGTAAATCTATCTTTGGGTTCATATCTTAATTTTTGCCCTGAGAGGTGTTTTTTTTTTTTTGTTGTTTTTTTTTTTAAAAGTATTTAGACCATTTTTTCCATCCAAAGGAAGGAAATGTCTCATTTTGTTAGTGTCTTCAATACATACTCTTATATATAACTGCTTTGGAAAATAGGTAGTAAAAATAGTGTAAAATATATTGATAAAATTAGTGTATATAGAAAGTCAATGGAAAGAGAAATATTACTTACTGAAGTGCTGTGTTTTCTTAGAGAAATCATAGTCTCATAACCATGAACAATGTAGAGCTTATTTTTCTCCTCCTTTACTGCACAGACATATATCCACATTCCTTCATAGGCTCATCATAAAGAATGGGATGCTACCACTGTACTAACGGATGCTTATTTCAGTGGACGTCAAGGATGGATAGCTGACAGTCATGGCGGCTACGTGTTCTCTAATCTCAGTTCCCAACAGAGTATCTTTAGAAATCGCCTTCGTGAAAGCATGCTTTTGTAAGTGAATTGTAGTTACCCTGTCCTCCCCAAAATGTTACCAGGACATTTACGTGTGAGAAGAACCACTGTAAAACCATTGTTGACGTGGATTTTCAGTGACATTCTACATGTGTTGATGTTTCCTTGTAGACATAGCTGACCAGCTTGACACAGAATTATAATTAACCTAAGTAACTGGGCACAAGCTGATCTGTGTCTTAAGCTCAGCAGTCTTCTCTTGATTCTTACCATTTCTTTTTGCATAGCACTTCATGGGTGGGCTCTGAATGATAACTTCCCTAGTGCCGAGGCCTCTTGCCATCTCCTGCGAGCAATGTTATGATTCCTTGACATGGAATCACTGTGTTGTGAAGTTAAATCTAAGACCAGGCTTGCATCAGTGACAGTCTATGTAGACAGATTATTTCTTAACTCACTTTTACAATGATGAGATCAATGAGTTGGAAAAGGCAGCCAGAAATTTCAGGGCTGTAATTGAGTTGTGACGTGCCCATAAATCATGCAAGCTGCCTCCCCTGCATTGGCGTCGCCCCAGAAGCCTCCCAGAAGCTCAGCCCCCCTAATGTCAGTGACAAAGCACAAGGCAACTTCTTATATGACTTCCTATATAATCTTAACTATGCTTCTGTGTGGGATGAACGTTTTCCCCTTTCTCTGGAGGGGAAAAAAGCTTATTTAATGCCTTTAAAAAATACCATGGCTGTTTCTGTGGTGAAAATAAGTTCATGGCAGGTAACTAGAATTTATGGAAGAGAGAAAAATTCTTTAAAGCTTGTCTCCCTGTGGTGTGGGTTTTTTCTTCACTCCTAATAGCTTTTATTTTAATTTCTAGTTCTGAATTCAAACAGCTGTCACTCTCTTTATAGCCTCTTTGAAACTCTTACAGCGTAGGAGGTAGCTGGGCTGTCTAAGAAACATCTTTTCAAACCAACCAAAGTATTGTTTATCCTGAATGAAACAGAATTTTTAAGGCTGTCAAGAGTGACTGATTTGAAACGTTTTCTTTGGTAGCCAAGAAGATGAGCAGAAATCTTGAAGGGGGAAGATATTATCTCAGTGTGGCCAATTCCAAGTGACTTCTGTTACTCAGAAAGCTCTTAGGGCCCATGATAAAAATTCCCACAAATAAGGGTGCTGTCTACAATTAATAGAACAGAACAAATCTGTGGCCATTTCACTTTTGCTTACTGAATCCTTGTCAGTTGTTGAAGAAACAGAAAAGACGTGAGAGTGAGTCAACTCTGGAGAATTCTCCTGTAACTACTCATCTCTAGTTGCCTTTTATGAGCTCTGGGTAGCAACTTTGCAGCTTGGCTCCTTCTAGATGCTCCTTCTGCTTTCCATGGGCTTCCTGTGTGCCTTCTGAGCAGTATTTAGAAGGAGTCCAATGTCACCCTAGGAGGAAGAAAACATCTTCAAGCCTATGAAAATGAGTTCTTGGGCAGACATTTTGCATGTACTAATATTTGTTCTCTAAAATCAGCAGCATGATTTTTTGAGCTTGAAATGTGATTACGGTCATGATTTTATTTCTTCCTTTGAGACAATAGAAATAGTGATTATTTAAGTCTCTGTTGATTATCTTAGTTATCTTAAAAGTACGCTCTTTTTCTTAAAATTTTTAATAATGCAAGAGCAGCTTGCGAAATTTAGAGGGTAATAATAGTGAACAGTTAAGTATACCATATTATAGGCCAGATACTGTTTTTAGCAATATTTATTGAAGTTAGATAATCCTCGTAACAATCCTATAGGTATGTTATCCCTGTTTTATGGTTCAGGAAACTGAGGCACAGAGAGGGTCAATAACTCACCAAGTCTCACAGCTGGTTAGTGACAAAGTCAAGATTGAACCCAGGTGGCCTGATCCCAGAGCCTGGGTTGCTTACACCCTGCTGAAGTGCTGAACACCAGTGCGGCCTCAAAGTCTTTTCTTCCCTGGAGTCAACAAACATCGGCGGTTTTCTCCAGTCTTTTCAGAGATGTTCTGTGCATTTCAAACAATTTGTTGATTTATTCTTTTTTTTCCTACTCCACCTTTTTTTTTATTGAGTTCATAATAGTTTACATCATTGTGAAATTTCAGTTGTACATTATTTCTTGTCTGTCACCATATAAATGCTCCCTTTGGCCCCCTGTGCCCAACCCCCACCCCCCTTTCCCTGGTAACCACTGAACTGTTCTCTTTGTCCATGTGTTTGTTTATATTCCACATATGAGTGAAATCATCTGGTGTTCGTCTTGCTCAGTCTGGCTTATTTTGCTAAGCATAATTCCCTCCAGGTCTTTCCATGTTGTTGCAAATGGGATGAATTTGTCTTTTTTTTTTTCTAGCTGAGTAGTATTCCATTGTGTATATGTACTACATCTTCTTTATCCAGTCATCAGTCTATGAGCACTTGGATTGTTTCCATGTCCTGGCTATGGTGAATAGTGCTGCAGTGAACATAGGGGTGCATATGTTACTTTGGATTGTT
This sequence comes from Equus caballus, assembly GCF_041296265.1. Lineage (NCBI taxonomy): Eukaryota > Metazoa > Chordata > Mammalia > Perissodactyla > Equidae > Equus > Equus caballus. The sequence continues at coordinate 90,894,113 of NC_091685.1, read as the reverse complement.
GATTTCAAGTTGTTTGGATAGATACCCAGTAGTGGGATAGCTGGGTCATATGGTAGTTCTCTTTTCAGTTTTTTGAGGAATCTCCATACTGTTTTCCATAGTGGCTGCACCAGCGATTTATTCTTTTTCTAAAATTTTGAGAATGATTCTTAGTTTTTTCATTTAAAAAAGTGGCTAGTTTTGTTGTAAGGGAATCAGAATTATGGTTGTGAGGATGAACAGGAAGGAGAAGAAGGAGCCAGAGATGAGTATGGTTTTTAACCTGAGACATAAACACTGTGACAAAAATGGGCCCTCCAGGAGAAAAGAGGGCCTATTTTCATGGAAAGGTGGAAGAGAAAACAAACATTTTATTCTAGTGATAATGTTTTATGCAACCATTTACCTAAATGAACAAATCCCTTGTCTTAACGTTAGTTGTAATGTGGATCTCACAGGTACCTGATTCTTTAGCTGGTTGTTAGAAATGTGTAACATGAGCACAACCAGGAATTTGATGCTGCCCAAATATAGTGGTTTTTACTGTTACTTTTCTTTTTCCTCTTCTCTCTTCCTTTTATTAAAAAAATTATTTTTAACAGATAATATCTTCACTGGTTTGAAACACCAAAAAGTATAAATTGATACAAAATGAAAAGTCTCCATTCCATCCCATCAACTCAGTTCGTGCACCTTGCTACATCTGTGAACCGGATCTGTAACCACTGATATTAATAGGTTGAGCCATATATAAGTGCCATCTTTTAGTTCCAGGGTCATCTAATATTGACCATTTCAAATTCTTTTTTTTTCATTTGGTAGGTCAAAAATAGAAAGCATCAGGAATTCCATGTCGTTCAACCTATTTTTTCTTAAATCCTTTCGGAGCTGAGATTTCCAATTGAATTGCTAACCACTGTTATTAGTAGGGTCGTAGCATATGAAACTGCTATTTGTGTACATCAAAATGATTGAATAGCAGCAGTTTTACGTGGTTCAACCTATAGTTTCTTATTTACCCTTCCAGAATTCTTTATGTATATATAAACAAATATGAATATAGATCCTTATTTACCCTGTTGTGCACCCAAAAGCTAGTTCTATACCTTATATTTAAAAATTTTATAACACCAGTATATCTTGTGTTATAAAACATGTCAGTACAAAGAGACCTCCCTCCTCCTTGTTCACTGCTGTATAGTATTTCATGTAGTCTGTTGTGCGGATTTACTCCTAAGAGGGCTTTGTGTTCTACAGCCAAACACAGGCAGATGATGCAGGCCCCTTATGAACCACACACAGGCGCCTGGCCTTCCAATGATGATAAAAATGTTTCCGCAGAAGTAATACACATAGTATACTTTTAAATGAATAAAGAAAGTGATAAAACAGAATTTTCAGAATAGTCTCACTTCTGAAGGAAAAACTATGTAACTAAATGTATAAGCATAGAAATAAATGTGCAAGAATGTCAAGCAGTTATGAGAGTGGTTATCTTTAGGGAGAGAGAGCCTGATGATTATCTTCTTTATACTTATCTGTATTTCTTCCTTTTTCCTGTAGTATATTGCTTGTTATACACACACGTACATAGCTACACATATAAATACATGTACACACACACCACATACATACGTATATGTGTATTTCATTTACAAAAGTTTCAGCTTAACACTGATGCAAGCCGTGCTTGATACTTGATGTGTTGGGTGTAAATTTCAGATTTGAAGTAGAGAGAATGAAGCGGAGCCCTAAAGAAAAGCATATGGAGTCCCAGCAAAAATTGATCTGGAGAGACTTCCTTGGCCGCACGTGGAGAATGGGTAGCTCTTACTGCTTAGTGTTTTCCTGTTAGATTTAATCTATCTTTCACCTTCTTCCTGGGCTGCTCTCATATAATCACTTAGCACCTATTACTCTAAGGACAGTAAAGAGGAATTCCCTTATGAACAGTAGAGTTGGATTTGCTTTTTAAACGTCCTAGCATTTTGGGGATCACCGTCACTGGAAACGCCTAGGCAGCTAAGGGCTTTATTGAATGGTAGAATTATTTGTGGTTTAGGTTGGGTTTAAACTAACCTGGATTTACATCCCTGTCCTCCTGTTTTTTATGATCTTGGCAAATTCCCCTCTGAGCCTCTTGAGTTCTGGCAATAAAATTTCACATGATTTTTGCCAAGAACAAATGAATTAATGGCTGCAAACCACCCAAAATTTAGTAAATGCTCAAGAATTTTAGCTTATATTTTCTTGATGGCTTGATGTATGAAGTACAGGTCTTCAAATATACTTTCCTATGTGGTATACTTTCAAAGAAAATGTAACTTAGTCTTTCAGTTTGGGTTCTTTTTGTCCAGCATAATACCTAGACGTGTTGGTTGCTAGCGTCTTAATCTGGCAATTAAGATGTTATAATATTACATTATAATTATTTTTATAATAATTAATGTTAATAAATAATTAGCTATAATTAATATGCTTTAGGTGAGAAGAATAGCAAGGAGAGGAGGACAGGTTAAGAGCTAAGTCCAGGAGACCTCATTGTCTCCACTGGACTAGAGTTTGCATTCTGAGCTCACGGCTCTAAATTTCCTGAGCTGTCAAAGTGTTGGGCTTCCTCAGAAGTTTATGGAAGACAGTTTGATTCAGTATCTGATTACTTTTTGGTTTCTAAGGACAAAACAACAGTGGTGGTTTTGATTTTGTTTGTTTATGTAGGCAGAAATCTCAGTCTGTAAATAATGCCTCAGGACTGTGATGATGACATAAAAATGCTTTCTGCTTTACTCTGTAAAGCAATTTGCTTTGAATTCTATTGACATTGCTACTGAACTGGTCTTACTCACTTTATAATTGAATTGCCACAGACTTCCATCGACCTTTGCAGAGAGTAGAGGTGGTTCCTGAGTTGTAACCTAATGCCTATTAGCTGCTGCTTTAACGTTATGATGGGCTCTGTGTTTTATGTCATGATTATAACACAGCTGATCCTCTCATCAGCTTTTCTGAGCGTACGCTTTTGACATATCTTAGCCATCCAGTAGCTATTTTGGGCAAACATTATGCTTATATTTTTAAATATTTAGGCAATGGAAAATAAAATCTGCTTTATAATTTTATGGCAATTTCATTACATCTTTTCATGCCTCAGTGTGACACTTTAATTTATAGGTCAGGAGCTGCCCTTTTTTTCTTTCACTCGTTTTTTTGGGGGGGATGCATATCTATATGTAGTTTTGTTTTTGATGCTTTTGGGGTTGGGGGGGTAGGAGGCTATCCCATTGAGAGTTGCATTTCATTTTCCTAGAAGTGATTCCAAATAAAGAAATTGTATTACCCTGAGTGCATATTCTCATCTAGCCACTGACTGTCATTAATCTGCATGTTATTTAGCTTTGTTACGGTTCCCATTATGGTTTGTCTTGTGTGATGAGGGCAAAATGAAATGAGAAGAACTGGGACATTTTGCGCCCTACCCAGTGTGATGTTGCTTTAACTTGCAGCGGAACTGAGAATTGGGGTAAGTGGGACTTTAGGAACCTTTCCTTCCACTTGGCAATTATAACCTGTCTCAGTGTACCTCCCATTGCTGAGAAACACAATCAGCTTTCTTTCCTTAATGGGCAGTTGGCACTGTTAATTTCTTAAGCCCCCTCCCCTTTTTCCCTATGTAAGACTTAGGGAAGATTTTCTGATCAAAGAATCGAGACTGGTTTCCAGTGAACACTTAGCACCTACTACTCTATGGACAGTGAAGAAGAATTCCCTTTGAATGGTAGGGTTGGATTTTCTTTTTAAAGAAAGATACCCAGTTACATCAGCAATTTTAAAAGTTCAATTTCAAAGTCGAACTTTGGGTTCCCTAACTTATCCTTATTATTCTAGTTAGTGTAAGAAAGGAAGTGTGTGTGTGCACACGTGTGTACTTTTCTAGTTAAGGAAAATGATTGTATAAGATATCGTGTAATTCTTGTGGCCTATGTTTTGAGGAGGATAGGAATAAATATCTGGCCTGAAAAATATATCCACTTTCATTTTTGTCTTGCTTTGGACTTTTTCTTTCTATAGATCTTAGCTGTTTAACGCTACTATTGATAGTACCTCATAACGCAAGTTATCTCAATTCTTTGGCCATTTTGGTCGAAGTAGATGAGCATTTGGAAAGATGTGAAGGGAGGGCTGGATCTTTTTTGGCTGGTTCAGTGTTAATTGGGTTCTGCATGTATCCATGACCCGTCTCAGTTACGCTGCTGACAGACTGCTCTGCTGTGCCCCAGTCATCCCATTTGTCTACAGCAGCTTCCAGTTAGAGAAGGTCGTAGGAGTCCGGGAGCTGCTGGCCCAGCCAAGCATCTCTGTAGGTCGTGGAGAAATAAGCCCATTCACTTTTCTTCAGCAACCAAGGAATGAGCTACTTGGAAGAAACTCGTCTTGGAAAATCAGCTGGGCAAGACAGGCTGCTCTTCTCTGTTGTTTTGGTGTGGCCTGTTCCCATTTTCCTCAGTCTCGCAGCAAAGTTAGGTCTCTGGCCACCCTGGTGTCTGTAAGTCCATAATTATGGGAACACTACTGCTAAGGACAAGACGCAAAAACAAAATACTGGACAAAACTGTAATCCTCCCTTTGGAGTAGTAGTGGTAAGCTATTCTGAAAGTCGGAGTTGAAACTCAGACAGTTTCACTGTCTACAAGAATTTCACCTGGTAATTTGAAAGCAAGTAGACATTATGATGTACTTTCAGGACTTGGGTAGGAAGGGTGAGGCCACGGACAACTCGAGTGTCCTTGGATGTCCTTGTTAAAAGTAGAATTCCATAGTAGATGGGCTATTGTTCTGATCCAGTAAGAGTTCTCTGATCTCTTGTATCTTATGAGTCAAGCAGTATACTTTGACCTGTTTTAACCACATTTCAGGGAACAGCACTTCTTAATGCACGCTACTCTTCCCATGCAGATCATTAACGAATGAATGGTAGCTATATCTTTTCATCTCTGGCAGCCTTAAAATTCCATTGTTGGCCCCCATCCCATCTGTCATGCTGGCTTTATAAAAATTGGTAGAGAAGTGTTTTCTTTGTACTGTTTCATATATCTGAAGCTTCTCACCAGCTGCTAGACAGATTTAGTTTATTTATACAAGTCACTTCCGTATTTGTTGTTTAGCATTAGGTTTTATTTACAATGTCAAGTCCACAAGCATATTGAACCGGAGGGAGGGAAAACATAAATTTTGGCTTATTCTAATTTACACTAGGCAGTGTAGTATTGTTGTTAGTGCCATTGAGTTGATTCCGACTCTTAGTGACCCTTTGCACAGCAGAGTGGAACCCTGCCTGGTCTTTTTGTGCCATCTTCTCACCTTCTGGCGCTGTATCAGACAATTGCTCCTCTGTATTCATAGGGTTTTCTTGGCCATTTTTTCTGGAAGTGGGTGGCCAGGTCCTTCTTCCTAGTCTGTCTTAGTCTAGAAGCTCCACCATGGGCGACCCTGCTGGTATTTGAAATCCTGGTGGCATAGCTTTCAGCATCACAGTAACATGTAGGCACCACAGTATGACAGCTGACATATGGGTGATGTGGTTCCCTGACCAGGATATGAACGCGGGCCACAGTGCTGAGAGTGCCGAATCTTAACCACTAGACCACCAGGGCTGGCTTATTGCAGTATTAGAAACTAGTTTTTGACAGGTTAAATATGGCAACTCACACTTCATTTTAGCAAAGTAGGAATTATGTTAGGATATATATGAAATGAGTTTCGGAGTACTTTTCTTGATACTAGGCACTCCTTTCTTTTTTGGGATATGTCCTGGGTAACATGAGGAGGAAAGACCACTATGGATAGAAGGAGATTTTATTGATGTCATAATCTGTCACATGGTGAAAACTAGGGCAGCCATGAGTATTTCCTGCTTAGTTCAAAGGTTACGTTTTAAACAGGCTTATGTAAGTTAGCAAAACAAACAAAACTCTCCTCCTCCTGCAGCATTTCATAATCCCCTCCTGGTTTCAGCCTTTTCCCATCAGCTTCATTCCCAGAGCTGTTAGTCTGTCTCCCACTGTGACTTTTACCCAGAAATGTTTGTCCTTGAGGATATCCTTTCTCTCTTAGCCCCCTTCTCAGTCCTCTCCAGCTTAGACATTAAGCCTAAATTTTTGGTGCTTGAGCCCTCCTTGGACACAGCATCCATAAAGCAGACACACCAAAGGGGCAAAGAAGAAGTTGAAATACTTTAAGCAGGCCATTATTGGTTATTATTGAGCAATCTGTTTACAAGATAGAAAATGCAGAATGCCAGGAGGATAATTACAATGCAGAATGACAGGAGAATGAATCCAGGCACAAGAGGAGAGGGGACAAGGGGTGGATGTTAGCCACAGAAACTTTGTTTGCCCCCTGCTGGGAAGAGAGTCCACCTAACTGTGGTGAAGCCACCCTCAGAAGTTAAATAGATCGTGTTTAGCCTTGAGATTTATTTCTCTGGACTTAGGATGAGTTTTTATACGTCAAATTATGTTTTCTCATCAATGTCTGCTGTGATTTTGGAGATTTTTTTCCCAGACAGGCTTACATAACAATAAATAAATAACAGTTAAGAATATTAGCTTTTGACTTTACAGAATAGCCTGTGTTTATCAATTATATAAGTAATCCCTGTCAAGTGAGTACACTAAAAAAGGCATCAAATATATTTCAGTAAATGATAGTTTTATTGAGAGCTCACTCTGAATTTAATCTGAATATTTAAACAGTCACGATGACTCTCCTTTGACTATCAGTATTTAGGAAAATTGTTTAAATATGGCATAAAATATTCTGAACCTTCTTCGTTTCCTAATAAATATTTTAGACCTATAAAGTTCTCTTTGATATTATTTTCCATGTTTCACAAATTTTGATGTTAAATATTTTTATCATCATTGAGTTCTAAATCTTAATTTCCATTATGATTTTCATTTAACCATATTTAGTTTACTAGCATATGGAAATCTAGTCTTTTGTTTATGAAGTTCTAAATAGTTCGCAGTTTTTGTCTGAGAAGAAAGTATGTATAGTATTTGTCCTTTGGAATTTGTTAAGACTTTAGTCTTCCTTCAAAAATATTCTATGTATTCTTAAAGAATATGTATCCTGTGTTTATTGCAAGATGTTATGTGTGTGTGTGTCTGTCTGTAAAACAGATCAGCTTTGTATTATTGATTGCAGATATCTCTATTATTATTATTAGCCTACATGACAGCAGTATCTGAGAGAAGTGTGGAAAAACACCAATTGCAGTTGTTGATTTTTCAGTTTTTCCATACAGTTTTCTTTCTTTCTTTCTTTTTAAGATTGGCACCTGAGCTAACATCTGTTGCCAATCTTCCTGCCTCCTACACCCAACCCCCCCCCCCCCCCCCCCACGTCGTCTTCTCCCCAAAGCCTCCAAGTACATAGTTGTATATTCTAGTTGTAGGTCCTCCTGGTTGTGCTATGTGGGACACCGCCTCAGCATGGCTTGATGAGCGGTGCTAGGTCTGCGCCCAGGATCCAAACCTGCAAAACCCTGGGCTGCCAATGCGGAGCGCGTGAACTTAACCACTCAGCCACGGGGCTGGCCCCTTTCTTTCCAGTTGTAGTTTTTGCTTGAGGCTCTGTCATTAGGTGCTTATCTTCTTGTTCAATCGTCTTGTCCCTTTGTCAGTGTAAAATGACTTGGTGTCTCTTATGTAGTTTATTAAAATCATTATTTTTCTTTTTGTTATTTGCCTAGTATATCTTCTTTTTTTTTTTTTTTATTTTCAACCTTGTCTTTTGTTTTAAGCATGTTTCTTATAGTCAACATAATGTTGGATTTAAAAAATACATTCAGAGAGTCACTGTCTTTTAATTGGTGAGTTTAATTCATTTATATATATATTGTAATTACTATTATGTTAGGATTTCTGTCATTTTATAATTTTTATTTAGTGAATTTTGATTCTTCTTTCCTGCTTTCTCTTCAAAAAAGCAAATATTCTCCTGTTTCCAATGATAGATATTCTGTTTTTCTTTCTAAGGTCATTGCCCTTGAGATGTATAATCTCATTTATCTACTGATTTCTTAAACTTAATTATCTGTGTTTCTGTCACCCCCCATAAGACAAATGATTTAACAGACTCTCATCTCCTGCTGGGCTACCCACCCCACCGTGTTGATATTTTGCATAATTTTGGTTCTTAATCATTTTGGTTATGTTTTGCCCTTTTGTCCTAGTTTTTAGAAGACAACAGTAGACATTATTGAGTGCATTAAACATATCATAGTACTTCTTTTATTCAAATACTTGAAAAATTTGAGTGTTAGTATGGTTCTTTGTGTGACAAATGGTGGGTATTTTTATTTCTAATAATATGTTTATTGTGGCCTCACATTTGAATGGCAGTTTGGCAGTTTGAATATATAGTTCTGTGCTCAAAATCCTTTAATACTTTAAACATATTACTTTGATCTTGTATATTCACTATTGCTGTTGAGAACTCTGATGTCAACCTGGTTCTTTTTCTTATATGATTTGCTCTATCAGATGCTTTTTGTCTTTTTTCTCTGTATTTGATATTCTTATATTTTGCAATAATGTATCTTACATGCAGTATTTTCTTTATATCCCTGTTTGACACTCTGAGTCCTTTGGCTTGAGGTCATTGAAGTTCCTTTAATTTTGAGGAATTGGTCATTATTTCTTTAAATATTTCTTCCTCTCAATTTATTTCTTCCTCTGAGACCTGGGTGTTGGCAGTTTCACTTCTTTTCTATATATTACAAATCTCTACGTCTCTGAATTTTCTAATTTGAGTTTGCGGTCTTAGTTTTCTTTGTGTTCTTAGACATTATAGTTTACCAGTCCGTTGTGAAGGAGGAATTTGTGTGTGTGCACATGGTTATGATGAGTTGGCGCCGCCTTCTCTTCCTTCTTTCTTTTTTCTGCTCCCACTCTGGTTCTTGCCCCGACCAGGTTCACGTAGGTACTTTGGTTCAGAACTGGGTCTTCTTCTTTGTGCACATAACTCTCATCCTGGGCATGGAAGGGTAAGCATGTCAAATCCACTTCCCCAGGCAAGTGGGGACCTTTCTCATAGATTTTTGGCTTTCATTTAGTGTGGAGAGCATCTCTCAACCCCTAGTTCTACATGCAAAGCCTGGTTCTAGCCCCCTGCCCCATGCCTGGTGTACTGGAGGTGTTTTGACCTAAGGACATCACAGGGTTTAAACATCTGGCTGGTTCTGCTGCTTTCGATAGATCCCGGAACCAGTGGGCCCATTTGGTTTGTGCTCCCACTGACTTCTGAGTCTGAATGTCTCCTGTCTGTTTCTGTTTCACAGAGATGTGTAACAAGTTTTTGAGTGCAGTAATATCTTTTAATTTACTTTTAAAATGTTATTTTACATGTTTTTTTAAGTTGTTGTTGGGCATATATAGGAGGAGAGGTGGGTCTCCACTTAAAATTTCATTGCCATCTTGACTGGAAATTTCCTGACTGGCCTTTATTGTGAAAATATTCTATGTTGTTATAAGTGCAGTTAGTCTGTTCTTGGTAAATCTTTCTTTGATCCTAGTGATGACCTGTTTGATATTTAGAAGCATCTAAGATTGTTCTGACCTGGCAAGTGTATTTGCTTGCCAATGGAACCACAGTAGCAGTCTGCATTTGTCTTCCAGTTAACCAAATGCGTAACTGTGAAGTTTGTTAGAATTAAGTTCAACTAATAAATTAGATCCTTTCTTTTTTTTGCTTTCTCTTTTCTGTCCCGTTTTCCTTTTCTTTCTCACTTCTGCTAATATGTAAGCCAGGATATTTAAGAGAGGGTAACATAGAATTTTCTTGCTGCTTTAGAGACAGTCCATTTCTGAGGAATAACAAAATTTCTGTGGTTTCATACCATACCCAAACATTTTAGACTAAATGGAAGACAGCAGGTAAAGGATTCAAAGAGAACTACCTCTGTGGCCGAGTGGTTAAGTTCATGTGCTCCACTGCGGTGGCCCAGGGTTTGGATCCTGGGCGCAGACATGGCACCGCTTGTCAGGCCACGTTGAGGCGGCGTCCCACATCCCACAACTAGAAGGACCTGCAACTAAGATATACAACTATGTACCGGGCGGGGGGGGGGGGGGGGGGGGGGGCGGGCGGGGGTTGGGAAATAAAGCAGAAAGAATAAAAAAGATTGGCAACAGTTAGCCTAGGTGCCAATCTTTAAAAAAAAAAAAAAAAAGAAAAGAAAGAAACAAAGACAACTACCTCTGACTTCTTAACTGTTAGGAAATCTATCTGAGGGGAAGACAAAGAAGAAATGAATGAAATGGGAGGGAAAACTCAAAGCCTTGTTCCCTGCAACAAGGCGAAAGCAGTTCTATTTAAGTAAAATGACCATAAGATGAATGGAGAGAATAGCTTATCATCAGAACAAGAAAGTTCAACTTACTGCAGTAAAAGCTTATCAGTGTATTGAAATTAAGGAGATAAGCATTCTCTGAATTGTTAGATATGGTAGACTTATCAAGTTCTTGTTCCCTCTTGCTCTAATTTAGTCTATCGTGAAAATAAAACACTTGTTCATGTACTCAAGGTCATAAAGAAATCAGGCTAAATAGTGAAATCCAGAAGCTGTCATGAAACTTTTTGCCCAGTGTTTTTTTTATTTTTAAAGATTTTATTTTTCCTTTTTCTCCCCAAAGTCCCCTGGTACATAGTTGTATATTTTTAGTTCTGGGTCCTTCCAGTTGTGGCATGTGGGATGCTGCCTCAGCATGGCCTGGTGAGCCGTGCCATGTCTGCGCCCAGGATCCAAACTGGTGAAACCCTGAGCCACCGAAGTGGAGCGTGGGAACTTAACCACTCAGCCACGGGGTCGACCCTTTTTGCCCAGTTTTTTGAGAATTTATGTCAATGGAGGGAATCTTAAATATTTGCAAAATAACACTTCTCTGTATTTAGCAGAATAATAACGGCAACAATCACCACCACCATCACCACCAATATTGCTTAAGGAGAAGCCTGCTGCTTACATCTGAAGTTCCTCCAAGGTTCTCTTACATTTCTACATTTTCTCCTTTGTTCTCTCCATCCAATGCCGTGACTTCAGTTCTACCTACATGACTCTCAAATAAAGTAAATTGTCCTAGACCTCTCTCCTGAGCTCTGGGATTGTATAACCATCTCTCCTCTGGATATTTTCACCTGGAGTTTTTATTGACACCTCACGCCCAAGATGTGTACAACTGGTTTTATTATCTCTCACACCCAGTTTGCTCCTTTTTTGTTATTCCTTATTCCAATGCATAAATCTACCATTCACCCAGTTACCTAAGCCGAGAACTTGAGGGTCATCTTAGATTTCTCTCTCAGTGTTTACTTTTTTTTTCCTCCACTTTTTTTTTATTGCAGTAACATTTCATTATTAACATTGTATAACTTTCAGGGGTACATCATAATATATTTCGAATTCTGTGTAGATTACATCATGTTCACCCAAAGACTAATCACAATCCATCACCACACATGTGTGCCTAACCACCCCTTTCGCCCTCTTCCATTCCCCTTCCCCTGTGGTAACCACCAATCCAGTCTCCGTTGCTATGTGTGTGTTTGTCTTTGTTTTTATCTTCTACTTATGAGTGAGATCATACGGTATTTGACTTTTTCCCTCTGACTTATTTCACTTCGCAAGGTCCATCAATGCTGTCACAAATGGCCGGATTTCATCATTTCTTATGGCTGAGTAGTATTCACTTGTGTATATATACCACATCTTCTTTATCCATTCGTCCCCTGAAGGGCAGCTAGGTTGCTTCCAAGTCTTGGCTATTGTGAATAAGGCTGCGATGAATATAGGGGTGCATGTATCTTTAGGGATTTGCGTTTTCAAGTTCTTTGGATAGATACCCAGCAGTGGGATAGCTGGATCATATGGTAGATCTATTCTTAATTTTCTGAGGAGACTCCATACTGTTTTCCATAGTGGCTGTACCAGTTTGCACTCAGACCAGCAGTGTATGAGGGTTCGTTTCTCTCCACATCCTCTCCAACACTTGTTGTTACCTGTCTTGTTACTTATAGGCATTCTGACCAGAGTAAGATGATACCTCATTGTAGTTTTGATCTGCATTTCCCTGATAGTTAATGATGTTGGACATCTTTTCATGTGCCTGTTGGCCATCCATATAGTTTCTTTGGAAAAATCTCTGTTCAGGTCTTTTGCCCAGTTTTTAATTGGGTTGTTGGTTTTTTTTTTGTTGAGACCTATGAGTTCTTTGTATATTTTGGATATTAACCCCTTATCTGATGTATGGTTTGCAAATATCTTCTCCCAATTGTTAGGTTATCTTTTCGTTTTGTTGATGGTTTCCTTTCTCATCATTTGCTTTTATTCACAGAGTTTTAATGACTGTAATACTGGAATATCTCTTGAATCCATTCTCTGGATCATATCACTTCCCTGCTTAATCCATGCACTAACTTCCCAATGTCTATAGCACAAATTCAGATACTTTAGTGTTGTAGTCAAAACTCTTCATCCTACTTTATACACCTGCTTTCTGCTTTCGACCCTACTGTCTGGCCAAATCCAACTCCCTGTGCCTCTGAAAACTGCCACTTTCTCTCTTGTTTCTATGCTTTAAATCTTGATACTTTCTCTATTAGGGCTTCTTTCCTTGAAAGTCTGGCAGTAGTTTCTTCCTGTTCCTGTTTCCTGACTCCCATGTCTTTCACCCCCACCGTGGGCAGCTTTGGAAACTCCCTTCTCTGACTCTCAAGGCTCTGTGATAGAATCATAGTGTACCTTATACCACCTTCTGCTGTGTTTGTCTTTACTGACTGTCTTTGGCACTGTACTATGAACACCTTTAGGTTAGGGATAGACTCTTCACTTTTATAACTCCGTGTCCGTGATGTGCCTTGTGCATAAGTAGAAGCTCAGTAAATGCTTGTTGATTGAATAAAGAGGGTGAGAGATGGCTTGAAAAGGGAGAGGATGGTAATCAGAAGCTGTGTGCAGATTTTGTAGCAATACTTTCAAGTTTGTAGATTTTTTCCCCTTCTCACTCCTGGAGGCATTGTCTTTCCATATTCATGATAGTTCATGTGGCAGTGAGTCCAGTCTGTATTTCCTGAAGACTCCTGGTTTGCCTGGCACTGCATTGTATTCTCTAAGGATTACCAAGACTGAGACAGACTCCATCCTCAAAAAATGCTAATGGAGATGGGGACTAAAACCAGGTCATGAAATCATTAGATGACAGTGAAACGCTAAGTTGATTACTGCTTATAATTGTGAGAAGGAGTGAAGAGGCAGACAAGGTGGTTGGAAGTGCTTTGCGGAGAAGGTGGGAATTAAGCTGGATGTTGTGAGGTAGGCATTTTCTCTTCCAGATGGTGGTAGTTCTATTTCTAGTGTGTTTCTTATCTTGGAATCTGTTCATAGTGAAAATCCTTCAGCACCGTTTTTGTTCACTTACCGGAACAACCGTGTTCCTCACAGGTTATTTGTCTGTCTGTAGATGCCCGTTAAAAGGTAACACCCAAGGCACGAAGTCATGTGACACTCAAAAGAAGTGAAAGGTGAAAAACGATGAGAGTATCTGACTTTAATTCTCAAGTACAAATTAGTTTCATAGGATCTAAAATCTTTACTCCATAGATCATTGAATATAGAATTTTTCTTAAAAAGTTTTACTGTTTTCCTAGTAGTTAAAAAGTAGTAACTTGATTTTGGTGAACTAAAGTTTCAGAAATGGTTATAAATATTTAATGTTTATGTGCCTGATATTAGCGTTTCCTTGAATTCAGTGATTCTCATGTAGTTAAGCTCATTCCTGAACAGTGAGGGAGAAAGGAATTTTGTGCACATGGAAAGTAGGGTGAGGTGTCTCTTCGTTTGATCAGTTTGTGTAAACATATTATTCCCTTCTACCAATATTCTTTTCATTTGAGGGTTCAGGTTGCTGCTGTTTGGCAGGAAGAGAGAAATTCTCTGAATAGAATGTGATGTAATACGTTGAATGATAATTTGTGCTGTGTCAGTCTGCTTGGGAAAAGGATTTGAGGCAGTGTTGATGAGCTAGTGTATCTGATGTAAAAACATGTCAGGCATCTTTTGAAAGTAACATGAGACCCTTGCACTCCGCTTCCCCAAGGTTGCTTCTCATTGATAGGTTTCTCCTTGTAGGAGTGAGTCAGGGAATAGCTGGTCCCAGACTCTCATTTGCTGCTTTTGCTCTGTCATGCCCTACCCTGGAGACAGGAAGTGAGGCCCAGAGAGCAGAGGGCCAGGATCCAGGCTCCTGAAGCCAGGAATCTGCTTGCATCTGACGCACTATGGAGGTTATCCTGTTCTGCTTCAGAGCTGTTCATATTTTGCTACTTCTGGCCAAGTCCTGAATTGGCAGCTCTCATGCAGGTAAATGTTCAGGAGGTGACTTGAGATTCTCTGCTGGGGTTGTGTTTGAGACTCGCTTAATTTTGAAGGGAGTCATTGCTCATGATGACGGAGCGAACAAGGAGGAGCCTGGGAAAGCTGGAGCTCCAGCCCCTTGTTCTCAGGCAGAAAAGACCGAATGGACTTGAGCTATCCAGGCACTGGGGAAGAAGTAGCCTTTGTTTTGCAGTGGACTGTGTCCCAGAACGAAAATAAATCAAAAGGAAATCAGAGTGGTCCATCAGTGGGTTTTGGTTCATTTGCCTGAAAATTGGCCCTTCTGTTTGGGGCTGAATTATTCCAATTAGCTAAACATTTTTGTGGTGAAGGGCTGTAGGAAAAGTGACTCCGCTGAAAACAGAATCATACCGTATTCTAGACTGTATGTTTGTGAATGGGGACAGGGCAAGGCTTTACAGGGAGACAGACCAGGGAGAAGGCCTGCCCGTGTTTGTCTCTTACCGCATCATTTCTCCCTCCCTCCCCAACAACGCATTATGAAAGAAAAAAACTCAGAAAATTCCTCCTTACCAGAATCTTCTGCACAGGATCATCCAGATATCTTTCCCCAGCTGCCCCCCACGGAATTCCTTCTTCCAGCCATCACCACCATCTGTAACTCCTACTTCCCTGAATTCAGCTTTTCTAGATC
Source organism: Equus caballus (assembly GCF_041296265.1). Classification (NCBI taxonomy): domain Eukaryota; kingdom Metazoa; phylum Chordata; class Mammalia; order Perissodactyla; family Equidae; genus Equus; species Equus caballus. The sequence goes on along the minus strand of NC_091685.1, from coordinate 90,879,045 downwards.
TCCATTTCTAAGATTCTCTCTCTTAGCCTTAGTTGTAAGCTGGGTCAGCGTTAAATAAGAATTTTCTCATACAATCAATTTTCAAGATTAGTATCTTGGGATCTAGCTTAATCAGAGCCCAGAAATTCTCTTGTGCTTCATAATTAGTAGAGTTGAAATCCATCTAAGATGGTTTTCTGAGAGCGAGTTCCTTGCTGTTCCTGCCATTCAGGCATACTCTATTTCTACGACCTAGGACTGAGGAAAAATTGTTTAATCGGCTAAAAGCTGTTTGTGGCTGGGGGTATGGACCTCTACGTTGTGTATCATCTGCTTCCAAGGCAGTTTGTTGACCAGCTATTATGGCTCATCACTTATCAAATCAAGGCCAAGTCAGTGTCATCTTAATAGAATGTGCTGCCTCTGCAAGGCATCCCAGAGCAGCTGATATTAATGGGGACCATGGGTTTGGTGAGGCGTCCAGGCTCTGAAGGGTGCTGTTCAGGTGCATTTATGGTTTCCGGGAGCACTGTGAGGGCAAGAAGACCAGTTGTGGGGAACAACTGCTCTGATGAGCACTCCTTTCCATCTTCTGTGTTTTCCACCCAAGCCCATAGTGTGTACAAATGATACCAAACATATTTCATAGAATGGTTCTCTGTGAGTGAATAAATCATGCAACCCATGTAAAAAATGCTTTTAGGGGCCAGCCCGGTGGTGCAGAGGTTAAGTGCTCACGTTCCACTTCGGCGGCCCAGGGTTTGCCGGTTCCGATCCCGGATGCGGGCATGGCACCGCTTGGCAGGCCATACTGTGGTAGGCGTCCCACATATAAAGTAGAGGAAGATGGGCACGGATGTTAGCTCAAGGCCAGTCTTCCTCAGCAAAAAGAGGAGGATTGGCAGCAGTTAGCTCAGGGCTAATCTTCTTCTTCTTCAAAAAAAAGAAGAAATGCTTTTAGTTTTGGTTTAAAATCATCCCGTGCAGTCACTGCAAGGGCCTGATTCTTGTATATTCTAGCCTGTACATTTGTGAATTGGGGGCAGAGTAGGGCTTTCCAGGGAGACTTAGACCAGAGAGAAGGCCTGCCCACATTTATCTCTTACCACATCATATCTCCCTCCCTCCCTCCCCAACATCCTCTCTAATGATCACAGGGAAATGGAAGTTTCTCTGTGTCCGAGATTTTAATAAGTTTGGCTATTAAATTGTAATCCAAGACACCAGCTCAGAAGATAAGGTCCCTTTGGAGTTGTTTAATTTATTATGCACCAAGTGGTGATTGACAATGGCTTAAAGAACCATCAGGTGACTAGAAAGTGAGAGGTTGGAACCTTTGGGGCTGGTGCACTGCTCTGAATTGTTCTTGAGGTTATCATTGATTTATAACTGTGTTCCTCCTAGATTAGGAAGTCTTTGTGGCCACCATTAAAGCTTTCATCTTCCATTTGATCTGATTTTGATTGTTCTATTTTCTTGTGGGGTAAACACTCCTTAGTGTGTATTATCTATGATTTATTTTAAGCATCTTTGGTTGAAAATAAAATAAAAACTTTAATCATAGGACACCCAAATACTCTCAGGTTGAATTGTAAATGTAATTTTGGATATAATTGGAGTGACTGATCGAGTGATGCCATATAATTATTAGTAGAGTTCGTTATTCTCCTCTAAGTATTTGTTTGGAAGTTGATGCTTTTTTTCCCCTCTCTAGGTGACAGTCCTAACCCTCCTAAGGAGGACACCCCCCCCAGCAGTCTTGACTCACTCTCCTCCCCATCTCCCACGACTGCAACTGTCCCCGGGCCTCCTGGACCAGACAAAAACCACCTTCTCGCAGATGGGGGCAGCTTTGGGGACTGGACATCCACTGGGTAAGTAGTTGTGCTTCTGTTTGGTGCTGATGGAAGGAGGGCCGTGACCTTCATTTTGAAGTTTATGTGGCCAGTAGGTACTGAAGCCATTAGATCTAAGGACCTTTGTTCTCTATAATTAGTGGGGCTGCCAAAGGGAGAAGGGTCCATAAAAAAGGCCTTTCTTGAATAGTGTCTCTGTATTCCTAGGATGGAAGGGCTGGATGGGGTGCTATTTCATGTCTGTTTTAAGTTTAGTTCTGTGGAAGTTTTGGGTTGCACAAAAGGAAATTTGTTATTGTCCTACTCAGGATGTTTTCTTACTAGTTATGCAAACTTTTAGAGATGTGAAAATGCATGCATTGTGATCAGTAGACTCTTGAAACTCTCTGTAGAATCATATTTTACTTATATGAATCTTTGAGAGCTTTATGCTAGTGTTCTGCTCTATTTACTCCCTAGCACTCTGCATAATTGACAATTGATGGATGAAATATCTGATTTCATCTTCTCAGTTTAGTTTTGTTGCCAGGTATGTGTCGCTCAGCTCAGATATGTTAGGACAGATAATACCAATACAAACAAAATACCATGGACCTGGCTTGACCACATGAGGCTTTGTCTTTCTGTGCTGATCGAGGCTCTGGGGTAAATGCAGTTTGGTGGTGTGTGGGACATCAAAAGAGCGTCACATTTCAAACAAATGCTCAGAGAAGAAAAACAAGAAGTCTAGTAATCATTACTTGGCATTACTTGATTAGTCAGTCAAATTACATCCAAAAATACATTTATAAATCAGCCTGAGAGTATTTGGGTATCCTGTCTTTAAAGTTAAAGAAAAAAAAGTCTTTTAAGTCAAAGTTGCTTAAAATAAATCACAGATAATGATGTCATCCGACCCTTGCTGGGCATTCTTGGGACTTTAAATGGACTTGGAAAGTGTTCCTCACATTACTTGGCTTTTTATAGTTACTGCTGGATTCACATGAAATCATTATGAACTTATTAAGTATTGAAAGAGGCTGGGAGAAATTTGGTATGCTAAAATTTGGGGGTGACCTGAAGACTTTGAAAATCTAATCAAAAATCAAAGTTAAACAAAGTATAGAAACACATTCTCCAGATGAGATTTTTCACCCAAGGTTGTCATATATGTATATTTATATGCTGAAGACTGTGTATTATGGATTTATATTACATATTACTCAAACATGCTTGTCATTTTTACTATTCTTTTTCCAGAATAAAAGTATTCTTTTCACTTTAGTCCTCCAAGCAACAAGGACAGTGGTTACATAGGTTCTTAGAATCTGTAATGCTGGGCGCTCTTGGGGTGGAATTTGGCCTCTGTGTGTGTGTGTGTGTGTGTGTGTGTGTGTGTGTGTGTGTTTTAAAGCAAAAACCAGATCTCTAATTATTTCTTTCAGTGAGCGTATGTCGCAGTCAGTGGAGAACAGTTTACTCAGTCATCCTTCTTCCATAGTGGTGACATTATGAGCCACGATATAGCCAATGCTCAATTCACAGCACGTCTATGCTGGAAACATGAAGAGCTTGATATTCTTGGTCATAAATCAAACGAGGAGTGAATTCCCCAGCTTCCTATTCATACAAATTTTAAAATGTCGTGGAAAGCACTCCAACGTTGAGAGGCCAGAAAAGGAGAGGGGGAAAATAAGTAGTTGAAGCAAGTTTAGAAAGGAGGTTTTTGTTATAATGTCGACTTTCTCCTACTTTAAGAACTTGACTTTTTTCTGTGTGTTGGATAAAAGACATCTGTATTTCTCTTAACTGTATAAAATGTTTCTTGGGTATCTTTTAGAGGATTTACTTGTAAGCATATTTCAGTCCAGATTTATCATTAGGAGTGCTTCTCAAACTTGAGCCCACACCATGGTCACTTGGAGGGCTAGTTAAGCCTACATTGCTGGGCCCCACCCCAGAGTAACTTTTGAGAGGGAGCCTAAAAATGGACATTTCTAACATGATTCCAGGTGATGATTTGCAAACCCTTATATAGACAGCTACCTCCACCCTCCACCCCCCAAAGTTCTAGGCGTGTGTTGATTGTAAACAGCTTCTATGAGGAGTATAAGTAGGATAAATGATATCTCTTTCTCCTTTTTCTTTTTTTCTTTTTTTAACTCTTCTGGGATGATGTGTTTGCTGTCTCCAAGTAGCCCTTGTGTGCCTCTCCCATACTTGGATTCCCTCTGCCTGAAATATCTCCCCCGCTTTTTTGCTCAAGATGATCTGACCTGTCTGCAGGGTCTAATTGAGTTTTCACCTTCAGGAAACTCTCTCTAGTGCCCTCGTCTACAGGAAGATTCTAAATAATGTCTTTCTCTGTCTATAGCCGATACTTGCCATTAAGAAAATATTGCCTTCTCGTATTAGTTAGTATTTACCTTTTGTGTTATTTGATATTTAAGTGGTATATGTGGATGTGTATCTATGCATCTATATTAGTATCTCCATCTGCCTGCCTAGCTCTCTCTCTCAGTCAGTTTGGGCTGCTATAACAAAAATACTTTGATTGACTGGCTTATAAACACCAGAAATTTATTTCTCACAGTTCTAGAGGCTGGATTTCCAAGATCAGAGTGTCAGCATGGCTCTGGGCAGAGCCCGTTTCCAGTTTGCAGACTCCAGACTTCATGACTCTTATAAGGACTTTTATAATCCCATTCATGAGGATTCCCCTCTCAGGACCCCATCGAATCCTAATTACCTCCCAAAGGCCACACTTCCTAATACAGTCACATGGAAAGGGGTAGGGTTTTAACATCTCAGTTTTGGGGGAACACAAACATTCAGTCCATAACACTATCTAATCTTTCCTTTCCTCCAAGACAGATTATAAAATTCTCAATGATAGGAATTGGTCTTATACTCTTTGAACTTTTTAGTGATATTAACATAGTTATTAATAAATATTTTATTTCCAATTTTAATATGTATATATAAAAATACTTTTCTTTTGGAAATTTCATTCCTCTTTTTTTTTTTTTAAAGGTATGCTTTTTTTGGTAAGGAAGATTGGCCCTGACCTAACATTTGTTGCCAGTCTTCCTCTTTTTTTTTTTTCTCCCCAAAGCTCCAGTACATAGTTGTACATCCTAGTTGTAAGTCCTTTTATGTGGGATGCTGCCACAGCATGGCTTGATGAGCCATCAGCCTGGCCCCATGGAAATCTCATTTCTTTCCGTATATCGTTGGAAGTCTCTTAGGCAACTGTGTTTGGTTTCCGATCTTTCTTCCTTCTAAACTTTAAAACCTCTTCCTCCAGGAATTTCACAGAATTAATCTCACCGTTTTCTGTTTATAGCATTTTTCTTTGTTTTCTTAGCATTTGTAAATTTAGTCTTCATTGTGTGTATTATGTTTTTTTGTTTTTTTTTTAATCTATCATCTCTGCATACCAGCTGTACAGTATTGAATATAGTAGGATCTGAGTAAATGCTGATAAAGATTCTTTTTTAATAAAACCAAAGTTGCTGTGGGGTCATTAAAATTCTACTCAGGGCTTTAAAACAGAGGCACTGTCTGGGCCACTTGGTTTTAATCCAGGGTGGTGACTCTCCATTCCCAAATTTACACTTGCTGTATCTCAGGTCCTAAAAAATGGAATCCAAATGTGTGTGGAACCCATAGTACCACAGTAGCTCTGTTTTACAGAAATGCCGTGACCCTAGCCCCCGAAAGCAAATTTACAGAGGAAAACCTACAGCAGCCGAGATTCTGATCTAGGCAGTGTGTAAATACAGCTGTAGTCTCTGACAGGTTGAAAACAATACAGCAGAATTGGATTTCTCGGGTTTCTGCTGATGTTTATGACTTGTGGGTATTATTCATTGCAGTCAATCAATCTGGAGCTATTACTTACCTGTACACTCAGTAAGGTGATGGGTGACTTTATTGCCAGTGAAGAATTGCTAGCTCAGTCTCCTTGGAGGACATTACATCATAGGTCAAGGTATTTCAAATATTCCAAAGTCATTTTTTTTCCAATAAAGTACTTTTCTCTAAACAGGTTTTCTTCAATTGTAAATGATGGAGCAGTTTCTTGACAAGTAATCCTCTTAGATTCCCTGCCACAAAAGAAAATCTCTTTTAAGAAATACCAGGCATTGCTATCTGCTGCCTCTACAGATTTCAAATGAAAAGGAACACCTCCTTTCCTGCCAGCACATTCCCACATTCAAGATGGCAGCTTCTTAGAATAGCTCTTTGTAGCTGGGAATGCTGGTACTCCAAGATGCAACTCACTCTGTGCTCTGGCAGACCAGGAGAGTGGTAGACCCTTCCCTCCTACCTGATGAGAGGCTTGGCTTAGTTTATCCTGAATGTTATGACATTCCTGATGCGTCTATCCCAGGTGCTGTCTACCCAGACTTGATGCTAGCTGCTTAAAATCATTAGACAGTAGACATCCCCACTGCATTTACAGCCTTGTGCGTGTCATCCCTAGACTTTGTGTTTTTGTGTGCACTTACTGGTGACCGTATTTATTCTTGTCAATGAAATAACTCGCTTCCTTTAAATTGGGCAAACAAATAGAGATTTCCCATTGACAACTACTTGGCATTTTAAATTACCTGACTGTTGGTTCTGTGATTGCTTTTCAGGAAGTTGATGAATTTTGATATCAAAGCGCCCCTTAAATTTGACTTGTGGCTTAGTATACCACAACAAACCATGAGGGATTTGTCTGAAGTTCAGAAAAATAATCATCTTAAACAGTTTTTAACAGATTTCGGTGAAATTTGGCACACACCCAGAAATTATAAGGTGGCGGTCATAGGCAGACTTTGTCTTCACCTCCTCCCTTCCTGTCTTTTTCTTTTCTTTTCCCCTCTCCTCCACCCCTTCCCGGAGGGCTTCCTCACTCCCTTCACTGCTTGATCTTACTGCTCCCAACCGCTGGTGGACCACAGGCAGTCAGTTCACCCTAGAAGTTGGCGTTTATATTTTTACCTCTTTCATTATGATTATTGTTTCAAAAGAAAATAGGTAATTTATCTTTTAAAAGTTCTCTCTCTCTCTCTCTTTTTTTTTTTTTTGCATATCTGCTTTTTTGTTAACTTGACTAAAATGATCACATACTGCTTTTGTAACAAGGGAAAGAAAGCTATATAAATTTAAAAATAGATCAGGAGAGAGTGATACTTAACCCAAAGGAATGAACTGCCCATCACAGGGATTTCCAGCAGCTATATTGGCTAGTGGGGAACTCATATCCTGATAAGGTATCTACCTTTTCTCTGCTTCCCTGTAGGTTGGCCCTGGTGACAGAATGTGGTGGGTTACATTGACCAAGATTTCTAGTAGAGCCAGTGGTTTCATGTGGAAGGATGTGCTCTCTGGTGCTGGGTACTCTGAAGAGTGCGTGGGAAGCCAGTCCCCTTTCCCATACCTAAATGAGCAGCAAAGTCCCTGGGTGTTCAGAAAGATTGAGGTCTAAGAAACCTCAAGTGTAAGGAGGATCAGGTTCAAATGAGCAGGAAGAGCACGTCACCTTGCTATGACCCCACAACAGCCTTTTAAATTCTACTCAGAGGTTAGTTCCTTTCTGGACCTTCTGTTGGGAGACTGGGGACTGACAGGGAGCAGAAAGTTTTGCTTCAGCAGTGGCTCGTGGTTGGGGGCTGCAGAGAAGGCTTAATTAGACAGTTACCCTCTTACATTTCGCAGAATCACAAACCAAGGAGCATTAATTATGGGAGGCAACCAGACTTTTTTTAGCTGCTTTATAAATGATATTTCATTTTAATTCTCACATCAAGCTGGTGGAGTAGATATTATCTTCATTTTTAAAGATAGGCAAACCGAGGCACAAAGAGAGTAAGAAAATTGCCCCAAGCCACATGACTAATAAGGGACAGAGGTGGAGTTTGACCCTGATCTGTCTGCCCCAGTGATGTCTGGGTCCCGTAGACTTGTTTTACTGTAGGGATTGAAATTGTCTGGTTGCATATGGGAACCTTGTTTAAATTGTAGGTGTTTCCCGATTCTGAGACCCAGTGAGATGACCATGGCTGTCAGCTGCTCATTGCCCTTGTTTTGAAGAAGGAGCACTAACCCTCCTCTAAGTCATGTGGCTGTGGTTTATAATTATCTCTGAGGAATAAACACTTGAATCTGGTGGCTGCGCATCCATCGTCCAACACCTTTGGCTGAGATTTGAGGAGGGCGTCCTCTCCCGCAACAGAGCAGAGAGACTTGGAAATGTGATATTTTGCACAGAGCAGAATCTACAATATTTTTATGAGTAACATGATATCCAGTTATCTCCCTTTAGCTTCAGTAAAGCTCTGGAAGCTAATCACAGGACCCAGATACTTGGCCATCGACCATATATGTCTAGTCACATTCCTTTTTTTGGGTACAACTCTTGTCCTATACGTTTGCTTGAATCTTCTCTCCAACTTTGTATGGAAGTTACGCCATCCCCACTGCCTAGCATCCTCACATCCTTCCATACACGTCCCTTGTGTTTTTGGTACTTGGCACTTGCATGTGGCCTAATTCACATCTTCCTCTGCTGTGCCGTAACTACATGTTCTGAAATTTGGAGGTTTTATTTTCGAGCCAGGATGTTAATTGTTCATAGAACTTTCAAGCCCCGTGAGGAAGAGTTGACTTTCTAAAATGAAGACTTATGTCTGAATTTCATAGTAGCTTTTCTACTGCTTAAGACTCAAGAAAAAATTGTTTTCTCATTATAGTTTTGTTTTTGTTTTTAGTTTCATTGGGTTTTTTTGGTTGTAATTTATCATTTGGTGTGCATGGATTGATTAGCTGTGTCTTGATAGCTCCATGCAGGCAGAGGCCTCATGAGCTCTCTGTAAGTTGTAAGGCAGTTGAGACAGTACAGCACTGATTTCAGAGTCAGATGGGCCTGGCTTTGCATCCTCATTCTGCTCCTTAAAACCTTCGAGGCCTTATATAAATTATTTAAGCAAACCAAGGCTTAGCACGATTATCTATAAAAGAGGATTAACAACATCTGCCCCTCTGGACTCTTGGGAGGTTTCAAGGTACCACATGTAGTAAAACCCAGTCACTGCTCCCCTGAGAGCTCCAGGCGGCCACCTGCTTGGATTTCCCTTCCCTCTGAGAACCTAACTTGATATTCTTCATTTAACTTGACCCGACTTCCTGGTTCGTCAGTTATATAATATTCTCACTAAATAGCTCAGGGAAGTAACCTCTCTGGCCCTGGAGAAGCCTTAGATGTTGACCTGAAGTTGTGTTGTTTCCAGTGGTTACTGCAGTCATTCCAGGAGGACTCAGCTTGTTGGGTCGCCCTTCCTAGCTCTCTGTGTAAGAACCTCCGTTGTGGAAGCCTCTGAGAATAGGGCCCATGGATGTCACATGACCAAGGCATGGGGTTCCCGCTGAGTCTCAGTCAACTCTAAATTCTTCAGAGAGGTATGATAGCTCACCCATCACGACAGATAACCTGTAAAACAGCTTGGTCAGTCACAGGAGGATTTTTCTTAGCAGAGTAACATGGTACCTCTTTCGAGCTGTGCTTGGCAGCCCCTGTTTCATGTATTTTAGCCCTCACGTTGGGTGGCAGCTATTTTCCACATAAGAATTGAGCTGGTAGAAACATTCCTGTCAGTTACCCTGCAGGACCACAATGCTGAGACATCTAAAGCCCCATAATTTTCTGAAATGAAGCTGCAGTTCCTTTTCCGTTCAGCCAGCCAGCTAAAGTTCAAGCTCTTACCTGATTCTACAGTGATCATCGGAAGGAAGATAAATGGGATTCAAGCAACAGTCTTTGAGTGAAAGATTGATCGGAGAAGTCATTCTAAGACGGTCCTTTTATAGCAAAACCGAAGAAAATGATCACCCTGGGAGCGAACTCTGTGAGATGTAGGATGACTAGATGGTGGTGTCCTTTCTTGTGAAGGAGGGAGACCACCTGGGAGCCTCAGCATCCCACAGGGTGAGGACTGAGTGTGCTGTGTGGCCATGTCCAACTTCGAAAGGCTCTGTTTTATCTGTGCTCAAGTGGTTTCCTACGGTGCCCTGCCTCCTCTCCCTGCCCCTCCCTCTCATGCAAAAGACATTTTTTCTCAAGGGTGAGCAAGTTATTGCTTTTACATGCTGACTTGACATATTGACTGCCTGCCTCCTGCATAGGCAGTGATTGTGAGCAATTGGTGAAGAGAGCTTCTGTTGCAGGAAAGCCCTGGGCGTTTGCAGGTCGGCTTCTGGCATACATGGGAGCCCCACGCCACAAAGCCTGTGAAGACAGAGGACGGGGAGGGCTTCTCAAGCCTAGAGGAGTTTGCCATCATCCTTGTCTTCGTCTCCCCCAACTCTCTACTTCCAATGGAGTCTCATTTGGTTTCTCTAGTCCGGGGATCAGCAAACTGTGGCCCACTGCCGCTTGTTTTTATAAATAAAGTTTTATTGGAACATGGCCACTCAGTCATTTACATTTTGTCTATGACAGCATTTGCACTGCAGTGGTGGCAGAGTTGAGTAGTTGTGAGAGAGACCACATGGCCTGCAAACCCTAAAGTATTTGCTGTCTGGCCCTTCACAGGAAAAGGTCACTGACCTTGATCTAAGCTATAAACAAAACTAATTTTTTTGGAAGAGTCCACATTTCTTAAAACCCAGTTTCAAGAAGTGTGCTTACTTGCCATGTTTTCAGGGGGCATTGCAGTGACTTTTTAATGTAACCCTCATGAATCTTTTCTTGTTGTTGAACCAACTAAAAGTTTTCCTTATGCTTTTTGGATCCCAAGCCTTCAAGTGTGTGATCATAATCTCAAAAGGCCTTTAGTGTTTCAGTGATTAAAAGGTTTATTTGGGGTTGTTCTTTTTACCTCCTAATGTTGAAAATAACAATTTTATTTTGAAAAAGTTTCAGAGTCACAGAAAAGTTACTAAGATGGTATGCAGAGTGCCCATAGACCCCTCGCCCAGCCTCCACTACTGTTCACATCTTACCAGAACCATGGTACTTCTGTTAAAAATAAGAAATTCACAGTGGTACAATACTCTCTGGACTTTGTTTGGATTTCACTGGTTTCTCCACTCATGTCTTCCTTTTCTTCCAGGATCCAATCTAGAATACCACCACATTGCATTTAGCAACTTTTTTTTAGATAGTAACATCCACTTAATATCTGTAGGTTTTTTTTTTTTTTTTTTACCTTTGACACAGATTATTTGTTGTCTTTTGGTAAAGAAAATGATTCATTAAGGTGATATAACTCTAGAAATCAGAGGCAAGATTGGACTAAGAAATACCTAATGCAAGTAATAAGGGCTTCATTGATCGAGTGCTCGCCGTGCACCAGTCACTGCGGGGGCCTTCACACCATAATTTCATTGAAATCTTACCTTCATTTTAGCTAAGGAATCTAAGACCAGGGAGTTTGTTACTCAGTTTCGGATGACCCTCAGCCAAGGCTAATTATGCCAACTGTCTACCAGCCTCTGAGAGGCACTCTGAAGTCATTCTCTTCCTCTTTGCACAGCTTCTAGCTAGTGAGGAATGTCCTTCTTTTTATCTACAAAAAAAGGAACAAGGTTGGGGATGTTAAGAAGTGGCAAATGGGCGCACAGCCCATGCTGGCTTTGGAACGCAAGTCTCTCCGTGGAGTGGCGGTGCTTCAGGCACTTATATTCATGTGATTAAAATCCTCCAGGAGCCCTCCCTTGCCTTTGGCATATGGTCCTGGCCCTTGTATATCTCTTTCCGCTCTTCTCCTTGTATTCTGTTCCAGCTACTCAGAAGGACTTGAGGTTATGAATTCTATGCAGTCTTGTCAAAGTGAATTTTAGTACTAATGTGACCTTGAGGAAGTCATTTCACATTTCTGAGGTTCAATCTTCTTGTATGTAAGGTGGAATGGTAGTGTAGTTGGGAATGAGTAAATTAACAATGCAAGTTGTGTCTGGCATAGTGCAGACTGGATGGTTGTGCTTAGCAGGAGCCTGGGTATGCAGAGGTGATGATGATACTGATGGCTGCATCAGCTCAGGGCAGCCACCGCCTCCTCCAGAAAACCTTCCTGGATGCCCACTTGATAGTTAGATGCTCCCTCCTCTGTTCCCCTGAGGTATCCTGGGCAACTCTCTACGTGGCGCTCGTCATACTGCGTTATGGTTATCAGTTTGTCATTCTCCACTCACTTGACTGTGTGCTCATGGAGAGCAGATGTCATAGTTCCCTGGGTCTCCCCAGTGCTTAGCACAGGGCCTGAGAAGCAGTTCTCAGACCATGAATGATGAGTGAGCAGGGTCCATTTGAACCCTCCTAATGGGCAGTGAAGGCCTCCTTGCCCAACTCCATGGATTATGGCGACTCTCTTGTCACAGGCATTTGCTCCTCTGCTGCTATTCTCCTCGGTGTGCTCATTTGGAACCAACAATGTGCTAGCTATGGAATTCTCTCTCTCTGGCACTTAAGGAATAACTATGACATTTATTGGAACAGAGATTGCCTGTAATATACAGATCTACAATATTTCCTTCTGTCTTTATTAACATTTTCAAACACTTTTGCCCAGGACAGCTGTTCTAGACTTATGCTGTACATTTCCAGACTGGAAGGAAAGAGCATTTCACTGATGTGTTAGCTTCTGCTCAGAGACCTTGCAAATGAGGTTTTAAACTCTTTCATTCCAGTGCAGACTTCTGATTTGATTCTGACATCATATAACCATCGTGAAATATCTTGGTATTGGGGGGATTTAACCACTTCAAATAAGCAGTCATTTCTTTTTTTTTTTTTTTCTTTTAAAGATTGGCACCTGAGCTAACAACTGTGGCCAATCTTTTTTTTTTTTTTTCCTCCCTGCTTTATCTCCCCAAATCCCCCCTGGTACATAGTTGTATATCTTAGTTGCAGGTCCTTCTAGTTGTGGCATATGGGATGCTGCCTCAACGTGGCCTGATGAGCAGTGCCATGTCCACGGCCAGGATCCGAACCAGCAAAATTCTGGGCCGCCACAGCAGAACGTGCGAACTTAACCACTCGGCCATGGGGCCGGCCCCTCATTTCTTTTCTGGATACATATTCTCTCTGTTCTCCATCCTTTGCGTTTTGAATTATGCTCAGTGCTCTGAGAGCCTGGAATGGGGCGCTGGTATCACCAGCACTGCCCAACGCCTGACCCATCTGTGCTATGCAAGAAATGTTTGTCAGATGCAGGAGCCTTCTGGTGGCTGGTGCAGCTGTTGTCGAATTTTAACAGTTAAGGCCCTAACTCCCGTCCCCAATTTCTGAAATGTTTGTGCTCTTCTGCTGCCAAAAAGTTTTTAATATGCATGGCACGTAGAGTCTGGTACTGGAGAAGATTGGGTCACAGTTTGAATCAGAAGCAGCATATACTGCTGATTTGTTACATTTTATAAAAATAAACTCTGTAAAGTGTACACATACACAGCTACTGTCATAATTTCATGTTTTTGAGGTTTTATTCCTCCCCATCACAAAAGCTAGAGAATCTTTCCCTGAAATACAGAACTGTTTTTCCAAAGCGAGAGTGTTGATTCTTTTCATAGAAGAGAATTCTCTCATCGCTTTCACAAATGCATCTTCCCTGGCCCTTCCACCCTGCCCCGCCCTACCCTGTCCAAACGCGAGAGACTTCTCTGTGGCATTAGGAATAGCCAGGTTTACTTTCAGTATAAGTGTTTTCAAGAACAAGTTTCTGAGTTAGCAGTATTAAATCTTTGTGTTTTTAGTGAAACTCTCGTTTCCATTCATCCCTTTTCTTTGAGAAGGAAACGTTTCTCCTCCAAGGCAGGTGGTAATGTTGGCTCTTCTGCCCTGAAAATGGAGAGGAATCCTGCTTTAGGAGAAGCTTCTTTTAGTTTAGTATGTCACATTGGGAAGGTAGCAAGCAAACAGATATTAGTATTTCTCTACAATTTATTTCTCTCTTGGTAAATGTGGTTTCTGAGCTTTTCAGGAATAGTTGAGTTCTGCCTCTGTTTTTGCAAGCCACAACTTGGCTTTCAGGAAACATGTGGCACTTCAGTACTTTTTTGTAATTGGTTAGCAGCTCATCATTAAATAAAATTGGTGGTTTGTGATCATGCCAGTCTTACTCATCAAAAATCTGTAGTTAAAGGGGCAGCAGGAAGGAAATGAGTAGATTAAAAAAAAATGTTTAAATTTGGGAAGTGATAGGAGAAAACACTCAATATTTCATTATGTTCTAGCAAGTATTGAGCTTTTTGTTTTGCGATCACGCATCATTTTTGATCTTTAACCCAAAGACTTTCTTAGCCAGGATTCTTTGAACCACAGAATACAAGAAATGACTTGAGTGAGTATTTTCTCAATTCTCCCAAGGATGATAATGTCAAGAACTATGAAATCTGAAATTTTACTCTGCTTGTAAGCTGCCAGATTTGCCTGCCGTGGTTTCAGGAATGCTGGCAGAAGACTTGGGACCTCCTGGTCAGAGCCAAAGTACTCTCCTAGTCATAGCACTGGCAATAGTCAGACTATCAATTCCTCCAAGTCCCAATTCCCACAGGGTGATGCCCTGTGGGCCAGGTAACACCTGCGTGTGGGGTTCCAAGAGAGGAACCCAGAGCTTAGGAAACCCAGATCTTTTTTTTTTTAATCGAGGTCACACTGGTTTATAACATTATACAAATTTCAGATGTACATTATTATATTTCAACTTCTGTGTAGCCTGCGTTGTGTTCACCACCAAAAGTCTAGTTTCTGTCCGTTAGTGTACACATGTGTCCCTTTACCCCTTTTGCCCTCCTGTCACCGCCCTCCCCTCTGGGAGCCACCTGTCTGTTCTCTGTATGTTAAGTAAGTCAGATGAGAAAGACACTTACCATATGATTTCACTCCTATGTGGAAAATAAACAAGGAAACTCAGATCTTATATAACGCAGTAAAGCTTGCTCTTTGCTCCAGAGGGAGAGACACTCTCTATCTCCCAAGGCTGTTTGCTCTACAAACATCCTTGAAGAGATAGTCCAGGACAAAGGCAGCCAGTGCCTCTGCTCGCTCAAAGCACGGAAACACGAGAGACCCATGGAGAATCGTCTGCCAAGGCTAGAATGGTAGCTAGCACCATTCTAGATGTATAGGAGAGATGCTCATTTATGATGTACATGGATGCCTTAGGGCTTAATTCTCTCCTAGGGCCCAGGTTGAGAAAAACTGCTAGACCTTTGCTAGGGGCTACCATTTCTGAATTGCCTAGTGTTCCCCTAAAAGGTTTCAAATCAAGAGAAAGGGAATATCAGAAATTTTCTTTCAAAAGTAATATTTTTCTCTACTGCTTTTTTTGGGAAATTATGTGCATTATATTTTAAAGAATTAAATAGTTAAATTTGATCTTTATTACCAAAAAATTAAATTATTTCAAATTATGGCAAGTAGGAGATGATTTCTATAAAGAAGCTCATGTTTACAATTTCTTGCTTTCAAAAAAATATGGACAGTTTGCTTTTGGGACACACCTGTGAAATACACCATCATCTGACCTCTACTGGCTGAGATGAGAACTCACTTTAGCACTTGGGTACAGGTATATTTATTGAGCCACTTCTTGCCTCATCCCCACTCCTTACCTGTGAAAAGTTTCTTGTATTCAAGCAGCTATTCTGTTCTGTTTTCCAAACTTTGTTTTACTACGTGGGGTTCCTCTTTCACAGGACTTCCAATTGTCCACGTGGCTCCATCATCTCCATAGAGACTGTTTTCAAACTTGTGTTTTGCTCCCTCCTATGAATATTCCAGCTCTCAAAGTTGGTACCCACATGGGATTCATTATTTTTTCCTTCCTGCTTTTTCTCCCCAGAGCCCCCCAGTACATAGTTGTATATTTTAGTTATGGGTCCTTCTAGTTGTAGCATGAGGGACGCCACCTCAGCATGGCCTGATGAGCGGTGCCATGTCTGCCTCCAGGATCCAAATGGGTGAAACCATGGGCCGCCGAAGCAGAGCATGTGAACTTAACCACTCGGCCACGGGGCAAGCCCCACAAATACAGAAATTCAAGTCTTAAGTGGGAAGTTGGAAAGATTGTCTTGGTGAACTGGTTAGTGCTGGGTCACACAGCACATCTATATGTTGAACAACAGAGATCACAGAAAACAAAGAAACAAAAAAGGAGATGTTGAGAGCTTGACCCTGGCAGAGGATTGCTGATTCTGATTTCCTGTTTTGGGACATGATGGAGAAAGCCAAGCTAAGAGATGGGCTCGCACTATCTACATCTGCTATTCCAACAATCTTTCACTTTCCAAAAGGGGTATTTTCCCTTTACAAAAAAACAAAAACACTTAAAAAAAAAAAAAAAAAGATGTGAGGATTAAGTAGATAACAGCTATAAAATTTATGATCTTTATTTTTAAAGAGCCTTATAAATGTAGTCACATTGTTACTTTATCTTCATCCTGTAGCTGTCCTCCCTCTCAGCACATGGATGGCCATCATTTAATCGCTTGAGTATTTATGACTAGAAAGGGCTGATGGGGGTGTGGTAAAACATCTCATCTTCCACCACCACCCTCCTCCAAGCACCTTGAATAATTGCTGGGAGAGAAAATGGAAATTGTTTGGCTAACTGTGGTCTTAAATTCTTGGTCAGAGCTTCCCTCAGCCCTCCCCTCCTTTCCTGATTAGTAAGACACCACGCAAGGTTCATTGTCTGATAAAGAATTGAGTGACTTGCTGCAGGTGATACAGAACACTTTGAGATTTATAGGTTTCTTTGCTTAGTATGAAATAGGTTTTATGACTTCCAAATGAATGGCTGGATAAGGGGATTGTAGATAAGTTGTTCAAAGAGTAACATTTTTTAAGTGCACATCCACCATCCCCTTTCCTGATCAAGGGATAGGAAACCTGTGTACTAAATATCTATTAAGTCAATAATGTAGTATTTCATGTACCTGATTTATAAAATCCACTTTTAGTTTTAGAACATCTGAATTGGTTGCTGAGATGTTGGTTGAAGACTTCATGTACCTGGTACACTGCCTGGCTTTGTGAGGTCTACAAAAAGAGTTAAAGACCCACTCTTGCCCCAAAAGCAAGAGAAATATCTGAAACCATCACAGAACAACTTATGCCAAGCTGCTGTCCCATTTATTGCTGTGACTTAGGAAAGGCCAAAGTGGAGTCGGGGAGACCTGGAGCTGAGTATGAGAGCAGGCATAGGAGTGGGAGAGCCTGAGGGGTGAAGAGAGACAGGAGGCAGAGTACAGGAACATCAGGGAAGCAGAACTACAGGCGGACCTGCCAGGGTGTGGGGCAGGGGAGCCCCTGGAGGGGCAAGTTGGGGAGCGCACTAGTTCTTGGGGAGGTAGATGGAGTAGACTGGGTCTTAGGTGGCTGTGTGGCTGATTGACCTGGCCAAGTTGGAGGAATGGTGCTGGGGGTTAGCCAGGAGACCGGAGTGGTAACACTGGCATGCAGCTGTGAGAACGGGATAGTCCTGACAATGATGAGATTTGAAGTACAAGTGGGCAGAACGTAGTATTAGTTCTGCTTGAGAAGAAGGAATCAAAGATAATGCTCAGGAACGTGGAAAGACAAGGAAGCTGCTCATGGAAATTGGTTTTAGCCGAAGGGGGTGAATCTGAGGTGAAGAGTATCTTGGTGTAGCAGCCATTGAATACATATGTAGTGGAAATGTAATTGAACGAAATGAGCAGTTTTTAGCACTATGCTTTTGAAGTAAGTTTCATATGCCATAGTCACTAGCCTCCAGTTTTGAGATCATTGAATAATAATTTGAGATCCACACATATTTATTGAACTTTCCCTTCATGTTTAGAGACCCCTCCATGAGTCTGTTCACTGAACTTTTTATGTTAACTTTTTTAAAATTTTCAAATATTAGGGAATGTTAGGTCAGCAAAGATTTTTGCTGTTCCTTGGTTTCTCCCTTAAATGCTAGTCTTTGCTCCTCTCTAGAAGAATCTCGATTCCAGTAGCAATTTTTTCTGAGTTGCTGCATGTATATATGACCAAATGAAAGAGCTTTAAACATTAAAAGGCCACACGTTGAATTTTTGGAGCTCTTGGTCATGAGCTTCACTGTAGATTCTTGTGACTTTCCTTATAAGCAGAAAACATGAAGCCCCCAAAAGTCCAGGGAACTATATTGACAGTTGGATTCTGGTGTCCTAACTAGTGAACTGATATGGTGGTGCTAGGTTGGATGAGACTAGATCTCTACAAACTTGGAGAAGTACAATATGGCGTCTGTAGTTTCAGGATGTGGCTTTTGGGGCTGCAGACCTGGGAGGATGTAGAGAGGACTCGGTCCCTTCTGGTCCTCTGGAGAGATAAGGGAGCTATCATCCCAGCTATTTAGGATTAGGGTGTCATGTATTTGGTATTCTGTGGCCTTTATACTATTAATCTTGTCCTTCAAATTTCCACCCTTAGCACAAGCCAGCCCCGATCATGTATGGTCCAGTGGCTTAACCCACAGTCCCCGACCACACCAAGCTGCAACCCAGCTGTTAGACCTCCTTCACCCAAGTCCGCACCTGTCCCTCTCTCTCCTGCCACTGTAGCAGACAAGCCACCTGAAAGGTACGTGGTTTGGAATATGATGTAGAATATGCGGGCAGCACACAGAAAGGGCTCGATCAACCTGAGCAGGTTCTGTGTTCTCGGCTGGAAATGCTTGCTCAGGTTCTTCCGGCTTCCTGGACACAGTAGACAACATTTACAACCTTGTCTTGGGGCTGTGCCTCAGTTCAAGAGCAAGTATGTCCTTAGGAGAAATTTGCCTTAATGTGAGGGCTGCTTGAACCTACTTTGCCTTTTGGGTGCTGGTTGTGCATTTATGTAACTACTTATGTTGGAACATCTTCTTATATGTGACTATAAAGCACATGCTTTGTATTAAGGAATGTAAACTGGGCACTGGGAACAGGAATTACCATGGCCATTAAATAGGCAGCTGTACAGAGGCCAGAGGTGCTGGCCCTTAGCAAGCCCTTCCTCTTGGGTAGCTGGTTGGAGCTCCTCTTAGCCTTAGTGTCTGCTCCAACCTCAGTGAGGCGGGACACTTCCTTCTTCTTCAGTTCTGATCCAGCTAACAGCACAGTTTCCATCCTTCCCCAATGTGCTCTTTCCCCATAAGGACACATAGGACATTTTGACAAGTAGTGAGATGCTGAAACTGATGTTCCTTTTGGGGTCAGGAGTGAGGGGGTGAAATAAAGAAGACCCAAGTAAGAACAACAGGCCCTTCCAGAGTGGTATGGAAGCCAACTGCCAGTCTAGACAGATCAGTGTCTGCAGCGCGTTGCTGAAGCCACTCAGTGTGTGTGCCTCTGTCTCTCACTGCCTTGTCTTCTGTCTGAAGACATCGGTGCTTTTCCTAATAGATAAACCGCAGTGCTTAGGAAATAAGCATGCCCTGTGGTTCTGATCATGTTGAATGTTAGGAGAGGGCATCCCACTGGGCGGAGAGGAGAATTAGGTGAAGAGCTTCAGTGAAAGCTTCTCAGAGAGGCTCCCTGAAGAAAGATTGGAATCGGAAAACCCATCACTTACTTGAAAATCAAGTGCTGTGGTCTTGCCTGATGTTCCCGTCTCTGCTAATTCCTTTTTTGGGAGGCGTTTCCCCACTGGTGACATATAAATGAGATTTGGGACATGGGGGTGGGAGAAAGGTGAGGTTTATCCCTCTCAGTTTCTCACATTCTTCCACGTTTCCTCTCCAGTGTTATCAATCGGAAGGCTCGAGCGGTGTATCCGTGTGAAGCAGAACACAGCTCAGAATTATCTTTTGAAATAGGAGCAATTTTTGAGGACGGTAAGTATTAGTGGGAGCTTTGTGGTAGGATATATTCTATCACCCCAGAATGTCTACAGCCCAGAGTGAGCAGTCACTGGGTGTGGTGTTGTCAGGAGCACAGGTCTACCCCTTGGTGCTTTGGACAGGACAGGGTGGGCCCATTTGGCTCCGAGGAACTGAGCGCCAGGGCCGATGTCTTGGTCGCTGGAATACCCCTTCTGCTGTAATCTTGGTTATCTTCCACGCTTTTAACTCTTGTGAGTCTTCGTTCAGGATATCTTTCTCCTGATGTAAAGAAGCTAGTGCCACTTAGAGTGAAGAAGTATTTCTGATTTCTGTCGTTTGTTTCCTTTCCCATTCTCCCAGCCAACCCTCCAGAATGCTTCAGATTTGCCAAATCTGAGTTCCATGAGAGTAGTATTGTTAAAAAATGTTGTTTTATAATCCCTTACCATTCTTACTTTGCATGATTTTTGCTCCTTTGAAGCGTGTGTGAATCTCTGGTTATGGGTATTGACTTTGCATATTGAAACAAGGGCGTCGATTTTATTTGAGGGTTTTATATTCACACACAGCATTTAGGAGCTCTACCCAGCTTAATATTTCACAAATTTCTCCTGTGGTTCAGTGCATGTCTCTCCCCCCCACTTTGATTTCTTCCTTCCCAGTCCTGCTCATTATGAAATTCATTGGTTGCTGTGGAAACGGTGGTGATGTGTGTGGGTGGAGCTGCCCAGAGAGTTCTGGGGAAGCAGGGAGAAGCCTCGATGCTTGGAGTGGAATGGTTGATTAGCCAGAATGTTTAGAAGATGTGGAATGTGTCAACACAACGCAGAGTGGTATCTTGTCAGTAATGCAGCATTGCTGATTGTTTTTAGAAAGCAAGCTGCCTCATTTAGAATAGATTTCTATGTATGTGTCATGTGTAGTCTTGGGAGCCACGGACTCCTGATAGTGTCAGAAAACAAACAACAACAAAAAACCCCACAGATGACAGAACTGTACTTTGTGGGGAAGTTTGTTCTGGGAGGAGAAGCCAGATCATTCCTCTATCGCCATAACATACCTACATGCACATTTGCCAGCAGAGTGTGGCAAAGTCGCTGCCCTCCTCTAGGAGTGTCATGTATGGGCACAGCGTATGGCAGCAGGGAAAGCTGAGATGGTAGCATTGAAATCCATGCGTTTGGGAGATGCTGATGAGTTTTTACATGGTGTGATTAGATTTGCTTAGGAGCCTCTGGAATCCCTTACACGGTGTTGTTCGTGAGATATTTACTTTGGTAGAAGGTGTATCTGTTAGGATGCCTTTGACTGCCAGTAACAAAAACTGACACAACTGGCCAAATCAGTCATGAAAAGGGATTAGCTCACACAGCAGTAACTCTGGAAGTAGGGAGTTTCAGGCTTGGTTAATTTACATTCTCAAAGGTGTCTTCAAAGACCACAGTATTTCCATCTCTGCTGAACCGTTCTCAGCTTGTGAACAGCGGCCTCTGGCTGGTTTTCTCCAGTGGACACAAGATGGCTGCCACAGTTCTGGGCATCATGGCCACAGTCAGCCCCAGCAGAAGGGGGTGCCTCATTCTTGTGTTCCTTTCATTGAGAATGAGAAAACTTTTCTAGAATTCTTTTCCTAGTTTCCCTGTCCTCACATCTCAATAGCCAGAACACGGTCATATGCTCACTCTGAACATATCACTGGCAGGGAGTTAGACCAGTCAGAACCATACTGGGCATAGGGACATGCCCACCTCTGGACACACAGACATGTGAATGAGGGTCAGGACCTCAGGCAAATCTGGTTCTGCCAGCACAGATAACAGGGGAAAGGCCGATAGATGTCTGACACAGGAGGCTGAAGTCTCCACTCTGAAGTCCCTAGATGACTTGTAGGAGTCCTCCTTAAAAAAGTGTGTGGGTGACTGTGTGTGTGTGTCTGTCTGTCTCCACACACACACACACGCACACACACACACCCCATACATATATATACCCAATCGCCCCCCCCCCACCCCTCCCCAGTATCTCAGTGTTTTGGACAAGAGTAGTGGTTGGTACAGGTGGCTATGGGTTGTCAACTCTGCAGTTATTTTGCCTGCAGTCAGATCTTGGCTTTTCCTCTCTGTGCAACTTGGGACAAGTTCCCTAAGTTCTCTGTGCATCAGATTCCTCATCCTAATCTTCAGGGAAGTCCACAAGATTGATCTTGTGTCAAGACAGCATTCTGGGCCACGGGCAGGCAGGGTTTTGAGTGCAGCACAGCCATCAGTGGAGGGAGGATGTTGCTGACTGTGGAGGTGCACTTGGCGCACCAGGGTGCACTGTGGCCGTGGCTCCCGTCTAAGCCGAGACAGCCCCACTCAGATTCGGTGCTGTGCGGGGCTGGTGTCCATCTCTGTGTAGATCTCTCGCTGGGGCACCCAGGAGGTCTCGGTTCTTCCTCAGTCTTCCTTCCAGGGCTAACTGCTCTGTAGCTGCCTTGGTGATGGGTTGACACCTCTGCCTATAGGAGTCTGTGAGTGTCTCATTTTATGGGAGCTGCTTGTCTTGCGGGTGCCTCCCCTCGTTCTTCTGCAGTGGCGGATAAGCATGGTGGAATGCCTTCAGAACCTGCACCGTTAGACTTGCTGCTTCTTAGGGTCAGGTCTTAAAGGACACAGAATGTGGAAGGCCCTTAAGCAGGATTTATTCTTTTCTGTGTGTTTGAACCTTTATCATCTGTGCATAGTTGATCTCTTAGCAGGGAATTTCTAACTAGTTAAAAGTGTGAGCTTGCTCAGAAAATGTCTACTGAAGCCCTTTCTCGAATGGCTGAGGGCTCTTCCTTTCTCCTGACTGGGACAGGACAGGACAGACCGGCAGTTCCTCTGGCCTCAACTTTGTGGAGCTAGGCAGTGGTCCACTTGGCCACTGTTTATAACTCAGCTACAGGATTGTCACCAGGAACACATCCTTTCTGCAGACCAGCCATACTTAGCATCCTTGAAATGCCCAAGACATTTTTCCTATGTTCGCTTGTCCATTTGGAATCCTCCAGCTCGCATAAATGTTCTTGCAGTGCATTCCTCTTTTGTGCTTCCTACAGGCAACAAAGGAAATTGGTTTATGGCATTCACTGGCCTTTGGAGAAGGGAAAATCCAGGTCAAAGTGGCCCCTGAGCCACAATTGTCAGTAGTTACGTGGTTCAGAATATATACAAGTGGGAAATCCTACACCAGCGTGTGGAACGGAAAGGAATCTTTAGTAATTAACTAGCTCCATAACTGTTCCTTGCTCTCTGCTCTTACTATGTGGGCCTGCACTTGAGCTTGAATTCTAGGCGGAAGATTCATTTCTATAGTAGACACACTGATGCTTAGATGTTGTTCTGGGGAAATGCCTCCCATATCCCCCAGGGCGGGCTGTGTTGGTAAAGTCTCAGGGAAGCCAATGTTCCTGTGACAACCAGAGGGACCTTTCCCATTTCTCTGGGACTGGGGAACCCCAGAAATACATTTCCCTGGTGACTGGTCAGCCCTGCTCTCTTTCCAGACAGGCGGCCTTGTAGCTGCTGGCCCCTCCAGGCAGGGCAGGGGGTGCCTTCCCTCTCCAGGGCTGCCCGGCAGGACAGGTTTCCACGAGCTGGCCTCTCTCAGCAGTGAGGCTGGCTTCCTGGCTTCCCAGACTGTGTTCATTTCCACCTGGAGGCATGATCTCTCCATTGTTTGGGGAGCTTATCTTGGAAAGTTGATCATGTGTGGACTCCACAACCCAACAGTTGTATTCTTAAATATAGTCCTAACATGAAGGAATCTTAGAAAAACAGGTTAAGAAAAAAGAAGTAAGTGCCAGAAGACTCTGTATGATGTGATTCTGGTTAAATTCAGAAATACACAAAATAGTATATTTTTTACAGATATGTACATATGCGATAAAACTGTGTTTTAACCATAGCTGGGGTGAGAGAAGCTACTGGTTGCTTTGGGGCAGGGACAAGTATGAGGTGGGGAGACAGAGCATAGGACAGAGGCCTCCATGTTGGCCATGTTGCAGTTCTTAAGTTGAGTGTGGGTTCCTGGTATTTGTTGTATTACAATGATTTAAATATTTGTCACATATATTGTTTATATTATGCTAAAACAAAAAAACAACAAAAAACCTAAGTCCAGATTCTGTTCTGGAGAAAGCTTCTCACAAATTATTCTTGTCACTAGCTCAGTGACCTTGTTGTTTTGGGATGGTAATTCACGAGGACATGGAGAAACCACAATGAGATACCAGCTTACACCCATTAGGATGGCTATAATCAGAAAAAGGGGGGCTGGCCCACTGGCGTAGTGGTTAAGTTCACATGCTCTGCTTCGGCTGCCGGGGTTTCGCAGGTTCAGATCCCAGGCACAGACCTAGCACCACTCATCAAGCCACGCTGTGGTAGCATTCCACATAAAATAGAGGAAGATTGACAACAGATGTTAGCTCAGGGCCAGTCTTCCTCACAAAAAAAAAGGGGGGGAAATAAGTGTTGGTGAGGATGTGGGGAAATCGGAACCCTTGGGCATGGCTGGTGAGAATGTAAAATAGTGCAGTAGCTGTGGAAAATGGTATGGGAGGTCCTCAAAAAATCGGTCATAGAATTACCAAATAGTCCAGTAATTCCACTTGTGGATATATACCCAAAAGGACTGAAAGCAGGGGACTCAAAAAGATAGTTTTACACTCATGTTCACAGCTGCATTGTTCACGATAGTTAAAAAGTAGAAACACCTCAAATGTCCATTGACAAATGAATGGATAAACAAAATGTGGAATATGTATATATATATAACGGGCTATTGGCTATTCAGCCATAAAAGGGATGAAATTCTGATACATGCTTCAAAATGGGTGAACTTTGAAGACATTATGCTAAGTGAAATAAGACAGTCACCAAAGCACAAATATTATATAATCCCACTTACATGAAATATCTATAAGAGGGACACTCCTACTGGTGTAGAAAGAAAGTAAGTAAGATAGAGATTACCAGGAGCCCAGGGAGGGGGACTGGGCAATTAGTGTTTACTAGCTACAGAGTTTCAGTTTGGGAAGATGAAAAAGTTCTGGAAATGGATAGTGATAATGGTCACACAACATTGTGAATGTATGTAATGCCACTGAACTGTACACTTAAAAATTGTTAAAATAGTAAATTTTATGTTACATATATTTTACCACAATAAAAAAAATTCATAGTATGTACCAGGGAGCATTGGTGTAACTGTCATCACGTACTCACCAGGTTCTTGGGATTGGATGACTCGCCTAGGGTCACATAGCTTGTAGGGGGCAGGGCAGGGTTTGTGGTATAGGCCATCCCTCGGCACCTGGCACACAGATAGTGCTCCCCAGTGCTTGCTAAGTGAATGCTGCACTGTCAGCTTCTGTGTCACGGGGTCTTAAATGAGCAGCTGGCTCTCCACAGCCTTTCGCTGTGAGTAGTGGAGCTACTGACCTGCCCTGTCCCTGACAGGGGATTGTGGCCCGGTGGCAGCCCAGCATCAGGGAATGAGGAACAACTGTCTAGTTCACGTCCCTCATTTCTTCCCCACGTCCGCTACCTCTCAGAATGTCTGAGGACGAGATCGATTGCTCTTCAGTGCTAGTCAGGGTCCCTGGTCCCATACCCACTGTCTTAGTCAGTTCGGGCTGCTGAAACAGATAGCGTAGACTGAGTGGCTTAAAGAATGGAAATTTATTTCTCATAGTTCTGGAGGCTGGGAATTCTGAGAGGATGTCAGCATGGTCAGGTTCTGTTGAGAGCTCTCTTCCTGGTTTCCTCACATGGCAGGGGGTGGGGGGAAGAGGAATCAGGGTTTCTCCTGTTTCTTCTTAGAAGGGCACTAGTTCTATCGTGGGGGCTCCACCCTCATGATCTCATCTAACCCTAATTACCTCCCAGAGGCCCCACCTCCTAGTATCATCCCACTGGGAGTTAGTTTCAATGTATGAATTTCAGAAGGACACACATGCAGTCCATGGCACCTCTCTTGTTACATGCTGTGACCTTCTTCCAGCATGAAGCTGGCCCAGGGCTCCATGGCTGAAGGAGAGCAAGGCTCCTGGACTGAGACTGACAGGCAGAACACAGCCCATGGGATGTGACAAAAGCTGAGACCCATGCATATTTACTTTCCTACATTGGACAGGGCATGGAAACAGTGTGTGCCTGGCATCACACTTGATGTAAATGGTCTCATTTTAATCTTTGCAACAACTTTGAATGAATCATCATTCCCCTTCTTTTAGGGTCGTAAGAGATTAAGTAAATCATCCAGGGTCGCAGTCATTAAGGAGCCAGAGGTCCAGCCAGATCTCGTGGATTCCAAACACATCTCATTTCCCTTATCCTCACTGCCTCTTGGCGTCAACATTTCCCCCAAAATGAGGTTCTTACTCCTGAAACTGCTTGTAGTCAGGGTTCTCCAGAGAAACAGAACAAATAGGATGTATGTGTGCATGTGGATGAATGAATGAATGAATCTCTCTGGAAAGATAGATCGAGAGATAAATAGATAGATAGGTAGATATTGATTTATCTTAAGGAATTGGCTTGTGCGGTTGTGGAGGCACAAGCCCAAAATCTGCAGGGTAGGTGGGCAGGCTGGAGACCCAGGGAACAGCTGTAGTCAGTCCAGAGGTGGCCTGCTGGCAGGATTCCCTCTTCTTCAAGGAGCTCAGTCTTGGTTCGAAGAAGGCTTTTGACCGATTGGATGAGG
Organism: Equus caballus; assembly: GCF_041296265.1. Classification (NCBI taxonomy): domain Eukaryota; kingdom Metazoa; phylum Chordata; class Mammalia; order Perissodactyla; family Equidae; genus Equus; species Equus caballus. The sequence continues at coordinate 90,852,695 of NC_091685.1, read as the reverse complement.
CCCATGCCTATTATGGAGGGTAATCTGCTTTACTCAGAATCTACTGATTTAACTGTTAACCCATCTAAACATCTAGAATAATATCTGGGTACCATGGCCCAGCCAAGTTGCCTCATAAAACTAACCCTCACACTGATATTGGAGGAAGCAGTTTGATCAACAAAGTACAGAGAGGAGCCTGGGATGGGTATTTTGTAGTTTGATGCTCCCAGGAGAGGCCAGGTCTTCAGAGGAGGGGGAGACTGTCTCAGGCCTCAGTGGAGCCTCTGAGCCACCTTCTCTGTGCCTGAGGACGCCCAGTTGTGGGTGCTCAGGACTCCTCCCTCCCATCTCGCCCTACCACCAGCCCTTGGCCACTTCCAGGCTCTTGGATATTGCAGGAGTCCCCTTGGTACCCTCCGTAAGTTGGTGCCATCTCTCTTCTCTGTAGACAAGGCAGATGGGGTGTGGACGAGCCCCTCCGATCTGTTGGTGGGGTCGGTGCAGGATTCCCAGCCAAGTTTGGTTTTCCACATTCAGGCCTCCTCTCACCCCCAGCTTTGTGGGAAACCACCTTTCTTTTTCTTCTGTTTAGCTGATGTTTATTAATACCTACTCTCTGTGAGCTTGTGTGTGTGGGAGAAGAAACTCTGAGCACATCCAAGGTTACATAAACTGTTGTATGGACTCCTCACGGCAGTCCTACAAGCTAAGTGCTAGTTACCCCATTTTGCAGGTGAGGAGACTGAGTGAGGCCTTGAGGGTTGTGTAATTCTCCAGGCACGCCCACTTAGCACTTATCATCCAGGAGTCCCCTCCAGGTCCTCTTACCAGAGCCCTGGGACCCTTTCCATGTAGGCCCACCATGTTGCATGACCCCTGGGCTCCTTTCACAAAGAATCCAATCCTTTTCCCTGACCATGGCTGCGCCCTGGTGGCATTGCCGGCTTGGGTGGTTTGGAAGAGGCGAGAAGCCTTTAGAAATCCTGCCCTGAGGAACAGTGTCAGAGTAAATGTCAGTGAGGGCATGAAGAAAGTGACTTGCTGCCAGATCACATGGAGGGCACAGCTCTCATTCATTTGTTTATTCATTCATGAAACAGATAAAGATGTGTCAGGCACTGTGCTCATGTTAGAGCGTAGCCTAGGCGGGGTGGGGGGGGGGCGAGGAGGGGGGAGAGAGAGAGAGAGAGAGAGAGAAAATAGTGTATAACTGGGGCCCTGACCTGGAGCATTACAGTGGTCCTAGAGGGAGGGGTGCCTAAACTGATAGCTTAAGGCATACACTGGGGAGAAGAGCATTCCGAGCCAAGGGAACAGCCCTGTGGAGGTCACACCGTGGGTTGCTACACATTAGTGGGTTATGAATTCCATTTACTGAGTTCCAATCAGCATTTAAAATAATAGAATAAACAAGAGTGCCTTGCACATAGTGAGGAGAGTACTGTTTCCTAAAGGTTGTATGTGGTATACATGTATGTGTTTGCTTGGTTTCTGATACACAGTAGTTCTCCTTCTGGGTTGTGATCACACCTGCATTGCTCAGCTAGCTCCTGAGTTGGTCAGCTGGGCCAGCCTGCACCTCCCCTTTCATCTGTGCACACGCTGCCACTCCTGCTCCTGACACTGTTGAGGCCTGAGCTGGGCCTGCCCACAGCTGGGGGTTATTAGATGCTTCTGTATTTGACTTGCAAACCCTGGTGATCAGTGCTCTGTCCCGGTGCCCTTTGTTATCCAGCTTGCGGTCATTCTCTTATGTATCTGTCATGGATATTTATGGACATCTGCAGTGTGCCAGGTACATAAGGCCTGGGCCCTGTCCCCAGGAGCTCCCGTCCAGTGTGGCAGTCAGACAACTGCGCAGACCATGCCTGTGAGGCCTGATAAGTGCTGAGAAAGGTCGAGGAAGACTCCCTAGAGGAGGGGGCATTTATGGTCTATAACGAGGAAGAAGTGTGGGAAAGGCTTTCTAGGCAGAAGGTACTGCATGTGCAAAGGCCTGGAGGTCCGGTTGGGGATTTCTCTGGGTGATTCCCTCAGGTGACAAGGATGATGCAATAGTGAGGAGTGTGTGGGGTGGCTGGAGAGGTGGGCAGGGCTGTGGCCTGTGCACCAGACCACTGGAAGCTTGGGTTTGTTCCTATAGACAATGGACTTTAAACAGGGGAATGATGTGATCAGCTCTGTGTTCCAGAAAGTTCGCTGAGCTCCTTTGTGCATAGTGGATTGGAAGGAGTCAGACTGGAAGCTGGGAGACTGGTTAGCAGGCTGCTGTAGGAAGACAGATGAAGATGTGGTAACCAAAGGCCAAATCCTATAAATAACCCTCATGCAGATTTGTGACCAGACATCCCAGAAATGGGCCCCATTCTCTACTGGCCACTCCCTGGTTGAGCCTTTCATATACACAGCAGAACAGTGAATTCACAGGAGCAAGTACTTGGGGGCATCTTGGTTAAAAGTGACTTCTCTTCCTTTTCAGTGCAAACCTCCAGGGAACCTGGCTGGCTCGAAGGGACTCTGAACGGCAAGAGGGGCCTGATTCCACAGAATTATGTCAAGCTGCTGTAGCGCCTGGCCCGTGAGGGCCCCACGTGGACCCTGGTACCCAAGGACCTGCCTGGGGGCGGTGAGCTGCCTCCCTTCTCCTGGGCAGAACCCAAAGCCACCTGGACACATGGGAATGACAGATCACGATTGGCACTCCAGGGGTGGGGAGGGGGGACATCCTGCTAGCGATGAGGGGAGAGGGGACGACCGCACCGAACTGTGTAGATCTGTGGAGTGGGAAAAGAATGTCAGGATGAACAGAATGGACTTTTCATTTCTCAAGCCTTGGGACTTGTGATTTTTAATTATCCAGCCTATGGAATGAGACGGAGGGCAGCCTTCTGCTGGCCCAACCTCCCCCACCAGACACCAGACACCGCCTGTGCACCTGCTGCTGAGATTTGAAAGGGAACTGTACTTACTCCTGGTGTCATTTGCAGGATGCACTCTTGGCTCTGGTTGATGTGGTGTGGAGGCGGCTGCTGCTGGCAGGCAGGGGAATTGGTCTAAACCCAGAGGGCAGCAGAGAGATGCTCTTTCCTAGATGGCCCCCTGGTCCCCACGCTCACTCTCCTTAGAGCCACCGGTATTTATAACAGGCTTCTCGGTGCTTCTCACCTGTGTGCTGTTTTCCAAACACCACCTTTTGGCCCCAAGGTCTCTGTAAATGAAATAAAATGTAATTTACTATTTGATTTGTGTCATAATGTGGGGAAGAGCTCATGGAATTCATTCTCTCTGTAATGTTTTATGATTTGGCAGCCAAAGGATGGAGAGTCATTCCCTCTGATGCTGGCACACACTCGCAGGTAGATTTATTAACCAGGAGCCTTGCTTATTTGCAGCAGGGCGTGTTCCTGGGGCAGTGGCCCTCTCTGATATGGGAAATTCTGGAGGGCCTCCTCCAGCCACCTGAGCAGGCCTTTCCCGCAGTGGCCTGTGTGCCTCTGACCAGGAGTGGGGCTCTGCCTCTGCCCTGGAGTGGTTTGTGCGTGAGCTGCGTCAGTACTGTGGAGGCCAGCCCTCCTGACTAGCTTCATTGTACAACTCTGTCCCCACCCCACCCCACCCTCCCTCTGCCTTCCAGGTCTCGGCGCTGATCTTGCCATCTGGATTCAGCTGTGCTGTGGGGCGGCAGGTCAGGCATTCAGGCCATTTCTGAGGAGCCTCAGCCATGACCCGGTATATGACAGCTGCCCCAGCTGTGGGCAGACCCTGCTGCCCTCATTCCTTACTCTTCTCAGCTCCTCCTGCTCCAGGGTCTGCTTTGGGGGCCTGGCATGTCTCTTTTCCCCAGGGGAGGTTCCTCAGCTTTTCAGAGACTGAACTCCTAGGAATTTGTCACAGGAAGGATGTGTCCCCAGATGAGCTGATTCAAGAGCTTGCTGGGTATCAGGTGTGAGGTCTCTGATACATGGACCATGTAGTGTCTCCAGTTTGAGGTCACGTATATACAGGGTAATGGGCCTGTTGAAGTGTGCCCATATTTTACATAAAAATAAGGACAATCTCAGCGCAATGTAATGTAAAATACTGAACTGTGGGCCTGGTGGAGTATTGGGACTGCTGAGTAGCTCAGGGCCACACGACAGTGGCTGACCCTGAGGCCGAGGGCTGGGCCTAGGCCTGTGCAGTGGGCCAGGTTGGCTCAGAGGGTGGGGATGGCATAGCCCCCAGTGTCCTGTGTTCTGAGTTGTCATTTCTTGCCCATGCCTGCTGCTTAGGGATACAGATGGAAAATTGACTTGTGAGAAGAGGTTAGTGGTGTGCCCCATTTGAAGAAAGCCCTCTGCGGGAAAATGCAAAATGATAGGCAGTTTGTTATAGTGGGCGCAGGTTAGCACTGGGGGTGATTTCCTGGCAGTATTCCTAATTGATGTGTCCCCGTGGGGTGTTAAGAATTAGCATTGCTGCACCAGGACTTGATTGATTTGCTTCAGGAAGATTTCCGTCCTTCACAGTGAGTTGCACCCCAAACTGCTCTTAACGCCCCAAGTACATTCACCCCATTTACATGGTCAAATCACCACTAAGTCTGGCTGCTGTGTAAGTTCAGGCAAATTAAATCGCCTCTATGATTCTGTTCTTGCCTCCTAAAAAGGAAATGATAGCCGGAGGCTTAGGGTTGAAATGACACTGGGCACGCTAATACAAGTAGTGCGCCCAGCACGTCGTTTGTGCTCAGTTAATGGGAACTGTTATTCCCTGCATGTTACTGCTATGATTGTGACTTGCATCCTTGTCAGGGCCTTCTGTGATCCATAGGATGACAGCATGACAGTAGTGAAGCCTCAGAACCGTGTGGTGAGTGCTAGAGACCCCTCCGGTGGTTATCTGGGGAAGCACAGGGTAGCGCCAGGGTGTTTCCCGCTGTGAGGAGGACATGTGGCCAGGCTTGCCGAGATTTCCGGGCAGGGAGCTTCCCTCCGGGCCTGGCCCTGCATTGACCTAATAATGGGGATGTAAGGTGTTCCCTTACATTGGCGGATCATCTTCGTTTCCTCAGAAGAGGAATGGGGTGTATTTTCTCCTGTGTTTTTGCTGCGTGGGGTGTGACTGATTCCCTGAGCATCTGCTGAAGGTACCTGAGCAGTGGCCTCGCCTCATTCAGGGCTCTGGCCGCTCCATGCTCCCTCGCTCAGCTCCTGCAGCAGCAGCTTAGACCAGGTCTGCAGGCTGTGTTCATTCAGAGACACAATGGAGGTTTTGGGCAAAAGAAAGCACTCAGATGTCGTGTTTCCTGCTTGCAGGGCGGTGTGGGGCTTGCGTCTGATGGTGTCACCCAAGGGCCTGCTCTGGTGGCCTCTGCGGCTGTAAAGAAGATGCCAGGGGAGAACAGAGCTGAAGAGCCTGTGAGGGCTGCACCCCCCTTGCTGTGTAGTAGCAGAAACATCTGCTGTTGGGGGTATGGGTGGAGAAAGCAGTGGCTTCTCTGTACCAGTGATGAATGTTTAACTCATTCTTTCCCCACAGTGACTAAGTGAGCCAGGAGAAATTATCCCATTTTATAGATGAGAAAATAGAGGCTCTCAAGAGCAAAGAGCTTTGCTTAGGTTCAGTAAGCTAGTCACTGTTCTCTCTGCTGCACCATCTTGCCTCTGGGGCCAGTCGGGGATAATGGCTGTTATGGCTTTAATTGTGCCCCCCTCCAAATTCGTATGTTGAAATCCTACCCCAGTACCTCAGAATGTGACCTGATTTGGATATAGGATCACTGCAGATGTAATTGGTTAAGATGAGGTCAGTAGGGTTGGGGCCTAATCCAGTACGACAGGTGTCCTTATAAAAAGGGGAAATTTGGGGGGCCGGCCCGGTGGCATAGTGGTTAAGTTCGTGCTCTCTGCTTTGGCTGCCTGGGATTGGCGGGTTCGGATCCTGGCTGCAGATCCCCAGGTACAGACCTAGCACCATAAAATGGAGGACGATTGGCACAGATGTTAACTCAGCGACAATCTTCCTCAAGCAAAAAGAGGAAGATTGGCAACAGATGTTTTAGCTCAGGGCAGGCTTCCTTCCCCCCGCCCAAAAAAAAGGGCAAATTTGGACACTGAGATAGACAGGCATAGAGAGGGGACAATGTGAAGGGACACAGGGAGAAGATAGACATCTGCAATCCAGGGAGAAAAGTCTGGAACAGATTCTTTCCTCGTGGCCCTCAGAAGGAACCAACCCTGCTGACATCTTGATCTCAGACTTCCAGCCTCCAGAACCAGGAGACAATACATTTCTGATGTTGAAGTCACCCGGGCCGTGGCACCTAGTTATAGCAGTCCCAAGGAGCTATTACAGTGGCTAAAAGTGCATGTTTTGAGTTAAAAAGAACCTATTTTGAAATCCTGTTTTCACTATTTTATGCCTTGGTGACCTTAGGCAAGTTAACTTGCCCTCTTTAGACTTCAGTTTTCTTCTGTGAAATGGAAGTAGTAGTACCGCCCTCATTGGGATGTTGTGGCAAACGATAATGAATGTCAAGTGCCTGAAGGATGCATGGCAGGACATACGGCTCAGTAAATGGAGAAGACGGGAGAAGGCAGTCTCCATCCCGCTTCTCCTCTCCTAGCCACCCCCTGCTTCTCTCCAGCATCTCTTCTCCAAAGGCCATCCTTGCTCTCTCCCTCTGCCCTACATTGTCTGGCCTTTCCCCTCCTTCCCAAGGCACACTCTGCCTCTGTAATCTTGGCCTTGTCTTCATTCCCCATTCACCTCAGTGCTGGGCCCCTTCTTACCGTCTGGCTGGTTCTCCCTCAAATCTCTCAAGGGCAGTCTTTCTGACTCCTTCCTCAGCCGGATGTTTTCCATGACTTTCTGAATCTTCGTGAGCCACACCACTTTCTTTCCTCACTCCTGGCAGAGGATGTTATTTCAGGAGAGTGTCCTCAGACAGCTTGCCTGCTCCTCACCCTGCAAATGTCTTCCCAGATGCTTGTCAGCTCTCTTTCCTTGACTCACCTGGGCAATGATTTATTGCTACCCTATTTGGGTAACCTGGCACATTCTCCTAATGCTTTAACGTCTGGCTAAAAATATCTCAATCTACTGGTTGGAAGAATACCTTGGAGAATCCTTTCCTATCAGAAGATCAACTTGACTGGAAAGCAGACTTCTGCTTTTTGCCCAAGAAGCGATTTGCACCTTGACCGGGCAGTAAATGCACGGGATTCACTGAGGCGGCTCATTGCCATGTGCTGGTGTCTGGACTTCTCCTTCCTTGAAAGGTTCAGCAACTGAGGAAACTTGCAGGTGGAGCAACTCAGAGAGTGGGAGGAGCCTGAGCTGATCAAGCCACTTTTCACAGGAGCCGTGACCATCTCTGGACCAGGCTGGCCCAGGACATGAAGATCCAAAGAAATAGTTTTTTTCAGACCACAGAAAACATGGAAACTACTGTCTTAGCAACATAAATTCTATGAAAAAAATACCCAAGTAACTGCTAGTGGTAGATGGACTTAATGACCCCACATTTCCCTCCTCCCTCAATCCATGCTCTTTTTGTGGCACTCCCATGCTGACTCTTGGGCTTGACCTTGTAACTTGCTTTGGCTAATGGGACAGGAGCAAACGATGCAATCAGAAGCTTGAAAAGTATTAAACCTTTCCATTGTTTTTCTTAGAGCCTTTGCGTCTACCATGAAGATATGCCCAGGTTAGCCCACTGGAGGATGAGAGGCCACGTGGAACAAAACCATCCTAGTCCAGTCAACTACTGGCTGACCACAGACTCGTGAACAAGCCCAGTGCAGCCAAGCTGGCCCAGATCAGCAGAACCCCCTGAGCTAACTCATGAACTCATGAGAAATAATAAATGCTGGTCGATTTAAACCACTAAGTTTTGGGTGGTTGCAACTACCTGCTGTTCTGCCCCATTGCTCACGTTGCTTTGGTATACAGTCTTGGTCCATGGGGAATATTAAGATAAGATCTTAATCTTCTCGTAGCCAGTGTTGTTTGGAAAGCCACTGCTTTATTTACAAGAAAACTGCTGCACTAGCAACTGGATGATTTGAGATTAAAGTGCCAGAGTTACTTGTAATCAAGTCATTTTAGTCTACGTACACTTGTGGCTTATCAAACACTATGTTAGAGCTGACTTTAACATAAAGGGACAATGTTTTCTAGTTGCTCCAGGGGCATTTAACATACAGAAGCAAACAAACACCTAATTATATATGCATCTCTATGCATAGTTTTTACTGCTTCGGCATATAGTGGCTGGCTGTCTCAGTGGCAGAAATTTAGTTCCTGGCTAATGATTCCTACATGTGCAGCTGGATTCTTTGGGCCTGAGAGCACTTTTAGAAATTCTTAGAAATACAGTCATACGTGACCCAAGAATGAGCCTCTATACAGAAAGGGCATGCACATTAACCAAGGGTGCATACTGGGGTGGCCTCCCGCTAGCCTCTGTGGGCTCACATCCTAAGATGGCTTTGTTTCATTTAGGGGCTGTCTGTGAAAACCCTGCTCAAACTGCATAAATTTTAGGATATAAAATTACCTTCATTTATAGTAGATGTTTTGCAAACAAATTTGTGCACACGACTAAAGTTTTTAAAATATTTTTCCTGTGCTGTTTAAGGCTAGGTTATGTTCCCGTCTAACTACTGTGTTAAAGCAAAGCTGAATTTAACTCTCAAATAGTCTTCTCTTTCTGAAAGCACACAGTTTGAATGAGCCACAGTTAGACACGTTAAAAACGTACTTGAACGTATCTTGTGGGAAATAAATGTTTTTTAGTTTTAAAATGAGCTGATAATTATTTACTGCTCTTTTGTGGTCCATACTAAGGAGTGAAATCAAGGGAGGCAGCCTGTAAGAGGTGGGGGAAGCATCATGGCCATGGACAGCTGAGTTTCTTGACAGCCCAAGAAGACTGGGGTGAGAGAGCGAGACAAGACTGCGTAGGGGAAGAACTTGTCAGAAGGGCACTTGCTCTCACAGTGAGTCTCAAAGACTGAAATGAACATGCTTTCGTGTGGTTGTGAAGATAAAGGAGGAAATGGATAGACAGTGTTTAGCAGTTACCTGGTAGCAGTAACTGTTATTAAACTGCTACAGGGTGTTTTAGTGAACCAAATATTAGCAGTAAGAAACAAGGCATCTTATCAGTCCCCAAAGAGTATAAATAACACGTGGTTAACACAGGGCTCTTTCTAACATGGGGGAAAAAAACTGTTACTCCATCTTGGATGTAGGCAGAAGCGCATATAATCAAGACTTATAAGGGCACAAAATCCAGGTGTTCCTACAGACATTCAAATGAACTGTTTCCAAAACAACAGGTGATTAAAGTAAAGGATTTATTGTAATCTGCTTACAGTCCTTTGCAAAGACAGACATAGGGTTTTGCATAAAGATATAAATTGCTTCATTTTAAACTAATTTAGTGTGTTTTTTAATTCTATGAAGAAGTTTTGGTGAATTATGAATTGTACCAAACCAAGATTTTTTAAGAGCAATATGGTACAAAAATAAGAGCAGACAGACAATTTGGACTGGGACAGGCATTCAACAGTGAATTTAGAATATGGCTTTGCTGTTTAATAAGCAAAGTTACCCGGAGACACACGAAGAGCCAGTAACTTTGTTAATACAAAAAGCTGATGCAGACCGTCTCCATCCCAATCCTGGTTACGTCGAAATTCCAATTTCATAAAAAATAAGTCTGAGCTAAAAGCTGCTCTTGTAAGCCATTTCTTTTCTAGAAACTCCCAGTCTGCATGCTGTGTATTTATCACCTTTCTAGTGTGGCTTTCATATTGCTGTGCGTGTTAAGTTGACTGTGTTTAAAGATCTGCCTATAAATTAAATTCCTGAAATTGCAAATTATGTAAGAAAACCTCTCCCTCTGAATGCAGCTTTCACAGGTTTCCCCTTGCATAAGGCAGGTGTCTTCTAAAGACAAGATAATGTTGCCTGCATGGTGAACCCTGGAGAAAAGTGTTGATCCCAACGCTGCCTTCTCCCGGCCTTGGGCTTCTCCAGCTTTTAGGTTTTGGAAAATAATGTGATTTCACTGAGTACCTGATGATTATCATCACTTTTAAAAGATTAATTTGGCCTCTATTCAAAGGAGTTTATTTAGTGCAATCATACTGTTGTTTCCCCAAAGATACATACGTTTGCAATTTGGGGCAAGAGAAAAGCCATAAGTTGCATCAGTGCCCAACAGATTAATGAATTAGAAATTTTAGTGCCACTGTCTTGCTTATATGATCTGTAGTTTTTTTTCCCAAAACTGTTTGTTTATGTATAAAATTTATTTTTAAAACCTACCTTTTAAAAATCTAAAAACCCTCTAATGATCGTGCGGTCTCCACGCCGTTCTGACCAAACCGTGCCAGTATGCATCTCCCCAGTGCATCCTGCAATGACCTCCCAGTGTTCCCTTGCCCAGTTCGGAGTGCAAAACCCCTTTCCAAGACCAGAAGTGAACATTTCATCTTTCACAGACAGAGAGAGTGCATGGAATTTTTTTCCCAAAGGAGAAAATTCGATCTTCTAAAATGGGATGAAACCGTGCTCTCCGAGCCATGGCGTTTCCAGACTTGCTCTCCTAGAGCTGACTCTGCTTCTTGAGGAAAAAAAGAAAAGAGGCAGCTTTTCTAAAGCTGCAGCACTCCCAGGACATTCTCGCACATGTGTGCTGTTGAGTGACACCTTCAAGGAGCTGCAGACACCGCAGCGTGTTGCTCCCCGATGGAAGGAGGATGAAGCAGAAGCCGGAAAACGTGCTCAAGCCCCACGAACACCCGGAGCGGGAGACCGAGGACAAAACAGAAGTACAGAAAAAGTAGAAAGGCTTACAGACAACCAAAGAGGTTTAAGTGTGGTTATTTACAACAGAGACTGTAAAATGGTAAATTAGATATGAAGCTAAAAAAGGCACAGCTTTCCCTTTCTTAAATACACTGTAAACGGTTCATTAGGCATGCAGAACATTTCACTTTACAAAAAAAAATTTTACCTTGTTTGTTTAGACAAAGATAGTACTTAAATAGTCTCCAGCAAAATAGAATTCTTTCAAAAATACTTTCCCATTCATCCTATTAACCATTAAAGTTTTTTTTTTTGTATGTGTCTCATTTACAAAAGTTCCTTATACCTTATATCAGGTCCTTCACAATTTATACATACAGTAATGTACAGCACAGCAAAAGACTGCAAAAAATTATTTGTAAAGCCAACACAATAGATACTAGAAATTTAAACCAAGGCATTTGTTTTAACATCTTATCCATTCTAATTAAATAATAAATGGACGCTAAAGGGTGTGTATACCAGTGATGCAGAAGGACGTGGGCGAAAAAGAGACCTGCAGAGGGTGCTATTCCGCTTCACGGGCTCCGTTATTACACAACAGGAATCTGTATATATTTTTTGTTTTTGTGTTTTTTAAATAATAAAAGGATATTAATGCCCCATATTGACTATACGTTTTATGTGCAAACCAAGGGTAAGCTTTAAAAAGTTCGTTAGTCCTTGAACCCTTTTAAAACAAGCGAACGATACCAGAAACTACATGGCAGAGTTAAAACTTCCATCTGTTAAAATATCAAAATCAGAGAGTTATTCGCTAGATATGGCTTTTCATCCAGAGGAACAGGAACATGTTTCTAAGCGCTGGGGATTGGAGGGGAAAGAATCGTTTCGACTGCTCAGGTCTTGCCAAATCCACGTCAAAATGCTTTCCGGGCTCCAAACCCTTGACATGATTTTTTAAACTTGAGAAACTGCTGAACAAGTGTGAATCAACCATCACAGGTTAAAAATATGATTTCTTGGGTCCTTCGTGGGTGCAGAATAACACGGGGAAACTTAAGGCAAAGTTCTCCTGGTAAGACGTCTTCTGTCACTTCCTGTGAAAGTAAAGGGGCTTGGCGTTCCCAGACTCCACCTTTGGCAGCTGGTCGCTGATGATCTCCACCAGCATCGCCGGGAACTCCACCTTCAGGGCCTGGGACTCTCGGAAGGTATAGAAGCAAAATTCCAACAGGTCACTCACCAGCTGCAACACAGAAGAGAGGGGACGTGATATGGAGGCCTTATTGCCATCCCTGTCCCTGGATCCCTCTGGTGGAAACTCAAAAGAGCAACATTCAGAGGTCTGACCAGGAAACCATCTGTCTTGGTGGAGGAAGAAGGGTGATCATGGTACCTGTCATGTAAAAGGTCCTTCATGCAACACAAACAGCAAAGAGCTGTGTAACTGTCCAGGACTGAGTGTATCAGCAACAACAGGGACACAGTCACACAGTTCACAGTGGCTAGGTGACTGAGCTGCTCTCATCAAATTCTCATTTCCAAATGTGTGAGCTGGGAGGGGCAGGCACATGGGTTTATCTTTGGACACTGGCGATGGGCCTTCCCCAGGCTGGAAGGTGGGCTGGAGGTGGAGGGGCAGGTGCTTGCTCAGGGCCCTGGTGGCAGATGTCCAGGAGAGTGAGGGCAGGATTGAGCACTGTTGCTGGCAGGTGCCAGGCCCCCTCTAGGCCCTGCCAATGGAGCTGTGGCCATGGGGGCAGCCAGTACTTCCCCTGGCAGCCCCCTGGCTCTCATCCTGCCACCTTCCTTCAGGCATCCAGCCCTGAGCTAGGGGCATGGCTGAGACTTCTCAGCTACTCCCCTGCCACCCCCGCTTCATTGAGATATAACTGACATATGACTTTGTATAAGTTTAAGGTGTACAATGGGTTGATCTGATACACATACACCACAAAATGATTAGCAAACACCTCCATCCTATCACATAATTACCATTTCCTTTTTGTGGTGAGAATATTTAAAATCTACTCACTTAGCAACTTTCAAGTATATAATACAGTATTAACTATAATCACCATGCTGTACATCACATTCCCAGAACTTATTCCTCTTATAACTGCAAGTTTATATCCTTTAACCAACATCTCCCCATTTCCCCCACTCTCTAGCCTCTGGTAACCACCATCCCATTCTCCGTTTCTATGAGTTTAGCTTTTTTAGATTCCACATATAAATGATATCGTACAGTATTTGTCTTTCTCTGTCTGACTTATTTCACTTAGCATAACGCCCTCAAGGTCCATCCATTTGTTGTAAATGGCAGGATTTCCTTCTTTCTCATGGCTGAATAATATTCCATTGTGTGTGTATATACGACATCTTCTTTATCCATTCATCTAGTCTCAGCCACTTTCTATTTCAGGCTGATTTGGAGAGAGAGAGTGAAAGCATCAACGTTTATGTCTTCTCGCCTGTCCAGCCATTTTCCCTTCTCTGTGACCCAAGGACCTTTCTCTTCTTTCTGGATAGGAACCACTCCCAATTCTGTAAGTTAAAAAAAAAACCACCACCCACAAACGCAGTGTGGCAATACTGGTTGCTACTTTATTTACTAGGGGTATAATTTCAAATCAGAAAAATACATTCTAATTTTTCTTAATTCCATATCCCATTATGGAAAAAGGACTTTTGGTCATTTCCCACTGTATTAAAGCAGACTATATTAATATTACATGTCATAAAATAACTTTATAGTCTTAATAAAGTGATTCTAGTGAAAATACATCTATAAAACTCTCCCCCTCAGGATTTTTTAACTCAATTAGCAAGTTTAAATTGAGTCGGGTAGTAAATAACTGTGTGGTAAAGGCCTTCAGTACAAACCAGGAATCAAGTAAATCTCATCAGGAAAAATATCTCGTGTTCTCTTTGTGCCTGCGTATGCCCTCCGTTGGCAGAGCGATATTTCCCTAAGGTTCCAAGGACTCTGAGATTTAATAAGTATTCTGCACCCACATGATGTTGGGGCCAAATAAGCTGGGAAACAACCCAAATCGCCATCCACTCTGGGCATGCTCACACACACGTGCTTGCTTTGTGAATGCCATGCCTCAGTTTTCACATCTGTGAAATGGGGGTAGTAACAGTATCTCAGTCATCTTTGTGTAACTTGGTCCTTGGGTGCCCCCTTCTACAAAATGAAGGACAGGAGAACTTTGTTCTTTGCCTTTCCAGGGAAGAGATTCTTAAAAGAGAATTGGGCCGGCAAGTGTCTTTACTGTTTTCTTGGTGGCAGGCTGGTGGCTGTGAAAGCTAAAAGCCCCGCTAGGCCCCGCTCCCCAGATGTGGTGCCACAAAGGAGTCGGCAGTGCAGACTGCGGGGCAGGCCTTTCAGTGGGTCACAGCAGAGCCCTGCGCACCTGCTGCGGCTTCAGGACAGATTCGAGTTCACCCTGATCCAGCCTCTCCCCGAGGTCCCTCCGTGTGGGTGCCTGCAGGGCTGTGAAGGAGGATGGTTTTTCCTTGTAAATTTTAACTCAAGGGCAGACCTCTCAGTTTCTGGGCAATATCGGCCCCTACTAGGCCAACTCTGCTTGGCAGCCACACCTTTCACAGCTCTGGGGTTGGGCCTTATTCATGTGCAGAGAGGAAGGCTTCTTGTCCTCAGGCCACAGGGGGTTTGGGGAGGGCCAAGGTCTTTCTCCAGGACTCATCCTCCTCCTCCCTCCATCCAGGTTCCTGAGCACCTGCTCTGGCCCAGGCGCCAGGAAAGTGCGGGCAACACGAGGCCCTGCTCTCAGGGAGTCTACGTTTTGTTCTACTGAGAGGCAACGACACAGTCAGTCAGGTGCTGACGGCGCTGGGAGCCGACAGCGGACGGAGGAGGTACTGCTTTGGGAAGGGTGGTCAGAGTGAAAAAGTGGCCTTGGCAGGTGACCGGAGGAGGTGAGGCTGAGCCATGCAACCATCAGGGCATGGATCGGAGCAAGTGTGGGGTCACTTGGCGGGTTCAGAGCACTGGGAAGTTCATGAGGTGGCGCCTATCAGCCAACCGACTGACATCTGAAACCAGTTACCTGGAAGGGCCAGGGCCATTTAGGGGTTCTAGTTGTAAACAGGCCACCGCAATGCCGATTCATCTATGCAATAGGAGATAAGGAGCAGAGTAAATCAGCTCTTGAACATAAGGCAGAATGCCCCGGAGCACCTCTGTGAACCTGTTAATGGGGACAGTTCCAGGCCTTCTCAGTGCTTCTGTCCCTATCTGTAGCACCCGCATAAATGTGTTCTCAGCACCGAGCATCACCTAGGAGATGCTGAGAAAACAGAGCAGAATGAAGAGAGACTGGGGGCTCGGCTGTTTTTCCTCGCAGGTTGCTTGGGGACAAGTGTCCCAGACACTACTCACTAACCATGCACATTAACCTGGGGCTGGCATTTCCCGCCCACCTCTGTTCCATGTTTCATAGACTGAGAAAGCAGCTCATTTTCAGTCATGAGCTGATACCCGGGCTTCTGTTTACAGGAAATGCCTCAGCCAGCTGCAGAGGGATGGAGGCCCTACTGGAGGATGTGGGGTCAGCCTGGCATCCCCAGGCTGAGCACCTGACCCTGCACACATCTCAAAGGAAACCACCACCACCACTACTCATTCTAAGGAAAGGGCTTGCTCCTTCCTCTTGGGTGGCCAGGATGCCCTTGGGGCTGGGAGCTCAGGGGGCCTCAGCAGCTATGAGAAGGTGCTGGCTGCTTCAGAAGCCTGCTGGGCCTCCCTGCCCTGGGACAAGGCTGAAAACCTCTGCAGGACTCCAGCCAGCGGGTCCTGAGCCAGTGACTGCAGTTGGTGAGGTCAGGGATCATCTGTGAGAATCGAAGCCAGGTGCCCCCAGTTACTGAGTGAGGAGAACACGTGCCGGTCTGGTTCAGGATGCAGGTTCTGCCCATCAAGTGCTCACTGATGCACAGAGCCCTCCCACGACCCTTCATAACCCTGGCCTGTCGTGGCCAGTGTATCAGGGGCCTTCAGGACGGGACTCCTGGAGCCCTGGCCCTTAGCAGAAGTTTGAGGTGGGCTGTTGCTGCGGTACAAGGGTGCCACCCCTACTGGAAAACACGAGCACAGGAAGGGTGACACTGCAGGTGGTCAGAGCATGAAGAGGTGGGGACCAGGCCCTGAGAGCTGGGTGAGAGTCACATAATGAACACCTGAGTCGGCAGGGACATGGACCAGCCAGAATGGACACTAGTTCTTAAGCCAAACTGCTGTATCATGGCGATGGATCCAACGGTCACGCTACACACATGCATGGGCATCTCCTGAGTGTCACCCCATTGCAATTCAGAGGGACATGCCAAGGAACACAGCCAGCAGGGACCCTGCTTGAGCCCAGAGAAGCCAGGAAACAAGGGTACAAGCACATAGAATGCATATGCCCTCCCCAGACGCAGTGCCCAACCCCATCTCAGGCAGGACTGGCAGCTGGCCCAGGTACAGAGTCAGTGGAGGCAGGGCCGGCTGCAGTCACAGCCTGGAAGGTGGCACCGGATGGTGGCTGACCATCACTAAATGACACCAGAAACCATCAGGGAAGAGCTGAGTTCATCAGGGCCTGCCAGTTCTGGTGTGAGGGGGGGAAAAGCCAGAGCACCTCACAGGCCACCTTTCAAAGGAAATCACTTCAGGATGACTGTGTGGATACTCCCCAGGGAAAATTCAGTAGCTTCCTTGGACAATTACTTGCCATGGAAGGATTTTTCAAAAATGTCACTCTCTCTTCAAATGATGTTAAGTATTGGCTGCTTCTGCTTGTTTCCCAGGCTCTTTCTTTCATGGATCCCTTCCCGGCCTGAAGGAATCTTCCTCTTCTCTGAACTCACAGATGCCACCTTGGTCTTTCCAGTTTACTTGACAACTAGCCAGGAGCCAGGTCACACTACTTCCTCTTTTGGACTGTGGTTCACATCTCTTAGGGGTGTAACTTTTCACATTTGCAGCTCCTTAAGCGGCCTGCAAGCTCCTTGAAGGCAGGAACCCCCTCCGCAGCCCCCTGGCATCCAGGAGTGGCCCCTCCATGTTACTTCCATGCAGCCCTGGTGAGGCACTGAGGGCTAAAGGGGCTCAGGTCCTCATTCCAGTGTTTCTCTGACTTCTTCCAAGCTCTAAATTGCTTAGGAATACTTATTTCAAAAGTATATTTTTTAGGGCAGTGTGTTGCTAGTTTTAATCAAAATGAAACAAAACACAAACTGGGTAATTTAAATGGGCATCTTCATTTTAGTGGCGCTAGGTAACAATGCAGAACTGAGTATACAATACTAACCCCCTTCACCTTTCTCATTGATTCTGATTTCCTTTGGCTTGTTTATGCTGGGTGTTAACATGACTTCGTATGCACGCCACGCCATGGGCACCATGAGCCCCAATCACTGCTCACTGTGGTTAGAGGGACGGGTGTGGGGAGGGTGGTCGCAGCTACAGAGATAAAAGCTCTACCCTGTTGGCCTGTCAGCACGAATGCCTTAATTACAATGAGACCAATGACCGGGCTGGGCCTGCCACCTCCATGTTGATTCTCACCGGCCCTTCCTGGTAAATAAACCAGGCTACATGGTGTGGCAAGAACCCTAATTATAATCAGTAATAAGAGTCCCACATTATTAGGAATCAGAGAAAGTCCTGTGCGTTGACTTTTCATTCTGTACAAAATGCATCTGTTGGGGTCACAGAAGTTTAGCTTGAAGCTCAGCACGATTTATCCAGCCCAACGGGCCACAGCTGCCAGGGCTGCAGAGGAGCCTATGGATGGTCACAGGGCAACGGATGGCACTTTGCTTGCTACAAAAAGTAAAGCCATCAAGCTCTATTTACTGCCTTTTCCCTACTCCCTCTACTGAGCCAGTGGTTGCTCCTGTGCAGGCTCCCACCGTGAGCAATGGTCTCTCTTGGGGTGCCATGTAGGGAGGGTGCGGTGCTGCTGTTCTAAGGTCGCACAATCAGGAAGTGGTGACGGAGCACCTGAATGATCACAGCCTCTGAAATAGGGTCCCACGTGTTTTCAACAGCATGTTCATTTGTCATAAGTTAATCTGCCGACTCCAGAACTTTCACCTAATTAAGATCGAGCTTTTGCCTGAAATGACCATTGGGAGCAGGTCTGAAGCTTTATTTTCAAAGACCAGAATTTTAGCCAGTTATACTGATAGGGTTAGGGGCAAAGGATATACAGCTTCAATTCTAAATACTGTAATAGTAATAGACAGAAATGGCCAGCAATTATTTACTCCAGGTGTTCCGGCAATAGCCTTGTGAACACTGGAAATGACACACAGTGATGATATAAGGAGTCTGGGCTTCATTCAAAATCCCCAATCTCCACCAGCGCAGGCCAACCTGGAAGATGCCTGTGTGAGCACAGGTGAGAGTCCTGCGACTGTGCAGGACTGCTTCTCTCTGGCTGGTGATGTCTCAACAAAGTGCAAAGTAACAAAAGCCCCCCAAATTTAGTAGCATTTGTTTCTACACTCAGAAGAAAACACACCCTTTAACAACAAAGTTAGACCACTATTTACTTGCGGATTCCCTTTGGAAACCAGGCCCCACAGTGCTACTACCCCACTGAGTGCTCCTGGCAGGCTCTCCTAGAGGCAGAGTTTAGGAGAGTCTTGAGGGCCTCCAAGATGTGACCAAGAGGAAAAGTATCAAAAGATACCATCAGGGAGTTACATCAGTATCATGGTGGCATAGGACAGTTACTTCTTTTTGTCCCCATTTATCAACAAAGAATTAGTCACCCATCCACAAACAAAAGCACCTTTGTGGGAGCTGTGAGATCCAGCACTACATGCCAAGGGAGTTGGGAGGAGTCTCGCCCACCTGTGCATCCAATCATAGGCAGACAGACCTGGGTGCAGGCTGTGGAACCAGGCGAACAGCAAACCTACCCCCACCTCTCATGCTGCAGAAGAGTGGTGAGCTGGGCAGATACCCACAGACAAGAGAGAAACTGCACAAGTCCAGTCTTCCCAAGGGGAGATTCCAGCATGCCACTGGAGCGAAAAAACCAAACGAGTTTGGACACATTGGAGATGGAAAGAACTTTACTAGTGCTGTTGTCCTAGCCCCTGCCAAGTCAACACTGCATGGGGCTGAACTATCAGGTGGCCCCAACCTCTCCTGCAGAGGAAAAGGAGAGTGGAGAGTGAGTGTCCAGCTACTCCAGTGGTGTGGGATACAGCTGGAGAAACCTGTATCTCTCCAGTAGCAGCCAGAGTACTGAGGTGGGACCTCTGTGACTGGGAGAAGAGAGGAGATTGGGAAAGAGGCAGAAAAGAATATCAAAGGGCTTTAAAGGCACACAGTTCTTGCTGACTGTGCTCAGTATGAAGTCCACCCATGAGCCTCTGGGAGTACCACACCTGGGGATCTCCCTAGCTGTTCTCTGGCACCCCCAACACCCCAAGTGCTAAACTCATACCTCCCTCCATTCTCTGGCTGGGTCCTTGTGCACACTCCTGAGATGGGTGGCAAGAGTGAGCTCCAGTAGACAGGAAGTATGCTCAGAAAACAGGCCAGGATCTATGGGCAATGGAAAAACCACAAAGCTGAGCTATAGCGCCACCCTTCTGCAAAACAAAGGAGAGATTTCCAGTGGCTAGCTAGTAGGTTGTAAGAACCAGAGAAGACATAAAAGCTTAAGAATTCTGCCACAAGAGGCAGCAAAAAGAGTGGAACAGGTGTACCCACAAAGGCAGAGAAAACTCCAGAAAATAAGAGTGCCAATGAACAGAATACACCATTGGAGGGCAACTAGCAAAGATTTAAGTCTGCTTAAATTATTAAATTATATCTTCTCCTTTAGATGTGAAAAAAGCAATGCACAACCACAAGGAACATGAAAAAATCAAACACACCATCACCAAAAGATAACAATTCTCCAATAACCAAGCTCAAAGGGATGGAATTTTGTGATCTAGCTAATAAAGAATTCAAAATAGCTACTTTGAAGAAACTCAATGAGCTACAGGAAAATTCCAAAAGACAATTAAAAAATACACAGGTTAAAAATGAAATATTTACCAAAGAGAAAAATCCCTATAAAGAACCAAGCAGGAATTCTGGACCTGAGGAGCTTGATGAATAAAATGAAAAACACAATAGAGAGCATCTGCAGTAGAGCAGAACAAATGGAAGACAGAATAAGTGAGTTAGAGGATTTTGAAATAACCCAGTTAGACGACACCAAAGGAAAAAGAATGAAAAACAGTGTGGAAAACCTCTGTAATATAAGGGATTCTATCAAAAGAACTAATATTAGAAAAATAAGGGTTCCAGAAAGAGAAAAAAGGGGGAATGGAGCAGAAAGTTTAATTAAATTCCAAACCTGGGGAGAGAACTGGACATCCAAGTTCACCAAGCTAATAGATCATCCTATCATCTCAATGCAAAAAGACCTTCCCAAGACACACTATAATGAAACTATCAAAAATCAAAGATAAAGAATTTTAAAAACAGCCAGTGGAAAAAAAGATTGTAACCTACAAAGGAACCCCCATTAGGCTATCAGCGGATTTCTCAGCAGAAACCCTACAGGCCAGGAGGGAGTGAAATGACATACTCAAAGTGTTGAAAGGAAAGAAATGCCAGGCAAGAATACTCTACCTGGCAAAGTTATCCTTCAGATATGAAGGAGAAAAAGACTTTCCTAGACAAACAAAAGCTGAAGGAGTTCATTGCCACTAGATCTGCTTTGCAAGAAATGCTGAAAGGAGTTCTTCAGGCTGAAATGAACAGATGCTAATCAGTGACATGCAAACATACGAAAGTACACAATGTACTGATAAAGGTAAACACACAGTCAGGCTTAGAAAGTCCTAATTCTGTAATAGGACAGTGTGTGAACCACCTAACTATAGTATAAGGCTCAAAGGAAAATAGTATTAAGAATAATTTTAGCTACTGTAATTTGTTAAGAAATTAATGACATCAAAAATATAAAAGGGGGGAATAAAACGGTGAAGCTTTTGTAGACGAGTGAAGTTAAGTTGCTACGAGCTTAAAATATACTGTTTTATCTATGAGATGTCTTATGGAAGCCTCATGGTAACCACAAAGCAAAAACCTAGAGAAGATGCACAAAAGATAAAGAAAAGGGAAACAGAGTATACCTCCATGGAAAATCACTGATTTACAAAAGGTAAGCAGAAACAGAGGGAAAAGAAACAATGGAAATATAAAACAACCAGAAAACAATGAATAAAATGGTATTATAACTCTAAATGTAAATGCACTGAATTCACCATCAAAGGCACAGAGTGGCTGGATGGATTAAGAAACGAGGCCCAATTATATGCTACCTACAAGAGACTCACATCAGCTTTAAGGATACACATAAGGTCAGAGTGAAGGGATGGGAAAAGACATTCCATGCAAGTGAAAACCAAAAGAAAGTGGGGGTAACTATACTTCTTATATCAGACAAAATAGACTTAAACCAAAAACAGTAACAAGAGACAAAGCAAGTCAATATATAATGATAAAAGGGAGAGTTGCTTAAGAAGAATATAACTATTGTACATATATCTGCATTTAACATTGGAGCACTAAACATATTAAGCAAATACTAACAGCTCTGAAGCGGAAAATAGACAACAATACAAAATAGTACGGGATCTCAATACACCACTTTCGGCAATGGAAAGATCATCCAGACAGAAAATCAACAAAGAAACATGGACTTGAACCACACATTAGGCCAAATGTACCTAACAGACATGTATAGAATATTCTATCCAATAGAAGCAGAATATGCATTTTTCTTGATAGACCATATGATAGAATACAAACCAAGTCTTAGCAAATTTAAGAAGACTGAAATCATACCAAGTATTTTTTCTGAACACTATGGTATGAAACTAGAAATCAACAAGAGGAAAGCTGGAAAATCTACAAATATGTGGAAATTAAACAACATACTCCTGAACAACCAATGCGTCAAAGAAGAAATTAAAAGGGAAATAAAAAAATATCTTGAAACAAATGAAAATGGAAACACAACATACTCAAACCTAAGGGATGCTGCAACAGCAGTTTTGAGAGGGAAATTTATGGTGATAAATGCCTATGTTAAGAAAATAGAAAGATCTGAAACAACCTAGCTTTACACCTCAAGGAACTAGAAAAAAGAACAACAAGCTAGGCCCAAAGTTAGCAGACGAAAGGAAACAACAAAGATCAGGGTGGAAATAAATGAAATAGAGATCAGAAAAACAATGGGAAAAAAATCAATGAAACTAAGCTGGTTTTTTGAAAAGATAAACAAAATTGTCAAACGTTTAGCTAGACTAAGAAAAAAAGAGAGAAGACTCAAATAAATAAAACCAGAAATGAAAGAGGAGACATTACAATTGATACCACAGAAATACAAAAGATAAGAGAGTACTATGTACAATTATATGCTAACAAATTGGATAACCTAGAAGAAATGGATAAATTCCTAGAAACATACAACCTGCTTTGACTGAATCAGGAAGAAAAAGAAAATGCGAACGATCGATAACAAGTAAGGAGATTGAATCAGTAGTCAAAAACCTCCCAACACAGAAAACCCTAGGACTAGATGGCTTCAGTGGTGAATTCTACCAAATATTTAAAGAAGAGTTAACATTAATCCTTCTCAAACTCTTCACAAAAATTGAAGAAGAAGAAACACTTCCAAACCCATTTTATGAGGCCACAATTACCCCAATACCAAAGCCAGGGAAAGACTACAGGAAAAGAAAACAACAGACCAATATCCCTGATAGATATAGATGTAAAAATTCTCAACAAAATACTAGCAAACCAACTTGAACAACACATTGAAAGCATTATACACCATGACAAGTGGGATTTATCCCTGGGATGCAAGGATGGTTCAATATATGCAAATCAATAAATGTGATACATTATATTAATAGGATGAAAGATAAAAATCATATGATCTTCGCAACAGATGCAGAGAAAGCATTTACAAAATACATCCTTTCATGATAAAAACTCTTAATAAATTGAATATAGAAGGAATGTACCTCAACATAATAAAGGCTATATATGACAAACCTACAGCTAACATTATACTCAGTAGAGAAAAATTGAAAGCTTTTACTCCAATATCAGGAGCAAGAGAGGGTGCTCACTCTTACCACTTTTATTTAATATAGTACTGAAAGTCCTAGCCAGAGAGACAAAGAAATAAAAGGCATCCAAATCAGAAAGAAGTAAAATTGTCATTAATTGCAGATGGTACGATCTGATATATAAAAAACCCTAAAGACTCAATCCCAAAACTGTCGGAAGTAATTAACAAATTCAGTAAAGTTACAGGATACAAAATCAACATATAGAAATCAGTTCTGTTTCCATACACTAACAATGAAACATCCGAAAAAGAAATTAAAAAAAAAATCCCATTCATGATAGCATCAAAACAATAAAATAATTAGGAATAAATTTAACCAAGGAAGTGAAAGATCAGTACAATGAAAATGACAAGACTTCACAAACAAATGGAAAGATATCTCATGTTCATGAGTCAGAAGACTTAATATTGTCAAAATGTCCATACTACCCAAAACCATCTATAGATTCAACACAATCCCTATCAAAATTCCAATGGAATTTTTCATAGACATGGAAAAAAATCCTAAAATTTGTATGAAATCACAAAAGACTTTGAATACAAAGCAATCCTGAGAAAGAAGAACAAAGTTGTAGGCATCATGCTTCCTGATTTCAAACTATACAACAAAGCTATAGTAATTGAAACATTTTGGTATTGGCATATAAGTAGACACACAGACCAATGGAACTGAAAGAGAGCCCAGAAATAAACCCCTGCATTTACAATCAACTAATAGCTGACAAGGGAGCCAAGAACACTCAATGGGAAAAGACAGTCTCTTTAACAAATGGTGTTGGGAAAACTAGATAACCACATGCAGAAGAATGAAAGTGGACCCCTATCTTACACATGCACAAACATTAACTCGAAATGGATTAAAGACTTAAACATAAAACCTGATACCATAAAACTCCTAGAAGAAAACAGGAAAGAAGCTCCTGGGCAATGATTTTTTGGATATGATAACAAAAGCACAAGCAATAAAAGCAACATTCAACAAGTGTGACTATATCAAGCTACAAAGCTTCTGCACAGCAAAAGAAACAATCAAAAAATGAAAACGAACCTATAGAATGAGAGAAAGTATTTGCAAACCATATATTGGATAAGGGTTTGATATCCAAAATATATAAAGAACTCATACATCTCAATTAAAAAAAATCCATTGCTGTGCAGAAGCTTTTTAGTTTGATGTAGTCCCATTTGTTCATTTTTTCTTTTGTTTCCTTGCCTGGTCAGACATGGGACTTGAAAATATGCTGCTCAGACCAATGTCATAGAGCATACTGCCTATGTTTTCTTCTAGAAGTTTCATGGTTTCAGGTCTTACATTCAAGTCTTTAATCCATCTCGAGTTGATTTTTGTGCATGGTGTAAGGGAATGGTCTACTTTCATTCTTTTGCATGTGGCTGTCCAGTTTTCCCAACACCATTTATTGAAGAGACTCTCCTTTCTCCATATATGCTCTTGGCTCCCTTGTTGAATATTAGCTGTCCATAAACGTGTGGGTTTACTTCTGGGCTCTCAATTTTGTTCCATTGATCTGTGTGTCTGTTTTTGTGCCAGTACCATGCTGTTTTGGTTACTATGGCTTTGTAGTATAATTTGAAATCGGGGAGTGTGATATCTCCAGCTTTGTTCTTTTTTCTCAGGAATACTTTGGCTATTCGGGGTCTTCTGTTGTTCCATATAAATTTTAGGATTCTTTATTCTATTTCTGTAAAAAATGTTGTTGGAACTTTGAAAGGGATTGTGTGGAATCTATACATTGCTTTAGGAAGTATGGACATTTTAACGATGTTAATCCTTCCAATCCAAGAGCGCGGAATATCTTTCCATTTCTTTGTATCTTCTTCGATTTCTTTCAACAATGTTTTATAGATTTTGGTGTACAGATCTTTCACCTCTTTGGTTAAGTTTATTCCTAGGTATTTTATTCTTTTTGTTGCAATTGTAAATGGGATTGTATTCTTAATTTCTCTTTCTGCTACTTCGTTGTTAGTGTATAGAAATGCAACCGATTTTTGTACATTGATTTTGTATCCCACAACTTGACTGTATTCCTTTATTATTTCTAAAAGTTTTTTAGTGGACTCTTTAGGCTTTTCTAGATATAAAATCATGTCGTCTGCAAAGAGTGACAGTTTCACTTCTTCTTTTCCAATGTGGATCCCTTTTATTTCTTTTTCTTGCCTGATTGCTCTGGCTAGGACTTCCAATACTATGTTAAATAAGAGTGGTGACAGTGGGCATCCTTGTCTGGTTCCTGTTCTTAGAGGGATAGCTTTCAGTTTTTCTCCATTGAGAATGATATTTGCTGTGGGTTTGTCATATATGGCCTTTATTATGTTGAGGTATTTTCCTTCTATACTCAATTTATTTAGAGTTTTTATCATAAATGGATGCTGTATCTTGTCAAATGCTTTCTCAGCATCTATTGAGATGATCATGTGATTTTTATTCTTCATTTTGTTAATGTGGTGTATCACGTTGATAGATTTGCAGATGTTGAACCATCCCTGCGTCCCCGGAATGAAACCCACTTGATCATGATGTATGATCTTTTTAATGTATTGTTGTATTCGATTTGCTAGTATTTTGTTGAGGATTTTTGCATCGATGTTCATCAGTGATATTGGCCTGTAATTTTATTTTTTTGTGTTGTCCTTGTCTGGTTTTTGTATCAGGATAATGTTTGCTTCGTAGAAGGAGTTAGGAAGCCTCTCCTCCTCTTCAATTTTTTTGGAAGAGTTTGAGAAGGATAGGTATTAAGTCTTCTTTGAATGTTTGGTAGAATTCACCAGGGAAGCCATCTGGCTCTACATCAAACTAAAAAGCTTCTGCACAGCAAAGGAAACCATCAACAAAACGAAAAGACAACCTAACAATTGGGAGAAGATATCTGCAAACCACATATCAGATAAGAAGTTAATATCCAAAATATACAAAGAACTCATACAGCTCAACAACAAAAAAACCAATAATCCAATTAGAAAATGGGCAAAAGATCTGAACAGAGATTTCTCCAAAGAAGATATACAGACGGCCAACAGGCATATGAAAAGATGCTCAACATCATTAGCTATCAGGGAAATGCAAATCAAAACTACAATGAGGTATCACCTCACTCTGGTCAGAATGGCTATAATTAACAAGACAGGAAACAATAAATGTTGGAGAGGATGTGGAGAGAAGGGAATCCTTGTTCACTGCTGGTGGCAGTGCAAACTGGTGCAGCCACTACGGAAAGCAGTAAGGAGTATCCTCAGAAAATTAAGGATAGATCTACCATATGATCCAGCTATTCCACTGCTGGGTATTTATCCAAAGAACTTGAAAACACAAAGGCATAAAGATACTTGCACCCCTATGTTCATTGCGGCATTATACACAATAGCCAAGACTTGGAAGCAACCTAGGTGCCCATCAAGGGACGAATGGACAAAGAAGATGTGGTATTTATACATGATGGACTACTACTCAGCCATAAGAAATGAAGAAATCTGGCCATTTGTGACAACATGGATGGACCTTGAGGGTACTATGCTGACTGAAATAAGTCAGAGGGAGAAAGTCAAATACCATATGATCTCACTCATAAGTAGAAGATAAAAACAACAACAACAAAAAAACATGTAGCATTGGAGATTGGACTGGTGGTTACCATTGGGGAAGGGGGGGGGGCAAAAGGGGTGATTAGGGTCACGTGTGAGGGGATGCACTATAATTAGTGTTTGGGTGGTGAACATGATGTAATGTATACAGAATTCGAAATATGATGTACATCCGAAAAAAATAAAAATTAAAAAAAAATCCAGTTAAACAATGGGCAGAGGAAATGAATAGACATTTTTCCAAGGAAGACATTCAAATGGCCAACAGGTATATGAAAAGATGCTCAATATCACTAATCAGGGAAATGCAATCAAAACCACAATGAAAAGAAGACAAGACATATGTATTGGTGAGGATGTGGGGAAAAGGGAACCCTTGTGCAGTTGGTGGGAATGCAAATTGGTGCAGCCATTATGGAAAACAGTATGGAGGTTCCTCAAAAAATTAAAACTAGAACTACCCTATGATCTGGCAACTCCACTCCTGGGTATATATCTGAAGGAAACGAAAAGAGATATATAGACTCTCATGTTTATTGCAGCATTATTCACAACACCCAAGATATGGAAACAACCCAAGTGTCCGTCAACAGATTAATGGATAAAGAAGATGTGATACATACATACATACACACACACACACACACACACACACCCCACAGAGAAATATTTTTCAGCTGTGAGAAAGAAGGAAATCCTTCCATTTGTGAAAACATGAATGGACCAGTGAGAATATTATGCTAATTGAAATAAGTCAGACAGAGAGAGAAATACTGTATGGTCTCACTTATATGTGGAATCTAAAAAAGCCAAACTCATAAAAACAGAGAACACAGCGGTGATTACCAGGAGGTGGGAGAATTAGGGAGATGTTGTTTGAGGGCACAAACTTGCAACCAGGAGATAAGTCCTAGAGATCTAATGCACAGCATTAGTGATTATAGAGAACAATACTGTTTTATAAACTCCAAAGTTGCTAAGAGACTAGATCTTAATTGTTCCCACCACAAAAAAAGAAATGATAATTATGTGACCTGATGATTACGCCACAGTGGTAATCATATTGTAATATATAAATGTATCAAAGCAACACGTTGGACACCTTAAACTTACACAATATTATATGTCAGTTATATCTCAATAAAATAAAAAGATACCATAAGAATAATACCTAAAAAGATTGGTTTTTAAATAGTCACTATAAGGCATTTCATGGCCCACAAACTTAGCAGCAAAGCACGCTCAGTGCATCAGCTTAATTCTAGGCCTGCATGTGGCATCTGGGGAACTTAGTGGGATGCTTTGGGGATCGGAGATACTGGCAGCAAAGCCACCATCTGGACGGGGAATCTTTTGTTAATTCCCCATTTTTAAAAACTGCCCTCTCTGCCAAGGGTCAGCCTGCATGGACAGCGGGCAACTGGATTCAAGTGTGTCCCTAAAGCAGGAGACAAGCCTCAACGAGGCTGCTTGCTCTGATATGAGCTCTGCCTGCAAATTCTAGAGCAGGGGATCCCCTCCGAGGGTGGCTAACGCCAGGACTC
The DNA here is from genome assembly GCF_041296265.1 of Equus caballus. NCBI lineage: Eukaryota > Metazoa > Chordata > Mammalia > Perissodactyla > Equidae > Equus > Equus caballus. The sequence goes on along the minus strand of NC_091685.1, from coordinate 90,824,587 downwards.
CAGGACAGAATGGGCACCTCTGGCTCTGCTTCTAGACAGGCCCAGCTGCCTGATGGAGTGAGGGAGGCAGGGTCATCTCACGTGGCCTCACAGGGCTGGTTCCTGGGTCTAGGTTGGTGCAGGGTCAGGCAGTTTGGGCCAGACCAGGTGCCCAGGAATGGGCTGGCTGCTGGGGTGTGAAGCAGGTACTGTTCAATATCTCATGAAAAACAAGGGCATTTCTGAAAACTCATGCCTGCCCCCATCCATTAGCATCTGATTGCTATGTGAGGTTACATCGTCATCACTATTTTTATAATAAATTCAACTCCAATCATTGATCTCTGGTCAGTGATAAATATTAAACCTTCAGAATATGTTGTTTAGATGCTGTGCTAAGCAAGATGGGTTCAATTTCCTTCTAATTTTTTTGGACTTAAATTTATTTAATTTCCACCCCGTTTAAGTTTCCTTGTATTACAAGCCTCGTTCTAGATCACAGCTCCGCCTTCTTGTGAATAAGGTCTATTGTACATGTGAAAAACACAAAGAAAAATGACACAATGGAAAAGGAGAAAGTAGAGCTTAAAGATAAAGGGATAATTAGAACATTGCTGAACAAAGGAAGTCTAATGAAAGGGTTGTATTTGAAATGCATTGGCATGTTACTGTATATAGAAGTATGAACTTTTCCTAATTTTGTTTCCAATATTTCCTAGATTCTTCTTGCAACTATACACTACACTGAGCAATATAAAAATCTAAACCAATTCATGTTTATAAGTTACCAACCTTAATATCTGGTCAAATCAAGATTTAGCAGTTAAATCCTTATTCCAATCTCAGAAAGAAAAAGTACACTAAGCAGCAAGGGGCAGACCCCCTTGGCCAGGGGCAGCGTCTTTGATCCAAGCAGGGACCCTTGAGACCAAGGTGGCCTAATTTATTCCCTTGATTCTATGATGCTGTTGAAGGAATCGAGGGTCAGCAAAGTATGGCTTGCAAGCCAAATCTGGCCCAATAATAGTTTTTCTAAGTTTTTTTCAATTTTGGTTGTTCTTTACACTTTTAAATAGTTGAAGAAAATCAAAAGGATAATATTTTGTGACATGCGAAAATTGTATGAAATAGTTTTACTGGAATACAGCCATGCTCATTCACTTAGATATTACCTACGACTGCTTTCATGCTACAGTGGCAGAGCTGAGTAGTTGTGACAAAGACCATGGCGCCCAGAAATCCTACAGTATTTACTACCTGGTCGTTTATGGAAAAAGTTTGCTGACTCCTAGATTGGAAGGCACACTGGAGATTTGGTAACAGCTATGGGAGAAAGGTTTTGGTTGTTTGCTAAAATATATAAATCAAGTATAAGATGTCTCCTGATTTCAGAAATATTAAAATATATATATAAAAAAAGTCTGTGACTCAAGTGACATGGTGGTAGTCAGATCTGGCTTTCCAAACATTATATGGATTCTCTGAGCCTTTAGGAAATGCTTTAGAAAGAATTCTTTTACATAAGGGGGTTGAACTAGGTAACCGAAGACTGTCCAGCTTAATTAAAGCTCCAGAATTTGTCATTCAAATGGACAGCCACCATCACTCACGTCTTCCATTGTTGGCTGTTCCATTACGAGTCATTTCCCTTTGAACCTATGGCCCTGTGGGTCACATACATTTACAGCTGAGTCTCTTATTCACTGTAGTTACATTCTATAAAGTCATTACGAACAGTGAATTAGGAAATACTGAACCCTTGCTCCTAGGGGAAATTCAGGGTTAGGTTCCCACTAGCTATTGGTCACAACATTTTTATCAAAAATCAGTACATAACCTTGTTTGATGTGTGTTTCTGTTTAAAGACTCCTTAATTGATATTTATTGCTGATTCCTTAACATTGAACTCACGGCCAACAGCACTATAACTCACACCTGAACGAAGCTTATTGAGCACACTTATTTCCTCCATAAGGCACATCACAGTCTTCTTGCAGGAACACTAGATAATGCAGGGGCACTTTGGGGACCATTTTAAACAGAAAAATCACCAAAAAAGATGCAAAAAATGTGCTATCAAAGAGACCACAGAAAAGACACTTACTAGATGAGAGCTGGAACAAGAAGGCAGAACATCGCCTTGTTTGACCCTAGCTGGGAACATGCACATCGGACAACTCAAGTTTTTTACTGCTTGGTGCATGTCTGTGAATGACTGTGAAAGTGATGTATTGATTTGGGGGTTGCAAATAAATTTTAACAAGTAGGCAAATTCGTAAATGCAAAATCTGCAAATAATAAAGATCGACTATGTGTATACTACTGCAAATAATGATGACTGACAGTGTATGAAACTATATACACTTTCTAGTCCCTTTAACCATGACCTTGATAAACCAAATTGATCAACTGGCATTGTCTTGGCCTTTCTGATCTCAGATATTTAAAATGATATGCCCTAGTCTAAAGTGGCACCAATAATAAACATTCTTCTTTTCTATTGCTTAATAATGTCTGTCTCCCTTATGCAATTTCTTCATTCTTTCTTTTTTTTCTTTTTTTGCTGAGGAAGATTAGCCCTGAGCTAACATCTGTGCCAATCTTCCTCTATTTTGTATGTGGGTCACTGCCACAGCATGGCTGCTGACGAGGAGTGTAGGTCCATGCCCAGGAACTGAACCTAGGCTGTCAAAGCAGAGCACACCAAATTTAACCACTAGGCCATGGGGCTGGCCCCTCTTCATCATTTCTTTTTGTGTCAAATTAGGCCTTAGGTTTAAGGCTCCTTTCCAGCATATTGATGAGTCTCTTGTTTCATTCAATTCTTACACCCTGCTCCACTTAAGCTTTCTGCCTTTCAGACACCTGCTACCTTCTTTCAGACTTGTGTGCATGGTGTGCCACAGTTTGCAAACTGCTCTTCACACTCATCATCTCCTCTGATTGACACAATCTTAAATAGATTATATTATGCCCAGGACAGGCTGCTTTATTTGTGAGGCCCAGTGCAAAATGAAAATATGGGGCCCCCTGTTCAAAGTTTACTAAGAATTTCAAGATGGTGACAGCAGAATAGTAAGCCAAGTCTGGGACGCTCTGCCCTGATGTCTCCCACAGGTGGTTCTCCCCCTCTTCCACTCCTGCCTTCTGCTCCTCTCTCATTTATGAACCTGGGAAACTGCACTTAATCACTCCCTGTCTTAATTCCTTTCTCTATACAAAAGGTAAAAAAATGAGTAAATATTACTATTATTCCCTTTTTATGGAGAAAGGAATTAAGATGAGGTGATTAAGGGTAAACAGTAATATTTACTTATCCTTGCCTCATGGAGATATTAGAAGGAATTAGTGACAGGACTTAGGAAGAAAGGCACCCGGTAAATCCCAGGTATTATATAGTTATTTTATATTGTAAGAAGAGGGATTTAAGCTGCATAAGAGGCGAGGATTTATTGACACAGGTGTTAGACAATGAGAGAGTTTTCCAAAATCTTCCCTAGATATATTTCAGATTAGGAAGAGATTCCTGTGTGTCAGGTTAGATCTAGATGCGATTTTTCTATGAGCAGGGCTTCCAGGACCCACAGTAGTTCTTTCTACCTGATATTGTGTTTTTTCCAGAAAGCTCACACTATGGCATCTTAACTCTCACAGAATCAGGTGGGACTGGAAAGCACAATTCCTTTATACCTCCCCAGACAAGGCCAAGTCCTAGTTGTCCTCCAGCATTCTTTTAAAACTAGCTGTGAACAAGTAGCACATGTCCTGTGGGCATGCAACTTATGAAATTTAATTAATAATGAAGCCAAAGGAGTAGTTGTCATAAGAAGAAATGCTTTTTCCCCCCCTCTCTTTAAATTAGGATCAGACTCAACTTTAAATTTTGCCAGTTAAGGATTAAAAGAAACAAACTACTGTCTGTTATCATCCTAAGTTCGTAAGTGAAAGATTTTGACACCAAAACAAACAGAAGCAAGAGAATGGGAGAAAATATCTTCAAATTATCTATCTGATAATGGGTTAATATTCCAGGATAGATAAAGAACTCCTACACCTCAACAACAACAACAACAACAACACAACCAATTAACAAATAGGCAAAAGACTTGGGTAGAAAATTCTCCAAAGAAGACATACCTATGGCCAATAAACATGTGAAAAGATGCTCAATATCACTAACTGTTATTGTTAGTGCTGTCAAGTAGATTCCAGCTCCTAGCCACCCTGTATACAGTAGAGTGGAACCCTCTCTGGTCTTTTTGCAACATCCTCTCGTTTTCTGATGCTATATCAGACAATGCTCTGCTGCTATTCATATGTTTTTCATGGCTAATTTTTTAAGAAGTGGTAGGTCAGGTCCTTCTTCTTCCTCGTCTGTCTTAGTCTGGAAGCTCCGCTGAAACCGGTCTACCATGGGCGACCCTGCTGGTATTTGAAATACTGGTGGCATAGCTTTTAGCATCACAGCAACATGCAGCCACTACAGTATGACAACTGACAGACAGGTAGTGTGGTACCCTGACCAGGACACAAATCCAGGCTGCAGTGGTGGTCTAACCACTAGACAAACAGGCTGGCATCACTAATCATAAAGGAAATGCAAATCAAAGCCACAGTGAGATACCAGCTTAACACTCATTAGGATGGCCACTATAAAAAAAAAAAGCAAATAAGTGTTGGCGAGGATTTGGAGAAAGTGGAACCCTTGTGCTCTGTTGGTGGGAGTGTAAAAAATTGTGGAAAACAGTTTGGTGATTCCTCAAAAAGTTAAACATAGAATTATCATATGATCCAGCAATTCCACTAGGAATATACTCAAAGAATTGAAAGCAGGGTCTCGAAGAGATACCTGCGCACCCATGTTCACAGCAGTATTATTCACAACAGCCAACAGAAGCAACCCAAGCATCCATTGACAGATAAATGGATAAATAAATGTTTTAAATCAACCTTTTCCAAAGAGGTAAGGGAATAACCTAGATTTTGCATTAAGTCAGCCACAGAAAACCATGACCAACCACGAAAGACCAAAGGAGACAAAGTTCCGTGGCTGCAAGTGGAAATTAACTGTCATTATAATTAAGGTATAAGTAAAGTATGATCTTCCAGATTGGAGAGAAAGGACTCAGGACCAATATTACTGATAAAATCATGAGTTGAAATGCAAGATCAGCTTTGAAGCATCACGGCTGCCTTCGATGCCAAACTCTCTATATGGGTGATATATATGCACACATTCATATCTGTATCTGTGTCTGTATCTAGTACATATATATATATATATGTATATAGTATATAACAAAGCTTTCACTAATCCCAAATTACTCATGCATGGGTCAAGGTCTGTCATAAAGTTTGTTTTGGGGTTATTTACAAAGAGAGGGGTTGCTAAGCTATTATGATTTCTTAGCTGTACTTAAACACACAAACACAAAGACTTTCACTCACATTCAAAATGCTCACTTACAGGGGCTGGCCCCATGGCATAGTGGTTAAGTTCGGCATGCACTGCTTCACTGGCCTGGGTTCGGGGGTTCAGATCCTGGGCATGGACCTACACCACTTGTCAGCCATGCTGTGTTGGTGACCCACACCCAAAAAATAAAGGAAGACTGGCACAGATGTTAGCTCAGGGCTAATCTTCCTCAAGCCAAAAAAGAGGAAGATTGGCAACAGATGTTAACTCAGGGCAAATCTTCCTCAGCAAAAAGCCCCAAAGCCAACAAACATGCTCATTTACATACATGCCATCACATGACAGAAAGATGCATACTTATTTTCTATTCATTAAAGCAATTTTACTAAGAAGGTTTACTAGACAACACCTTTACTTTTTTTTCAGTTAACTCTCCTCCCTGTTTGCTTTGTGGCTTCTGACAGTTACTGGAAACCTCACGGGTATTAACACGAGTTGAATCAATGAGCTATTCTTCACAATAACCTCCTCGTTGCTATGGCTAAGGAACAGTTTTCAGACTGTTTGCTAACTGACCTTTCTGCAGCTTCTGCCCCTCTGAGCCCTCATTTGCACAGTGGGGGACACACTCTTTTCTGGCTGGTTCCCTGTGTCCCTATTTTTGCCTCCTTATCTTACCTCAGCACTGCTCCTTCGCAGACTCTCTGCAGGAGCCTCCCTGGTTTTGGTCCCTGGGCGAGTTTTCCCTCCAGATTCAGCTCTGGGCCCTCCTCTCACCACACTGATGCCTGGGCAGTTCCATCTACCCACAGGCTTCAGGGAGCACCACGTGCTGCCGCTTCCTGAGTCTGCATCAGCACTTGGCTCTCTTCATGTTCACCTCCACGGAGCCCAAGGCTCACCTGACATTTCCCCTGGGATGTCCTAAGGGTACCTCAAATCAGTACATCCAAAACACACGCATTGTCTCCCTTCACAAAGCTCCTCCCTTGGGTCCCCTCTTAGTGCACCCCCTGCACCCCACCCAGCTATCTCCAGCCAAAGCCTGGGAGTCATTTAGGCCTGTCCCCTCCTCTCTCAACCTCCTCCTCCTGGCTTCCTCGCCAAAAGCCATCCATTCCACCACCTGAATACCTCCTGGGTCCCCCTGCTCCACCCACTTCTTACACTGCACCAGCATCCTAAGTGGCCTTTTGTTCCTCTTGCCCTTCCTCTAATAGATTCTCTAGGTCAGCACTGTCCAATATGACTTACTGCATTGCCCCCAATGGTGACAACTAACCACATGTGGCTACTGCACCCTTGAAATGCAGCCAGTGTGACTGGGACCTCAATTTCAAATTTTCCTTAATTCAGAATAATTTACATGTAAATAGCCACACGTGGCTAGCGGTTACTACACTGGATGGAGCAGCTCTAGATTCTCCACAGATGTGCTCGAGATCCCTCAACGCTTCCTTACTGTGGTTTACAGATCCCTTCATCATCTCCATCCTCATTTCTCTCTGTTCCTCTCTGACACTCTTGGATACAATGAAATTCTCCATTTCTCAAAATCCCCATGCTTTCTCTCCCTTGGGCTATGAATTCCTCTGGCTTGGAGTAGCTTCCCGCTATCTGTCTGGCCAACTCCTACTTTGCTTTTGGGGCTCAGCTTAGCAATCATTTCCCTCATCTCATGCCATGGCCCATCTGCACCCTGCCACTTCCCCTTCCAGATACTACACCTATGGTCCTTACAGTCCATATGGAGCACCTATCACACTGCACTTTAATGCCCAGTTTACTTGTCTATATTTCCCATTAGACTGCATACTCTGTGAGGGCAGGCACCAAGTCTCCTTTGCTGCTGAGGTCTCCTTAGCACCAGCACCATGCCTGGCCTGCTGGGGGCTGCCATATGTGAACCTGCTCTGCCAGGGGCTCATGTCCTGGGAGCAGCACCCTCACTCTCAGAAGCAGAGCCCCTTGGCAGTGCTTTCTTTGCACACCCCCATGGAGACTGTTTAGAAGGGACAACTGAGGTACAGATGGCTCATTCCACAGGGTATAAAACAACTGGGCACTGAAAAATATATTTTCTTATGTAGTGTCCTGGTTATTCAGATCCTCTTTTCGACAGGTTTAGGAAGACAGTAATTCAGCTGTGCTGTTGCCTCTCACAATATGAACTGATTACAAACCCTAGGGGAGCTTGGAGACACACAATCATGACCTCTGACTGACACTGCCCTTAAACCATTCATAGGTGAACAAAGAAGGAACAGCAGGTAAGGACACCCTTCAGATCTATGGAGAGTTACGTCTCCCGGATGGGCTTCGTGGCCCCTGCCACCAGCACATAAAACACACCAATCCATGAACTGCCCAGACCTTTCCACATCACACCCAAAGTCATCAATTCTGTATTTATCCATGATATTGAAATAAAAGAACACTCTGACCTATTTTTTTCCATTTCCCCCATTTTTATTTTTAAATATATTTGATGCATTTTTTTTCAATTACACAAACATTAAAATGTTTTAAATGAAAATAAGTACTCATTGGCACAATTCATCCAGGGCAATGCATTGTGAACTATGCTATACCCCTGAAATGAGAAATCTGTTAAGGCAAATGGCAGTCTCTATGTACTATAGGGATGCAGAAAGAGACGCCATAAACCGTTAATAACTGTTCCACTGGTTTCACCAACTAGACAAAGAATCAGATCTGCCATGTCCATTATTCATCTAATTTGGAATCTTCCCTAGGAAGACTTCTTTTTCAGGAGTGGGTCTTCGTCTCCCCTGGTGCCCTGGAAGATAAGGCTCTGCTCCCTGAGCTGAGGAGCTGACTCCGGAATAAACAACTCTTCCTTTATTTAGAATCTTTCTTAGTCATGATCTTGTCAAAGAGGAAGGCAGTATAACACTGCTAACAATTATATTAAATAGTTGTTTCGCTCAGTGAGACAGAGCAAGAGAACATGGCTTTGCATCCTGATCTCTCTCACACACGCACACACACGTGTGGCACTGCCAGCACTGGGTATTTTATTACAGATATAGAATCAATCTCAGTTTATTGTCACCTGAGCAACCAGAAGAGAGGGAATTTTCTCTCCACACACCACAGCAGCACGGCCAGCCTTTGTTAATTATTAGCAGTGTTCTGATAACACCCTGGCAAGGATGTTCAGTTCACCAACATCAGTCCTTCCTGATGGCCACCTCATAGCAATCGCCATCAGCTCCATCATCATCACCTTTAATCCCTTCAGTGAATTAGAAAGTGGCTCTGGCACACCCCAACATGTTTGCACCAAGACCAGTCTCCACTGGTAAACGTCTAGCAGGATGCTCGGAGAGCTGACGCTGGTGTGCACTGGGACCTGCAGGACCTGGGAATTGCTTCTGTGCTGAATCAAGTCTAAGTCTCCACTGTCAGATAAGACAACTTACGTGCTTCCCACCCTACACTGTGGAATGGTCTTTCCTGCCTCCTTCCTTGCTTGACCTGGCCCACGTTAGCCTGTCAGCTCCTTGAGGCACATGCTGTGTGCCTGTTTGCGTGTCTCCGTGCTGACAAGTAAATTACAACTGCATGAAGGATGCTGTTTGGTGGTACAGAGACATGGTTCTGGGGAAACCCAAACAGTCTGAGAAAAGGGGAAGCCACGGGGTGAACAGCTGTTCGGTGCCTGTTATGTGGTTGCTGCCTCTGTCCCTGTGTTATTTCATTCACTTCTAAAAATTCCCTATGAGTATTATTTCCATTTTACAGATGAAGAAACTGAGGGCTGAAAAATTTCAGGGAAGTGCCTAAGTTTACTGAGAGAAATGGTGGTGACAGCCCCACAGGCCATGCTCTTTCTGCTGTCCCTGGAGTCACATTTCTGTGGTGGGCTCCTATTTTGGCCTCAGAACTTTTCCTGAGGAGAAACTGACTGGAAAGACGCAAAAGAGAATCAAATGTGAAAGTGAGCGGGCTGCCCGAAGGGAGGACCGAGGCGAACCTGTGGCTCCCATTCCCCAGTGTGCGGTAGACATACTCAACCGAGGTGTGCGGCCATCTTGAAGCCACCCATGTGGAGTCATGACGGAAATGGCCGCCACCACAGCCTGCATGCAAGAGCACGTGCTCATTAAATGAGCAATGGGAATCTCAAAATAACTCGTTAACCGTCTTGGCTGCTTGCAGCAATCTCTCTTTTGCTGGTGACTGTGTCACTGAGATGTGACACCCTCTTCACGTAAAGAATGAAGTCTCCCCAGTGTGCACATGTAGCATTTACTGTACAGATGTTCTGCTCTCAGCCCACCTGCCTTTCTCCCCTCGTGGAAGGGAAACCTTGGCTCCGAGAGCCTGGCTAGGGAACAGTCACTTCAGTGTTGGGCATTCCCTCTGCAACCACAGAAAGCAATGATTCAGCAATACAACCTCACAGTGTTTCCTCTGGTTACGCAAAGAACAGCGTCTGAGTGACACACCGGTGCCTGCCCAGGCAACCAGTAGGTTCTTACCCGGGTTTAATGATCATATGCAGAGACAAAAACCTGCACACCGAGGCTTATAGTAAGACAGACCTAACTAATGTTTTGTTTTGAGAACTGCTAAACATGCATAACATTTTAACACAACACCAGGCTCACCGCCTTCACAATGCAACCCTGTGCCTCACAAAAACAATGCATTCCAGAAGGTGCCAGAGAAGATCCAAATGTGTCTGGAAAGCCGGAGAGCAGAGCAGCTGTTTTTCATGTTCCTCAATGCTAGTTTTCTGATCTCCAAAGATGCAGCCTAGCTGAAAACCAGCAGCTGCTACAAGCCTGAAGCTCTCCTTCATCGGGAGGTGGTGTCAGGAGCACTAGACAGCGAGTCAAGAGGATTCCTGCTGCCCCTGGCTACCTACGGACCTTGAAAAATCACTCTCTGGGCCTCTGTCTCTTACTTCATAACATAAAGATTCTCTGACACTCCCTTGGAAGCCTTCCATGACCCCTGCCCAGCACAGCTGGTTCCTATACCTTCTTGACAAGGCCTTCCATCGACTCAGAATAAACTTCAGTGGGCCCACAACGCATGGTGTGCTCACCTCGTCAGAGCTCCCATCATGCTGCCCTGTATGGTGCTCTCTGGTTGCCCAGAGCAGGCTGAATGCTCCCTGGCATTGGGTCTCTTCCCCTGAGTACATTGCCTGGCACTTTTAGACACCAAAGTATTTGCTGAATGAGATGAACATCTTCTTCTATCAGACAAGTGGGATTCTTAAGGACAGGCATTCCGTCCACACTTGCACCTCAGGTCCTAGAACATGGCAGGGGCTCACTGACACACGTGTTCTCAAAGGGCCCACTGCCCTGGCGACCAATTTCATGACCTCCTGCCTTGCATTATGCTCCAGCTGCCTCTCTAGAATCTAAGCTATTTGAGGGCTGGGTTGGTGTCATACATTTATTTTGTATCCTCTGTAGCCTTATCAGTTTTGCTAGGTATGAGGCACATTTCTGCTGTGTGTTTACTGAAATAAAGTTGATTACAATGGTATGACCATGAAATTATTTAACAGAAAAAGGGCAATCTTTGCCCCCCAAAAATACCACTAATATTACATTTAACATTTACTAACTGTTCTACACACTGATCACGACATAAATAATCCTTGATCTCTAAGAGTGAATAAAAGTTACCAAGAAATTCATTAGGAATGTGCTTCTTACACAGTGGAAACTAACAGCCACTCCTAGCAATAGCCAGAAAATTACTATTAATTGTCAAATTCTCTCTAAAAGAATAAGGAATCTCTATGCTTTACATAAAACACCCAAACATCTACAATGCCAAAATACATCTATTCCTAGGAGCTTGCCCACAGCTGCTTCCTTGGAAACATTTTTTGGGGAAAGATTGATGTTCAGAGGGTTTATGATTCGTTAAAGTTGGCGACCCATTCAAATACTTAATTGCCAACCTGTTCTTTCAGAGAATGTTCCTTTCCCTCACCGTGGCACTGTTCTGCCACGTGCACCATGTGGGAGAAATCCGTCTGATGGGATGCTACTCAGCAATGAGTAGGTATGAACTTTTGATATATGCGAAAGAATGGATGACTCTCAAAGTGATTATGTTAAGTGAAGGAAGCCAGACAAAAAAGACTACATATGTGATTCCATTTATCTGAAACACTAGAATATACACACTAATCTATACAGTAATGCACCACATAACAATGTTTTGGTCAACGACAGACCACATATATGATGGTCCCATAAGACTAGTACCATATAGCCTAGGTTTGCCATAGGTATACCATCTAGGTTTGTGTAAGGACAATTCTATGATGTTCGCATAATGACTAAATCACCTAACGATGCATTTTTCAGACCAAATCCTTGTCGTTAAGTGATGCAGGACTGTACTGCCAGAAAGCAACTAGGCAGCAGGAGGTAGGAGGACAGGTTAAAAAAGGGCACAAGGAAACTTATAGGGTGATGGATATTTTTGTTGTCTTCATTGTGATGACAGTTTCATGGGTGTATCAAACTTCCCAAATGGTATACTTGACGCATGTTCTGTTTATTGTGTATCAATTATACCTTGATTTAAAAAAAAACAAAATGAAAAAGATCCTTATTTGCCTTGGGGGATCTTGCAGAAAATCATCATTTCTGATATAGCCATTTGGCAACTGTTTGTTGAGTTCCTATCTTGTGCCAAACAATGAGCTGGCACTAAAAACAAGCTGGCAGAGGACAGTTTGACACATCAACCACTGGTGTGGCCTCTGTGTTTCCACTGGGCTACTTTGCTTAAGGCACCAAGATGCTGAAAGACTGTGGAAACACAAGTTTTAACTTCTGTTGTCAGTCTCATTACAAGCAAATTGCTTCAAAATGTATCATCTATTATCATGTGTTGTGACACATACATACTTATTTTGATGTTGCACTTGTGCCTTCTGATACATTCGAACAAATAAGAGAATTCATCAAGAAAGAACCACAAAACCCCACTTTGAGTTCTATTAAGACAGACTTTCCATAAAACCAACAAAACAAAGTAACTGTGCTCCTTGCTGTCATGTAGGTGATCCATGTTCCATGCTCTAGCTTCCTGCATTTCCTTTTGCAAGAGTTGTGAAGACCATCATTTACTGTGTTCTCCAAAGTCTTGCTTGTCATCATCTCTTATTCCTAAGATTTTCCATTAAACTATGCTCTTTAGGCCACTGACAATCAGCAAAACTATCACTGAATTCACCTTGTTCGGATTTTACTCATTGCATGAAAAGTTCAGAGAGAGCAAAGCAACATGACAGCACTGGGTCTTCAGTGTAAAACACTGGAAAGTGACATTCTTTTATCAATCAACCCACAGAGAGATACTATTCCACTGGCATAAACAAATCTTTAAAGGATGAACCATTATTTCAATAGTAATACTATTATAATATTGGTCATCAAGCCTGTCAACATTTTCCTTGACAACAGAGACATATTTGAAAAAGAATTCCTCATACAAATGATATGGGCAGGACTTTGGCAATAAATTTTCCAAAAGAAAGTATGAAAACCTCACAAACATGAAAAACTAAATTAGCATGACTGTGTACAACTCTTTTTGAGCCAGAATTGGAGAAAGTGCTTGCAAAGTGAAACAAGAAGCATATTTTAAATGACATAACAAAGCCAGTTATCCAAATTGATATTTTGTAGAAACTGTTAACCAACACCTCAACTACATCTATAATTGATTAAATTAGAAACAAGCTCAGAATTTACTTTCTATATTTACACAAGACCAGAAAGGTGACTCCTATGAAGAACAGTGAATATAAGATTCAAAATTTGGCAAAGATCGAGATGATCCAAGTTGGCCCTGGACCACTAATAATGTTTTTGAAAGATTAGGTTATTAGTTTAACAGTGGTAGAAGATGGACACTATTTATGCACTGTTAAAGCAAACATTTTTATTAACCAAACATCTTCTAAACTGCAAGCAGAAACGTGAAACTTGATCTGACACCTGTAGAACATCTGAGGGCCTTTCCCGGCCCAGGACACAGGGGTTTTGCCATTTTGGTGTACATTTCTCTTATTCTGCTCAGAAATGAGAAGAGCCACACCCTTTACTTTAAATGATGTTTGTTTCAAAGCTTATTTGAAGAAAAATTTCCTTCCTAATTAGTTCTCAACTCTTGCTGCCTTCCATCGGATAATCTACCCTTATTCTTCCCAAAGCCCTGAGAACTCTTTCTCAGCTCTACGGTTTTGTCTGGTCAGTAGCATGTGGTTGTTGATCCTTCATTCAACAGGCACCAAAGGGACCTACTTACGTCATGCATGGAGTCCAGAAGCTTGGTCAGTTGGTAGAATCTCTGCCAGCTCTGCCCAGAATTGTTGGGACACTTTGTTACCATCTTCCTTAGTTCTTTGATATAATTTGTCCTCATTTCTTCAAATGCAGCCTGGCATTTGAGGCCATCCTTTGGAACTGTGTTTAAGGAATACACACATGTAAATTCCCAGATGGAAAACAGCTTTAGCATCTTAGTAGTTAAATGGCCAAGATGATTTTGAGGTCATTAGGCTCACACTTTTAGATTGATACCGAATCTCAATTACCTCATTTATGAATAAATTTGGCAGTTATCTATTGGTAAACCCTTGTACACATACATATACAAAAGAATAATAACTGCTATTTATAGAGTGTATATTATAATACACTTTGCATATGTTAGCTTGCTTAATCTCAATCTTATGACATAACCATTTTATTATTCTCATTTTACGGATGAGGAAACTGAAGACTGGAGTTTAATCACTTGCCCAAGGACACAATAAGCAAATGGCAGAGAAGAGGTATAAACCTAGGTGTGTCTGTTCCCAAAGCCTGCCTCTTAACAACAATGCTACATTGTCTTGCCACCTGTCATCAAAGAGTTTTATGAATCCTAACTTGCCAATACTTCAGAAGTAGGAAAATATACTTTGATTTTCCAGGACAACTGGAAGAGCCACAGATAATCTAAGCTGAGGCTAGAATTAGAAAGTAACATCTTCACATTCAAGTTCAAATATCAAAGACACTCAGGGAAACCGGCTGTCTACCAAGGGGAGGCGATACATGCAAAGAAGCACTTTCCATCCTCCTTGCTCCAGGATCACATGACCACTGAGGTGCTGTCACGTGACCTCTGAGACAACGGGATGGTGGTTCTGAGCACTGGTGTGTTTGCAATGGGGTAACACAATAGTGGCTCTGCATGCAAGGCAAAAGCTAAAAGTTTCAAAAAGAATAAACTATGTTCATTTTTATCTTTGATAAGGCAGAAAATTAAAGATAACATGTTCTTCTTTCCTTTTATGTAGTGGCTAGCTGTTATCATCAAAGAAAAAAATCTCACTTAAAAGAATGCTTTGGGATTCAGGACCCAGAAGCATATCAAGTGCTTGTGTGACCTGCTGAAAGGAGACGCTCTTCCCCAAGACACAATGTAGAAGCACTTTACGGAGAAAGGGTGCGTCTGTGCCTGCATTCTGCCAGGAGACGTAGGGTGGAGCAGAAGCTGAAGGCATCCCCTTTGAAAATCTCCTTACATGTTTGTCTTTTTTGTTTTTTTTACTACAGCCAATACAGTTATGTTTATGATTTACCTTTGAAAAATAAAATCACTTAGAACTTCATTTTTAGAAGATGAAGACCTAATGAAAATTCATCTTGTGATATTAATATTCTGAATTTAAAACTGCTTTTACTTTCACGTCTTAATTGCACATATTTGCTAATTTATCATAACTGGTATAAATAATAATTTCTTGGGTCATCAGCGCTTGAGAATGGCTAAGTACATGTGTGAGTACTATGTGCCACCCCAGAAGTCAGGAACACCGCTGTTTCTAAATAAACCCTGTTGTCCCATATAAAATATGACTTCTCTTGCAAATTAACTTCACAAATTATGTTAATAATCTCCTCCTTGAGTTTAATGTTGAGGCTTTTGATTTGTGGTTTATCTAAATCTATTTTTGTGGGGAAAAAATAAATCCCTAAGAGCAACTGCACAAATTCCTGAAGATGCCACAATATTACTTGTGGTTTAAAATATCTGACATTCACATTCAGATAAATGCCATCCATTATGTAACACATAGGTTTTTTTCTTTTTTTTCTTTAAAATTAAACCCTTGTTTAAAAAGTATAAAAAATATAAAGAAGGATGGTAATAACTGGGATGTTAACAGTAAAACCATAGATCCATTTTCTACCAAAATTTTAATTTTAACCTAAAACTTTCTAAAGGAGACTGAAAGTTTGCAAATAACAGCCTACATGGCCCATTTGCAGATTAACATTTATTTTTCTAAGTTATGAAATTTTATGCAGTAAACCTTTAGTTTTTCAATATGGATACTTATGGATGTCATCCTATACATTAAAAAATTACCTAAAATTAGAGTGAAAATATTTCACTATTATATTTCAATACTATTTGGTACATCTGAGATTAACCAAAGGCCTTCATATTTCTGATGGTTGTGTTATCAGGTTCTCAAGATTATGAACAATTTGTGTCAAATTTTACTTATCTTTTACTGCTGTAACCGAAATGTAGTTGTACCATTTTCCCAGCCAAATTTTTTAGAAGTTGAAATAAACCCACAAATAAAAAGAACTTAAGTCAAACCTCAAATTTTGGAGGTCTGCCCAGATATTCTGAATTTACTTATTAAATGCAGCAGGGCTGCTGGAAATCAACCAAAATCTGTGGACTGGAGAAGAGCAAAGAGATGACTGGGGTGAAAGTTTGTCTGCTTTCCTCTGTAAGCATAAAGAACATGTGACTCTCTTCATGTCACTGCTAAAAAAACTTTCTTGATACACTGGATATCAGGTGTGTAATAAGAGAAAAATTTTCATGCGTTCTGTCATGGATTAACGAAAAAAGCTTGCTAAAACCTGCAGTTTCTATGATTCATAAAATTCTTTACTTATGTTTTCCTACCTTTTTATTTTGCTTTTCCTGCATCTACAAAAATCAGAAATGAAAGTACTGAGCTACTTGGAAGCTAATAAATTAATTCGGGTAGCTTCAAAATGATATCAGAACTGATTATAGGCTGACTGATGAAATGGATGTAAAAGGAGAAGATGCTAATTAAGATTGAGGAATCAAAATTTATAAAGAATTAGTATACATGCCTTTTTAGAAAAAATATTTAAATTCTATCATCCATCTGATCATTTTTTAACATTTTTCTAAGAGTAATGGTTATTGACATAGCTTGTAAAGGGGAATAAAATCACTGTCACTGAATGTAAAGATTATATTTCCAAAGTTATATTCCAGAAAGGATAAAGGAGGAACATCAGAAACCTGGAGGAAGAATGGAGCAGGGAGAAAGCGCCTGGTCCTACTGACCCTGCAGAGGAGCGGCTGCAAACACAACGCTACAGGAGATGGGCTGAGAGTAATTAGTGAGGAATGGTGGGGCCTGTGGCAAACGGGAGGGAACATGCCCTGCCCCAGGCCGTCAAATTGAATGAAAATAAAACAAGACAAAAGGCCAAAAGCAACCTAAAAAACCTGCGCAGGCCAAACAAAACACAGCTGTGAAGTGCTGGCCCCACCTCCCTACCAGGCTGCTGGTGTGCCCCCTCTCCTGGAGTCTAGATTCCGCCTGCTCGCTGCTCTGCTCTCCCGGCTGCTGTCGGGAGAGCATGCGCACCAGCCTCCTTTCCACTCCTTCCTCCCTGCTCTGTGGGCGAGTGGGAACAACACTCAACGTGAATTCCAAAGCCCTGGGCTTGAGTCCTAACTCACAGAGGACACTGAGCAAATAACACTCGTGTGCCTCCTTCTTGTTAACTGCAGACTGGAGCTATCAATCTCAGAGGGTTGTTTGAAGTATTAAATTAGATAATACAGGGAAAACCCTTCGTCAACTTGGTGGTGCTAAACAGATTCTTACCCACAGTCCCACTGCATCCCCTCTTCCTGCTCTGCCTGATTCAGGCTTACTCTTCCTCAGACCCGGCCCCTCTTTGCTGGAAATAACATCCCTTCTTACCCCTTCTGTCCTGATTACCTTGGCTAGTGATGCCACTTTCTCCCAAATGACTCTACTGAAAACTGCCCCTTCTCCCAAGGCCCTGATTCACGGGCCAAGGGGAGGGCTGGCCTTGCTCTGGATGCTCTTTTCTGCTTCCAGGTGGTCACTCAACAACCTCTCCTTCTTTGAAGTCCATGCCATTCGCCCTGGCATCCCTGGTATCCAGAATATTTCTCAGTTTCTTCAGTGGCCACAGCATTTGGCTCAGAGATTTCCTCTCCCTACTGTCCCCTGCCATCATTCTTGGTCTCACCCTCATGTGATGTGAGCTTCCTTAAATTCTTTCCCCTCTGTTTGAAAATGCCTGTGCCGTTGTCTGAGGAAGAAGTGCTCAACATCCTTGCCAAGGCTAATCCTGTCCTCTCTTGTCTCTCCTGGCGCCTTATGCCATCAACTTCTCTCCTCTCATACTTGGTGCCAGAGCCTAAAAAAAGCCTTCCCATCAATCTGCAAGTCCCTGGCCATCTGGCACCTGCCCGATGCCGAATGGTCAACTCCAGTAGGCTTCTCTCAGCATTCTCGACTTTCTCTGTGGAAGCTATGCTGTTAGT
This sequence comes from Equus caballus, assembly GCF_041296265.1. Classification (NCBI taxonomy): domain Eukaryota; kingdom Metazoa; phylum Chordata; class Mammalia; order Perissodactyla; family Equidae; genus Equus; species Equus caballus. The sequence continues at coordinate 90,806,538 of NC_091685.1, read as the reverse complement.
CACGCCCCTCTGGGAAACCAACCCTTGGCTTCCACCACTGTACACTCTCCCAGTTTCTCTACCTCTCTGACAGTTCTGTCTCTGTCCTTTCAGCCCCTGCCATCCTCCTTCCATGTAGTTCAAGGGGATCTTTCCTATTCTTTCTGGGCCAAGGAGACCCAACTCACCCTTTGAGTTTAGACTACAATTTTCTATAAGGGTAATTTCAAGTTTATATCTCAATACCCAAACCTGTCTTCTGACTTCCAGTTTCAAATTTTCCCCATCATTTAGCTTCTCTATTAAGATATATATGAAAATTAACCCATCCAAAATAGAACTCATTATGCTCCACAAAATCTGCTCCAAGTCCCAACATAAATATACTTCTCTTAATGGTATCACTACTATCCTAGTCATTTCTCTGTGCTGAAAACCTGTGTCACTTCTGACTCATACCATTTTTATTTCCCCTTCTAGTCAGCTGCCAAGGCCAACTCCACAATGTTTCTTGAATACATGTGCTCCTGTCCATCATATCACCGACCATCACCATCCAGGCCATTATTTCAACAGCCTCACAGCAGGTCTTGTGCTTCTAGTCAGGTTAAATTCTCTGTCTGTCTTTGCCTCTCTCCTTCCCCCAACCCTTTCCCCAGTCTACTGCCAGATACATCTTCATGAAGCCATAAAATGCAGTTTTGATCATGTCAACTCACTGCTCAAAAGCCTTCACTGTTGCCCATCTAATAAAGGCCAATGTCTTTCAACAGGCATTGAATATTCTGGTCCAATCTATATCCCAACCCTATTCCCCACTCCTCCCCAACCCTCAATATAATCTGATGAACCTTGGAAAATTAAATGAATAAATAACATAAAAATTAAAAAATTAACAGGGAAAACAACTCTCCATAACTAAGTGCTACTGCCTGGCTAAGCTTTCTCATATTTCCACACTCACACCGTTACCTGACAGGAAGGCCATCTCACGCCTCTTATTCAATCCAAAACTCCTGAAAAGCTCTCTAAGACTCAGCTTCACCATGAATCCCTCCCTGATCCCTAGAATTGAACATGCTCTTCCCTTCTTTGAGCTACCATGACCTTCTTTAGCCCTATCATCACAGATAATCCCTTTCCACAATGTATTAAAATTATCTTTGAATTTATCTTACAGTAAAACTCCCTGAGGACAGAGGCTATGCCTCATTCACCCTTGCAGCTCCTGAGTGGCCCAATCCTACCACACATATGACAGACACTTAATAAATATTTAGTGTCTGTCAGACGGATGAAGGAATGGAGGGATATGCTCTTTCATATACTCAAAGCTTCATACTCTGCAAGTAACTTGGTTCATCAAAGACCAAAGCCTTCCTCCCACTTGTTCAAAATTTTTTTATACCAACTACCTGACACTATAAATAGGCTACTCTCCTAAAGGGAAGCTGCTCTGACAATGAAAAAGCGTCAGGGAGGACATCAATTTACTTGTGCTTAGCAGCAGCAGAACTTTCATTATGGTGTATTCTTCAAAGGTGAGCTGCAGTCGAACGAACTGAAGGCTGATTTGGTGCATCCCCTGGCATAGTTCATACATGGCCGACTGATGCATCTTCTCTCTACAAAGGAAAAGAAAAAAATGTCTGAGAATGCAAGGTTTATTATCCAACCCAGACTGGAGGCCCAAGGCAGCTTAATAAGAGATCTGAGTCAAGAGTTTTCCTTTTGGCTCCAACATGGAGTGGCTGTGTATTTTAAAGACAAGTTAGATGCCTTTCACAGTGATTGGTAAATAGCTTCTGGACCAACACTTCCGTGCCATTTACTAGTACCCTGTGAGAATGTGTTAGAAGCATTGAAACCAGCCTTTCTCAAAGTGTGCCATTATTTCATTTATGTAAAGAGTAATAATGACTGTGGTATGTGTTATAGTGAGCTCATCCACAGAGTAGAGAAGCTGCTGTGATGTGGAATGAAGCCCACAGATTCCTGTTCCAGAGTCTACCAGCCACAGATACTTATGCTTTCAAAAGACTGTGCTGGATGCCATAAACACAGGACAGCAACGACCAGTCTTATTTCCAAGTGAACCCCCCTTACAAAGGTCATGAAACATGTTTGTTAATTATTTGCAGCAGTGCATTTAAAAAGGGAAATTAGATAAAATTTTAAAAGGGGAGAACCTCAAATGGAATCTCTCTGATAAAGGGTGAAAGCAATATGGGAGTTTGGGGCAATATATGCACATTTCTACTCAACCAACCAATCCTCTCTCTCCACCAAATCCAAATGTTTCCATAAAAATCCATTACAATACAAGTTATTATTTTCTCTGTCCATGAGAAGAAAGTAAGGCATCACTTAGTTTTTTAGATGATTTTCCTCAAAGCAATAAATCTTTTGAGAGGCCCTGGGTACCTACTGCTTTATAATGACAAGAATGTAATTAGTGAAAAAGAAATGACTAGTTAAAAATGGGAAAGGACTTGACAAAGGTCAAAGAAACAGCAAAAGAGGTCATGATGGCAGATACAGTTCTATGAGAGATGGAAAGCAGGTGGGCATCTGTAGGAAAGCAACAGTGTGATACCTCTTCCAGGGTGCACTCTTGGGTTCAACTGGCAGAAATCTCTCATCTCATCTCTGAAAGCCATTTGTAAAGAACCCATAATGGAACACAGAACATTTTGCTCTGCATTATTATTATATGTCTTCCTTCTCCCATAATAAACCGGAAGCTATTTTTAATTAAGCATATATTTTAAAAAACACACGCACACACACACAATAATAGCAGAAGCCTATGGATCTACCATCCAGAATTAACAATGTGAACAAATGCTAATATTTTTGCCATATTGCTTCAGATCTTTAAAAATTAAACACGGCAGAGTTAAAGCCCGCTCTATCTTCCTCCTTGATCCCATTCATCTTCCTCATTCCTGAAGGGAACCACCCACTTTGGGTGATTATCATTTCCTCCTCAGATGTGTATATTTTACTACACATGTATGTGTCTATAAAAACAGCACACAGTACTGCTTCGTTTAATGTAAATTTGAAATTAGATATGCACATCCTTCTGCAACTTATTTTCATTCAATGTTGTAATTCTGAGATATATCCATTTTAATACAGGTAACTCTAAGTTAATTCATTCTCACTGCTGCAAGTTTCATTCATTCGAGTATATCACAATTTACTTATCCATTCCACAACTGACGGACACTTGGGTTGCTGCTTCTTTACTGCTATTACAAATGATGTCCAAGGAACATCCTTGTGCATTTCTCCAGGATACAAAATGAAAATAGAACTGCTGAGTCACAGATTTGTGCACATTGATGCTTTCATTCCAACCAGGAGGAGATGAGCGTGTCCTTTTATGCCACATCCCCACCAGTACTGTCATTATCCAATTAAAAATTTCTTGCCATCTGATGGGGTTGAAAGGCCTCATTGTTGCTTTTTCAGCCTGGACGTTTTTTCAAATGTTTTCTGACCATTTGGATTTCTTCTTTGATTTATCTCTTCATATCTCTACCCATTTTATTATAAGCTTTTTTTCCTTCTGTCACCAACACCATCTTCGTTCCTAATAATATTTTTTGCCTTAAACATTTTGTCAGATATTACGATTGTTCCTTCCTTATTCCCTCCCTCCCTTCCTTCCTGTCCCTTTCTTTTGAAGTCTCTTTAGAATTTGCCTGGTATGTCCTTTTTTAAAAATCTGTTATTTTCAAGCTTCCCACATAATTATATTTCACACGTCTCTTATAAACAGCAAAAAGCTAGATTAAAAAAATCTGAAAGTCTCTGTATTTTAACAGCTCAGTTTAATCTGTTTTCACTTATCACAATTACTCATATATTTGGATTTTTCTAACATTTTAACTTTTCTCCACTCCTTTCCTTCTTTCTACTTTCCTTCCTTTTATTGGATCAATGTAGCTTTTTAAAAATCTACTTCTTGGCTTCTCTACTGGATTTAGATTTTTACTCTTTAAATAATTATTCTTAAATTATGAACTTGCATACTTAAACATTTAATCACTGGCTTTTCCATGAGAGACAGAAAAAATGTAGAGTGTTTTATCTTTGGTTTACTGCTTCCCATGTTCCATGCTATTGCTCTTCAGTATTTAAATTTCAACTTGTTTTCAAGTCACCCTTGAAATCAGTCTCTCTCTCTCACACATCTACACTCCACGTCTGCTTAGAGTTACCAATGTGTTTCTTGATCACCATTGTTTCTTACACGTCACTCTGTATTTCTAGGTTCAATTTCCTACTTATTGAAGAAAATTTTTTTGTAATTCAGCAGTGGTCAGTCACTGAATGTCCAAGTCATTCAGTCTTAATTTGTCTGAAAATATCTTTATTTCATCTTCATTCTTGAAGGACAGTTTAAAAAGTCACAGGTTTCTAACTTGACAGGTAGTTTCCTCAGTATTTTGAAGACAGTATTCTACTACACCTGGACCTTCATTGCTGCTCTTGGGAAATTTCTCGTCAGCGTAATTGTCATTCTTTAATAGGTAACCTGCATTTTCTCTTCGGCAGCTTAAAAAATTCCCTCCGTTGTTTGACATCTGCTGTTTCATTATGAAGTACTTAGGTGCAGCCTGATTTTTATTGCTCCTGTTCAGGACTCAACGTCCTTATTTGACTTGAAAACATAGGTATTTCTTCAGTTCTGAAATGTTCTCGACATTGTTTCTTCAAATTACACCCCTATCCCAATCCTGTTTCTTTCTTTTTGAACTCCTATTAGTGGTGTGTTGGACCTTCTTATTGTGTCTTCCACATTAACCTCCCTTTCATATTATCTATCTTTTTATCTCTCTGTACTGCATTCTAGGTGGTTTTCTCAGAATTATTTTCTAACTAAATAATTTTTTTTCTGTGCCCAATCTGTTTAATGTCTACAGTGTTTAAATTTTAATGGCAATATTTTTCAGGTCTAGGTGTCTGGAAATGCTCTGTTAGTTCCTTCTTAAACATTTCTGCTATTTTCTATAAGATACTTCTCACTTTATGGTTATTATATCTCCTCTAAATTATATCTTTGCCTATTATATCTCTAAATACTTTTAACATGTTTATTTTATAATTTCTGTTTCTTTATTCAATGTTTTGGAGTGCTAATACGCATGCCTAACATGTATTGTTTTGGCATATATTGTCTTCTGGGTGAATCCCAGGGGCAGCGTATTGTGGAAGGAACTTTATAGGAAGTTTTAGCATTTATAACTGTTGGGGGGTAAGCATTTAACTTGTTCTGGACCAGTTTTTATGCTAATTTCTCAGCTTAAATGCTTTTTGCAAGACTTGTGTGGTTTAAATTTAGACTCCACACTTGACGTGGTGCAGGCTTGTGTTTCTTATTTCTTTCAGCTTCCTTGCCATATCCTTGGGCTGGCTGGCTTATTGAGTTTTACTTTCCTTGTCAGTAGACAGTGAAATCTTCACAGAGCCCTGGCTTTATGCAGGGGGTTCCATTTCAGGCCCCAGCCTTGCTAGTATCTAAGTTCTTGTCTCCTGTTTCTGTTTGTGTTCTAACACCCACCCCGCTAAGCCGCGTTTATCTACATCCAATAGTCTGTGGGCCAACTGCAGACTTTAGCTCTTAGTTAAACCACACTGGCTGTGAATTCCCTGTTCTTGCACCTGTTTTTTTCTTTTTTTTTTTGAGCTTGGCTATAAAGTTAAGACTTTTTTTTACACAGAATTTCTATGTGTACAGAGAGGAAAAAAAAAGGCTCAGTTCTGTTCCACCATTCTGATTGCTATCTACAAGCTTCTTAAAGGCAGGATCCATGTCTGACTAACCTTTCTGAATGTCTAACAGAATATGATAGACAAATGCCATGTGTCAATCTTTGCTCAATACATATTTCATGAATGAGTGAGAGAGAAGGAAAGAGAACAAGTGAAGACAACAAAATGAATTGAAGACATACCGACTTGCATATGATGATGATGATTTGAGAAAGATGATACTGGAAGGTAGATCAAATGGCTAATGAAATAGATAGGGCATTTGTGAAGTTCTAGAGAAGTTTCTCAAAAAAAGGGAGAGACTGAGATTGTAAAATAGGGTGAAGCAGATTGCAAATCAGGATGTCCGTGGAACATAACACAATATCCATTTGATGCCATGCAGTTTGAAGAGTGGACTCACGTACATTTGATCCCTTAAGCTACCTTGTGCTGGAGGCAGAACAGGTGTCCTTGGCTTTGCTACAGCAGGACCTAGAGATGCGCAGCTCCCCAACCCTTCAAGACGTGCTGGCTTTGTAAGCCTGTGACTGTGCTGCTTCTGAGACCCAGGCTTATCATATGTAAAATTTGGATACTAATAATAATTCCAACCTTGCAGGGATGTAGAAACCAACTGTATGGAAATTCTTAAATTATAAAGTACTGTACAAATATTAGCTTTTTTTCTTTTGTTTTTATATAATGAAGAGAATAAAATGCTTCTTGAGAGACCAACGATCATTTTGGTTAAAACAAACCAAGAAATAATCAATTTCTTAAAATGACTTTTCAGGAAAATAATATTGTGTATTATCAGTGTTATCACTTCTACATGTAGGACAGTAAATGAAGAGAAAACCAGAGAGAATGCACATTGTCAGGAAGGTGGAAGTGACTTGCCTCGAGTAGAACATAAGAAGTAAACACTTCTGTGTCAGTGTTTCTGTTATCAGACGTGTTAACAAAACATCCTCACACAGATTAAAGGTTAAAGAGAGACCTCAGATGCTACTTGAAAACAGATTAGAACGTTAATGTGTGACAACACAGCTACAGAAAGCGTTGTTTGCCACTTCAGTATGAATAGCATCTCTTTAACTCTTTCTTGAGGTATTATTATCTGAATAACCTCTGTAGTCTTCATAGCCATCACTTATGGAGCGCCTACCACACACCAAAGCTAAATTCCCTCTTGCTAATTCTCACAAGGCCTTGTGAAGAATCCTCATGTTCATGACAAGGAAGTTAGGGACATGTTGCAGCCAGGATCCAAACCCAGGTTTGTTACTTCAAAACTCATGCCTTTTCCTCTCCATGCTGCCGGCCCAATGGTTTTTGGCTCTTTACTTCAGGGTACCTCTTTACAACTATACAGAGATATTTGGTACCTTATATGTTTTGTTACTATATTCACTCATTTGTTGTCCTTTGCTCCTCATTACATGGTGAGATTTTGTGTTTTCAAGTTCCATTGCTATTTCCTTTGCATGAAATTGAGTTCTCTAAATGAAGGGTACTGTGTACTCAATATAGCTTGAAATTTCAAGAAAATAGGCCATCTTAAAATCACATTTTACATCACATCATTTTTGCACAATTAGATTAAATGCACAGAAAGGTACATCCAAAGAAGTTGAAACAAGGACAATCTTTTTGGCATCATATTGGTATTAACTTTGCAATATTACTTCACAGAAATACTGTTTGCTACATGCTTTTATTCATTTAATAATCTTACCTCATTTTGAGTAGAATAATATATAAGTATACGGACTACTTTGGGAAAGAGGCAAAGATTGTATAATGCTTCCAAAAAATAAAGGTAAGTCCAAAAATCACCCCTGAACAGTGGACTAATGGAAAGGCTGTAGGAGATTAGTGAGGTAGGCAACACCCCTGTATTAAAGTGAATGTCAGACCTGAATAACTGACAGCCATCAGTCAGTGTCTGCTTTTGAACATGGGCACATGTCATCCATTTTGAAACATCTCATTTATAGGAAGAGAATAAACTCTACTTTTGAATGAATAAATACAATAACCAAAATGGGCATAGAAAACCAGCTCCAGTTCTGAAGACCATGGGTTAAAAACTATGAGAATGATAGTTCTAAAACATTTTAAAGAAACTCTTAAAAAGAAAGAAAGAAAGAAAAGAAACATTTCAATAGTTTTGTAAACTTGTCATTTTCTCCAACTGGGAAACCAATTTTATTCATAGCCATAACTTCATCTGGTCCTCTCTTAGAACATCCATTACACTAAACTACAATCATATGACCATTTGGAATAGTTTAAAAATACTAAATTAAAACACCCTAACGTCTCCAAACCTGATTCACTTGGAATAAAAGTGAATAATTAAAGAGTTAGAAAATATTTTATCCCTGGATTTGGAGAGAATTTAGGGTTGGAAATGGAGCTTATTCACATAATAAGAGTGGGAATTAGAAAAAGCCCCATTAAAATCAGAGTGGGAAAGGTATTCATAATTTAAATGATTTGTATGCTAGTTGCCTGCTTTTAACTTAGTAGTTAAACAATCTGAACAACTTTTGTATCTACAGGACCCATGACCTCTTGCCATCATTATATGTTAACAGTGTTGCCCTATTTCACAGTATGAGAATAGTCCACTGAACCTATCAGCCAACGGCTGGCAGAAGGAACACTCCTGTTTCGGTATTCAAGTACTGGCTTTCCAAGACACTACTAAAAAAGGTATTTGAAAAGCTTAGTCGTTCAGCTATCTGGAGGTCCATCTGATTTGGGAAATTATTGCCCTAAACTAAATGTAATCCTGGAATCATATTTATGTTCTACTCTGATAGAAACAGTACATACTCGATAAGCTGAAACCACAAAGTATTCTAGGCTATGGGCACCTGCAGAACTCAGGAGCTCGAAGCATTAGCCTGAACACGTGCAGGGACTCCTCATGCTGTGGCCATCTACAGGGAGAACACAAAATAACTTCTATTTAAAGGAGCTCTGCAAGAATTGAAAGCAGAGTCTCGAAGGGTTTTTGTACATCCACGTTCATAGTAGCATTATTCACAATATCGTAAAGGCAGAAACAACCCAGTGTCCATCAACAGATGAATGGATAAACAAAATGTAATATGCACATACAATGGAATATTATTTAGCCTTAAAAAGGAAGGATATTTTGACACATGTTACAACATGGATTATTAACCTTGATGACATTCTGCTAAGTGAAATAAGCCAATCACGACAAGACTGTACAATTCCACTTATATGAGGTACCTGGAGTAGAGAATGGTTGTTACCAGAGGCTGGAGGGAGGGGAGAATGGGGACTTGTTTACATAACAATGTGATGTACTTAACGTTACTGAACTGTATAGTTAAAAATGGCTAAGATAGTAAATTCTATGTTAGGGGTATTTTACCATAAATTTATTAAATTAAAAAAAGAATCTCAGCAACCTTTGATCCTGCTTGCTATATTTTGTTTAATAGAGATTAAGAAACTAAGATTTGTGTCTAATTATGTAACTTCTCTCAGGGTTCAGGCTTTTCATTCATTCTTCTTGTCTTATAACATAAAATATCTCTTTTCTCCTCTCTTTTTACTACTTGCCCTTTGCCTTTTGTGTCTGGATGGAATTTTAGTCATACTGTATCAGCGCTTTTATTGCAAGCTGTGCTAAATGCTTCTTGAAAGAAGGAAGAGTAAAAATTCTTTAATAAACCATAATTTCAAAAAGTCAGTGAGAAACAGTTTCTCCAAGGCCTGTCTGTTGTGGTTTTGGTACCCTAAGGGAGGAGGGAAAATAGAACTACCTTTATCACTCCTTTCTCTTTCCAAGAATTCACGTTTAATAAACGGAACCCCTTCCCACTGGCTGGTTTTATAAATGTTGAAGCACAAGAGGGTCCCAGCGCTCCCACCTATGGGAGCCTAGGAAAGGTACAATGACATTTCTGAACTGAAGATCCTTTTAGCAATACTGCAGAAAACTGTACCTTTGTCACCTAAACACCTTTTGGGTATATAAGATCTCACTTTATTTAGTAAGAATTTACAAAAATAAACCTTTGAAATATTTCACTTTAGCCCTTGGATTAAATAGGCAACTCTCATCACTTTGGAGGTCTGTGTCCTTCTGGATAATAAGCCTTCTATCTTCCTTTGGTTGATTTTTGTACAGTGCGTATGTCCAAAGTTACGTGAGTGCTAAATAAATATGTGGTAGCTACCAAGAACAGGTAAATCAATGGATTTCACAGATTTGGAGTTGCTCTTCAAATATAGATATAAACAAAACAAAGCAATCCTCATTCAGGGCTGAACTCCTTGAAGTCCCTGGAATATTAAGAAGAGCCCTCTTAATAAACATGTTTTCTAACTTGCTGTTATTTCCATCAATTGCCCCTAGGAATATGCACGGGTATGTTACATTGTTAGAATGTATGCAGCAATAGCGTCAATCTTACAAAACAGAGTTAAATAAAACTTGAGTGGCATGCTACACGCACAGAATCACAGCAGATCTGAAAGACTAGACCTTCCATCTGATACTGCAAACCACATCATTATGTCTGAATAAATCTAACATCTTGTTACATGGTCAGTGTAACAGATGGTCTCTGTCTCAGGCTTGTTATTTTCCTAAAAAACAGCATGCAAAAATAGTGTTTTTTTCAGACCTTAATTAGAATAAAAATGACCTCAATTTGAGCATTCAAATTATTCCAGTTTACAGTTTGTAATTTTTTTTCACAGTCTTATTAGATTTTTCCTTAACTGACAAGCAAGATAGATCTGTAGGAGGACCATTTTGCTAGTTGCAGTTTTGATGTCTGCTCATTTTTATAGTATTTACCTCATTTCCTTGCAGCCAGGGCAGAACTCAGCCGCTTTAGTCTAGGAATCGCTGAGAACCTTGTGTGTGGCTTGCTTTACTGGACTAATGTGCCAGAGAGAGTGGCGTCCCAACAGTCTCTACGATGTTCATCTATTCTCTATTAATTTTACATGGTCGAGCCTAGTAATAGTTAAAAGCTAATTCCGTGTTTTGTTTGTTACCCTAATTGATGTTCCAGAAGGGCTGTGTTTTCATAGAACTGCCCTTGACTTTAAACATCACAATTTCCATTGACTTTAATGGCTGTTACACAGATCAAAATAATACATGACACTTAAAAATCTAGAAGGGGCCTGGTTATGTGGCAATCATAATTTACCACTGACAATTCTAGAACTCTGGAAAAAATTTTTTTTTCATAAATTGTACTTACAGTTTTTGATGAAACAGTCTTTTGTATCTTAGATTTTTAAATACTTAAATAGCACAGTTTCCTCTGGGTACAAGGATACATGTTTTTGGTAGCAGAAAGAAAACATGTAGCCATAACCCACTGTGAAAACTCAGATTTTAGAGAAAGTTAAATTGGGGGGTTCTGTGATAAATCACATTATAAAAGTGTTTTGGCTTGATCAAAGGTTTAATCTCAGTATTCACTGAACTCCGAATTGCCTCAGGCCAGTTACAATACAATTCATCTAAAAAAGTGATTTCTAAGCAACTTTTTATGACTCTACTCATCGTATTGCGTAAGACACACCCATCCCTGAGATATGTGACTAAATATCTCACATTAAAATAAGGTAAGGAACACAGCAAACTGCAGAATATTTTAAAAAAGTGATAGCTTACTGTCTATTATCTATACCAAGAATGGGGGCCTTGGGCAGAGGCCAACACATGAATACTACTGGCGATCTATTCCACTGGCGGCAGCCCTTCCAGTAGGGGGCACAGAGACTGGCCTGATTATTCACTGGATATTTTTTTTTTTTTAAAGATTTCATTTTTTTCCTTTTTCTCCCCAAAGCCCCCCAGTACATAGTTGTATATTCTTCGTTGTGGGTCCTTCTAGTTGTGGCACGTGGGATGCCGCCTCAGCATGGTTTGATGAGCAGTGCCATGTCCGCGCCCAGGATTTGAACCAACGAAACACTGGGCCGCCTGCAGCGGAGTGCGCGAACTTAACCACTCGGCCACGGGGCCAGCCCCTTCACTGGATATTTTAAGATCTGGTGAACTTAGACTTTGGGGAGGAAGTTTATATATGTCCTTGACAAAGGAGCAGACTCTAGTTCTTGACTAGATAAAGTGATTTACTTGTTCCAAGTAAAAACAAGAATGTCAAGCCTCACTGAAAATAGTACTCTAGGACTGGGGTCTGGTATCAGAGCCTGTACCCTTACTTGCTACACTAAGTTTCAAACACCCAACAGCATGCTTGGAACCTTATGAGCACTCAGTAAATGCTAACCATGTTAAGACTTCTTGACAGAATTGCTCTACACATAGAAAGGGTAGAAAAGAACAATATTCTCTAGTGAAAGAATTTTTTAAAATTATGAAGCCTCATTTTTGTAGGTTGTAGACTTTAATACTAAATTTCTGGAACTTAATGGTATTCAGACCACAGGTGGTTCAACAGAAGACAGAAAAACTTTGGTGAGCTATTATTGCTTCAAACAGGGATATTTTGGGTATACGGTTGGCCCTCTGTATCTGTGGGTTCCACATCCAAGGATTCAATCAATCTCAGATGGTATATCTACTAGTTTACAGTCCGAGGTTGGTTGAATCCGAGGATGCAGAACCCCCAGATACGGAGGGAGGGCCGTCTAAGGGACTTGAGCATCCACAGACTGATATCTGTGGGGGTCCCGGAAGCAATCCCCCACCGGATACTGAGGGATGGCTGTATACTTAAAGACACTGCTTAATTTCAATAAACAACCATAGTTTCCTTACTTGTAAAAAGGAGCCACAAAAACGAAAGCTTCCTACTTAGTAACTATTTAGTTTCAAGAATCGGAACAAAGTTAGTTGCTGCATTTAGAAGTGTTGCTAGACTATTGTTTGAGTAAAGGTGAGAGCAAATGACTTTTTCCTAGTACAATAAAAGATTTATATTAAACTGCATGTATGGAGTCATATCCTTCCTGAAGCCAAAGTCATATTATTCTAACAACCAGAACCTGTCACAGGTTATAAAGAAGGACACTGACTCTGATAAAGCCCACGTGTGCGGGTGTGCTTCCAAGGCAACAGCAGAGAGTGGCTCATACTAGCAGAGGTGACTTTAGCAGTGTGTGACTGTGTTAGGGTGGGGATGGGGAAGGTAGAAAGCAATTGTGCTCACTTTACAGGATCATAGATTCCTTCTATCTTCAAAGTCTTGCTTTGGAAGAAGAAAAGAGTTAAATCTCCAGAGACTGTTATCACAGATATTATTCAGTTCCGTAATCAAATTGGGTCCAAGAAAACATTTTCAGGTGCCATAATTTTGGATGAAGGGTAGTTTCTTTTGTTTGAATCATTCTGAAAGCTGAAAAATCATCTGCCTTAAAAAAAAAAGATGATGTTCAACTCAATTAATTTATTAGCGACTAGCCACATGTCCTTTCTTATTACTGATTCTGAACATCTGTCACAAAGCAGATTTTGTTCAGGACATTATGAACAGCTGCATCATTCATGACTGGGTGAAATAAGTCTACCACCACCAGGTCACTACACCAGTGATGATATTGTTTCCTGTAAAACATCAACACCGAAACACATACTACTCATGCACATGAAGTGACACAAAGACAAGGCTTATTCAAAGTATAGCCTAAATGTTTCTTTTCTTCTTTATCCGCTTGTAGAAAATCACCAGTCAAGATAGCTGAGGAGTACAGCTGATGTTTCTAACCTCTTCTACTTTGAAATTCTGTGAACTTCTGAACTTCCTTTAATCAGAACAAAATGGCCACGTAGTCTCTCTTTAACGACAAACAAATGGTTCTTCGGGTTTTTGTGTTCATTGCTTAGAAGCAGCGAGAGTTAAGGCCAACGCTTCCAAAGTGTTAGCTCCCTGTGCTCTCTGGAGCAGGCAGGACCCCAGGCCCATCCAGGCGCTGGCTCTGGGCAACCTCATAAGAGAAAAGGCAGAAGAGGTGAGTGTGATTCAGCCCCTCCCTCAGTGAACTGCTCAGAACCAAGAACTGGGGGCTGGGGTTGGACGGGTGCAGTAGCCAGTTGGCAGCTGTTTTTTGCAACAGGGACAAAGGGCAACAGTCAGGAAAAAATATAATAAAATTAGAAGAGCAAAGTCATTCCTTCAAGTAACTGCTGACACAGAAATTTTAACGATTTTAACACCAAGACCAAAACTGGTGGAATTTGGGAGAGAATGTTTTCCATTTAGGGTTACCATCCCAAAGAAAAGTGCACAAAGGGTCATATTGAAGTAAAAAAGCAACTTTGTGTCGTCAGTTTTCTTCTGCCTAGAAAAGCACGTAACAGCCTTAACACACTTAATCTCAATGTTAAAGACATTGGGATATAACATTTTTATTCAATAAATGCAATATTTGGTGATATTGTCTCATTCCACATGAGAGAGAGTGAAGGGAGAAGAGAAGAGGTGAAAGAGAGGAAAAGAGAAAGCCAGAACATGGAGGGAAAAAGGGTCAAGGAGAAGTGGAAGGATGAGACAAGAGAGAGAGAAAAAGATCATTTGTGGAGGGAAGGAGGGGAGGGAAGGCAGAAACAGTGAAAAGAAAGGAGAGCGGGAAAGAAACAGCCCCTTCCATTCTGGAGTCCGAACCCACAGCTCTTCATGCCCTCTGCTTCCGTCATCCCCTTCGGTGCTCCGCAGTTTCTCACACCTGGACTGCATGTGGCACTCTCTTCACTCTGCCCATCCAAATTCTAACCCTCCTATAAAGGCTAACGCAGCCTTTAAAGCTAGACAATTCTGCCAGGCAGCTTTCCTGGATCACTTTAAGCCCAGAGAAATCACATTCTCTTTAAACCCCCGGAACACCCATCTTAAAACTTGTCACTCCTCATGTGGACTTCATTTTGTTAGGCCACTATTCATGTATCAATGTCTTACTTCACCAACCACACCATAGAATCTGGAGGATGGGATTGTGTCTTTGAACTCCATAGTGCTCTGCATATTGCAGATAGTCTCGATATTTATTATTGACTGGCAAAATGCTCCTCATTGTTTGTTATTTCTTTAGCTAACAATAAAAATAAAAAGACTTAAATTTCACCTTAGGGGAAATGATTAGGATACTCATTTATAATGCCGTCCTCCCCATTCTTAACTGACCTTGTTCTAACCACAAGTTCTTACAGCTATAAGAATAAGTTATCTGATTGGTACAGCAGAACTACAGAGTCATAAACTGTAGAAGGCTGGAAGGGACCTTAGAGACCCTTCCATCTCCATTGCTTTGTAGATGAGGGAAGATGTGGTATAATGAAAACAGCATGAGCTTTCAGGGAAATCCTGGACTCAAACCTGAGGTCCACCTCTCGATGGCTATGTGATCTTGGATAATCTACCGAGCCTCTCTCTGCCTGAGGCAGCCGCATCGTTTGCAAAGCAGTGATAACAATACCTGCCTGAAAATGACTGTCTGTAAACGAGATGGTTCATATAAAAGCATCTAGTACAGCACATGGCACATGGGAAGCTCAGTATTCTGCTACTAGATTAAGAGCCCTTTAAGTGTAGGAACTATGTTCTATTTAGCGTGATTCTCTGATGTCTGAAATTTAGATTATTAAGTCTTTCTTCAACGAGGAAACAGAGATTCAGACCTCAAGTGAGACTTCCTGAAAGCCAAGCAGAATTAAGAGTCTGGGTTGGGTTTTAAGGATCACAGACCACTGGCTCTCCAAGTGTGCTCTGAGGACTCCAGGGTGTCCCCAAGACCCTTTCCAGGAGTCTGCCAGGTCCTCCTTTTTCCAACTACGTATCTGGGTGAGGCCGAATTTTTTTCACATACTTCAACCAAAACAACCTATTACAATAGACTGAATGTAAGAAGCAGAGAGGAGAATGCAGCGCCTTCGTTTAAGCCAGATTGAAGGGATTTGCAAAAATGAAAAACAAAGCCACTATTTTAATTGTTTTTGTTGTTTTGGAGAAACATAGTTGTTTTTCATAAAAATATTTCTGCTATATTATGTTTATGTTATGTTCCTTTTTATTCTTTTTCTTTTTTTTTGGTAAGGCAGACTGGCCCTGAGCTAACATCTGTTGCCAATCTTCTTCTTTTTGCTTGAGGAAGATTGTCCCTGAGCTAACACCTGTGCCCATCTTCCTCTATCTTCTAAGTGGGATGCTGCCATAGCATGCTCGATGAGTGGCGCATAGGTTGACACCCGGGATCCGAACCTGCAAACCCTGGGCAGCCAAAGCAGAGCGTGTGAACCCAATCATGACATCACTGGGCTGGCCCCTATGTTATGTTATTTATATAATAGACAATAGGTTATTTTTATTTTAAAATGAATTGATAAAACAAGATTTTAAAGAATTTGTTTAATTTTTGATATGATATGGGTAAATACCAATAGACACAACTCATAGAAACAAAAGCTCTTTGGGGTCCTCAATGACTTTAAAAGCATAAAGGGGGTCCTGAGAACAAAAAGTTTGTGAACCGTTGATCTGGTTCAAGTCCCTTATTCTGCAGAAGGAAAATGAAAGCTTAGTGACGTTAACTCGCTCACTTTGACAACATCAAGCTCAATAGCAGCAAGGTTAGGGACTGAGCCTTAGGTCTTCAACAACTGAACTCTTAAATATTAGAAAAAAAAAAGAAGAAGAAAAACAGATTTGGAGAAATAATTCAAACTCTGCACCAAAGTTCTAGTTTTTCTAAGAACATTTTATTTCCCATTTATACATTGGGCATATTTCCATCTATTTTAAAAAATAACTCTTATGAAAGATAGTATATGATTGGTCAGTAAAGTTTCCAAATAGATACAGTCTCTAAAACCACCTAATGAAACCAATATTACCTCCAATGGTCCACACTGTGTGTAACTGCCTGAGAAACCAAGTTCCACCAGGCAATGTACAAGCCTTGAAGTAGCTGAAGAATTCTGAGTTTTGGACTGAGAGACATATGGGTTCAAAACTTTGAGGCTTTGTCTCCTTATCTTTAAAAGAGGGATAATAAACTCCTACTTCACAGAGTTGTGAGGATTAAATAGGATAATGTATTGGAGATAGCGGATAGCTGAATGTCTTTCACAAGCTTTCAGCATCAGCTCATAATCCTTCAAATTTCCCCTCTAAACCACTTGATTATCAACTACTTTTGCACTCTAGTATCCATGTAAATGGAGGGTGTTACGGACTGTCTGTGTCCCCCAAAAATTCATATGTTGAAAGCATAATCCCCAATGTGGTGGTATTAGGAGGCGGGACCTTTGGGAGATACTTAGGGTTAGATGAGGTCATGAGGGTGTGGCCCCATGATGGGATTAGTGTCCTTGTAAGAAGACACACTAGAGCTTCCTCGCCCTGCCACGTGAGGACAGTCAGAAGGCACTGTCTGCAAACCAGGAGGAGGGTCTTCACCAGAACCTGACCATCCTGGCACCCTGATCTTGGACTTCCAGCCTCCAGAACTGTGAGAAATAAATGTTTGTTGTTTAAGCCACTCAGCCTGTGGTATTTTGTTAGAGCTCGAGGTGACACTGACAGACAGGGATATTACACCTGTGGCAAAAAGGAAATTAGGAGTTTATAAACTATGAATTCCACTGAGTCTATTGAGATAGTGTCTATTTCAAGATGGAAGGCACAGATGATGGGCCAAGTTAGACAAAGGTTGCCATACCTGTAAATATGTACATTGGCTGGGGCACTACGCCTATTGCAGCCCTAACAATCCAGATCCACAGATGAACTTTAACCAGGAGGATAAGGGTCTCCAAAAATGACCTTCTTTTTTGTTTTTTTTTTTCTGTTTCTCTCCTTGTTTCTTTCAGAAAAGTATCAATCCCAGAACCCAATAAAAATTAAATAACCTCTCAGAGCCTTCCAAATACAGAAGCTTATTAAAATAGCTTAGGGTTCATGGGCAGAAGTGAGGGATATAAAACCAAAACTATCCTTCACACGTGAAACAATAAAAATGGATCATCATGTGGCTCAGTTTGGGTTCTAGAAGTGTCTAAAGACACAAGTTCAGAAACCACTTTATATATCATGACACATGCAAGTGTGTTCTCCTTCAATCCAGAGGGGCACCATCAAAGCTACCATCTTTGTGTCCTATGACCTGCGTCAAGGGAGGAAGCCTGGAGCCCTCCTTCGTTTTTGACTGATTAAGCCATTCCTTGCCACCTGCCCAATCTCGCAACACAATCACTGCACCAAAGTTAATTTTTCTCTATCAATTTTTCAATAAAGAAGTTCACGCCAGTGATTTTATTTTGTATCGGAAAGAGTATTTTTAGCTGAAGAGACCAAATTCCTTGCACACATTAACTGAAATAAAAAGCAACATGCTAATATTAGCCACACTAAGCCTCTTAAAGAGGACAGAAGATCTCAAACTGGTTTTGACTTTTATTCAAAATGAAAAATAGCTCCCTCCAGTTAGCCAGAGTAAAGCTTGGACATATTTCTCGCATCATTACTGCTCCGTGTGATCCCAATATAGTTATATACAGCTTAGACAGTTCATTCCACTTGCAGTCTCCTATTTGTTTTGCTTTAATTTCACACTATACTGGCAATTACCCAGCTTCATTAACTACTTAGGAAATTTCTCAAGTATACTACAGGAAGTACTATGCAAGAAATATTAACACACAGCAGTGTTCTTGAAGTAAAACTTGAAAGAACTCTACAAAAATGAATCCTTTTCATTAAGTTCACATGCTAAGTTCTAAATGCATTGCAGGGTAAACTCACATCAGGAAACTTGCTTCTGACCCTTCTGTTAAGAAGAGTACTCATTAACAAACCAGAAACAGTCACTGAGTGCCAATTATGTAGAAAGCATTTTGCTAGACATTACAGAAAATTTTACAAAGTATACTGTCTGTACTCTAGGAGTTTACAGTCTACCTGGAGTGAAAACATATATAAAATACAATAAGCACCAAATGATCGATACAGGAAAAAAAAAGTGGTATACAAAAAAGAGTTTTAGGGGAAAAAAGTTACTCTTGACTTGGATGGTAAGAGCAGTTATCAGAGAGGAAGCATCCTTTGGGTTGGGCTTGAGGGAAGGAAAAGGAAAACGTTAGGAGCAAAGGCACAGCAGGGGAAGGCCAGGACTAAGGGACTGGAAAGGTTAATTTGGCTGGCACAGACTTTATGCAGAGAAGCAGCAGGAAATAATGCTGAAAACAGCACTGTCAAATGAATTAGTTCATCAAGCACTTACTAATGCCAGACGGTATGGTAGGTGTTGGCAATGCAAAGGTAAACCCGACAGGCCAGGTTCTTGCCCTCCCTAAGACTGCTATGAGGGCAGGAGACCTACTAGTAATAGTAAATAAACACGTGATATGGTGGGGAGGGACTGGGCGGAGGGGTCTACTCGGGATCTTGTGGTCAGACAAAATCTGTCTGAACGAGGAATATTCTGAGCTGAGACGATATGGTGAGAAAGAACCATTCTCCTGCATAGAGCGAACAGTAAAGGGCCTGAGTCAAGAATGAGCTTGGATCCTTCAAAGCACGAAAAGGAGGTTAACATGGCTAACCAAGGGTGCTAATAAATCCTCGGAGAGAATTCATTCAAGATGCACCTTACTATTTTAAATACCAGTTTTTTGTGGTTGTATACAAGGATGATGGTATGTTACTTGAGCCATACTCCCTGGGGATACAGTGGGTGGGATTTCTTCACAACGCTCCTTTCATTTTTTCCACAATCCCACCCACCTGCCACCAGAGTGTGAGTTCCATGTTCTGTCCATTGTTGTATTCCCAGTGCCTAGAACAGTGCTTGGTATATTGAAGTTGCTCAAGAAATATGTGTTGAACCAATGCACTGAATATTACTTGCCTCCTTCTCCCAAGGGTGGTCCAAAAGGAGAGGCAGGGTTTGACGAAAGGGAAGACAGGTCAAGAAGCAAGATAGTCTACCTACAGTTCTAGTTGTCATTCAGTACTACTCACTTCAGTGTCCTCATCTCTCCCAGGTGAGGGCACTCCCTGTCCCTTGCATGCTATTTCAGGAACTTTTCCTGATGTGAGCAGTAACTCAGAAACAGCATCCACAGCTAAGTTACCCATTTCTTCAGGAACTTCCCTCCTCTCAATTCCTCTGCTGAAATGTCTGGAAGTAATTTTTCACTCCAACTCTACTTCTTATCGTTATGCTAGGTTGATAATGGGGAAGAAATACTGTTTAAATGAGGAGAGGAAAAAGAAGGGAAGGAAATACCTCCTGTTTTGGGGACTGCACCTACCCTTCCTCTGCCCCCATATATGACTGACTGGTTACTTCTCATTTGTAGCTTATAAAGTCTCCTCAGGGCCCACTGCACCTTCTCCTAGAGTTCCCTCTGCCTAACCTCCAGGTGACAAGATGTCCTCTATACCCTACCTTTGTGCAAAAGAAAGAGAAGCCCATTCTGCAATGCTTCTGTGCTTGCAGACAAGGATTGACCATTTTCTATTTGCAATGTCGTTTTTCTTTATTCAGGAGTCTCAAACTCAAGCATCCATAGGGGCCAGGCATGGGTGAGGAGGCCCAGGTACAAAACAGCAGGCAGCAGTGGCAACTATGATGACCCAGGCAGGACATGCACCACCTCAAGGGGAAGCTGTGACTCCCGTCCAACAAACAAAATGCTTGGACCATGCTGCAGACCCTGGCCCTCCAGCTGCTGGTACAGGGCAGGGTCCAACGGAGAGAGGACTTGTTTTTTCTTTTAAAGTTTATTCCCTCATACTGAGTCAGAAGTAAAAAAAATACAATAAAATAATGGAAATCTCAGAAGGCTGCTGGTTTTTCAGTGACAGGAAAAGAGGTGTAGGTGTAGGGGGGTGTGTGTGTGTGTGTATGTGAAAGAGAGAGAGAGAGACAGGGAGGAACAAAGAGGAGAGGAGCAGGAGGCGGGAGGAAGGAGGTGAGGAGGGAAGGGAATGAGAAAGTGGGGAAGGGAGAGGAGTAGGGAGGAGGTCCGAGACTAGAAACTACAGGCACTGCACAGAGGCTGGGGATGGAGGAGGGGCAGCGGTGGAGCCAGTGCAGGGGAAGCTGACCAGGCTCATCCTACTTCCCTGGCTCCTCTCAGCAGAACTCCCGTCCCTCATCCGTCACTGGCCCTAACCCTGCTGGAGCAAGGGTTCGGGCACAGAGGTCACCTCTAGTGGCTCCAGGCTATCACCCCCTCCTCTGCCTCAGGAGCGGAGGGCAGGGCATGCCACATTCTAACTCCAACCACCCTTGGCCTCCATGAGGACACTCTGATTCCAGCCTGCAAGACAGTGACACAGCCTTGGAACATGCAGCCCGGGTGTGAGCCAGGCCTACTGAAGCTTTAGGACCAAGATCTTGAATGCAGAGGGACCTTAAAGGCACTGTCCTGTTGGCAGAGTCCCCCAGGAGAACCCCTCACTTAGGACACCCGCTCTGGCCACAGAGTGATCCCCCACTGGAGACACGCCAGGGACGGGCAGCACTCCATGAAAACATGACATGAAATGACTGACAACCGAGTCCTATACTTTTCTACTGGTGCTGCCATTGTACAACCAGCACTTAACCCAGAGGACGCCATGGGTCTAATTTACCTCCCCCGACTCATAAACTGAGGCAAACGTCTTCCCCCCTGTAGACACACTCAGCACATTCACGCAGAGGGGCTCAGAAAGTGGCACTAAGACTAAAACTACCAACCCGCTCTCCTTCTCTCTCGATCTTACCAACAGTCTCTGAGCCAAAATAATAAAAGGTTTAGAATTACGAAGACAGTGAAAGAGTATTCAAAAAACATCTTTTATTGGGCTAATACTTGAGACGATATAAACATGCTTTTAAATATACTTTTAATTCTAAAATATTGGCTAAGACTTAAAAGAGAACATTAACACTGAGCCTTCATTTCAGAAATTAAAAAGAAAAAAACAATTTGAAGGAATTTCATTACAGGCTTAAATGGGAGTTTTAATATGTGTACTGAATTGATAAGAAATTCGAATACTTGCAGCGATCTGCAGCAATATATGATAAGCTGTTTCAAGGTAAAATTGAATAATTAATCATTTAATACATATTTGAAAAGTTTTGAGCTTATAATAAGGAAAGTTCTATGCTAATTTAAAATATTAACTCATATCTTCACCCTAATGTTTAATAAAAAATTGGAAAGAATATTTTCCTTAATTATTCCCTACTTCCCACGGTTCCTCCAACTCCAATAATGCCAGTACACAGCTGAAGCAAAAGGTCTTTGGGAACTTAGAGATCCATTTCGCAGTTGAAGACGAACACAAATAATCACCTGTTAAAGTTCTGCTCCCTGTTTTAAATATAGCAATGTCTCTGTTTGTGAAAACAAGGCATCCCCATGTCACACTGCTTTATGATAAACTTTGCCCTCATAATTAGCAATAACTTAGAAAGCCCCTTCTAGACTGATTACAGTCATGCGTTGCTTAACCACCGGGACACATTCCGAGCAATGCATCATTAGGTGAGTTTGTCTTTGTGGAACATCATAGAGTGCACTTACATAAACCTAGATGGGATAGCCTACTCCACACCTAGGCTATATAGTACTAATCTTGGTCTGTCATCGACTGAAACCTTATGTGGTGCATGACTGCAATAGTGTTTCATTTATTTGTTCAATAATTCATTTAGTCAGCAAATATTTATGGAGTACCTATTATGCCTTGGACACAATGTCAGGTGCTGGATATTAAAAAATGATTAAGACTTGGGGCTGGCCCGGTGGCGTAGTGGTTAAGTTTGTGCACTGTGCTTTGGGCACCTGGGGTTTGCTGGTTCGGATCCCGGGTGCAGACGTACACACTGCTTGTCGAGCCATGCTGTGGCAGGCGCCCCACATATAAAATAGAGGTAGAGGGGCACAGATGTTAGCTCAGGGCTAATCTTCCTCAAAAAAAAAAAAAAAAAAGATTAAGACAAAGTCCGTGATTTTAGTGAGAAGGTACCAGTGAAAAAAGGGAAGGATAGGGGCTAGCCCGGTGGTGCAGCAGTTAAGTTTGCACGTTCCGCTTCTTGGTGGCCCGGGGTTTGCTGGTTCGGATCCCGGGTGCGGACATGGCACCGCTTGGCACACCATGCTGTGGTAGGCATCCCGCATATAAGTAGAGGAAGATGGGCACGGATGTTAGCTCAGGGCCAGGCTTCCTCAGCAAAAAAAGAGGAGGACTGGCAGTAGTTAGCTCAGGGTTAATCTTCCTCAAAAAAATAAAAAAATAAAAAATAAATAAATAAATAAAGGAAAAAAGGGAAGGATAAAGACACTTAAAAAAGAGCTGCCAGTGCAGGTGAGGGGTGGTCTCAAACAGCTGAGCGTTGGTGGGAGAGCCACGGAGGATTGCATCAGTGCATTCTACCCTCAGCTGAGCGGCATACATTACTCCCTTGCACAAAATGCCAGATCATTCTTTCCCTTTGATGGAAGGGTATGGAAGTACAGTTACTGGCTGAGGGAAAGAGCAGGGACATGTCCAGAAGACATGAATGTGTGGGGTTTGGCAGGCAATGGGTGAGGCCTGCTGGAACTTTGCAGTTCACCTCTCACTGGGATTCCAACAGCATTTAATATTGGCAGCCATATTTTCCTTTCTGAGAGTGACATAGCATTCTCCTGTCTTTCTTCCTTTAACCACCACCTCTAAAATGAGCTTGAAACTTGTATCTTCAGCTGGGACCTCTCTTTAAGCTTCTGACCCATATAAATAGCTGCCTATTTAATATCTCCTCTTGGATGTTTCAAAGGCAATTCAATCTTAACATGCTCAAAATTGCCCTCACACCTCATCACCTTCCTCTTCCCCTCCAAGCCCTGGTCCTCTGCTCTGGCTCCCTATCCCTGTGAGTGGCACCAAATCCTACCTGGCACTTAAGGCAGAGGCCTGGAAGTCATCCTAGACATCTACTTCTTCCTCCTCCTCTCCAATCTCTACCAGAATCCAACCACCAACAATTCCTGTTGATTTTGCCTTTCAACATCTCTGCATTTCTCTCCATGTCCATCACTACGTTGTCTTGCATTCAGTTCATTCCTGCCATTGGGCCTTTGCACATGCTAGTCCTTTAGTCTGGATCAGTTTTCCTCCTCCTATATTTCCTTCACCTGGTTGACACTAGTTTAATCAATCCCTAACTAGATCAATACTTCCCATTAGCTGCTCTCAAGGCACTTTTCCTTTCAATACTTATCACAATTATAATTTTAGGATTCTTCGATTAATTTCTGTCTCCCTCATTAGACTATACAAGACAGGGACTGTATCTTATTTTCCTCACTATTCTAAAACTGTTGCCTGCAACACTGACAACAGTTAGTAAATATTCCTTGAATAAATGTAGGATGAATCAAGCATATGCATTCAGACTTGAGTTGCATGCCATCCTCTGTAACTTAGTACTTTCCCCAAAAAACACAGGGTCTGTCACAGCACCCTGTGATAGAGATGTGGCACCGACCTCTGTTGATGTGATTTGACCAACAGGCTTTATGTCGTTTCCAAATGTTTGCTGGGAGTAGCCCTGTCACCTTTAAAAAAGCACGGCTCCATTCTATTCTTTCTAGTTGAGAGAAAACTGAGAGAAGTGTAGGTTGGAGTTGAGGTCAAAAGTTTTAAGAACTGAGAACAAAATTTTTATTCTAACAGTTACATAATGTCATAACGTTTAACAACTTACAATATTAGAAAGCAAATTTTTTCCATTTTATTTCTATTAATATTTTCTAGAACAGACAAATGCATACAAAGCTTATATGACCTTTTCTTCCTTTTTCTTTATCTCTTATTTATTTCTAAAACTCTTTAACGACACTAATTTTTCCAGGCTTCAAATATAAGTTGCTTTACTTCAGCTTCATTTGTTAAAAAGGACTCTTACAATTTTGCACTCTGTTTGGAACCTGCATACTTGGTTGTTTGCACACAATTAAAGGTTAATAGATGATGCCAAAAGTATAGGCAACGAAAGAAAAAAAGTAGATAAATCGGATCTAAAATTTAAAACTTTAATTTTAGAAGTGCATCAAAGGACACTATCAAGAGAGTGAAAAGACAACCCACAGAACGTGAGAAAATATCTACAAATCATGTAAGTGATAAGTGTTTAATATCCAGAATATATAAAAAATTCCTACAACTCAAGAACAAAAAGATAAACAAACCCAATTAAAAATGGGCAAAGGAGGTGCTGGCCCCGTGGCCAAGTGCTTAAGTTCGTGCGCTTTGCTTTGGTGGCCCAGGGTTTCGCCGATCTGGATCCTGGGCGCGAACATGGCACCGCTCATCAAGCCATGCTAAGGTGACATCCCACATAGCACAATCAGAGGCACTCACAACTAGAATATCCAACTATGTACTGGGGGGCTTTTGGGAGAAGAAGATGAAGAAGGAAAAAAAGGAAGATTGGTATCAGATGTCAGCTCAGGTGCCAATCTTCAAAAAAAAAAAAAAAAGGGCAAAGGACTTGAATGGACATTTCGCCAAAGAAGATGTACAAATGGCCAGTAAGCCTGTGAAAAGATGCCCAACATCACCAGTCATTAGGAAAATGCGAGTCAAAACCACAATGAGATACCACTCACACCTACTAAGAGATAAGCAAGACAAAGACAGTAAATACTGTATGATATCACTTCTATGTGAAATTTTAAAAAGCCTAACTCATAAAAACAGAGTAAGATGGTGGTTACTGGGGGTGGGGGGTTGGGGGAACAGGAGAGAGACTGTTTAAAGGTACAAACTTACGACTAGTAGACAAGTCCTGGAGATCCGATGCACAGTATAGTGAATATAAACAATGTTGTATTATAATCATCAAACTTGCTAAGAGACTAGATCTTACTTGCTCTCACCACAAAAAAGAGAGGATAATTAGGCGACCTGATAGCAATCATATCACAATATAAAAATGTACCAAATCAACATGTTGTACACCTTCAATTTACACAATGTTTATGTCATATATATTTTCAATTAAAAACAAACAAAAAAACCGCCAAACCACTTCACATCTACTAGTATATCTATTAAAAAAAAAAAACCCCAAAACAAACAAAGTGTTAGCAAGGATGTGGTGCAACCGGGATTCTTGTTACTCTTGTTACATTGCTGGTGGGAATGTAAAATGGTGCAACTGCTCTGGAAAACAGGTTGGTGGTCTCAAACAGACACTTATACACAAACGTTTATAGCAGCATTATTCATAATAGTCAAAGGTGGAAACAACCCAAGTGTCCATCAACAGATGAATGGATAGATAAAATGTGGTTAATTCTCTTTATTTGGTAAAAATAAAGTAGCTATATGCTATAAAATTGCAATGAACACTGAATTAGCAAATATTGAACTGCTCTTCCTCGGGGAAACACAATGTTAGGTTCTCCAGAACCACTGGTCATAACATTTTCAACTGATCTATACATAATCTTGTTTTATGTGTATTTTTTGTTTAAAGACACCTTATTAATACATATTGTTGGTTCATCAACATGAACTCATGGCCCACAGCACTGTAACTCATGCCTGAAAGAAGCTTACTTAATACCTGTATTTTTTCCCCAAGGTACCTCACAGCCTTCTCGCACTTAGGAACACTAGACAGCGCTTCAGCACTGTGCTTGGGGGTCATTTTAAACAGTGAAATCACCAATAAAAAGCACACCAATGCAAGAAACGTAGCACTAAATAGACCATGAAAAGGGCACTTGCTTACAGTATGAGAGCCAAAACAAGAAGGCACAGAGCCTCAGCTGAAATGTACATGCTGGGCGACTCAAATTTATTGCCGCTCTGCACACATCTGTGAATGACCACAGAAGAGCTGCAAGTACCGACTCTGGGCTTACAAATAAATGTGGCCGGTAGGCCAATTCAGAAATCTGGCATCTTCGAACAAAGAGGGTCGCTTCTTATACATACAATGGAATATTATTCACCCATGAAATGAAATGCTGATACATGCTATTAAATGGATGAACATTGAAAACATTACACTAAGTGAAATAAGCCAGATGCAAAAGGACTCACGCTGCATGATTCTATTTTCATGAAATATCCAGAACAGGCAAATTCATATGCCAGAGGCGTCAGGTGTTTGGGGAAGGGGAGAATGTGGAAATATTGCTTTATGGGTTCCGTTTCTATTTGGGTTGATGAAAAAGTACTGGAGATCGTTGCACAACAATGTAAATGTAATTAATGTCACTGATTTGTACACTTAAAAACGGTTAAAATGGAAAATTTTATGTTATATATATTTATGACAAAAAATCAACAGATGTATTAAATAAAATTAAATGGATCAATCTAATCTTCCATTAAAACAAAATCAAATGGAGACACTAATAGAGATTCTTATTTACCCACACTTCCTTTTAAAACAAAGACCCTCCTTAATATGTTTTTCTTTTGGTTTACAGATCATATTTAAAAACAGGCTTACTATGTAATAATATCAACTGATTACTGAGGAAAACAAGTAAATTAAAATGCGCATGTCAGTTGTTTGGCCTCACTTTATGCTTTTGGTGAAAATTTATGCAGTTGAATTATTCTTTCTGACTAATTGCCAAAAGAAGGGTCACCTCGAGAACCAACAACTGACGTTTCCAAATTAATCTTCAGATTAAATTGTCTTTGCAATACACCATATTTGGGTGAACTGGTACTCTTAGATAAATTATTGCTGGTACTATTTAGGCATCTTGGCACTGTGTCCACTTTTAATTTTTTGTACTGCTTTTCTTTCTTTTATCACCAATCTATTTCTCACCTGCTTCCTTCCCTACTGAATAACCCTATTTTCATATCTCTTGAGAGAGCCATCTGCTAGAATGTGGCTGTGGTTACTATCATAATTCAAACGTTCCTTTTTATTTTAAGTATTTCTTGACCCAACAATTACAACAAAGCACCACTGGATATAAACAAACGAAATGTGCTAACGTGGAATGCAAACAGTATTAAAATGTAAACTTAACATAGGAAGGGAATTCACAGCCAAAGAAAATCTATTCTAATTCTTTCAATCTTTTTAAACGCATCATAAAACTAAAAATGTTGTACTACAGAATAACATTTTGGCTTCTTTTATGATTGCAAAGAAGGGTAATTATGATTGTCATGAAAACAACATTGAGCAGCTGTATACTGTTAACAAAAGCACCATTATATGGATGCCTGCAAAAACTGGCACTTTATATATTCACATTTCCTAGAAATTAGATAGTCTTCCCAACTGGAGTAGATACCAAGAGACTGTTTTCTATTAATTGTGGCTTTGTACCAGTCAAGTTTTTGGAGCCAATTGGATCATCTTTCTTTTGGGACAATTCCCACATACTATTATGTGAGCTCTATATATACTGATTTATATACGCTCAGACATGTGCATTATCAGTTTGTAAAAAGTAACTTTTAAGTTCTCAAATGATAGATTTTTAACTCTTAAAAAATGCTAATATCAGTGGATCCTTTTACAAATGTACATCTGTTTAGAAATCATAAAAAAAGCATAACAAATAACTCTGCAGTTTATTTTATGAAGGCTAATTAATAGGTACTTACTCATTAAAGACTAGGTCTGGCGCAAAATAGAGAAATTGGCTGTTCGTATGTTTGTACGATCTCCAGCTCAAGGCAAATGATGATAGACACATCCAAGAATACTGGATTAGGGTAATTTGGTCCTCAAGAGGCAAATTTTTAAATCCTGGAGAACAGAACAATTAATCACAGAAATACACTTAGCATTTAAGTACATTCCAGGAAGAAGCTTCTTAAGTCAACCCCAAACAGCCACCTTTCTCTAATAACTCAAATCAATTCCAGAGCCATTTATGGAGCAACCACCATGGGCCTGGCCCTCTTCAACATTTCATTTCGGAGTCATTCTAAATTCTCAATGAGGGTGAACTGCCAGGGCAATTAAGCTGGGGAGTTTAGGGAGCTTCGTTGTGGATGACGGTCTAAAACCCTTGGTGAGACTGAAAGAATTTGTGTTAACATGTGAAGCTTGCTTCATCCTACTCACAAGGAATAACATTAAAATAAAGGGTAACTTAATAACTGTCAACACCTGCATATCTGCATTAATGTGGAAGATTTTACTTTTCCTGAGTTTGCAGTGGCTGAAAAAGGATTATTCCTTGCTTCCTATAGTCGAGGATAATACCTGACTTCAACAAAGTTCTGAAACAGAATAAGCATCCTTAGCACCTGTCCTCTCTCTCTCACAGTCTTCCTTCTCAAGCCCTTCTTCTGTTCCTTCTTCTGTTCCTTTTCTCCCCCCTACATTCCCCGTGGCATCATGGAATTCTTCTGTTTGTATGTAGTTTCACATGGACAAGCTCTTCGGACAGTCAGTCATCAGAGCTTTCCCCAATCTTTCTTCTTATGGCTGCTGGTTGACCACAGGGAATCTAAGAAACTGTTTTGGGTTAACGAACAGGGATAATCTGATAGCAATTCTAAGTGATGTTTCTGTAGCTTAATAGGGGCCTTATTAATAAAATCCTATAGCATAAAAATGGCTAAAGTAGGAATTTCAAGCACAATTTAAAGGGTGCTGGGGGTAAAATGATATTTTCAGAAAGAAGAGTCTTTCAGGGTCTTAGACATCTTACTTAATAGGTCTTGGTTTACCTGGTCTGTGGTTAGATTAGCCCTGGGTATGAGCTGCTAATAATGGGCTTAGTTTGCGCTTTCACAAACAGAGTGTTTTTTACCTTACTAATATTTTTGGGACAAAATATCCCATTTTAATCATCAACAGAAGAAATGTATATATTATATTAATAATAGAACACTTAACTTCTCAGGAGAAATGAGCACATTAACCAGATTTTTCCTGCAAACTTGATTCACTGGATATCACCTTAAAAATTTGACATCAGGATCTAACAGAAAGCTAACTCCAATCGCACTGTCGGATATGGCAAAATTTGTTGCCCTCACTTGTCTAAATCAAGATGCAGACTGTGAAAGGAGAGGCAATCCTACCTGGAATTACCTTTGCCCACTTCACGACTTGAATCATCTGTTTGCCTGCTAAGCGGTTTAGCGTGGAGAGCAGATTTTCGGCTGTGTCCGGTTTTGAGTTGTCATAGCCTGCATACACAATTTCGGGTTCAATGTTTTCAAGGACCATAGCAGGGGAAGGTGTGAGTGCTCGTGAAATCGTGGAGAGCTGAGGAACCAGTGCTGTGTTGACTGAGGGCTCTTTCGCAGGAGCGATGTAGGTTGTCCCTTCCTCGGGGCTCTGGGGGGGTGGAGGCGGGGGTGGGGGCTGTTGCTGCTGTGACTGTTCATCGTGAATCCCTTTTAACTTTCCCAACTTCTTTGACTTTCGAGCTGTAAAAAAATTATAAATGATAAAAGCAAATTAAAATTATGTTTGGGATACAATACATGAGGTAAATTACAATCAAACATTGACTTATATTGGCTAAAGCATATTTTTCCTCTTAAGATAACTTGTTATACTAACAGGAACAGTACCTTTTCAATATTTTTCTAATACCAGGCACTGTCCTAAATGCTTTATATAAATTAACCGATTTAACAATTTTATGAGTAGGTATCATTATGATTCTCATTTTATAATGAAGAAACTGAGACCAGGAGGGCTAAATATCCATCCAAGATCACACAGCTAGTAAATGTAAAATAGAGATAAGAGTTCAGAGAAAGGATCAACTACTTCACATGCTCACAAGTTACATATATCTCAACTATATCTTATATAAGCCAATAATGCCCACTTAGTATCCACCAAAGAGCTGCCAACAGTGCTACAATGGCCTCATTGAGTTTACCATCACAGGGTGGTCTCTCCTCCCTCTAATTAGCTTTCTTTGGCTTCTTTAATAGTTCTTCTTTGATGCTTCTCTACCACTTACTCTTCCTGTTGTGGTCCATGGGCAATCGCTTGTGTATGTAGAGTAGTCATTTTGTACAAATGCTGCCAGCCCTATGTCCCCAGCTATATTGTGAACGGCTCAAACACAAAGACTGGGTGTTCCTCCTCTTTTACAGCCCCCATGGCACCTTGGTAAATGCTACACCTATAGAAAGTTATTTATAGTTTCCATTGAATGAACGGGAGAGCAATCAACCCCAAAGCAAGGCAACAAAAGGGAAGAAATTAATTATCTGGATGATTCCAAACTGGGGAGCTAATTAGTAAATGTATAGGAATTGATGCTACAAAGAAATTCAGGTGTAAGTTACACCAATACACACATACACAATCTTTAAGAATCTGTCCCACTCTGTTTTTAATATAAATAGATAATTCACATATCATATAGTCTGGAACTAAAAAGTATCATACTATGTAGGAATCCCACTTTAGATTTTTAGAACATCCTATGCACAAGTGACCATATGTTCTGATTCACCCAGATTAGTCCTAGTTTAGGCTTGTTTTCCCAGCATGATTACCAATAGTGCCCTGTTTACTCCTCAAAGTGCCACAATTTGGACAATAAATAATGTGGTCATCTTAATTAAAACCAAAGAATCAGTATTAACTTTGATAGCAACTGCTTTCTTTCACATTTCTCTCAAGAGTTCTTAAAATAGATAATGGGAAATGAAAGAATGGGGAGGTGGAAGGTCAATGGGAGGGTTTGTGGCTGGATGGCTGGTGAGTGGGGTGGATGGGAAGATGGATAGATAATTGGGAAGATAGATGAATGAATGAATGGATAAAAAGAAAAGAAAGTTTAGAACTGAGCTTAAAGCTGTGATAACTTACTTTGCAATTGTAAGGTTTTCAATTTTATTAAAGAATTTATTTGAAAATTCTTGAAAAACCAGACATCTTTTACTTAGTTCAAACGTGTGTGAGGAACTCATAAAATACAAATTTAACATAGAGAGGGCCATGCCACACTGATTAATTTGATTTTAAAAATAACCATTCATGTTTACAATTATGGCCATTAATATTTACCACATTCATCACAGAAACATTTACTAATTCAGATAAAAGAAAAGCTGCTACCCAACAAGAGATATATCTGCCACACATTCATTAAATATTGGAACTGGGCTTAAAAGATGAACTGGACGTAATTCCTATCTTTAAGAAGTTTAAAATTAGCAAAACAATTAAAAAATTTCAGTCATTTTGAATAACTTCATTTCTTTACAGATTGCCTCCTTCAATAAAGGACTTGTGGCAGAAAAATCTGATTTTTAGAATTGTTTCAATGAAAAGTGGATGTATCATATTCATATATGCTAATGGGAAGCTGGAACAAAGTCCTGCCCAGTAGTGCTGAGCTTACAGTAGGTAACTAAGATGCTTCTGACGAATACATGAGTGAACAAAAGAAAAATAATCAGCAAAACGCCTCCAAAACTAGAAAAGCAGGGAAGGAGAAGAAAAGAACATAACGATTTGGTCAATTGATGACTCTCTAATAAGAGCTTGAGAAAGTCCACAATAGCACAGATTGGTCATTTGGGTAATCAGATCCTTGGAGCGGCCTTTGTGTCACATAAACTTTTCTCTAAGCCTCCAGTGATTCATCTGAAAAACAGACACAACAGTGCTACCCACTCCTATCTCACAGAGGGCTAAGTGATAAGAAAAATAAAAACATGTTGAAAATTATTACTAACATCTGAAACAATATTTCAATGTTACTTCTATTCTTTCCCATAATTTTGCAAATATTAAAAAGGTTCCAGTTCATTAAAATGTCCTCAGCCTTTCTAAGACTACATCTGATGATAACAATAATTTGATTGACTAGAAATAGCCAAGGGTGATATTTTCAAATTTTATTAAAAGCGATATTTGCTTGTAAATTAATTATAAAATTCATATTTGTTTTAGACCTTAGGTCTATAATGCTGTATTTATTCGCAAGGCTGATTTAAGGTCAATGCTATGAAATATCATGAAGAAGAATGCTTAATATTTTTTATAGCACTTACACAAAACACTGTGGCCTGTAGCACAGACTGGTCATTTTGGTCATTGACCTATTGAGCAAATCATCAACATTATGTTTAGTATTTGTTACATTTAACTTTGTGCTGTGATTTTGTGAATATATATGAGACACACTTGGAATTAAGTAATAATCTATATTTACTTAAATAGTTCAAGGTAATGAATACTATTAGTGTGCAGATTCTTCAGACAAATGTATTCAACCAACATCTTTTCTAAAAGTATGGGGAATATAGTTACATAATTAGTTATACTTATATTACTGAAAGTAGCCTTTTAAAATGCTTGAAAATTTTATACTGCTCTTCTAATACATGCTGTATGCTCAAATTAAAGCTCCTGAAAGTTGTTAATAATGTCTTATGTATTCCTGTAACATCACTTTCCATGATGCTTATGGGCATTCAATAATTGTTGAATAAATTTATTTCAAATTCAAATCAATAAATTTTAATAAACTATTACATCCCATTAATGAAATACCAATTTACTCCCATGTGGAAAATACAAGGAAGTTTCTAAGATTTTAAGATAAAATTCATGAATTGTTAATTATTATTCCCTTTCAAAATTTCTACTGTGTAATGAACCATTGGTAGAGTTATTACTCTTAAAATGCCATATGTAAAATAACAATAAGCTAAATTTATTGAGCACTTACATGCCAAGCACAGCTCAAAACACTTTTTAAAGGTTTTAAGCGTTCCAATGTTCACCACGACCCTACGATTAGGCAATATTATTATTTCCATTTTACAGGTGAAGAAACTGAAGCAGAGAGACATCAAGTACTTCTTCAAGGCTGCAGAGCTAGTAAACACCGGGGCTAGGCTTTGAATCCAGCCACAGCTCGGAGCCCACACTCTTAACCTCTACGCTATGCAGTCTCTCTTGTAATCAATCCTTTTCTTTTTATCTAATTTGTACTATTTTTATACTTTAAGATTAGCAAAGGCTTCAAATCCAAGTGTATAATTAAGATGTTTGCTAATTACACAGGAAAATCTTTGGCCAAAGATACTTAATGAGCATGTTTCCATTATACAAAGCATCAGTGAACATAAATTTTGGGTCTCATCACTACCTATCACCTTACTAAATTAACAGAGTTAATGGCCATTGGGCTCAGAAACTCACGCTCCCAGGTGGCTAGGGCCACACTTCTTTCTCAGTTGGCAGCAACAGTAGGGAGATCTGTGTGTATGTGTCTGTGTGTAGGGTGCATTAATATGACTATAAAGGTCCCCCAATCCCACTTAAACCTAGAGGAGTTTCACCTGTTCTACCTGGATGTTGTAGTAACTAATATGGGCTTACTGGCTGTCCTCATGTGCCAAGTTCTTAATTACTAGCAGCATCTTGGCAGCCACTTTTTCCTGACACTGTGAAGAGACAGAACTCACTAGATGCTCCATGAATTGCTCCCCCAGGAGCTGTACAATGGGGAGGCCCTGCTTCCTATTCTGACCAATGTGCAGAACAGTAAGCAGGGAGCATCTGGTAGGACCCTATAAAAACTGTGGAAAATTCCCAGTGGGATCTCAAGATTTACAAAGGCCTTGAAAACATAGGATGGCAAGACTCCTTTTTGGTTTATTCTACCTCCTGAAGCTGATACGACCTGTTACATACCTTTTGACAAACTACTGGTGTGGTAGAATGATGGCTGTTTAGGAATTATATCATTCTTGCATCCCACAGTAAAATGATCCAATAAACAAGGTTCTCATAGTACTTTCATTGTGATCTTTCTCAAGTGTGTTCAATTAAAGATTCTTTAGTCTTAGAAATGGGTAATCAGAACAGCTGTTTCTTCTTCTGGAGTAGAATAAAAGACTGATATGGAATTTTTTCTTGCACAAGATTTCACTGGAAAAATTTAAAGTGAGAATTCTGTCATTTCAGAAATACTTCATTATACGTCTTGAAATTTTAGGTCTTGGCAGTAAATATTAGAGAGGCTATATTGAGGTTATACGAAAACATGTATTTTTCTGTTCACAGGCCAAATGTAATTACTGGTTTAAACCCACAGGACAATAACAGCACCCCCATCCTCTTTCTTTCACAGGTCATTTCTCTTGCCACCCTCGCCCTTATCACACTTTCCTATTTTCCACATCATCTTTATTTGTATGACTTCTTTTTGCCTTTCTACTGCCAGAGGAGGAATACTCTCAGAGTTAGGGTGACAACCAAGTATTTTTGTGTCATGAAACCAAAGGAAGGAACGTCATCTTTCTACAAGTTTAAAAGGTTTTGCAACAAAATCTCTCTAATTTGTAGTAATAGGAAAAAGAGCATCTATGGTTCTCAAGGCAATATACACTAACAGAACTGGGGTGAGGATCTAGGGGCACATTGCTTTCTGAATAAATAACTAGCTTCTCAAGTGATAATAAGGAAGCGGCATTTCAATTGTTTATAAATACTCAAGCGGTTAAGGAACTTGAAAACAGGGTGCTTTTAAAAGTGTCTCTAAACATTCTCAAATTAATCGACAAAATTTAATAAGTTAACAGGCATTATGGATTTTCTTAGCACAGAAAATATGCTAAGGCATACTCGAACCAACCTTTGGCCACTTTAAAAGACATTCCACATCACACACACGCACATACAAAACAGTTAACTATGGGAGGTGATGGATATCTTAATTTGCTTGATTGTAGTAATCATTACCCAGGAATACTTATAATACTGCATTGTACACCTTAAACATATAAAATTTTTTATTTGTCAATCATAACCTCAATAAAGCTAGGGAATAAAAGACATTCCAAACTAGTGGACCTCCATATATTAAATTTTAATGTGCATATAAAGAGATCCATAGATATGTTTATAACTATAACAAATATAATTTTGTTGTTATTGTTGTAGAATGTTTATCTATTACTTAGCAAACAACTAATATCCACCCATTGGGTACAAAGTGCCCTGGTTTTGTGAGCAGTGCCATATTGAATAGCAAGATCTGAGCCCGGACAAGAGATTACAATCTCAGGGAAGATGGATCAACAGAGAAGAAAGTAACTAGGTTTATAAAGCAGGCTATGATAAATTTTGGGTCAGTGGTACTGATGACATATTCAGAGAGTTAGACCATAGCAGGGAGAAGCTGTTTTATCTTTCTATGGGAGCTCACATGTTCCTGTACCCCTCTGTATTAATTCCTACCATGCCCTGATTTGCTTTTGGTGTGATTCAGAATTTACTGAGGGCCCATGTTGTCTGGGCCACTTTGCTGTGTGGGGATCCACTCAAAGTTAAGCACCACTGACCTTTCTATGAGAATAGTCCCTCAGACAAGAAGTCCAATCTGAGCAGAGAGACTCAAGGGAATCTGAGAGAGTAAGAACAGGGGTCCACTGATTTTGCAGAGATAGTAACAAGGTTCTGGAAGAACACCTCCAATCACATATTCTGATACCTTTCCTGCTGGAGACAGGGAGTCAGAAAGAGGCAAAGCCAGCATCTGACTGCAAGGTACTCCTGGGGCTAGACAGATTTGATTAACATGATTGTTTACGCGGCATTTATATTTTCTGTAATTATATTCTTTTTTTTCTCCTGTAACACTTAGCAACATTTTTTCCTCCATTTTTTCCTTCTCACACCAGTCAGATTCAGGAATGTGTGTACACATGAGGACGTGTGTGGGG
This sequence comes from Equus caballus, assembly GCF_041296265.1. Lineage (NCBI taxonomy): Eukaryota > Metazoa > Chordata > Mammalia > Perissodactyla > Equidae > Equus > Equus caballus. The sequence continues at coordinate 90,770,113 of NC_091685.1, read as the reverse complement.
AGGGTTCCGTCTTGGATCACTTTTAAAGGTGAGGCAGCATGTCTCCAAGATCTGCCCAGCCTGGGACTGCATTAAACCTAGCAAGAATCTCAGAAGAAAAGGAAACAGAAATGCCAGAGAAAAGACCTCTTGGTGATAGCCTCTGAGTGATGGAGAAATCTTCCAGAGCCTTTCTTCCACTGAAACCTTAGCTAGGTTTGTATTAAAACAAGAGAGACTACCACTGCACTGAGCAGCCTACACTGTAATTCCAAAGCTCCTTCTGGCACCACTTTTGAAGAACTGCAAGCAGTGGTGGAGGAGTGTGGCAGCCACCACCTCACAGACAGGTGGGCTGGACCGAGGATTTATTATATGGAACACCTTCCGCCTGGGCCTTGCCATTGTTGTGGTGATAAATAGCTCCAGGAAGTATCGGACGGGAGCAACAAAATGACAAACCCTCCACCCATAAAGCTTTGGACAAAAAAAACCCAAGTATAAAAAAGGTAGAAAAAGACCGGGATTGACTTATTCTAGGGTAGAGGGTGAGGGATATGAGAAACCAAATAGCAATTTCAAAAACTTAAAAAGACATTTGCCAAATCACGGTGAGCACCTATTTTCTATTTCCATTGAGGTCAAGATAAGATATAAAGGGTTTAAAGGGCAGAAGAAGGGATTTAGAATAGACATTAGGAGAATTTCCTCCAAATGTTCTGGAATGTGCTCTGGAGAAAGCCTGGAATGCGTTGCTAGCAAGAACATGTAATATTCCTTTCTAAAAACTCTGAAGTAATAGGTAGACAGGTACCTTGCTTGCCTGAATGCAGTTCTGCCCTAAGGGAGAAGAAAGTGATTACATGAGTTATCAAGATCCCGTGGCCCTACGATGGAAGTAAATAAGACCTCCAACGTACATTCCAGACTTAGATTTGTCTGAAAGGAACTTCTCTGTGGTTCATGTTTGTCTGAAAAACAGGAATAAATCCCTTACACGTGTAAGTGTGGTAAGAGATAATTTTGGAAATATCTTTCCAAAATATGCTCAAAGGGCAAATACTGTCAGCTCAGAATGCAGGCTCAGAGGAACGTCCAGCACCGTAGGAAAAAAAATTCATGAAGGCCTCTATGCTCACTTCTATACTATCCTCCAGCAGGCACACACTTTTTGGTTTCTCTTGATCCTGAGATTATATAATTTTATTAAGGGGGAAAGTAGTAATAGTAAAGAGCTATCATTAATTGAGAATCTGCATGTCATGTACTAGGAGAGCATCTTTTAAAAAAAAATCCCGTTTAATCCTCATAAGTGCCCTGTGAAGTAGACACTATTGTTAGCACCATTGTGCTAAAGTGGTAAAGTGGCTTGGACAGGGTCACAGGGGTGGTCTGACAGTTATTGTGGTAGAGTCAGAAGGTAATTTATTGTAATGACATGGAAAATCAGAATAGAGAAACCCCATTACATTTGCAGATGACATAAAATCAGGAGGTCAAAGGGGTGTGAAAAGGACCTAGAGCTCAAATGACTTTTCTAAATTATCAGCAAGGTTACCTACCATTGGATTGTCTATATTGAAGAGATTAGTCATTTTAATAGGGGGCATATAACAGCCTGTACCAATACACACGGTGTTTTCTCTCCTAATTGCCCAGGCAGAGCAGGCAACTTCTACACGCTTGGGGGCTGTTGCTGTAGCAGATAACTCAGGCTTTTTGCTTTTGCTCCTTGTTTTGACACCTTAATTCTGATGGGAGGAGAAACCAAAGGAGGCAGAAATCAAACCAGTCAGTCTGTATAAAAAATAGAATTTAAGAGAAGAACTCACTACTTCTGATTAAAAATAAAGTTTCTAAGTTTCATTGCAATTGATAGTCGAGTTCTTCAAACAAATATATATATATACATCCGTGCCCATCTTCCTCTACTTTATATATGGGACACCTACCACAGCACGGCTTGACAAGCGGTATATAGGTCCGCACCCGGGATGTGAACTGGTGAACCCTGAGCCACCAAAGTGGAATGTGCGAACTTAACTGGGGCACCACTGGGCCAGTCCCCAAACAAATATATTTTTAAAACCAAATGAGCATTCTTTAGAAAATACAGATTATCTATCTGCTTTGTAATTCTTATTCTTTGGGAATAACTATGCTATGCTGAAGATTGATATATGTGCGTATGCCAAACAAAACAAACAAATAAGCAAAAAAAAAGAAACAACCTCCATCTAGTTTTATAATATAATTAAGAAAACAGCACTATGATAGCTGTGGCCGCCCAGCAAAAGGTCCCTCCCTCAGTTAAAAAGTTAATTCTTTAACAGCTGCAAAGGCTGCCTTCTTGGCATATGTTTGAGCAGAGAATTTATGACATGAAGCCTGATCTCATTGGGTATGCAAGGTAAATAGTCTCATTAAGAATGTTTTATGAAGAAACATTACTGTTCTAACAAGGTCAAAGGGTAAAGAAGGTATGAGAAAGAGGCAAAAGGCAGTGACCCAGAAACAGACTACAGCACCCAGATTAATTTACTGGGCCTCCCCAAGACCTAGCGTGATCCTCCATAGGCTCAGGCCAAAAAGAACTAGTCAGATGCTAGAACACACACCGGGCAGAAACCCACAGGAAGGGTCCCGTGCAATCCTCCTCACACTGGCAAGTCTGCTAAGCAGGATCTATCATAAGCAATACCATATAAACAAATAAGAGTTGACCCAACAGAGACATTAGGAAGCCATTTACTCTCGGTAGTAGCATTTTTCTTTATAAAATTTTCAGCAGGAGAGTCCTTAAATAAGCTCTCAAAGAACATTTAAAATATAATGCAGGAACTTTTGTTTGCACATCACTTTTTAGGTGTGTTTCAATTATTCTGTTTTTCCCTCTTAGCATTTGTTTCTACTTTACTGCAATGGTTTCCTCATCTTGGTCCCTTTAATGGTACCCAGTGACCTGACAACTTGTAAGTATCCAAGAACTCTAAAGCAACTAGGATTCAATCTCAGGATTTTTTTTATGATTAATGTACCTAAGAAATAAAATCTATGGAGTGGAATGGAAAAATATACACACTAGTAAAAGTTTTATACAGACTAGTAAAAGTTTTATCTCCAAAATCAATTTTTTTCAGAATATTTCATCCTTTTCAGCTCAATATTTTTTCTATAAAATAATTAGAGACACATCATTACAGTTTTAATTATTTTTTCAAGGACTATTACTTAACAGCATATTTGATATAAAATCATCTTAATTTTAATCAAATTATAAGTAATGCCTTACATTATTTATATGAAAAGTAAACTGACTAAGTTTTAGTTGAGACTACCATGTTGAGATAGTAACTGAATAATTAAAAATTATTAAAATTGCTTAGTGAGACAAAGAACTGGTGAGGCAGATAACCAAACATAAAATAATAATCTTATTAACTGACACAAACAAAAATATTTTTCACAACTGGTATAACGTAGAAAATATTCTGTATTTCTGAGTACTATCACTCTAGTAAAATTAAGAACATTTTACAAATGCAAGACAAAGAAGCCAACCTGAATTTTTAAAAAAGTCTTCATGTTAGAAGCTAACACTAATATAAAAAAAGATGAAAATAATAAGTACATGTTAATGAGTTAACATTAACAGGATGCCACTCAAGTTTGGGGGGATATTAAATAGGCCTGAGGAAAGAGAAAACAAATGTCAATGTTTATAGCTTTTATGCATTTTAAATAAACAGCATTCCACATTTTATTTCACTGACATTATCAGAATGAGTCTAAATTAAGAATTAATAGTAGCCAATGATGCATGTACTTGAAAAAAAATTATTTTTCTAGGCTGGGATCTCTTCAGGATGCAGGCTGAATTGGTCTGGAAACTCCCAGATAAAGCTGAGCCAAACCAAATGGTCTTTTTTCAATAAGCGAGTCTCTTGCATTTGCTTCTTGTGTTTTCATTCCAGCTTTTCTTTGCACACAGGATTAGGATTGAAACATCTTGAGGCACTCTGATGATGTCTTGTGTTGGCAGGTCTCCGGTCACTGCTGAGGAGGAGCCTTCTGGCTGCTTGGTGGTGAGCAGAGCCATGCCAGGGCAGGGGCAGACATGCAGGCCTGACCTCTCCGCTCTGTTTAGAAGATTTCTTTTGGTAGTCTGCCACAGTGTAAATTCCAGAGCTTCGGTGACTCTCTCAAAACGTAGTTCAGCACAGCAGACTGAACAAACCCGTCTTTAAAAGAAGATGCTTTCCACTTAGGTTTCAAAAGTATTCTTCAAATTTCTATCATTTAGCTATATTAAAAAAAAAGGTCCGAGAGAGAATTTAAGAAAGTTCTTAATAAATATGATGTTAACTCATTAAAAAGAAACTTTTAGGAGAAGTAAACGTTAAATGCCTTTTTATTCTCAGTGATTCCTTAAACTCCATATTTTTCTTTCATACATAAGACTGAACCATAGACTTAGATGGAAACAAGTCAGCCCTTCTCCATCAAAGCTGTGAAGACGAGTGGCCCCAAGGAAGTCTTCTGGAGACTATTTAAGTAGTTCAGGAAGGATAACTGGGCCATTTCTGAAAGTTTTCTTTGGGGCCACAATTCACATTTAAGTCACTGTTAGTAATTTCTAAAGTAATATCACATTTACAATAAGGAGATTAAACAAAAACAGTTATTTGTTTCTTCTCACAAATTGCTTGCCATTTTCCTATTAGTATTTTGTTTATGTTCCAAAGACAGGTTTCCCTTCATTTAAAACAAAGTCTGCTAGCGTGTTGTGATTTTAACACTCCCATGTGTGGCTCCGAAGAATGAGCAGTGCCTTGAATGATGGATTTCACTGCTGGCTTTGCTAGTGTTAGAATGAACTTCTTCCACGTTGCAGGGTGGCCCATCGCTGTCACCCTAGAGCACAGGTCTTCACTAGGAGTCAGTTCTTCACCGTTCACTTGGGTTAAGGTCAATTTCATGCTATGATTTTCAAATGGACGATGTGGTTCTAAGTCACATACCACATAAAACACAATTTTTAACCTCCACAGTAATTTTTAACTTCCTCATAATTGAATTGAGATGATACAAGCCTATAACCTTTCCTTTAGAGAATTTCTATCCTTTAACGGTATTTTCTTTGGACCCACAGCTAGGATTAGAACTTTTCTTTCAGATTCAAAAATTCTCCCTTTACAGATATGAGCATAGAGACTAAAGATCATGACATCATGCCCAACATAACGATATAGTCTATATTCATTTGTTTGATTTCTGGATTCTCATGTTTAGAACTTATCTAAGGATTTTATTGCATGGCACGCAGTAGGTGTTAAATAAGTGCTTATTGAAGAAAAGGAAAGAAAGTGCAAATAAACGAATGAATGAATGCTTTGCTGACCTTCTACAACTGGTTAGATTTATTAATGCGATGGCTATAGCCACCATTCTCTAACAAAGCTTCTAAGGAAAATAGAGAGAGAGGATGGTAGGTTTCACCCAAACCCCAGTGAACTAGGCTAGTCTGTCTAGCAAACAACTTTAGCCAAGGCTCAACCCAGCCACAGTCTGATAACAAAGGCAGGTCAGGTGGTCTGCAAGCAGCAGCAAGCCAGGCACAGTAGTAGCGTGCAGGCAGCCCTGCCACTTCTTACCTTGACAGAGTCTAAAGAGAGACGAACCTCTTTACCTTCATAGAAGAATCATACTCTAAGAGACAGAATCCAGGAAAGAGGCACACTACATGCCTAATCTTCGGGCCCAATTAGTATCACTGAATTAGTCCCGTCAGCACAGGTTCCTTTTCGTGGGTGGAATGATGGGAAATGTTTTTGTCCTTGACTCTGACACATCTTTGGGGAGAGGTGGAGGCGCAGAGAAAGCTGTGATCGTCTCCTTCCCCAAATGACCATCATCAATTCAACATTTTGATACCTAAATTGTGAGCCCCCAATAGAATCACAGCCTTCTAGAACCAGAAGGGACATCACAAAACAGCCAGTTCAATTTCCTCATTTTAAATCAGAGGAAATAAAGTTCCAGAAAGATGAATTGACTTGCCCAAGATTCCAGCTGGTAGAGGTGGCAGATACACTCAGCCTCATCATTTCAAGTTCAGTGGCCTGTTAGCAGTGTCAGCATCAAAATTTTAATATACGAGGGGCTTAGAGAAACTTGTAAAAACCTATTTGTTCAGGGAGACATTTATTTATATTTATTCATAGCAGGTTGGAAGGCACTTGACTAAAATTATGAGGAGAGGCTAAAGACCTCTCCCCAGGCCATCCAACAACCACTTTAATATCTGTTTAATTTGGCGTAAACACAAAGCCATCCAAATAGAATGCCAGCTTCCTCAAAAGTAGTTTCTTCAGGGGCCAGCCTGGCGGCGCAGCGGTTAAGTGCGCATGTTACGCTTTGGTGGCCCGGGGTTCACCAGTTCGGATCCCAGGTGTGGACATGGCACCGCTTGGCACGCCATGATGTGGCAGGCATCGCACATAGAAACTACAGGAAGATGGGCACAGAAGTTAGCTCAGGGCCAGTGTTCCTCAGCAAAAAAGAGGAGGATTGGCAGCAGTTAGCTCAGGGCTAATCTTCCTCAAAAAAAAAAAGTTTCTTCAGGATTATCATGAGAAGAAATCAAAGCTGGATAACAAAGCTACCCATGATTCTTAGCAGCGAGCTAGTTAGCAGACCAACGGTGTTTGTATAACTGAGTTGTCCTACCTGTGTAGAAGGACATCTACATTTTGGTAATGACATACCAAAGGATATGCCTTGACAAATGGCCCAATAATTGCCATGTATCATTCTAACTTTAAATTTTAAGAAGTCACTGAATAACTGCTATAGACCTAACTATCAAAGCCCCATGATTGGAGTTCAATACATTATAACACACAGAATATCAGACATGAGTTGAAGCCCCTGAAGGCAGGTACCTACAGTGGCATCAACATGCAGCTTTCCTAAGTGCCAAGCAGCATTTGGAGGACTAGCTCTGAGGTGCCTACAACTACCCTCACCATTTTGCCTTCATGGAACAAGTACACGGCATAAACTAATATCTCCAGGAGTCAATCTTTTGTAACATTTTGTATGCATCAGTTTGGTTAAGAAATCAGTAACATGGATTATTTTCAACATTTTCAGTTGTTATAGTCCATGCTTTTTCACTTTTTGACTTGGTTCATATGTTTAAAAAACAAATTTTTAATCTTGTATCTTACATTTTTAGGGGACCACTATCAACTAGCTTCTTATGGGGAAGACATATGGTATATTACAAAAAATGGGGAAAACAGACTAGAAATTTTGAGAAGGAACCCTGTAAGATATACTATTCAGCCACTTGGATGACTTAGATGGACCAAATATGATCATATATAATTTCAATTCTTGTCCATAAAATATATTTTAATTTGCTTATCTCCCAATGTATAATTATTAAAAGTTATGTATATTTTGAGGGCTTAATAAAAGTAACAGGATATAACCGAGAAATTCAATTAAGAAAGGATCTAAAAAAAAAAATGAAGAAAAGCATAGTGCCAGAGATTACAAAAACAAAGATTATCCTACCACTTCTCTGACTGTGGCCGATGCATGCTCTTCTTTAGAATCACCTGGGGGCTTTTTCAAGATGTAGAATCTTGGGTGACCCCCACATCAACATCTAAGAATATCCATAAGTGGGGGCTGAGAGTCTTCATTTTTAACAAACTCCCACGTGATGCTTTTCTGCATTTTGAAGTTGAGAACTACCAACCTAAAGGCTCTGAATGAGATTACAGAAAGAGGGGGAAACAGAGAGAACCTGGGGAAAGGTTCTTTAAAAGAAAGATAGGAAGAAAAGAAGGGGGAGGGATAGACAGAGATCAAAACACGGTCTACACCAGGATTTCTCAACCTCATCACCACTGACATGTTGGGTCAGATAATTCTTTGTTGTCACGTTCTGTCCTGTGCAATGTACAATGTTTAGCAGCATCCCTGGCCCTCTATTTCCTAGATGCCAGCAGCATCCCCAACCCCAAGTTGTGACAACAAAAATATTTCGGGACTTGGACAAATGTCCCTGCTGGAGGTATAATGGCCCCTGATTGAGAACCACTGGTCTACATTATGGAAGTTGATAAAAACAAGAACAGTAAGCTAGAAAGATAATTAAATTCCTAGACTCTATAAAAACCAATCAAATGAGAATTGAAATAAGAAGCATGCTAATTCATTACACTCCTAAAGTTAGTTTCCTTGATAGCAGAAGTCATAAACTGGAAAGTGAGCTAAGTGTAATTTAAAAACTTCATTTTCATCTTTCGGAATTTGGCATATCTCACACAAAAATTTGTATTTCTTTTTTTCTTTTAAAGATTGGCACCTGAGCTAACAACTGTTGCCAATCTTCTTCTTTTTTTTTAAATGGCTTTTTCTCCCCAAATCCCCCCAGTACGTAGTTGTATATTTTAGTTGTGGGTCCTCGTAGTTGTGGCATGTGGGACGCCGCCTCAGCATGGCCTGATGAGCGGTGCCATGTCTGCGCCCAGGATCCGAACCGAGAAACCCTGGGCCACCAAAGCGGAGCACTCAAACTTAACCACTCAGCCATGGGGCCAGCCCCCAAAATTTGCATCTCTGATATCAAAAAGAAACTTAAAATCTGTCAATATCTGCCCCTTTTCTCCCATGGCAACAAATGGCTAGAGCTGAGAACTGGCCACTCCCTTTAGCTGGAAAACTGCAGTTTTTCCCCTATGCTTTATAGATAGGTGAATTCTACACAAAATTCCTTCTGGAAGTCATTAGTGTTGTAAAAGATTAGAGCCTATCTACATACTAACACCTATATTTAGTTTCCTAGAAATCCAAATCTTATTATCAGTGCCACACTTTTTAACTATAAACATAATTTACAAGCAACATAGGCACCCACATACAGCCCACTAGAGGAGGTCCACAGTTTAGCTTAATCATAACATCAGGTTTATAACTCACAAGGTCAGGCCAAGTACCCTACACCTCACGCAAAGGGCGTATGTAACTGACTGACAAGTGCATATCCTGTATGTTAGTACACTCATAAAAAAAATGAGTAAAGACTGACTGATTTCAACATTCACACATTAAAATTCAAGCTGGGCTTTAAGCAATAGGCTCCTTTACTAACCATCCACTAAAAAGAATATTTGTTCCTGTGATGAAACAGGGTTTCCCAAAAACACAATCTTCCTTCAGCTGTGTGGCTGGCACTGCTCTCCATGGTCAACTTCCTGCTGACACCGCCTGGAGGTAAAAAGGTCCACACCCCTAGGTTTATAGCCTGTTTCTCATCTTCGGAAGTTGCACTTTCTTCCTTATCCCATGAATGGTGGCCCTGAGCCCAGCCAATTTAAATGTACAATTAAATATGACTACAACGTGAAGCAATGTCCAGGTATAACCTGTGCAGTGTTACTTCAGTCACGAGTGTAGTATCACGCAGTTCAGTTATGGAGGCAAACATTTTTCTCATGGATGAATACCTTATGGGTCCTCCCTGATAACATTCTCCTTTTTTCAGCTGGTAGGCCAATCTGTTTCCCAGAAGTGAGGCTGGAATACTATCTTTGTGTTTATGGTCATGAAAACAGAATTGCTTATTGCCGCTCTTCTCAACAGGCCACCCAAACATGGGCTGAGTATTTCTGTTAACCTTGGTGAAGTTCTTGGGAAGACAGGTTCTTCTCCCACCGGAAATCAGTACATATCCCTGACTTTGACCTTGGGTTACAACTGTTCTGGAGACCACGGATTTTAATGATTTAGTTAATAATCCTTGAGATTTACTCCACTGAGCTCCTCAACTAACCTTCATCTTTACCTACTCATCTTGGGTTTGACTCCTTTTGTTTTCTTTTCTTTCCACTACCTCCCAGCCTTGCTTTTGAACACTTATTTTAGAGGCTCATTCCTCCAGCCCTTTTACTCTAGGTCAATTATCCTAACTTCCCTTGACCTTGAACGTTGTGCTTCACTACTAACCATCAGACCTAGAATTCCCACCTTAACAGCAGCAACAGTTATCCCAAAATGCCATTCTCCCATGCTGGTGACAAAAACTGTGGCTAAGTGAGCTTAATCAAGAGGTTCAAACATCACTTAAAATTTCTCATTAAGGAATGAAGAGATATGCACGAGCTTTTCTGTAATATATTATCATTTAAGAAGTTGCCAAATTATACTATATAAGTCAATGTTAAGATCAAGACTTACGTGTTTTTTGGAAACTGTACCTTCCTGGTGCAGGGATGGAAAAAATAATATTTATACTACAACTTTCTTAAAATATCATGTTTGGAATCTTTGTTATGAGACTGGTTTAAAATGAAGTCTATTGTGCCTTTGATAACTGGATAGCCAAACTTAGGATTTTTTGCTAAATCCAGCTTAGTAACATACGAGCAAGGTTTAACTGCATGTTCATTCTTTCATTCATTTAGTCAATAAGCATTTATTAAGCATCTACTTGTGCTAAGTGCTCTGGATATAAAGACAAAAAGACAACTCTGTTCCTAAGAAATTCAAAGACTATTTGGCAAGAAATATCTATAAACCAATAATTATATTAAAATCTGGAAAGTGCTACAACAGAGGCTTTGGAATCACAGAGGTGGCACTAATTAACTTCATGTAAGGAAGTCATAAAAAGCTTTTTAGGAGAAGTCTTAATAAATTATATACATACATAACATCTTAGAGCTGTCTAAAAGGGAATGAACACTTGCCCCGCTGTAGAAAAGACTATCTGTGAGGGATGCACCTAATGCGGGGGTGATGAGGTTTTTGAGGTAGGTCTGAAACAAGTAATAGAAACTTAGCATTAGGGAGGAAGATGTAGGTTATTTAAGAACTGTGTGCACAAAGGCACAAGTGGAAGGTAACGAAGAAGAAATCAGAGTAGCTTTATGGAAAGGAGGGGTGGTGTCAGGAAGTAGGAAGAAAGGGGGGTGAGGTGGGTGAGTATGTAGAGGGCCCAAATCAGGAAGGTATCCGAGAGTGGCAACATGTTCTGTTGGACATAGGTCATTCCATAGTGTGATGGGCAGAATAATGGCCCCCTGAAGATGTTCACCTCCTAATCCCTAGGACCTGAGAATGTGTTACCTTACAGGGCAAAAGGGACTTTGCAGATTTAATTAACTATGGATTTTAAGATAAGGTAATTATCCTGAATTGTTCAGGTGGGCCCAATATAATCACAAGGGTCCTTACAAGTGAAAGACGGAGGCAGGATAGGCAGAGGAGGAGATGTGACAATGGAAGCTCAGATAGGAGCTATGTGTTTAATTTGGCTTTGAAGATGGAAGTGGGCCATAAGCCAAGGAATGTGGGCAGCCTCCAGAAACTGGAAAAGGCAAGGAAATGAATTCTCTTCTTGAGCCTCCACAAAGGAATGCAGCCTGTTGACTCACTGATTTTGGCTCAGTGAGATCCATTTTGGACTTCTGACCTCCAGAACTACAAGATAATAAATTTGTGTTGTTTTAAGCTTGTGGCGCCTTGTTACGGCAGCAATAGGAGACTCATACAGATAGAAGTGCAGCTGGCTCCCTTGTGGCCTTCTCATGCCTCTGGTGCAAATGAGAGATCTTTGCTGTGCCTGACAAAGAAGGCCCTGTCACTCAAATCAGCAAAGCTGACTTGGCAGAAACTGCCTCACAGCACTGAACCAAAGGGAGCTGCGGGCGGGAGAAGTCATCGACTGTGCAGGGGGCACAGTGGAGCAGGTGGCAGGGCTAGTCAAACAGGATGATGCCCAGAGTGGCTCAGAACCTTTCAAAGCACAGGGGTGCAGGTAGAGGTAGAAAGGGGTGTCGGGGGGGAGTTGAAAACAAACCAACATTGTGTTCACTGCTTTCTGTTCGCTCATGGGATCCCACTTATTTTGAATTTCAAATAACCTATAGGGAAGCTTCAGATTTTGTTTATTAAAGAATAAAATAAGTCAAGTATTTGAGAAAAATTGACCTATTGGATAGCAAAGCATGTTTGGGTACAGGGCAGTCAGTGAGCCTTAAATGAAATAAACCAAATCAAGCTAGCTCTTTTAAGTTTTGTTTTGAATCTGTTTTCAACTCCAGAGTATTTTAATCAATTCTCTTATATAATATTTAGAAGCTATATAAGGACTTCTCTTTAACCATAAAACAAGTGGAAAGCCAACAGTAGTGCCATCACTAATATTATCTGAAAACGTTTAATGATGTGACCCAAACTATCTCTATTAAGCAAAGATGGAGAAGTGAGTTAGGAGGTTATTTACTCTGAAGAACAAATAGCATGGAGGAGCAGAGATCTGCCTGAGGGCTTGGAGGTCACCATGCACACAGGCATTTCCTTCTAACCCACTGGCTACAAGCATGAGAGATGGCAACCATGGCGGGGGCCTTGGGCACCGTGAGTGTGGGGGCTAGATGTAACCCAGGCTCCCTTTTATCGCTCCTGCCTCTCCTCAGTGGGTATGCATGTCTATACATGTCCAGGGTCTGAGGTGGGGGCAAAGGACAGAAGTGAGGTAACAGGTGGCACTTTTTTGTTCCCTCTCTCATAACCAATCACAGACTTCTCCAGGTTCCCTTCTTTTCTCCCTCAATTTTCTTTCTGAGATTGTTCCGGACTTTCTCCTCTCTTTCCTTGCTCTCAGTTCCCCAGTAGAGAACTATAGGTCATTCTTTCTGTACTTGCCCTCTCTGAGGATAAGGAACCTACCTTCACCTTTGAGTTCTGAACACTCTGCCCCAAATATCTGTACCATTTAAATGTACAGCTTATAAAATATACTTAAAGTTATTGCTTAGGTAAGGCACAAAACAAGTAAAGTCAGTAGATTAAAAGCTAACATGGCCCTTTCTAATGCTATGTTAGGGTTGGCAAGAAAAATGTAAATACATTAACTTAAAATATAACTTTTAGGGGACTTCTCCCAATGAAGAAATATTTACCAAGTGCTGATTAGTGATTTACTTGAGAAAAACAAAAATAACATTAAATAGAAAATAATTGAAACTAAAGGACTTAAAAAAAATCAACAAAAGGGCTTACATATCCTAAGAAAAATGCTGCCAATGTTACAGCAACCCCTGGAACAGTGGTTCTCAGCTCCAGTGAACTGACGTACACATACAGAATTTTATAAAAGTAAAGATGCCCATGTGAAAAAGTAAAGATGCCCTTTCTAGTAAATTCACATTTACTGCATGAGAGTCTCTAGGAGCATGAGAGTCTCTAGGAGCAGGGAAAGGGTGAGGGTGTTCAAAACAAAGACTTGGGGACCGGCCCCATGGCCAAGTGGCTAAGTTCACATACTTTGCTTTGGCGGCCTGGGGTTCACCCATTTGGATCCTGGGCGCTGATCTACACACTGCTCATCAAGCCATGCTGTGGTGGCATCCCACATAAAAGAACTAGAATGACCTACAACTAGGATATACAACTATGGACTGGGGCTTTGGGAAGAAAAAGAAAAAATAAAATAAAAGAGGAAGATTGGCAACAGATGTTAGCCAGGGCCCATCTTCCTCACCAAAAGCATACCTAAAAATCAATCAATCAATCAACCAACCAATCAATCAATCAAAGACTTGACAGATGAATCTGATATGCAGTGAGAACTAAGAACAACTCTTGGACAGGATCACTTAATTACATAGTCCTCCTTGGCCTCTTCCTAGGATCCCTGTCATTCTCGTGTAATCTTTTGATTTTGGCTTAAAATTTCTAATCTGACTTGACTTTAATTTATCTAAAAATATGATTATATTCAGGACGAGAAAGTGTTTTTACTTCATGGGATTTAAGTTGTTGCTTAAAAATTTTTTAAAAAGTGAGCTAATTAACATATGCAAATATTTCTAAGTAACACGAAATGCCTTTCATGTATATAGCAAATAAAGATGAAACTGTTGGAATTTTCACAGGTGAATTAGACTAATTTTAGAATTAGAATGGTTTGGTTTGAAGATTGCTAGATTAAGAAAACGTTATGTTGAAAGAAATTTTCAAGAATTAAAAAAATTTTTTTAATTGTTCATAACAGTTTGTCTCCTAGTTTCCCTGGTGGTTTCTGAAGGTGAGTTCTGAAGAGGTTCTACGGGAAACAGTAACGGGTAAGGGTGGGTCAAGGACTGAAGGATGCTGACAGAAAGTTGGCTGCTAGAAAGTGGCTCCCTGAGTCCCAGCCTTTCTTCACAAATGTTTCCTGGTATCTGTTACCAAAGCTTCAGGAGAGATGGATGTGGTATGTGTTCCAAGGAGATCAACCAGAGCTCCCCCAGCAGTCCTCAGACTAGAAATAACTTAAACCTAAGGTGGCCAGAAATCTTTACAGCAAAGTCACGTGAAGGGCTGATTTGCTTAGACTGAGTTGAGAGGGAGCCAACATCAAGTTGAAACATCAAGACAAGAATCTTGTCTACTGGCAGATGCTGAAATTGGGACTGAGGTGGTCGGCAAGAGGAAGAACTGTGGGCCTTCTGCAGTGTGGGATTTCAGGACACAGACCTGCTCCTTTCCAGACAAGGTCCCACACGAGCATCGGTAGATGCCACAGGACCACTGGATGGGATCAACGCACAAAGGAAGTAACCAGGATGAACCAACCAAATATCGAGGGACAGAGTCACAGAAAGCCATCCTGAGGTGTCACCACTTTGTTTCAATAGATATGTCAAGAAGTTGTTGACAGGACTAAAGCAAAGAGAAAGAATTCTAGGGATTTAGGCCACCGTCAACACTAATGGTGATCTTAAGTATCCTGTTGCTAACTTTCCAATGCTTATCTGGCTCATAATAAATTTCTTCATTCTTAAAGATTAGCTCTTTGAAAGCAAGGCCAGTGCCTGCCTTCTCATTGCTACACTAACATCACATGGAACATGTGGAATTTCAGAGGCATGAGATGAATACTTGTCAAATAAGTCGATGAATGGATCATCAGAGATGCACTTTTTAAACACTATGATCCCCTCCTATTCAACTTAGATGAATCTTAATATAAAAAAATACTCAGGGGCCAGTCCCATGGCGTAGTAGTTCAGTTTGGTGTGTTCTGCTTCGGTGGCCCAGGTTTGTGGGTTCAGATCCCCAGCGTGGACCTCTACCACTCATTGGTGGCCATGCTGTGGTGGTGACCCACATACAAGATAGAGGAAGATTGGCACAGATGTTAGCTCAGGGCTAATCTTCCTCAAGTCAAAAAAAAAAAAAAAGAGGAAGATTGGCAACAGATGTTAGCTCAGGGCAAATCTTCCTCAGCAAAAAAAAAAAAAAAAAGGTAACAGAACAAACTACGTATTTTCATCACTTCGTAAACATATTTCATATTATTACATTCTCAAAACAAACACTGTATAAAACACTGAAGGAGGAATACAGAACAATTACATTTTGGAGTTTCTTATTTTCATGACCTAACTCAGCAACTGTCTTTATGTTGTTGTTGACAGATCTTTTCAAATTAATGAAGCAGCACATTCTGAACAAACCATTTTTATTAGCTCTGTTAATTCAGCTTTTAAGAGCCTCTCTGTCAAAATGTAAATCATTCTTTTTTAATCAGTAGATAAACTGCTCAGCAAACATCTGGACTCTTATTCCATCTTTATTCCCTCCATTTATTACAGAGAACTTTTACTCTCTTTACTAATCGCTGTAACGAGTATTTTATAATTTGATACATCAATAAAAATATTTTCAAAATCTGTTAGAATTGGAGTAGCCTTTAAAAGGTATATTATCTGTCCCAGAAAAATCATCACCTTAAAAGATTCTAATGAGGGGCTAGCTTGGTGGTACAGCAGTTAAGTTTGTGCACTCTGCTTCGGGGGCCTGGGGTTCACCAGTTTGGATCCCAGGCACTGACCTATGCACCGCTTATCAAGCCATGCTGTGGCAGGCGTCCCACATATAAAGTAGAGGATGATGGGTATGGCTATTAGCTCAGAGCCAGTCTTCCTCAACAAAAAGAGGAGGAGTGGTGGCAGATGTTAGCTCAGGGCTAATCTTCCTCAAAAAAAAAAAGAAAGATACTAATGATATTAACTATCATACATATTTACTACTGAAGACTGAAGGACTGTTAGAAAGTGAGTCAAATGGTTTACTGTACATTCTAGAGGTGAGAATTCAGAGAATTTTATTGTAAGATAAATAACTTCCTCTTCCCATCTTTACAATCACAATATTTTACTGTAATTGTGGGGAGAAGAGGATATTTACTCAGAAAGTCAACAAGCAGCAGATCATTAATCACTAGATTTTCAAATGAAAAAACATTAAATTATATTCCTCAGTGGACATACTTGCTAATTGAAAGTAAACGAGTTCAGTGATTATAACTTGGAGGAATCAGAGTGTGAGGTAGACGATACGAGTGGCTCCTCGAGAACAGGCAGGGACCTTACCCGGCATGATGGATGGCCCTTTCCAAGATGGATGAGTGTGGTAAACCCACGATGCCTGGATCTAAGCGGTTTGTTCTTCTTACCACTATCTCCACATCCCTCCACCTCCTACTCTTCCAGGACCCCAGAGCTCAGCCCCAATCTTAGAGCCTGGCATTCAGGGGCCAAGAACAGTTCAGGTATAGAGAGACGTTTTATGAGAGAATGCCCATCTTACACATTAACTGGTGATTAAAAAAAAGCTTAAGATTTGCCTTACTTACGCTCTCTGTGTTTTGTTTTAGTTTGCGCATTTTCAAAGTAGCCATATCAAAAAGCCTTGAACGCTAAAATAAAGCCCTAGTAGCTATTCCGAGAAGAATGAAAAGCTATCATTTTGCTTTGTCAGTCTGTTTGCTAAAAATTGACACCTTTTTACTTCTAAATATATGGATAACTTATGTGAATAAAAATCAGGTGTTGGAAAAATTGCTTTGATTTAAGGGAGGCGCCACAATTAACAGATGATTGTAATTGTTATAAGTTAGTACTGGAGATGCATCAATTACACTCGATTGCTATCTATATACTTATAGCTTTCTGAAAAATGGGGTCAAAATGTTTCTTGTCACAGGTCACCATGCTTTGTACCATACGGACCTGTGACCTGGCCATACGAGCCTGGGTAAGTTAAGGGCCGTAGAGGCAAAAGCAACTGTTTGTCTCCATCCTCTGGAGGACTCAACCCAATCAGAAGCTCTGTTCTGGATAGTGACCAACCAATTGGCCCCAATCGTCTCTCAGGAAGTTTGAATATGGACACAGGTGACAATGAAGCTGAGAAGTAGAGAGAGAAGGCAGTAAATAGGAACAAGAATAGTGAAAACCATGCGTAAGCAAGACCAACAAGGTGGGGAGGGGAGAGCTGGGTGGAAAGAAGCAAGTAAAAAGTGAAAAAATCAAAGAGAAAAGTCCAAGCAATTGAAAACCTGTTGTGTTCTAAATGACATCCCAGTACTTCACAAAGACTGTGAAAGTGTCAATACTCTTAAAACAAAACCACATCAGCTGAGGTAACCTGAAAGAGTGTAACATTAATGTGAAGCGCCATGAACAACCAACCAAAACGAAACCCCCCACTATCTTACCAGAGGGTCAGAAAACAAATGCGTATGACAGAAAATATCAGGGAGGGTGTGGAACTGGAAAGATGCTGGAGGACGGGCCAAAAGAGAACCTTCTATCTGAGACGCTGCTCAGAAAGAGGAACGATGGCTCTGACTCTAAGTCTCTTGAGCCCACCAAGGCCAAATCACAAGATATCCTGGATCCAAAAGACTGGAAGGCTAAGCTCTCAGGCCCTTTAAGTAAGACTGAACTGACAACCTACCAGGATGGATGGCAAATGGATAAGTTAAAGGAAAAATGGAAGCATCAAAGGGCATCTGTATACCCAAGCAGAATGTTTCCAACATCCCTGGGTTATATATTTAAGATGACCCAAGAAAAGCAGCCTACTTGGGTAAGCTCACTGAGGCGTGAGTGTGTGCCCGCAAATGTGTATATTCTTGGGAAGGACGAACCCCTACAACAAAGGCCTGTATTGCTTCTGCTCCAAGATGTCATGAGTCGTAAAATAAGACACCAACTCAATTAGAGTTTTGAAGGAAACTAATAAAAATTAAATGTACAGATTGATTTCAAATTATAATCACAACAGTTAAAACTTGTGTTAAATAGCTAAAGAAAAAATACCTTAGAATTGAAGACATAGAGTAAATCTTTAAATTCTATCTGCTTTGGGACCAATCCTGAACTTTCCTCTATGAAATTTTGCAGGGTAAAAATACCAGTTATTGAATTCAAGTTATATGACCATGACAATTAATATGGCTTAACTTTTACATGAAGGCTCAAAAAACATACTTTCACTGATTTATAAAAATGTGTTCTTTTCCCCTCCACTGGACTGTTCAAAAGTCCCACTGAAATTCTTATCGTCTAGAAGCGAGAGGAATGGAAAAAAAAATCTGAGGAATGGTATTTCTTCATAAAACTTGGGACACTTGGGCTTTC
This sequence comes from Equus caballus, assembly GCF_041296265.1. Taxonomy (NCBI): domain Eukaryota; kingdom Metazoa; phylum Chordata; class Mammalia; order Perissodactyla; family Equidae; genus Equus; species Equus caballus. The sequence goes on along the minus strand of NC_091685.1, from coordinate 90,751,637 downwards.
CAGACTTCTACAGACTACTGCCTATCCTGCCTCAGGAGATCCTTAAAGATATAAAAGTTGCTTTTCTTATTGGATTTCGCATATTAAACCTACCCTCTCACTGGCATTGATTCTGTCATTTTTCTCACCAGACCTACACTGAGTGTGAGTTTCACAGGTGACCATGCCAACTAGTTGGCAGCAAGTTGCTGGCAGGTAAAGGCAATTTTCCTGAAGTAAAAAGCTCACTCTCTCTGGACTTGGTGTGTCAGTCATGATTCTGTCATTCTTCGGTCTCTAAGTCTTTTGTTTTTCACTCATTCTCCCTTCCAGTTTTTAAAGCATTTCACACCAGGAGACTTAGTGATGCCTTTCTCTCTCTCTCTCCCCCCTTTTTTTTTTCCTTTTTTCCTCCTTCCTGTTCAGGGAAAACTCTTGGCCATGTGGATGTCTAATTCTTTACCTCTTGTGCTCAGTAGAATTATTAGTCTCACGTTTCTCTTCTTTTTCAGTTAAAAACTGTGAACTCTATTTTAAATTTTATTGTAAAACGTGGTAAAACATGTTTGCATCATAAATAAACTACAAAAGAGAGAGGAAAAATCTCATCCATAACCTTACTTCACCAACATCATTTTTGGTTATACTCTGACATTTCCTCCTAATCTTTTGACTCATGCAAATCTTTTCCTATATAATTGTGATCACAGATAAGTAACCTAAATACATTTGCATACTCATTTTTCATTATTAATTATTTTTCATCATTATTTCACTAATTTTTTCAGAAAGTAGTCTATGTTGTTATGAATTTTCAGAGCTAATAATTCATTGGCTGATTACTATTGCATTAAGTGGATGAATTTTAATTTAAATATCTTCCTCTCTTTGGTTCTATTCTTATCAGTAATGTACAAGAGTATCTATTGTTTTGAAGGATTCCCAGCATTAACATCATGTTTCCCTTCCTTTTTCACCTAGCTGCCTTCTCTCTGTCTTTAAAAACACAACCATATCTGCTGTTGCTGCTGCTTCTTGTATCTGAGAGCCTTCTCTCTTTTCACAGGACATGCTCCTTTCCAAGAGGAAAAGGTGGACCCAAAGTGGCCCCTCTTTAAGGGCTCCTGCTAAACTGAGTAAAAGTGATTGCTGGGATTAAGGAAAGCTGCAGATAAGCATTGGAAGTGAATTCAAACCAGAATTAGGAATATTCTGCGACTTGTGAAGTCTATATCTTTAAAGCTATAGGAAGTAAGATTTTAATATTTTAGAGTCCTCATTAAAGGAATGTGAAAGCAAACTTCTTAGCATATCTAACGAAAAGTGAAATCAGGTGGGTGGTTTGGAAAAGAAGAAAGATGACTGAATTAGAATCCTTCCACTGCATTTTTCAGGTTTCTAGATGTGATCTTGGATTCCAGTTTCCTCATTTGTAAAATGAGAGGATTGGAATAGAACAACCTCTAAGATCCCCTCTATATTCTATGGCCAGATGCAAGCTAGAAGCATCCCAAAGGACTCATTCTTGGTCTGAGGGCCTCTCAGCTTTAATGCTATGCTTTATACTTTTTAGGATAAGCTCTAAAAGAGATGTATAGATCGTCCGCTTCAGAACATTGGTATGTATAAGTAGAGTGATTAATTCCTTTGGAGAAGGCTATGCAAAGCAATAAATTCTCATGTATATAGAACCATGACTCTTTTAGATCTACTAATAGGGACTATAGAGAGAGTGGCAGGCCCAGCTTGGGGCCAGAAAAGCTGTTATTTTCGTTTCCATTTCTGTTGACATTCTCACATTTTCTGCTATGTTTCCTTTGCATGCAGCCTAAAGCTCAGCAGGATTTTAAAGAAAAGGAATAGTACTTGTGGTAGGAGCAAGGGAGTGGATCTAGAGAAAAAGAAAGAGGCACATTTTATGAGAAATAAATTTCCAATTTCTGAGAAATACAGATCTACTTACTCTTCTTCCTTCTTTTCACTTTCTAAAGGAGAGGCTAGTTTAGGGACACGGTTAGGATTACATGCTAACCAGCTGATAGGATAGGAAAAAAATGATTCTAAAGTATTTTGGATTCCTGAAGTATTTAGAATGAGATGGCTAATTCTGTTCCCAGAGTCATAATCATTCACTAATAGAAAACGTCTTCCAAGTATTACCCTGGGTTGCCATCTGCCTTATCCGCCAAGAGAGGCAGTGGCGAAGAATGGTGCATAAAGAGACTGGACAGCCCTTCTTTGCTAGGAAACAGGGGTGAGCCTGGAACATGTATAAAAAGCTTTTCATTTAATTCAGTTCTAATTTTAAAAATTGCTTCACTTTAAAAGGTTAAACTTCATGTTATCTTTTTTTTGAATATAACAAAATTGCTTTCATTTCCTTTTCGCCCAAATTGAAACTCAAAGCGAGGCTTCAAAATAGATTATGAAAGAAAAAGTAAATTACAATGCACATTACCATAACTGGATAATTAGTAAAGGTTAATTATTTAATCCATGATCCAGAAGTGGTTAAATTACAACTTGAACCTAAAGAAAATATTACTTTCATAAATATTAATTTCCACTCTGCCCATTCTTGATTCACTACTTTCAATGACCTCAAGATTCAAAGTAAGCTTTCTCTCTAGTAAAATGTTTTACTAAAACCTATCCAGTATATACAGAAACGAACAACAAACTATGTGGATTTTTGTATCATGCACTGTGCTAAATCTGACTTCCAGATCATTATAGACACGTGAAAGAACCTGGGTGCCATGGCTGCTGTTAATAGATAATTTGGGCTATTTTTAAAAGGCCAATCTACAAACAGTGGACCGATGTTAGACAGGAGGGAGGATGCTTGGCTTTTGTGCCAGGAACAGAGCTTTGAGTTCTGGCTCTGCCACTCCCTGGCTTTGTGGCCTTGGGCCAGCTCTTTAACCTCTCTGTGCCCCCCTGAACTCACTTCTAAAATGGATAGATTAATAGCATGTGTCACATAGTGTTCTGTGAGGTTTAAAAAGGATGACACATGCAAGAGGTTTAGCAGAATGCTTAGAACACAGAAACCCTCGAAAATGTCAGGTAATCATTCATTCATTCAACACATAGCTATTGAACACCTACTTTGTGCCAGGCACTGTCCCAATCACTGGGGATGAAGTAATGAACAAAACTGATGAAAATCCCTCCCTGATGAAATGTATATTCTAGCACAAAACATCTCACAATTAAAGAGTGCTTACAATTATTTATTATTATTGCTAGACCAGTGGGTCTCAATGCCACCCAGGGGACACTCACTAAACTTTGGAGATATTTTTGGTTGTAACAACTTGGGGAGAGGGAATTGCTACTGGAATCCAGTAGATAGAGACCAGGGATGCTGATAAATATCCTACAGCACAGGGCTGTCCCCCAAAACAAAGAATGATCTGGTGCAAAACATCAACAGTGCAGAGGTTGAGAAACTCTGTTCTAAAGGTTATGTATGGACTCAGTTAATACTTAACACAATCTTATGAGGTAGGAATTATAAGTATTGCTATTTTATTGTTTTATAGTAAGCAATAGTAACTGTATTTTATAGAGTATAATTATATAATATTTACATAGTATATGTAAATATATATCTCTAAAATTATATGAAATTTATACATAGATACTTTACAACATACCTCAATAGTGTGTGTGTGTGTTTAAATTCAGATGGCAGATTTTACAACATTGATTTAGAGTTCATTTTACAACCAGTGGCTGTAGCCCTGTGACATCTAGAATTTAAATTATTAATCTGTCCCAATCCTCACTCGCACGCTTCACAAGGTGACCTTTGTGCCACATCTGCGCTGATTCAGATATTAGAACAAGGGAGCCGAGTGGTATCCTAGAAACACCAGACTGGGAGGCCAGAGATCCAGCATCTAGCTTCATCATCTCACTGGCTGTGGCATCTTTGGGAAAGTCATTTAACTTTTCTGGGCTCTGGAGGATCACCGTCACCAAAACATGGGGCAATAACGTCTTTCAGATCATGTGTGACAGTGCTATTGGAACCACCACCCGCCACACCACTGACATGTATTAAGTGATCACTTTCTTTTCACTGTACTCATTTAATTGACTCATTGACTCAGTGAATCCTCACCCCAGTGTACGAGGTAGGTACTCTGATCAGTGCAAGTTGAAAATAAGGAAACAGGGATAGGGAAACATGGTAATGTGCCTAAGGTTACAAGGTTGGGAAGTGGCAGAACAAGGGCTCTCCCCAGGCAGCCTGGCTCCAGAGTCTGCCCTCTGAACGAGCGTGGGCTTCTCTGGCTGAGCTATTGGTAAGGCACTCAGGACACATTCTCACATGTGGTCTCAGATGGCCACAGCGCCTCCTCCTCTAGCTTCCTGAGAGTCGCTATGCTCTGCACGCAGTCACGTTGACTCTCTAGTCCTGACTAGCCAGACAGTTGGTTCGTTCATCAACGCAAAGAAGGATGAAGTCTCTTTTTCTTTCTTTTTTGAATTACTTTATTTCTTTTAAATATGTAATACGGTACACAATACATGCATTAAATACAATACAAAATTCAAAGGCACAGACGAATATACAGTGACAATAATTCTCCTTCCTATTCTTGTCTCCCAGCTACCCAGTCCTGTTTCTACTGAGACAATCGCCGTTACTGGTTTCTCGTATATCATTCCAGGAATGTTCTATACAACATGTATTTTTTCTAAAACAGATATACAACTTGTAGTATATCAAACATACTATTTTACAACCTGATTTTTTTTCACTAAACACTATTTGGGAGATCAATCCATACAGAGTTCTCTTTATTCTTATTAATGTCTGAAGAGTATTCTGTATTTAATCAATCCTGAACACATGAATATTTAACGTATTTCTGATATTTAACAACGCTTCATTGAGTGTCTTATGCATATATCATTTCTTACATTGCAAGAATACACGTAGGATAAATTACTGAGAGTGAAACTGTTGAGTCCAAGGGTATGCGCCTTTTGACATTTTATTGAAATAGTTAAATTGCTCTCCATAGGGGTTGTATCAGTTTATACTTCCACCTAAAATATATGAGATCACCAGTGCATTTTACTTTATTTCTATATCATCAAATGATATATCATAAAAATGTTGTATTTCCACCATTTGTAAAAAATTGTATATTTTTAATTTGTATTTCTCTTATTATGATTCGATTGAGAATGTTTTCATGTGTTTCAAGAACCAATTGTATTTATCTATGAATGTTGTGTTCATATTCTTGTTCTGTTCATTCTCATTTTTCTAATGAGTTGGTTTTTCTTATGAAATTATAGGAGCTCTTTTTGTGAGAAATAAACCCTTTGTAAATTTCAAGTATTTTCCCACTTTCTTATTTATTCTTTGCCTTTCAAGTAATGTCTAATTTGTACGTAGTGTTGATTTCCTCGATTCTTTTCTTTCATGGCTTCTGGGTTTATTTCACATTTAGGTCTTCTCCATGTGGAGAGCATAAAAAAAAGCCCAAAAACCCATGTTTTCTTTTAGTACTTCTGTGGCTATATTTCAAAGTTTAATCTTTGAAAGACTAGAATTTATTTTTGTGGACAGTAAGAGTTGGGATTCAAATTTCTTGTTTTCTGGATGGCTTCCTGCTTGCCACAATAATTTCTATTGAATAATCTATCATTTCTCCACTGATCAGAAATGCCAACTTTATTATATTTATTATATACAAAATTCTCATATTGAAACTATTTCTTGACTTTCTGTTGATCTGACAATCAATAAACAAATACACAAACTATTTTAATTACTATAGCTGTATCATATACTTTATTATTTGGTAGAGCTAGTTGCCCTCATTATTTATCTTTTCCAGAATTTTACTGGCTGTTCCTTAGGAACTTAGAATCATCAGTTGGTATTTTTGTTAGGATTGTGTTATATTTATAAATTAACTTAGGTAAAACTGACACCTTCAGGATGTTGAATCTTCCCATCCATGGACACTGTATGCTTTTGTGTATACATTATGTTTGGTTCAAGTCCTTTATCTCTCCACCCTCCTTTTGGTGAGCTCCTGTAACATTTTAAAGATTTTTTCATATAGGTCTTCCTTTATTATATTTACTCCTAGACTTAGGAATGAATTCCTGTCTGGTTAATGTTATCACATATAGGTCTTAATTCTAAAACAGACATGGTAATAAAAACTATTAGATATGGTTTTATGTAAAAAGTAATTCATTTTTGATTTGGTTTTGATTATGTGCCCAGCTCTTGAAACCTTAGCAAAAGCAGGTTTGAAAACTTGACTAGGACCATAGCCACACAACATACTTCTTTTTAACTGCTGCTAAGAAATATTTTTCTCCTAAAATGTTTTAGCACGAATATATAACTTGTTAGATTTTTAGAAATCTTTGCTCCACGTTAGCTTCATCTTAAATTTTGGGAGTACATGGAGCCTAGCGGTGTTATATTACATACTAACAATTTTTATTGAACTAAAAACACAAAACTTACCTCCTAAATTCATTCCAGCTTGAAGACATTTCTGAAGTCTGCAGGCAGGACAATTCTTCCGTCGAATCTTATCAATGATGCAATCATTTCTTCCAGCACATAAATAGTTGTGTTGCCCTGAATAAAATAATAAAAAACAATTGTCAAAATAAAGAATATTATGCTAATATAAAGTACCGATATGTATAATCAGAATATGAAACTTCCTCTTTCCTGCCTTGAAATCTCTTCTTCAAGAAAGTAGAATGGAAATATGATTAACAGATAATATAGGCACAGGAATGATCAGTCCAACATAGCTGAGACTTTGCATTACAGATGATAAGAATATTTCCAACAGGTTCTCATATAAGTAGAGCTACACTCCACCATTGTGTGAATTTTCTGATAGCTGCATGAGCTCTTTTGGGCAACAGAGCAAATTTCATTCAGACATCACAGCAGCACCAACGCAAACAAAGGCCCTGCTGCAGCTCTTTAAGCTGCTCTGCTGTCGACCATCTACACATGCGATTTCAACGGGAAGACTTTCAAATTATACAGCTAGAAATGTTTATTTATTTCATTCTGTAGAACAAACTAGAACTTAAAAAAACTCAGATGTGGGAATATGCTTACAGACGGGCATCTACTGGCAAAACGTAAAATTGTAGCCTAGCTCTATTATTCACTTATTTATTAAAAAAAAATTTATTGAAGATGTGCTATGTCCCAGGCACCAGCAGAAACACTGGGGACACAGCAATGAATAAGACGGACAGAAGTACTTGCTCTTGTTAACTTTCATTCAACTGGGGAAGACAATGGACCACGGAATTAGGTAAAACATACAAACGTTGGACAGTAACAAGTTGAAGAAAAGGAACATACATCGTGGTGGAGGTGTGGGAGGATGCTGACATTTTAGAAAGTGCACAGGGAAGGCCTCATTGGAAGACGATTTTTAGATAAAGGTCTGAAGGAAATAAAGGCGCCAACAGTGTAGACATCTTGGGGAGAAATACACTAGGCAGAAGGAAAAGCAAATGAGGTATAGGCCGGGGAGGAGAGTTGGCATGTTTCAGGAACCGCCAAGTGTGAAAGCGCAGAAAGAATGTGTGGAAAGTAAGAAGAGATGAGAAAAAAGAGATAAATGTGAGTCAGATCACACAGGCCTTAAAGATCATATTCAAGACTTTGACTTTTACTCCAAGTGAGATGGGGAGCCGCTAGCCTAGGGGGCTGGGAGCAGAAAAATGATGTGACTTACATTTAACAGGATCACTCTGACTGCTGTGCTGACAACGGACTGCAACGGACTAAGAACAAACAGAGGGAGACCAGGGGTAGCAGGCTGTCACTACAGACCAGGGAGAGACGGTGGGTTGGGTCAGTGCGGTAGCAGTGACAGCACTGAGAAGCGGTCAGATTCTAGATGCATTTTGAAGGTAGAGCTGCTGGGATTTGCTGATACACCAGAGAAAAAGGAGAGTTAAGAGGCATTAAGACTCTTGGGCTGAACAATTAGAAAAATGGAACTGCCATGAATTGAAATGGGGAAGACAGTAGGAGCATGTGGTTGATGGGGAACCACCACAGCTCAGTCTCGGACATGTTTGGTTTGAGATGCCTGAGAGGTATCTAAGTGGAAGTGTCAAGTTGGCAGTTAGATACACAGGTCTGGAGTTAGGGAGACGTCTTGGTTGGAGACGTAATCAGCTTGTGGTCATTATTTTAAGCCATGAGATTGGATGAGATCATATGGAGAGTGTGCATAGACTGGAAAGAGGAGAGGTCTGAGGACTGGTCACTGAAAACACGCAGACAAAGGAGAGAGGGAGTCTCACTGGCTCCTGTAAAGCAGTGAACAGGCTGTAAAGAACTCCCTTGAGCCTAGTACCATCATGAGCTCTTGTCTGAGAATTACTAAGTAAACTGCAGTACACACTCAATAAAAATAACACGTACCAACTAATGTCATTAAAATAATTTAATCTAGAGCACAATCTCAGGAACATCATGGTAAATCTTAGTAATAATAACATCAGTAAAATAACAGTAATAGAAAAGAGACATCTGTCAAAGTGAAAAAACAAAACCCCACAATTGTAATAATCTAATGACTTTTTTAAAAACTGAAGGCTCTTAGTGAATATAAGTAGGTGTAGATAATTACATAAAGCCAATCAATACCTATGGTAAAGACTACAGTTGATTAACATAACATTTTGTGATGCTGCACAATATCTTAGGTAAGAGGTTACCACTTTTAAAAGAAAATTTTAAGGCCCTACTATGGCACTATCTTATTTAACTTTTACAATAACCCTACGGCACAGGTAAGGCAATTATCATTATTGCTATTGTTCACAAGAAGAAACTCATGCGAGAACAAGCAAAGTGATTTCCCAAAAAGGTGGAATTGGAAGTAGAATTCAGTAAGTCTGACGATATCACTGTGCCTTAAGGCCAGAGCCTTTTCTAAACATCAATTTGTAATATAATTTACTGGTGGTTCAAAAGGATACTGAAAGTGTTCTTTGGAAACAATAAGCAAAGAGACATCCCGTGAATGAGGCACATTCTACTTTATCACCCAGCATTTCCATCAGCAACCAGCATTACATGCCTTTTGCATGGTGTGAAATTGAATACAAAACCACAGATTTCACCTATAACTCACACTGAATTGAATAAACTTTCAAGTCCAAAGGGAAAATTAAATGTAATTTTAATTGAACAAGTCTTTATTGGGAAACTACTATGTGTGCAAGGCCACAAAACATTTGCACAGGAGGTTGGGGTTGTCTAAGGTTCTTTCTACTTCTGTGAATCTACAATTAAACGTGACTAAGTGTCTTAGATTGTAGGCACACAAGGCGGCATAAGAAATGGCCACTGTCCTCTCTACGCACTAGAAGATTTTCTTCTCTGGGTGTTCAAAAACAGAGACTTCCAAAAGCTGAGATTGCTCTATAAGGATTTTTTTTTTTTAAGTGAACACGCTTTAAAAATCCATGTTCCTATAATAGCTGCAGGATAATTTCCCTCCAGGTGCAACACGTGAAATCGTGTACTTGGTTTCTACCAACGAGTGTGGTTACTGCCACCAATTCATCTTCCACAAATAGGATGGGAGAGTTGTAAGGGACCCTTGCAGGAATGATATAAGAGTTTTCAAACAATTCTCTGTCATTTATATTTTTAGTTGTGCAAATATTAAAAATGTGAATTGTACCTACACAAATTGTTAATGTGTCCCATTCCTGAATCTATATTAAAAACAAATAAAAAAACCCGCAATGAAAACAAGAGAACGCATCTAGAAGAATTAAAAAACTTTTGATCATGTACTATGTAAAGACTGTATTCTAGTATTAAAATTGCTAATCCAGAATAAATCCCATCGGAGGCTTTTCGGGATAAATTATTTTCCACTATAATGCTAACATAGGGCAGACAACCAGAATGCTGGGGACCAAAGAGTTGAGGCTTTGAGGAACAAGCTAAGGAACTCAGATTTGATTCAGCAGGTGATGGGGTGTCACTGAAAATTCTTGCTTACAGAGTGTCAAGTCCAGAGCTGTGTTTTAGCAACATTAGTCTGAAGGTGATGTACTAGCTAGGCAGAATGGAAGTAGGAGATACTATCAGCAGTCCACTTGAAAGTTCTCAGAGATGGCCTCTACGTAAGTTAGTAGCTATATATTTGTCAGGACATATAGCCACAGGATTAATCCTATGGTTAAAAACAAATCTTAGTGGTAAAGGAAACAAAGATTTATTTCTCATTCAAGTAACATGTCCATTACGGGGAGAATTTCAGTTCTAGCAGTGACCGAACAGCTTGAATCAGATAAATCTCCTACAGAAAACAATTGTAAACTGTCCACTAAAGGAGAGAAAAAAGATTTGAAGGCATTGAGGAGAAACCAAAAGCAGGCAGAAGCTGGAGGAAATTAACTCTTGAAAAAAGAGAATCACTGTAGACAAGATTCACGTTTGAAGAGCTTTTTCCCTGAGGGTTTGTATTCCATTCAGTGTAGGGTGGATAGAAATTAGGCAAAATCCTCGGTCTTATTGGCCTGAAAAGGCAGAGAACAACTTTGGGACTGCCAGAATAGCTAGAAATAGAAGGAGAATATTCTGGAAAGGAGGGTGTCGTGGAGGGTGGAGGGAAATAAAATGTAAGTATTAACTTCTCTCAAATTTCTGGCTGACCCCTGAACTGAGCATGAGACTCCAAAGGGCCCAGGGGTGAAACAACAATTTAAGGCTGAAAGAGCTGAGTAGTTATTTCAGTTGCTTCCCATCACAGAGAGAAAGAGTTCAAATGCCACTAAATTAGAAGGACTCACTAAATACCCTAGGCTTTCCACTGAAACTCTAGAATGTCTCTTTCTTAGAAGGAAATACTGTATCCCAGGTCGAAGGCATTTACCCTAGGGTTAAAGGCACAATCAAAATAGACCTTTCCTAAAAAAGTGCAAAGCAAAGGCTTGAACAGGTCCAAGTGATCTCTCAGTAATTTAATTGACTACTAGAACAAACCGCTATACTCTTCAGAGAAATACAACAGAACCTGGTTTCTCCAGAATGTCTAGAATACAATAATACTTATTAGAAATGTTTAAAAATAGAAACATGTGAACCAGAGTCAACAGAAAAATTTTTCAGTAGAAGTGGACTCATAAATGCCCCAGAGGTTGAATTAGCAGATAAGGATTTTAAAATTAATATGTTAGATTGTACAAGAAAATATGAATAAAAGGGGTTAAGAAATGGGAACCAGCAGGACAGATCTGTGAAACTATAAAAGCAAATAAACAAACAAAAATAAACGGATATCCAAAAACTGAAAAATACAATATCTAAAATATTTCTTTGCTATAATTAACAGTATATTGGACACTAAACAAAAATGGAACAGCAAAGTTAAAGAAATATAAATAGAAATCATCCAAACCGAAGTCCAAAGAGAAAAAAATTTAAAAAATAAATGAACAAGGCATGAGTGGCTGTGGGACAGCATTAGATAATTTAATATGTTGTAGTTGGAGTTCCAGAAAAAAGAAGAACGAGAATAGGTCAGAAAAATATGTGAAAATTTCCAAATTTGAATAAAACAACAACCTACAAATCTAGAAAGCTCAGCGAATGGCCCAAAATATAAATATAAAGAAAACCACTAAGGTAAAACATAGTTAAATTCCTAAAAAACAAATATAAAAATTCTTAAAAGCAGTTGGAGGGGGGTAAAAATTACATTACATAAAGGGGAACAAGGATAAGAGTAAAAACTGATTTTCTTTAATCAAAACAATTGGAGGCCAGAAAACAACATATAATATCTTCAAAGACCATTAACCCAGAATAACCAATGAAGACATTTCTCAAAATGAAGGTGAAATGAAGATACTTTTGGATAAGCTAAAGCTAACAGAATTTGTTGTTAGTAGAATCACATTATAAGAAATGAAAAAAGAAGTTCTTTATAGTGAAAGGAAATGATACCAGATTGAAATTTGATGTACAGAAAAGAAAATAAAACTGGAAAGGATAAACATATGGCAAAATTTTCCTTTCTTTTCTTAAATTCGTTTAAAGTCAAATGACTGCTTAAAGCAAATAAGAAAAACGTATTATGGGATTTATAAATTATGTACAAGTGAAATATCTGAGAACACAGCACAAAGAACAGGAAGGGAAATAAACGAAATTCTACTGCTGTAAGTTTCTTACATTATACTTGAAATGGTATTTAAAATGGTATACTTGATATTAATTCAGGGTTGACTATGATAAATTAAAAGTATGTCCTGTAATCCCTAAAGCAATGGTTCTCAAAGTACGTTCCCTAAACAAGCAGTATTAGCATCACCTAAGAATTTATCAGAAATTTTAATGCACAGGCCCCACTCCAGACCCACTAACTCAGAGACACTCTGGTGGGACCTAGAAATCTATGTTCTATATAACCCTTTAAGTGATTCCAATGCGTGCTAATGTTTGAGAAATACTGACACAAAGCAACCACTAGAATAATAACACTAAGAAGTGTAGCTCAAGAGACAAGAGAGATACAAAATGGCATGTTAAAAAATACCCAACCCAAAAAAGACAGAAAAGGAAAAATAAGGGAACAAAAAACAGAGGGAACAAAAGGAAAACAAACACCAAGATAACAGATATAAACCCAAGTACACCAATAATTACATTAACTATAAACGGTCTAAACACTTTAACGAAACGTCAAAGATGGCAGACTGGATAAAGAAAGCAAGACTAAAGTGTGTGTTTAAGATGCATTTTAAATATAAAGGCAGGTCGAAGGTACACAGGTTGAAGGTTAAAAGATGAAAAATACATACAATGTAAAATGTCAGCATAAGAAAGCTAACGTGGCTATATTAAAGTAGACTTCAAGACAGAGTATTAGCAAGGAAGAATGTCATTTCATAATGATTAAATTGATACATAACAATCTAAATATGAATACATCTAATAGCAGAGCCTCAAAATACATCAAACATAAATGAACAGAACTAAAAGGAAAAAAAGATAAATCCAAATCATAGTTGGAGATTAAAAAATCCCTCTCTCAGCAATCACTATATAGAAAATCTGTAAGGATACAGAAGATGTGAACAATATTATCAAACACCTTGACCCAGTTAACATTTAGGTCACACAATTGCACAATGCACATGTTCTTCTCAAGTGCATATGGAACACTCATTGAGACAGAACATATCCTGAGCTTTATAAAACAAGTCTCAAATTCTAAAAGGACTGAAATCATGCACAATGTTTTCTAACCACAGAGGAACTAAATTAGAAATCAATAATAAAATGATTATCTAGAAAAGCCCCACATATTTGAAAATCAAGTGACACACTTCTCAATAATTTATAGGTCAGAGAAGAAATCACAAGGGAAATTACTGAATATTTCAAATTGAATGAGGAAGAAAACAACATATCAAAATTTGTGGGATACAACTAAAGCAGTACTTATAGAAGAATTTTTATCTTTATATACTTATATTAAAAAAGAAGAAAGGTTCAAATTTGATGATTTAAGATTCTACCTTAAGAAGCTAGAAGAAATAGAAACTAAAACCGAAACAAATAGAAGAAATAAAATAATAGTGTAGAAATCAATGACAAAGAAAAAAGACAAGCAATAGAGAAAAATCAACAAAGCCAAAAACTTGGTTCCTAGTAAAGATTAATTAATTAAGCAACAGTAGATAGCCTAGGAATTCTGTCCCATGTCTTCCCACTGTGGGCTCCAGGCTGATGGAGAAGTCACCAGGGCAAATATTGTGAGTCTCACGGCAGAGGGGCTGTAGACTCTGACTTAAGAAATCTAATGGTCCAGCCGGGAAGGAACAACTCATTATTCATTGCTCAGATCTAGTCCAGTGATCCCATTCAACCACAAGCAGGCAGGAAATGGAATCTTACCTTGTGACTAGAAGGCAGGAAGCTGGAAATACACGGGGAACCTCACCGAAGACTATCTCCACAAAGGGGAAATGAGAACATAAAATTTAGCCTCCAAATTAGTTCCTCCCTGAAGTATTAAACCACTTACATTATTGCCTTTTTTTGGATAAATTAATTTTAATAGATGAAGATGAGAGCTCTTTCCATAAATAGCTGAACTTTTCAAAATGTTAATGAGAAGGTACCAACATCTAATACATTTCCTTCTAGGAGAAAATAAACATCTATAGGCTATTTCAATAAAGAATAAAATCCAGTGAGCACCTCATCCCAAAGTCCAAAAACCCACAACCTACTCTGTCAATGTCAGTACACTAATACGCATAGTACTCAAGAATCTGCACAAAAAATTGGAAACTAAATAAATTAAAAGATATAATTATAGTGGCAATGAAAATTTCCCACACTTTTCAAACAGATTGTAATTGGTTTTCCTCATAAAAATTTAGAGAAAGTTCTGTCTAGCTAGCTGGTAGCAAGCACTGTAATACACAACGCAAAGAAAAAAATGCACATTTCCATAACATGTAGTGAAATAAAAGCTTAAAGTAAATAGGATATGATTTGAAGATTCTAAAATATTCCTTTAAAATAAAACTTTTGTACAAAATTGCAGAGCATCCAGCTACAGGCACTACAGCACTCTACAGGACACTATGGAGAATCAGTCTTATCAGCTAACGGAGAAAGCAGAGACAAAATACAAACAGCTTACTGCCTGGCACAAAAGTCGCCACTGAATATGAACGAGTGTATGGTTACCTATATGTATGACATATACAACTTAACTGTTACATAGCATGTTGTGTATACTATATATATATATGTGTATAGTATATATATATATATACTGTTATATATAACATAGTATGTTGTATATAACTGTTCATGTAGTATGTTGTATATAGAAACAAACCCACAGTAACAAATGTTCACAAAAGGCCTACTTGCAACTAAGTATCTGGCTTACAAAAGACCCACAGGTACAAATCATTTTTTCCCTATCTCCAGCCTCTATCTTTCAGACTCCCCACTCTACGCACACACCAATTAAGAAACAGAGCTCTGAGGATTTGCAAGGAAGCAGTAGAGGGTTCTGTGAAGGGCACAAACAGCTTAAACCAGGGTTAGAATCCCAAGCAGAGTAAGTGGACCTTCTTGGTGTCTTAGGTCCTAAATACTTTCCCCGTACAGCCATGCATTCTCCACCGCCACTGGTTAGATGACCTTAAACTGGAGCCATTACAGAGGCATTCGGATGTAGAAGCATCTCGTTGTAAGAATGAAAAGCTGTCCAGTAGGCTCAGGGAACTTCAGTCACGCATCCATCTGTGTGTACTAGCTCAGTGTACCTCCTGCCTGAGGGAGCAGCAGCTTTTTGGAGAAAAGGGAGTCATTCTAGAAAATAGAAAGCTGCCAAGGTTAGAGTAAATCTGAATGGGGTACCAGGAAGCTCAGTTAGTACCTATGTAATAAAAACTCACCGACTCACAGGGAAACCAGAAGTACTCAAATCAAAGGGAAAATGCCTATGAACTTAAAAAAAAAAAAAGTTGAGTTCAAAGATAAAAGAATCAGAAGGATCATTTTTTCTATTGTTTTCAACTACAGTATTGCTTTTAACTGTAGAATGATTCAGCAAGTGTTTAAAAGTTAATTTCATTATTTTGAAAGTTACTGAACTCAATAAAAATTGTCTTTTAAAATTTTCAATTACTTTGAAATCAAGAACCAATATTTTGTTATACTTGGGCTGGTCCCAAATGAGAAAATACAGATTGGGTAACATATGGGTCTTGCCTTAAAGCATCAATAATCCTAGAACAGAGAAGGTGGAAATATGGAAGGCAATATGGAGAAGACAGAGTGGGAAGGGTAAGGCTTTGAGACCAGGTACACTTGGGTTCCAATCCTACCCAGTCAATAGGAGCTGTGAGATTCTCGGCCAAGTTGCTTAATGGTTCTGAGGCTCAGTTTCCTGATTTATAAAATGGACATAGTGATGCCTACTTTGTAGGCTGTTGGATGGATTCAAATTAAGATATATAAAACAAAAAGCACAAAAGTCTGGCCTGAGGTAAGAACTTAAAAAAAAAAAAAAAAGAAAATGATGTTATCATGCATCATTTATTTAAGGGCTGGCTCCATCTTTTAAAAAAATAAACCTAAAGAACAAACATAGTCAACTCTCTCTTTTTTTTTTTTTTTTTGAGGATGATTAGCCCTGAGCTAACATCTGCCACCAATCCTCCTCTTAATTAAATATAAGTGAGTAAAGAACTCCTTGGGGGAGTGAATATCACCACTGAGTTAGGAAGGTCTCTAGATGCAAAGGGCCCACTTGAGACAAGACCAGCACTCTTCGGCTCAGATCTCATCTTCAAGCCTTAAGATTTTCTAAAAGCTGCAAGGATGTGGGAGTGGTAAACTATATCCTTAGGGTAAACAGGACAAACAGTCAGGACTCTGATCTGTCTGCCAGTCAGCTAAGAATTCTAGGCTAGAGCTCAAGACCAGAAGAGTGGTGTAAGATTCTGGAAAGTTATAACTTCCTGGTATTGCTGTTCCTCATGTGCTTTATCTGTTTTCTAATATTACTTAATATCGAAACTCTTAAAAGTAAGTAGGCACACACGTTCAGCGGCAGAAGGAAAAGTGAACCTGAGAGACTGAATTCCATTCTGCCAGGAGCCTTGAGGGAAACTGCACCCCCACGGATAAGAGTGGGTGAGGGCAGCAGATATTTACAGGCAAGCAGGTGGAGGACCAAGGCCCTGGCAAAGAAGAAAACAGAGGTTCTGGGGTCTAAAATGTGTTCCCAGACAATGATTTACTTCTATTCAGCAAAGAGTTTTAAAGCAAGATATAAAGAGGCCAAACATAGTCCATTCCCGGCCCGCCCCCCCACACCCCTCCCCTCGCCGCCCCAAGACCTTTCTAGTGGGTGGATGAGGCTGGGGAAATTGCTGAGCCATATATGTAAAATTATAAGATATAGCATGTGAGATTGATGTGGTATGACTTTAAAAAGGAAGTGATTATATCTAAGGGTGGGGGGATGAGGAAGGCTTTATGAAGAAAACAAGCACCTTGAAGAATGCTGTGGAGTTGAAACACGAAAAAGACAGGCACACAGACATCCTAAGCAAAGGATGAGGCGCAGGGAACAGCAGAGACACAGTGAAATGTGCAACTGATCTGGTCAGTTGAAGCCCAGGAAGGCAGGGGTGCAGAGAAAGAGCAAGTAGTATCTACACACTCTGGTGACCAGAGGACGTCTGGGGGACTGCCAACACCACATGGGCTCCTGAGCCCTCTCTTTTCTTCTGGGTTTCAGACCCACACATCCATCTATCCACTGAATGTCCCCACTTGAATGTCTCTGACACTTCAAACCCCCCGTGTTCACAAATGAAACACAACGTCCCCACCCCACAGACAGCCCTCTTCCAGCCTCCTATACTCCCTATCCTTAAAGCTACAACCAGGGGCCGCCTCATGGCCGAGTGGTTAAGTTTCACACTCCACTTAGGTGGCCTGGGGTCCCCTGGTTTAGATCCTGGGCGCAGCCCTACACACCGGTCATCAAGCCACGCTGTGGCAGCATCCCACACAGAAGAACTAGAATGACTTACAAACAGGATATACAACTATGTACTGGGGCATTGGAGAGAAAGGGGGCAAAAAAAAAAAAAAGCAAAGCTACACCCAGTTGCTGGAACTAGAAGCCTCAGGGTCATCCTTGATATACACTCCTCCCCATCTTCCCCCAAGCCTCAAGAAAAGTAAGCAAAGGTTGGATCAGAGGCATTTGTTACAGTAACATGGGACTGTTATTTTTATTGGTGTTTTTAGTTTTGATGTTTTTATTATTGGTGTTTTATCATTATTATTATTATTGGTTTGAAAGACAATATATTTTGTGGCTTATTTTAACAAAATGGAAAAACTCCAAAGAGTAGTCACTTTGTACATTTGTATCTCTATTCACGCATACAGACCTAGAGGTGTGTCCTGAACTGCAAACACCATCCTTAGAAACATCCTAAAGTGTAGACAGGTAGCGCAGCTTGCCGCCAGCGGTCCCCTGCCCATGTGACCCTGGCTGATGGCCAGCCCTAGGCTGTGGCAGCACTCGTGGCACATCTTCCTCATTACCTTTTTTTTCTTCTTAGAAGAAGAAGTCCTACTTCTGCTTTTCTCCAGCTCAACTAATTTCGTCTTCAGTGATATCCAGAGGCACACCTCCTCCAGCTCCCCAGCAATGTTCTGCACCTCTAACTACATCTGGAAAAATACGCTATCCTCTTTTATTCCACTTGGGAGCCAAGCCACAAGCATGGCTGATAATCAGGATGGTCCCCTTTTATCAAGTAAAATACTGCAGTTTTCAGGTAAAAGTAAATACGGAAAGAACCAGGTTCTAGAAGCCCCAAAACCATGGTGAATGCCTACAACTACCTTTTAGAATCTTTAAAGAAAGATGCACAGAGAAGGAGGTGGTTGAACTGCATCTTACAAGGTGTTTAACCAGGCAGGGGATTAACGTGATTCTAGACTGAACAGAATCCCCAAAGCTTTGGAAGCACAACCCTTTACGCATGAGGGACTGACTGGAGAAAATAAGAACACACTGAACATTGACAGTTGCCCCTGCCCAGCACCCCTGATCCTTTCCCATCTCCCTGAAGAAGCTGGATCTCAGATTGGACCTCCTGGACGGGAACACTTCTGCTCCCTCCCTTCTTCACGTTTCCTTTCAGGTGGAGGCAGCTCCACAGATGCCACACCCCAGGCCTCTGTCCCCTTTACTCACTCTGCCTGGATTAGGAAGTCTGAGAAGAATAAATCTGACTTGCCTCAGCACCATCCTGTTCCTCTTGGGGGAGAACTCCCTCCGGGAGCAGATGCAGCCTCCAGCCTTGGGGGTGGGCTGGCTATCTTGATCCAGCGCTGCCTGTACCTGTATCTAATTTTGGGGCTCAGGTGGCAGGCCTTTCCCACCTTTTTTTTGGTTATCACTAAGCCATATCCTTCAACTTATTTAACCCCCAAAAGCTGATATTTTATCTTCCAGCAGCCACTCCTTTGTTTTATTTCTCAGTTTGTTCAGAATCCACGTGAGGAAAGCAGTGCTATTTCAGAGATCCCTTAGAGATCTAGAGAGAGCCCAATAGCAGAGTCCCTGAGACCTGGATCTCAACAACAGGGACATGACACAAGTGAGTTTCCAAGCTTGAATCCTGCAATAAGGATCCCACAGTCCCCTTCGCCCAGTTTCCCCAGAATCTTGCTCCCTGATTCCTGACTCTCCAGAAGTGCAGCTTGTTAGAAGGAAGGGAACCCAGAGAATGTGGTCACTGTGGCATCCAAATGTTAGGGCACAAACCTCTTGATGACGGTTAAGACATAGTTTAAACCCCTTCCTGTTGTTGTTGTTGTTTTCCTTTTAAAAAATAATTTGTCAAAGAAATTTCATCAGAGAATCTTATCTTCATGCTTACCAAGTTATGTAAGATACAATCTTCTTTTTCACACCTTGAATTTCCAAGAGAATTTAACTAAAAGGGACAATAACATAGTTTAATATTTATCACTATCTGAATGACATATTGCTCACGCCCGAAGCCATGAGCAAGTCTGACGCTTCTGCGGCTGTTGCTGTTCGTTAAAACATGGGGACTCTGTGCTTTAACAGGGAACCAAACTTTTTAAGAATCCTCTTCACTTAAGCACCCCAGATAGACACTTCAGAATAACCAGGCCTTATGTACACTGTAAGTTTCCCTTTTTCAAAAAAGTCATTTATTTTCAGTATCAGAAAGGCAATTTCACCAAATCCCTTTTAAAATTAACTTTTGGCTTTAAACCTCTTTTTCATTTTTAAAGGTCCATTTGTTGTCCTGCTGGAGGATTTTTTTTTTTTTCTTTAAAGCAGTTGACAACTGCCCAGCAACAGCAGCCTGTGTTTGCAGTCACTATTTTGGGCTACATCACATGTCACTTACATAACCTTGTTTAACTGCTCTTGAACTGGTTCAAACAACCTGGGAAACAGATTAGGGCAGTCCCAGCAAATTCCCGCATTGCAGATTCTGATGGGCGATTTCCCATCCCCCGTCCCTACCTCTTACAATCTTGCCTGGCAAGACGGTGTCCAACAAGGACTGGTTATTCATTGTTAGAGCCAGCTAAAACATGTGATAATTAACTTCCTCTGTTCAGCTGAAACCAGTCCGGTCTGCCCATAATAAACCAATGAACAATGATCCCCTGCTGCTGAGGTTTATGAGTGAGCCTGGATTAACATGCTTTAAAATGCCAGTGGTGGGGGAGGAACTCACTTGAGAAGTAAGTATAGGTTGCCTTTGCCACCTTCAAACACAAATCTTTTGAAGTTATGTTTTTAGGATTCTAAGATTTTAATTTAGAAATCAGATCGGGCTTATTTTTTCCCCCGCGGTGTTTCACGAGTTCTTCCCATGTGGGTAAGCACAAAACTCCCAGATAAACATTCTTCTTGGTGTGAAAGGTGTTAGTTTTTCATTTAAAAAAATATATACTTCTCATCATCATGACTTAAATTTTAGACACTCTGCATATTTTAGTGAAAGATGATCAAAGAAAATATTATATGACAAAAGCCAAGTGCTGTAGGCTTTTCACCTTGAGAAGCATTTATGAAGACGTACCATAAGAAAACACAAGTTATCAACAAGGAACAAGGAACATTTTTTCAGGAGGAGTGACTTAACGCCCTACACACATTCAATAGTAGGAATTTAACATGGTTGTACTTCACTATGCAAAAACATCTGTTATCTAGATAAACTAATAAGTTATTTACGGCAGTGAGCAGGGAACTAACATTTGTTGAATTCCTATTATGTGACAGGCGCTTTACCAATCATATAATTTAATCTTTAATGAAAAAATCCTATGGGGGACCCTATGAGATTGATCATATTATCCCCATGCTGTCAATGAAGACAAAGGGAGTTTAAATCATGTGACTAGCTCAGCTGGAATTCCTACGTGAAGCTGTATCATTACGGCACCTACTCTAAGGCTCCATACATATTAGAAGTATACTTAAGATGGTTATACCTAGAGGGTAAAATGGAAATAGAAGCTTTGCAGTGAAAAACATTTAGGCTACCATATAAAGGATAACTCGTACACTAAAACACCACTAACTACTCTGACTCTTGGAATAGGAAACTGTATGAACTTAACCACACCTACCAGTCTCAGCCTCAACTGAAATATGAATAGGATGGCAAACTTACATACTGCCTGACCCACCACTTTCGGCCTGATCCAAATGTACCTCTAAACGCCAGACCTCAAAGTAGACACGTGCACAGAACTGAAAAATCCTGTGTGCCAGGTTCTTAATGACCAGACTTCATTCATTTTTGCCCAACCAGTGAAACCCCCCAAGATCTCAAAAGCAAAAGTGAGCCTAGGCAGAGAAAGGGGACTCCTGTTTAGTCACTCTGGATTCAAACTCCTTGTTATGATTCAAAGGTCTCAATACAGCTCAGTGGGTCCTTATTCGCCATCTCAGCCTGGTTTCTAAATACCCTTATAGGTCTAAACTCAAATAAAATACACATGAGAGCTGTACTGGATATACAGGATAAGTGCCATAAACTTCTACTGACAATCTAAATTTTGGCTAGAAAAGAAATTATGAACCATTAGACATGAGGTTGTTTTGCTCACACACACACTGATTTAAACGAATTTTGGGTATAAAATGATATAATGTGTGCACATGGTTCAATTCAGAATTCAAGAAGTGAACACAGAATTGAACTGAATTGAATACTGAATTCAAGAGGTACTATGGGGGATATGGTGAAAACGTTCTCCCTCCCTCTCCTATCCTCTAGCCACCCAATTCCCTTCCCCAGAGGCAACTACTATTACCAGTGTCTCTGTATCCTTCCAGAGGTTTTCTAGAACACATGTTTTTTTAACTACAGTAAGTATGTGCTGTTTGTTAAGTTAGGTACTATTAATTCAATATGTTTGCTTCTCTTTTACTAATTCAACAAATAATTACTGGGTGGCGATTATATGCCAGTTATTGTGATCAGCACAGGGGCTGAGAGCTGAATAAGATGAGATCCCTGTCCTTGAGGGATCATACGGGCTCCAGTGTGGGAGACAGGGTCCTAGGCAAATCACACCCTGGGGCAAGAACAGCACAGGGACACAGTGCTAGGGGAACAAAAGAGGAAGTGATGATCTTCACCTCGGAAATCAGCAAAGTCTTCCTGGAAGAAACAAGATTAGGCCTGCTTCCTGAACAATGTTTGTTGGATGGAAGGGGAGTTAGGAGTTCTCTATCTAGAGAAATAACATATTACAAAAATGATTGTTGTCAAAGAATGTCATATATTTAGGGATGGGTGAGCTTGGTGTGGCTGGAGCATAGGGCATGTACGTAGAGGCAGTAAACAATAAGATTGTGAGCACTTGCTATGTCATGCTGTGTGGTATAGACATGAATCTTTAGGCAGTGGGGAAGCCAGTCCAGGTCCAATTTGGTTTTAGGAAGTTCACTCTGGCAGCTCAGTGGAAGATATCCTGGAGTAATGGCAAAGGGACTAGTTAAGCTCAGAATCCAGTTGACTTTTTCAGGAGCAAGTAGTTAGGAAATACAATTTCCAATTAAACATCCTCATCTCTGTTACTCCCTAGCCCCAAATGTGTTTTTCCAGAACTTAATTGTTTCAGCATCCATGCATTATTCAAGTGAGAACAGTTAAAGTCATCCTAAATTATTTCTTTCTGGGCCTCATGCAAATATTCCCTACCTTTCTGATTTTATAAGCCAAAGTTGTTGACTTCTGCCTCCTAGGTCCTATCATTGTCTCAAAGAAGCAGATAATGTGTCTGCTGGAGATAAAAATGGCAGCCGGCGAGTTACCTACTTAGGCTGCCAAAGCAGAGTAGATATTTTCTTTTTTAACATTCCAAACTAGCCAGTCCCCCTTTATCCAATTATTTCCAATAGAAATGACTCACAATTTTAGTATGTTTGAACAAAAGTTCTTGTGCTTATGAGGAAAAAGTGGTACAAAACATAAATCTGCGTACACTAGAACTTTGCATAAGGTTATTTTTACCACTTGGACTTGGAGATTAGAATCAGATGAGGGACAGTGGAGGGGAGAGGAGCTGTGGGGAATTGTTTTGGGGAATAAGCAGGCTGTTGGCTGAGAATGAGAAGGGCAAGGGTGGATGAGAAACCAGACCACAAGTGTGTGGAGCAGCCATGGGAATATGACAGACAGCGTGGGACAGAAGCGAAGAGGACTAAGGTTTGCTACGTAGCTACTGTGCTCTATGCTACTAGGCTGGGAAAGTTATGTTCTTACATTTAATGTTTACTATAACCTTTTTGGTAGGTAATATTATCTTCATGTCCTGGATAAGGAAATAAGTTAAACAGCCATCTGTGCTGCTTCACATGGCCAGTGGTGACGTCAGGATTTGAATCTGGGTCTGACAAAAGCCCATGCTTGGGGCCGGCCCAGTGGCACAGTGGTTAAGTTTGCACATTCCGCTTCTTGGCCGCCTGGGGTTCACCGGTTCGGATACCGAGTGCAGACATGGCACTGCTTGGCAAAAGCCATGTTGTGGTAGGCGTCCCACGTATAAAGGAGAGGAAGATGGGCATGGATGTTAGCTCAGGGCCAGTCTTCCTCAGCAAAAAAACAAAAAAAAGAGAGAAGGACTGGCAGTAGTTAGGTCAGGGCTAATCTTCCTCAAAAAAAAAAAAAAAAAAAGCCCATGCTCACCCAAAGACTCCCCCGTCAAATCACTCAGAAGCAATCCCAAAATCTTAACAAGCATAAAAAGACCTCATTCCTGCTACGAAAGCTGTGTACTGGCTTTAATCTCATACATTTGATCACTTGACTGAATTTCTTAAAATCAAAGAATCTCCCATTTCGAAAACAGTTTAGTCCTTATTTACAGCTGAGGCTCAGGACAGGAGAAGTTCCCAATGTAGTTCATAACGTAATAATGGGCTTTGGGGTCAGGCACACATGAGTTACACCCAGAATCTGTCACTTGTCAGTTATGTAATGCTGAGCAAGCCATTTAACCTTATATTTTCTCAGCCATAAAGTTAAAGTAACAAAACTTGTCTGAGAAGGGATTATAAAGAATAAATGCAATCGTGTATTTAAAATGCCTAGCACCACACTGGAAACACGACAGGTGCTCCACGAATCTGCTCTCGCCCAAAGTCAGATCCCTAGAGATGGAGACTGGGAAGTGGGGCCCTGTTCTCAGAGCAGACTGCCTGGTTCCACCACTCCCTGACTGCGAGGGCTGATGTTAGCCGGCCTCAGGAAGCTCTAGTTTCCCCATATGCAAAATGGGGACAGGGACGGGATCATTCCCTTAGGGCTGCATTTAGCCTTGCCCAGGCCATTCCTGACTTTGGGCAGGAAGAATCTAGTCCCTCTATTCCAAACCTGGCATCCCTGTGTTAAGTCACTTTTCTACTAACTATGTACTTCAGGTTCACTTTCTGTTACCTGGGCTTGTGCCTTATTTGCCTGTGTCCCATTGTCTGTTTATTAGTGTGCCTAGTACCTCAAATCTTACTGGACCAAATTCTTAACATCCTGACTCACGCTGAAGTCCAGCCCCAAGACTGGGGCTCTGACACCTGCCTTTCTCAAGAGCCCGCCTGTCTCATCTTGCACTCAAAGACTCTCATGAGGTCCTGCCCAAACCACAGGGGCTTCGGTACTCTGCCTTCTAGACTGTATTTCCTCATAGCACCTGTGTCCACGCTCCAGTTATTGTTCCACTTTGGTGAGCAGGTCTGGTTTCACATCCCAGGTCTTTCCAGTTTGCTCCATCACTGCCTTCGTTAATTTCCAAAGCTACAGTTTCTTTTTCTAATTCCTATCACCATTTCTCTTACACAGAAGAGGTAAGACACATTATAGAAATAAATAATAACATTTAGTTTATTTGCAATTGTCCTGTGCTTTTTTTTCCCCTCTCAAAAAGCAAGAGCTTGTCACAAGGAACATACAAAAATTGCTTTATTCAACCACCAAGAAAGCATATAGATTTACAAATTGATTGCCTAACTATCATTGCCACCATTTGTAAATGAGAAAGAGACATTCATTTTAATGGTCCACATAACTGGAAACTGCCAGCTGACTTTTATTTAGTTCATTTGGAGAAGCTAAATGGGCCTGGGACGGCTGCTTCCAGCTCTCATCGCCTGGGCCTGCCCCCGCTCTTCCAGGTCTCCCATCTCCAGGTCCCATCTGGCCTTAGGCCCTGGGTTGATCCTGCTTATGGCTAGAAATTCCTAGAATGTTCCAGCCTTTCCCCACTCCTACTCCCCAATCTATGATGCTGGCCTCCCGAGTTTGCTCAGAGCTGCACCACTGCACAATGTTCTCTTGCTGGACCTGGCTTAAGTTCCCTACTGGGCCCCAGGTCATAAGTTAACCAGGTCCTTCCATTCTGTGTCCTCTTCTTAGATGAGGGTCTGGATGGGTCAGCTTCTAGAGGATGGTCCCTTTTTGCTAACAGAGAGTGAAGGTGGGTAGACAGAGGCCTGCTTTGGTGTGACACTGACTAACTCTTGAGTTTCTAATATTCTCCGCAAACCATTATAACAAGGTAATTTGCTTTCTCACTTGTCAGAGTTCCTAATGCATACTCCTAACAGGAGAAAAAGAGCTGGATTTTAGGCAGGGTTGGGCCTTGGTCTTGGTCCCTCATCTGAGCTGCTTTCCCAGGCACCTGTCTGACATTGCTGGTGTGTCCTTACTAGTTCCTATCCTTTATCCTTGTACTCTACAACGTGATGCAAACTCCACAGATCATGGGCAAAACTCCAACATGCCAACTGTCTACCTGGATTCTTATTCTTATGCCCTGTCCATCTGCTACATGATCTCTGAGGCCTCACGCCAACCATTCATCTGGACTGCAGCTGGGGATTGCCATGCCCTTCAACTCTCGACCTTATTCTTATTTATCCTAAGATGTGTTCTAAGTACAGTACCGTGCTGTGAGAATGAAGAAATCCAGAGATTTAAAAGTGCAAAGCAATCATAATGTGGTTTTTTTATGCCTTTTCTATCCATGAGTAGCAATAAATTATTTCTTTAATATGGCAGGCATTTTTATACATAAGTTCCTCTGCAATCTTTGTAAATCACTAACTTGCTGGTCCTCCTGGTCAAGTTATAGCCTTTCTAAATCCCTTCTCTTATCTGTAAAATGTAGAGATGGGATCAAATGATCTCTATTGTCTCTATCCCTCTATCTCTTTGCTTCTCTGGTCCTGAGAAGAGGACCAGTTGAGGGAAAGAAATAAAGTTATCGTTAGAATGAATAGGCAGTAAATAGGGCAATGGAGTCTTATCCTGTTACCTGTGTAAATACACAGTTTAACCGGCAAAGCCAAACTAAGAGCAAATTGCTAAAGACAGGAGAGGGAGCTGTAATCACTGTCCTTATCCCACATAAGAATCTCAGAATTGCAAATTAGTTAAAAGAATTCAAAAGCAGTCACTATGGCCTTTGATGAGCAAGGCAGTCAAAGATAAGGGAAATTACTTTTTTGAGAATATTTCTAAGGAGAGGACTCTAGGAGATAAAAAACAAAGAAAAATAAGATTGTGTATATACGTGTATAGATATCTATTCATACATATATTTTAAATAACTTCAACAGTTGAAAGTTAAAAAGCAATCACACTACAATCTTGAAGCTGTGTTCTAAAAAAAAAATCTAGAATTTTCCATTATGTATTCCAAGATAAAAGAAATGCAGAAATGAAAGGTTCACTGTGCTCTTTTCCCTACTCCCTGCAGTCGTAGAAGTCTTTAAGGAGGCTACTCGGATACGTATTTATCTTTACGTTGCAGTTCTAAAATTGATGTGTTGGAAAAAAGTCTAGAAGTAATATTTTCAGTCAAAGAAAAATGAGAGATTATTATACTTGATAAGCTGTGGCTTTGCTGGAAGAATATTAAAGAAAGAGGTACTCTGGTTAACACCTTAGATCAAGTTACATGAGATAATGTACCCGTATGAAGCAGGATGGTGATAAACAAAATACAGCACGTGGGCCAAAAATAGCCTAGTTTTTCCCAGCTCTGAATTCCATCTGTCAAAACGAGGTGGATAGCATTCACCAGAAACCAGCAATGCATATATAGCTGGACTGATTCAATCTTCTGCAGGACTTAGTTTTACTATCCATAATAATAACCAACCATCAATTAATGGAATTTGTATAAATCTTTCTGTAATAGAGGCTTTGGCCATTATCATCAACCCATTCTTCCTCCCTTTCTACAGACTAAGGTCACAACACTTCTGTATCCTCTCTACACATGTCTAAGGCCCCGACTGAACCTCAACTTTCCCTGAAACCTTCACTGACCTTGAAGAGATCTCTCTCCCCTCTCTGAAAGACCTTCACCCTTTATTCGAACCTCAGGGATCCAGTTAACGTTGGTTGAGAACTATAATGAGTTGGGCTCCACAGCATTATCTTAATTAAGATTTGCAAGAATACCATACACTATTAAAATTACTCCCATTTCATGTTGTTCCTACTTACTTACTTACTTACATGGCAAATTCTTACTGGC
This sequence comes from Equus caballus, assembly GCF_041296265.1. NCBI lineage: Eukaryota > Metazoa > Chordata > Mammalia > Perissodactyla > Equidae > Equus > Equus caballus. The sequence continues at coordinate 90,723,985 of NC_091685.1, read as the reverse complement.
AATTACCACCTTCTTTCCTAAGTGAAGGTTGGGTGTCTGTATGTTATTTCTTCATATTTCTATCAGAACACCTTCAAGGTAGGGAGCATATCTTATGTATCAATAGAGCCCCATTGTGCCTAGTCCATGGAAAGTGTTAAATACACATGGCTCGGGGAGTTAACCCCTTACTCTCAGAAGTAAAGACAGCAGTCCCCTTGTTTAGCAGTAGGCTAGTGCCTGGGGCAGGAATGACCCGTTTTCTCAGCTGATGCACCAACCTTGTGCTGAGAACCAGAGTTTCCTCCCAAACTCTCAATGCCCAGACTGGCAGAGTAGAAGGAGTTCATCTCTAAAATCTTGCCCCAGAGGAGTCGTTAGCTACTGTATCACCATATAATAAGGCAAATATACACAGGGGGCCAAGGAAATAGTTGAAAGTGAAAGAGAAGTTCATTTGAATGAAATTAAAATTTAAACAAAAAGTACATTTTCACTATTTTTAGTGGTCTGCAACAAGGGGAAAAAATGGATTCTTATTTAACCAAAGTTTAATCTTATGATAACTAAAGTATTTTATAATTGCACAGTTTCAGCCCCTGTCTCTTTATAAGCACCTACTGTGTGACAGGTATGATATTTATCGAACACATAATGGAGTGTAAGAAAAAGCGTCTACTCACAAGGAGCTCACAGAACTACATACAACTATGATAAAATGCACTAAGGTATAAAAAGTATTATGAGCCTCACCTGTTAGGATGGCTATTATCAAAAACGCAAGAGACAAATGCTGGCAAGGATGTGGGGAAAAGGGAAGCCTTGTGGACTACTGGTGGGAATGTAAACTGGTGCAGCCACTATGGAAGACAGTATGGAGGTTCTTCAAAAAATTACAACAGAACTACCACATGATCCAGCAATCCCATTTCTGGGTATATATCCAAAGGAAACAAAACCATTATCTCGAAGAGATAGCTGTATGCCTGTGTTCACTGAGGCATTATTCACAAGCCAAGGTATGGAAACAACCTAAGTGTGTTCGTTGACAGAAGAGCAGATAAGAAGATATACGTAGGGGCCAGCCTGGTGGTGTAGTGGTTAAGTTTGCCTGCTCTGCAGGTTTGGATCCCGGGTGCAGACCTAGCACCTCTCATCAAGCCATGCTGTGGCAGCATCCCACATAAAATAGAGGAAGACTGGCACAGATGTTAGTTCAGTGACAATCTTCCTCAAGCAAAAAAGAGGAAGATTGGCAGTAGATGTTAGTTCAGGGCCAGTCTTCCTCACACACACACACACACACAAAGATCTATACACCTATATAAAATGGAATATTATTCTGCCTTAAAAAGGAAGGAAATTCTGCCATTTACAACAATATGGATGAAGCTAGAGGGCATCATGCTAAGTGAAATAAGCCGGAGAAAGACTAATACTGCAGTGGTATCATTTATATGTGGAATCTAAAGAAAAAAAGGTCAAACTCATAGAAACAAAGAGTTGAGTGGTGCCAGGGGCTAGGTGGTGGGAGAAACAGGGAGAAGCTGTAAAAGTGTACAAACTTTCAGTGATATAATGAATAAGGTCTGAGGATCTAATATATAAGATGGTGACTATCATTGATGACACTGTATTGTATAAATAAAATTTGCTAAGAGAGTAGAATTTAAGTGTTCTCACCAAAAAAGAAAAAAAATTAAGAAAAAAATAAATATGTGAGGTGATGTATGTATTAATTAACTCAATGATGGGAATTGTTTCAAAATGTACACATAACAAATCACCATGTTGTACACTTTAAATATATTATAATTTTATTAGTCAATTATACCTCAATAAGGCTGAAAAAAAAAAGGGTTATGAGATCACAGAGGAGGAAGAAACTAATGAGGGAAGGAAAGGAGCTAGCACAAGTGGTGATCAGAGAAGGCTCAACAAAGTGGTCACCTTTGAACTGGACCTTAAAGGAGAAATGCAATTTCTCCAAGCTCAGAAAGAAGGAAGGAATTGATCTTTTCTTTCAGACAAGACCATACCACACTAGCTGCGGTCACGGCTGACCTAACATGGTCCCACAGCACACACAGCACCTTCTAGATAGGACTGGGAACAAATCAGTTAAATAAGTGTGTGGTAAAATTCAATGAAGTCATGGAATTAGTTTTGAAATCAGCATAATAAAGATATCAAAAAATATTAGTAAAGACAGTCATGTTGCCAAACCCAAGGAAAAATAGAAATCAACAGACATGATGCTAAAGTCGAAGGAACATCAAAGGTGAGAAACTGACCCCCAAAACTGATGGAATTCTTATGTAGCTTTGGAATTATATGAGAACCTACTAAACAATCAGTTTTCCACTTTAATATGTATAGTATTCTGTACTGAATATGTTTATCTGATATGAAATTAAAGCTAAGCATTATTATGCAGCAGTTCCAAAGGATACGGTCTTTCACATGCACTCAACCTTTAAGTCAATCCAATCTAATAGTTTAAGAAAAGAAGACATTACATTTCAGACAGCCATTCTGCCTAAAAACACTCTAAATTATTTAAATTGAATTCTGATTAAAGTTAAAATAAAATCATCTTCAGTAGGGCACGCAAGGTTCTTAGAAATTTTGCAAATGAGATCTTTGTAATCTGATTCTGTTTCATCCAGTAAAACCATATAATAAATACGCCATGAAACTGCAGTCGTCGTGGCTGTCTATGGAATACTTTTCAACTTACACAGCCCTCTTGTTCTTGGACTCTAAAAGGCAGGGGAAAATGGTATAGATGGTTCTCCTTAAGTCTGAACACTAGTTATACTACTTTCAACTACTGAATTCAAAGTTTTGTTTCTTACACAAGAAAACAGAGTTTTTTGTCTGTTTATTTTAGAAAATTACATAATTTTAGAGCTGGAGGAAAATAGTTCATTCCAAGGCAGTGTTTATCCAAGAATCACAGAGATAACAGAAAGACACTAGACTTTCTATTAGGAGACCTGAATTTGAAATCAAACTCATTTAGTCACTAGCTGTGACTTGCAACAAGTTACTTTACTTCTTATGGGTCAGTTTCTTCATCTGCATTAATTGTAAAAACATAATCCACCTTGCTGGATTATTCAAAAGGACAGAAAAAAAAGATATTTAAGGTGCCAAGTACAGTGCTTAGGGGAATAGGTACACAATGAGCTTAGCTATTAGTATGGATTATACAGCTGAGCCTTGAACCAAGGAAGATCTCCTGGTTGTCAGCCCACCATATTATCTGGGCCATTTTTATTTTGCTCTGCTTTAAAAAACACACACAGAAAACTACAAAGAAATATAACAACCATGCACCCACTTTTTCCAATTTGGGTCATTTTTTTCGACCCTAGAAACAAAAGGAAACAAAAAGATTTCCCAAATCATCGTCTAGGTCAAAACGAATGCATTTGGCTTTGTGACCATTTAGCATTTCAGGTAGACAACTGAAAATTACCTATAACTAAGGGAACCAGGAAGTGAAGACTACTTTTGAAGAACTACCTGAGCCACATCTAGGAAAGGTGAGACCTGGTAAATGGCAACGAGGCTGAGGCCATGAGATCATGAATTGAGGGAACCAGCAGGAGATGGCAGGCCCTGGCTCCAGGAAAGAGCAGCTGCTACAGCTGCTACTCAGGGCTTGCCAATTGCTGGCATGTGGGAATGCAGGGGTGGTGATGCCAGATCTTCCACTGCTTAACAGAGGCTGGGCGTCCAGATTTTATATGAAATCTCCTAATTTTTAAGTGCTGGCAACTAATTCAAAAACTCCAAAAAAAAATTGTATAGGCCAAACGAAACACCTCAGCAGGTTGGATTTCAATCTGTGGAAATCAGTTTAAGAGCCTTGAAAGGACAAGAGCACCCAGGTGTGGGGGCTGGGGCTGCAGGCAGCCTTCAATAGGATGCGGCTTGGAGTGAGGAGCAGATTCTACACTGAAGCACCGGTGGGCAGGAACCTGGTCTTCTGTATTTGGATTTTTATTTTTATGCCTAAGAATTCACAACAAATTCTTGAAATTGGCATGAGGATAGATAATACAAATCATGTTCAGGGTATGAGAAACGAAAACAGGGCATGTAGAACACAGACATGTCCCTGAATTGTGTTACCCTTATGTCCTTGGGATTCACGGCTATACGCCTCTGGGTTTTCACAGAGTATTGGGAAAAACATTCAAATCGACTCTCAGTTCTCTGGAAAACCATTCCAGTTCACTAAGCTGCAAATGTTATTAAATGCCCTTGAGGCGTTTATCCACGAATTGCTGTATGCTGGTGGTGACTCGGCAAGCTTACAGGAGCTGATCCAGGCCTTCCTTGTGAGGAAGCAAATGCCGTGGATAAACAATATGGAGAAGGTGGAGGTAATTTATTAACTCAAATCACCAAATGCCACACATGACCAAAGATACGCATTTGTAAAATCAGGATTGAAATAGCTATTGAATTTGGGCTTCCTTCGACATACCGTGGTAAGTAACACTGGGCATCAAAAAAACAAGAACTTCAAGGCAAAAAGACTTCCTCATTCTTTGTCCTATTTGAGAGAAGGTACCATTAACCTGCTAGGCTCTGAGCACTGCAAGGACCTAGAGCGGGGATAGACAAATTTTCTGTACAGGGACCAAACTGTAAATATTTTAGGTTTTGTGGGAAATAGTTTCTGTTACAACTACTCAGCTATGCCACTGGAGTGTGAAAGCAACCAGAGAAGATATGTAAATGAATGAGCATGGCTGTGTTCCAATAAAATGTTATTCATGGACACTCAAACGTGAATTTCATGTAATTTTTATGTGTCACAAAATAGTATTTTTCTTTTGATTTCCCCCTATCCATTCTTAGCTCAAAGAGGATACAAAAACAGTCAGTGGGCCAGATGTGGCCCCCTGATTTAGAGAAATTGTCAAACAAGAGGAACAAGCATTTCATGGTCAATTACCATAAATCATTTAACTATGACAACAACCCTATGAAATATTCTTATTATCTTCATTTTACATATGAGAACACTGAGGCTTGGAGCAGTCAAGTAACTTGCATAAGTGTAAAGAGACAGCAAGTGAGGAGCCAGGATTTGAACCCAAGCACACTGGTTGGGGGCTTCAGGCTACCTGCTGAGGGCCACAGATGCAGGTAATGGTTCTCAACTCTGGCTGGAATCAGAACCTTACGGGAGATTTTTAAAAACTATAGATACCTAGATCTCCCGAATTTTCTAATTCAGAGTCACTGGATATGGGACCCAGGCATCTCGATGTTAAAAAAAAAAAAAAGTTTTCCACTAGTGTTTCTGGAGTACAGTGAGGACTTACTATATGCCCAGACCCTTGCTTTGTGGGATCAAGTATTATCAGACATGCTCCTACTGATAAAGACCTTATATATCTTGAATATAGATCACCCTATTTGGACCTGTTACTTAGTTCATGTTCACAATCATAGGCAAGTTCTTTAAAGGCATCAAATTACAGCTTAGGCTTACAGGAACCTAAGTCCCAGATGGTGCCCGGAGTCTTATTACCAAAGCCGTAGTTGCTGAAAACTACCACCATGGAGCTGGAGATGAGCCAAAGTTGAACTCAAACTGGATGCCTAAACTATATCAAGAGCAAAAAGTGGCAAGACAGCTAGAAAAGGCAATACAAATCATGTAAGCACTTTAAATAATACATTGAAACAGAATAAGCATGGATCAACCAACCTGATTTGGGGCAAAGCACTTATTTACCTGATTGCAATGGGTTCCCCGTGGTCAGAATTCCCCCTTATAGCTCTGGGAAATATTTAAGTCTGACTCAGAAAAAACTCACCATATGAAGCTCTTATCATCTCCCTTGATAGATTACCCCAATGGAAACCACAGAGGAAGGCAATCTGCCAGGGTATGTGCTTCTACCTTAGAACAAAAATACAAAATGCTCCTAGGAGACACACAGGAAAAATCTCCCACGGCCTACAGAGTCCAACCTGGCACTTTATACCTCAGAGATTTTCAATCTGGCAACAGGGCCAGTCATGTCTTCCTAAACTTGCCCTTGTCTGAGGCCATTAGTTCAACAGATTATTTGGAACTCACTTGAATGATGTGACTGTCCCTATTGAAGTCTTCCTGCGACAGATCCACTCTTCTACTGTAATTTTACCCTTCCAACGGAGGTTCTGTCTCCTTCCATCGTTTCTTTTAGATGATCCGTGCTGATACACCTGCCACTGTCTCTGTAGACACTAGCCAATCTTTCCTTCCTTGTGTCTACTTATGTGTCTCTGACACCAAATGTGGAGCCAGGGCTCTGTGACCCAGAGTAGTCTAAAGTTTTTCACCCTCTCACTGACATTGAGTGCTTGCTCCTTATTATCAAGTATTCAAGAAGCTTAGAGCTATAAACAGAGAAGACAGACATGGAGAAGAACGATATATCTAAATGGGCAGATGGAACCTATGTGTAACGGACTGCAGCCCTTGTAATGAATACCTGTTACCAGAAACTTCAATGATGGCACCTTTGAATATAAAGGAGAACAAAAACTTCTTAAAACCACAACAAATCTACTGCAGCTACAAGTTTTTACTTGCTGGAAGGTTTACTCAATCAGATGAATAGTTTTGTTGTCTTGTTTTAATTTTCTAAGGGGTACCATGTAACTTTGGCAGAGTGGTACAAAAGAAAAGAAAACAATTACCATCATTTGATCTTAACTTCTTAAGACACTAGGAGCCCAGTGTCTGGAGTGTGTTAAGGCTGAAATTTGCTATAAGCTTAAGTACAATAACAAGGGCAAATATCATAGTTACAATTAATAGGTGTTGCATTAATGAGAAAAAATGGAAATGAGAAGACGTTAGTGATAAGAATGGAAGGGCACCATTGCACATATATACATTAAAAAAAGAGACTGGTAAAAACAAAATAATACTTTCAGAGTGTTGTCTAAAGAGAATCGTCAAGCAGAAAATGTGTTGTAGTTGAATAGCTGATCATACAAATGATACACGATTCTGCAGAATCATAGGAAATGCTACTGTTCTAAGGGCTCTAAAAGGCTACAGGATGTAACTATATATTCTGTCATAGGTAATAAGAGTTCAATATTAATCTAATGGTTTTAAATTTTATTTTCGTTAATATTTTAGTATATTTCTCACCTTATTTTTCAAGTACACATTTTTGTAAAACATAGAAATGATTTTTTCTCACTCATTTTAAGTGTACAATTCAATGACTATTCGTTAAATTATAGACTTGCGCACTCATCACCACAATCTGGTTTTAGAACATTCCCATCACCCAAAAAGGGGCCTTATGCCCATTTTCAGTCAGTTCCTATCTCCTCCTCCCCTAATCTGGTTTTCGTCTCTTTAGATTTGCCTTTCTGGACGTTTCATAGAAATGAAATCATGTAATAAATAGTATTTTGCTTTTGGTGTTTTTCACTTAGCACAATGCTTTTGCAGTCCATCCATGTTGCAGCATGTACCAGTAGTTAGTTCCTTTTTATTGTTGGAGTATTCCATTATGTGGATAGACCACACTGTTTATTCCTTCACCAACTAATTGACATCAGATGTGTCCACATTGTTGTATTGAATAATGTTCATATGAACATTTGTATATAAATCTTTGTGTGGACATATATTTTCATTTTTCTTGGGTAGACACCTACGAGTGGAATTTCTGTGTCTTATGGTAGGTTTATGTTTAATTTTTTAAGAAAACGTCATATTGCTTTTCAAACTGGTTACACCACTTGACATTTCCCACTACCAATGTATGAGGGTTTCTAGTTTGTCCACAGTCTAACATTTAATATTATGTCTTATTTTGCATTTTTATTATAGTTATTCTAGTGGATGTGAATCTCGCTATGGCTTTAACTTGCATTTCCTTAATAACTAATGATGTTGAACATCTTTTCATGGAATTATTAGCCATTCATGTATCTTCTCTGGTGTATATCTATTCAAAATTTTTGTTCATTGTTAAAGAGAGTTGTCTGTCACCTTATTATTGAGTTCTAGGAGTTCTTTGTATATTCTGGTTACAAGTGCCCAAGTAGTGATTAAACTTTGCATGGAACTCTAAAATTTAAATTCAACTTTTATTTGATGAGCTAGAACAAGGGATCTCAAATTGTGGTCTAGGGTTTCAAGGACTGTTTTAGAGGGTCCAAGAAGTCAAAAGTATTTTCATAATTATACTAAGGCATTATTTGCCCTTTTCATTCTCATTCTTTCATGAATACACAATGGAGTTTTCCAGAGTTTTATTAGCAGTATCCACAATTATCTGAAAAGGCTCTTAAAATACTCTTCCCTTTTTCAACTACATATCTGTGTGAAGCCAGATTTTCTTCATCCACCTCAAACAAAACAACATGAAAATTCAGCTGTCTTCCATTAAACCAGATATTTAGAAGACTTGCAAAAATACAAATCAATGCCATTCTTCTTACTGTTTTTTCTGAAAAAGTTATGTTTCATAAAAATAGGTAATTTACATTAACACGTAATGGGTTTTTACTGTTATTCTTAAAGGAATTAAATATTTTTAAATGCCTGTTTTAATTTCTAAATGTGAAAAGTATACATAGCTATAACTCACATAAACAAAAACTCTTTGGGATTTTCAACATTTTTAAGTGTGTCAAGAAATCCTGCAACCAAAATGTTTACAAACCACTGAGGCAAAAAAACCCCTGTAAGTTAAGGAAATACTGGAGTGACTTGTGATTAGAGGCCCCCAGAAAGCATTTTCATATGTCAAAGTCAAGCAAACAAAATCTATAATCAAAGGAAAACTTCCTCATGGAATCCAGCCACAGGTGCAACCAACAAGAAAGTGGAGCGGATCTGGAGCGGCTGAGTGCTCTCCTGGGCTGGCGTTTGGTGGCAGGGATCTCTGCTCCTCATCTGGGCTGGTGGAAGGGATGCGGGGCATGAGGAGAGAGCACTGTGTTGATGTGAAAGAAAACACAGAGTGGACTCTGATTAATCCCAGGTTTTTAACATCTGCTTCTTTACCTCAGATTCAACAGACACTTTCAAAGGCTTTGAGGCCTTTGCCATCACATGCTGAGGACTGAAATAAAAAAGCAAGTGAATGAGAAAATGCATGCAAAGAATATCTAGAGGTGAGACCAAATTTCTGATGAGATTATTGTTGAAATCTGTTAAACTCTGTGCATTTTTATGGGTCTAAACAGATGGCCTCTTCGATGATGTTTCCCCCATGTGATGTTATGCTGACTGTATACCTCCTGGGACACTGTCGTCAGAAGACAGTGGCTGAGGGGTTTGAAAGGTAAATTGTAAGCCTTTATTATGATGTGAACATAGCAATAATTTTCTTTGGAATATATCTGCTAAATTTCAAATAAGATTTCCATACAGAGTAGTAGCACTATAAAGTTATATGAAATAGATATATAACTCATAGAGTAATTCTTACTCAATCGTACTTCATTCTCAGACATCTTGGAGTTTGAAGAGGATCATCTGTTTAATTGCTGGTCATAACATGTCATGAAATATTACAAATTAAAAAGAAAATGGATGATACAAATTGGAAGAGGAAACAATAGAGCAAATTAGATAAGCTTCTTCAAAACAAACTGATGAAAGTTTATCTTTTTTCCTATTTATTGATACTAGAAATGAACAAAACCTCCAATAACTACAATATTTAAATAAAAGGTAAAACATATCTTTATTACATTGTAAAGCCAGTTTAGAAATAGTACTATAATCTCAATACTAAAATATGGAATAATTGTAGTAACCTAACTTATAGATTTGTGTGTGTGTGTATGTGTGTGTGTGTGAATATATACGAATGTGAATTAAATGAGTCAATATAAAATATAAAGAGCTAGAACCGTGTCTGGAATCAGTAAGCTTACTTGTTTACTCAATCACCCATTGAGTAAGCAATCAATAAGGTTAGTTATTGTTATGGTTGTTATTGAAACAAAAGAAAACGATATCAAATAAAATTTTTGTTTGTTTAATCTATGGAACGTCATCATATTGTCTCAAAATTAAATGAAACATCATTGGAATTAGAATCTATCTTACGAAGAGTCATAAAGCACGATCTAAGGAGACTCATTTTCTATTATTTGCAATTATGGGGAATGAGGAGGGCAGGAACAATAAAATCTCCCAACACGTTCCTATTTTTCAGGAGAGGAGCCAGGTGCTAAGCACACAAAACCTTGTTGACTGAGTAGATGAACCCAAAGCCCACTTTAGCCCTCAATGTTTGCCTGAAAAATTCACCTTGGTTATCCAATAGTACTAAGAAGCTGGACAAATTAATATTTTCTTTTTTTTTTTTTTTTTTTTAAAGATTTTTTATTTTTTCCTTTTTCTCCCCAAAGCCCCCCAGTACATAGTTGTATATTCTTCGTTGTGGGTCCTTCTATTTGTGGCATGTGGGACGCTGCCTCAGCGTGGTCTGATGAGCAGTGCCATGTCCGCGCCCAGGATTCGAACCAACGAAACACTGGGCCGCCTGCAGCGGAGCGCGCGAACTTAACCACTCGGCCACGGGGCCAGCCCCAACAAATTAATATTTTCTTTAATAGCAGCTCTGCTCTCCAGTAAAAGTGACAATGTCTGAAATTTTTAAAAGATGATAACTGAAGGAGAAGCAATGTATCTAGTAGTATATATACTGTTTTATTAATCACTGAAAAGTGAAAATTTTCAGTACACTTCGTTTTTCATTACAAATGGTAGCATTTAGGAAATTAACAAAACGTAATAAAAGCAATACAATTTAAAATGCAGGTTATATAGTCTGTTTGATTGAGATTCCTTATTTAATTCAGACAATTTTATAGCTTGCCATTTGAAATGTTCACTAAGAAGAAGCAGAGAAGGTAGAAGTTTGCCATTTATTTTACTGCAATTCAATAAAATAAGTGTTTATGAATCATGCACTGTGTGCCTACCAGCTTCTTAGATGCTATGGGAATACAAAGACGCTTCAGATAACATCTTATGCCCTTGGGAGCTCATGCAATAGATTGGATGTGACAAGATCTATATACATAAACGTGTGGGTGGGGAAGAGAAAGAAAGTGAGGGAAAGAAAAGAGACATAGACATCAAGGGTGAAAATGTGTGGTAAAGATAATATGGGTAATTGGGTAAAAGGGAACAAATAATATGAACTAGAATTCTTTAGAAATACTTTAGAAAGAAAATTAAAAAGGGGATACAGTCAAAAATATTGTAATACGTTCGTATGATGCCAGACGATAACTAGTCTTATCAGGGTGATCATTTTGTAATGTAAATAAATGTCGAATCACTATGTTGTACACCTGAAACTAATATTGTATGTCAACACACTTGAATAAAAAAAACAAAATTAAAAAAACACAATGTATAAACAGTACGATGATAAATGTTATTTTAATTTCTTTTATATCCTTTACGTAGGATGAAAAAGTAACTGTCATAATTAATAAGATAAATAAAACTAAAAATGAAATTACCCGGAAACTTAAAAAAGGTGGGGAATAGAAACTGAACAGCTGGAGAAGTAACAGGTGTTCTGGTTCCAGCCCCCGTTTTCAACCTCATCATTCACTCTGCCCTACACTCACACTCCTTCAGTCCTATCAGCGAGCTATGCATTAAGCTGCAAATACTCCTCTTCAAATCTTCACTCACTCTTCCTCCCCGTCTCCAATGCATTCCTACTTCCCGGCATCTGTAACTCTTATTGTTCTCCAAGACTCAGCTTCAGACCCATAAGGAGGCACTCATTTGGTCCTCATTAAGCACTACCATGTATTGTTAGTGTTGTTTTCACACACATGTTTTAATTCTCCAACTAGACCATAAACCGCTTGAACACATGGACTGTGTGTTATACAAATCTGTGTATTCCCCACAGTGCCTGGCAGGCTTTCAATAAATATTTGGTAGTTGATTAAGGTAGAACCCGATGAAAGAGCAGACAAAGTCAGACTGTTATGGAGCTCTGATAAGCTCTTATTAAAGGAAGGCACAAAGAAATAAGCACTGGAGAAAGACCAGCTGAGCAGCAGTAAGGTTAGTTTAGGAACAGAGAAGAGTCTGCCAAGTGACAGTGAAGAGATGGGAGGAGGGAGAGCAGACATTTTGAAGGAAGGGTTAATAAGACTTGGAGACTGATTTTCCATAAAGAACAAAGGCGAGAGAGAAATCCAAATGGCTTTGAGGTTATAAACCTTAGTGCCTGAAATAATAATGGTGTTATCATTAATAGTAATGCCGAAGTGGGAAAGAATGGCCAAGTTTGCAAGGAAGGCTTGGAAGTTAAATTTTCATCTTGTTTTGTCTTAGGCATCTGCAAAATAAATGCACAGAAAAAGTCTACAGGCAAATGAACGTATAGAGAACATGACTGAGAACTGAAGCTGGAGAGAGGAATTTGTTGATTTGGGACAGGTTCACAAACATATGTCGACTGAATATACCGAAAGGATTAAGTGAAAAAGGAAAAGCCCAGGGAGTCAAGAACCTCAAGTTAGATGGGAATAATAGGAATCAGAGAAAGAATGGAAGAAAAAAAAAAAAAAAAAAGTGGAGGAAAAAAGAGTGAACTAGCATAGACCACATGGAAGTGCCTAATCTCAGAAAGAAGTAGGTTATCTTGCAACAAGTTTAATGAGCAGGATAGTCAGAAAATTTGTGATTAAGGGACAAGCTGAATTTCAGTTGAAAGGTTTTTATAAAAGACAATCTATATACACATAAATTAGTCAAAATAGAGTGTATTATACTATTTTATGATCTGACATTCAAAGCACAATGATTTTATCTATTTCATCTCTTCAGCCCTAACCCACAGTAAAGCTCAAAGTAAGCAATGAATAAATGTTTGTGACATAAACATGCAAAATGTTTCTCTCTCCTTCGAAACAGTGAGGTAGCGTTACACTGTGGATTACAGACACAATGAAGGACAATGCTCTCTCTCAACTCTACAGTGAGCCCTGTGTTTATATCCCATAGCTGGAGACCATTTCAAAGTTTTTCACATTTCATGGATTTCAACAGATTCCAAACTTGAAGAGACAATGTGGAGTGTGGTAAAATGTTTGAGCTTTGCAGGTGAACAAAATGGGTTAGAATCCCAGCTCTGCCATTTATTTTAAAACTCTGAAGCTTCTGGAACTAACAACTTCAATGATCTCATTTAAAAACGGTAATAACAATATCTAACAGGATTATTATGAGGAGTAAAGGAGATAGTACATTTGATAGGGCCTGACTGAAAGGAGGAAATTAGGTTTTTTTCCTCTATTTCAGGAAAATTACCTTCAGAAAAAACTCCTAGAGTTGAGATTCCCGCATCTCATTTCAATTTTATTAAACTATCTCCTCTTTCTGTTAAATGAAGGCAAAACTGATGAACAAAGATGGACACAGTACTAGGAATTAAGTAGTAAGGAATTATAATTTAGGCAAGGATGCCATGTATAAAACTGGAAACTTAAATCTTCTCTGGGCAGACTAGATACCATGAAGATATATATTGTTAATGAAACCGATTATTTTTCTCTCTCCTGAAGGTCTCCTCGTCTAACTGGAATCCAATCTCCTCAACCCCCTACCCCAGCTGACACAAGATTCTAGAGAATTCTGTCACCAAATCCACAGGGTTCTTGTAAATTATAGGAAATATGTTAAGGTTTGACAATTGACAGAAACTTGCCACTGAATGGCCGATAAAACAGTCTATAAAATGCTATATGAGCTTCCAGAAAAGTTGATCCTCCCACATAATAGGAAATATGAGTTAATGTTTGCCAATATAATTCATTATGAAACAACATAAAATCACGCCTCAAAAAACAGATATAAAAATTAAAATTCTCTCATCTCTGGAACTTTGTTTTCACAAGTTTGTACATAATAGTTTTATGAATTCTGTAGGAGTTTAATTTTTTTCTCTGCTGAAACTGACACAAATATTCATTTAGAAAATATTCACTCCCATCATCTCCTAATGAATTACATATAATTTGTGAAGATTAAACCTTGACTAATTTTGCAATAATTAGAGCTCTTTTGAAAAGAAAATTTCAATATCACTTCTATACTACTAAAAGATTTACTTAGTTTCAGAAAAATGTCACTAAAAACATATGAAAAACATTTTTATTAACAAAAACCAATCTCCTGAGGAAATGGAGTAAATGCAAGGTATTTAACAGCGGACTCATTTAGAAGATTATAATCCTAATTTTTTACCCTCTTAAGCTGAACTCAAACATCTGACATTCTACTTTATTACTCATTAGGTTATTTTCTCCCTTTCAAAAAGAATGTTTATGACTTACTAATAAATGTCCTAGCTTTATACAGAAGTTTACTGACAGAAGAGTAGATATTTTTAGATGTCTGCTATCTATATTATAAAATACATTAATAAAATTTAGATAAAATATAAGTCTTTATGCTTTCCTAAGATCTATCCAATCAAAAATAATACATAGTAAAATTTCCTTAAGGCATCTACCACAGAATAGTTACTGAAAGCTTTACATATATAAATATTAACTTAAGATTCCAGTTTTATACATGTCATTCTTGCTTAAGCTATAACTCCTTCAAAATTTTACTAAGAGTTTATTAAATACCAAGCATTCCGCTCCATTCTGGGCCTTGTATTTAACAGATAAAATTTACTATATAATTCAATAAATGTGGATGAATATATACACCCACCAAATCAAGATACAGACTATTTCCATTACCCCAGAAAGTTTCTCAGTATCTACTTCCAGCCAATCCTTGCCTACCACTGGGCAACCACTATTCCGATTTCAATCACCATAGTTTGGTTTTTGCCTTTTCTTGAACTTCATATAAATGGAACCGCACAGTAAGCACTCTTTTGTGTCTGACTTCTTTCACTGAACATAAATCTTGTGTCTGACTTCTTTCACTGAACATAAGATTCACCCATATTGTTGTATGTATTACTACTTCATTCTTTTTCACTGCTGAGTAGTATTCCACTATATGAAATACACAGTTTTACCACATTATGAAAAAAGACTCTATGAATATTCAGGTACACATATTTGTGTGGATATGTGTTTTCATCATTTTGGATTAATACCTGGAAATAGAATTTCTGGGTCATAGGGTAGGTATATATTAGGTAGGCCTAAGGTATGTATAAACTTTCTAGGAAACTAACAAAGTGTTTCCCAAAGGGGTTGCACCATTTTATACTCCCACCAGCAAATTATGAGAGTTCCAGCTAAAACACAACCTTGCTGATATTTGGTGATGTCTATCTTTATCATCAAATTTTGTAGGTGTAAAATAGTGTCTCACTGAGGTTTTAATTGGCAATTTGTGTTTCTCTGACTACTAATGATGTTAACATCTTTTCTTGTGCTATTGGCCAGCATCTTTGGTGGAGTGTGTGTTCAAGACTTTTTGCTAATATTTTTACCTTTCAATTTTGAAATAATTTCAGACTTACAAAGAAGTTGATAAAAGTCCCAAGACTTCCTGTATACTCCTCATTCAGCTTCTCCAAATGTTGACATCTTCCATAACCATAGTATAATTATCACTGAACTATATTACGATACTATTAACTAATCCACAGACCTTATTCATATTTCACCAATTGTCCCACTAATGTCCTTTTCCTGGTTCAGGATCCAGTCTAGGATTCCACATTGCATTCAGTTGTCATGTCTCCTTAGTTTTCTTCCTCCAGTCTGGGACAATCACTCAGTTTTTGTTATTCATGACCTTGACACTTTTGAAGAGTACTGGCCAGTTATCTTGTAGAATGTTTCTTAGTTTGAATTGTCTGATACTGCCTCATGTTTAAATTCAGGCTAGGCATTTTTGGTAATAATATCACAAAAGCGATGTTGTGTACTTCTCAGTGCATCCTACCAGGTGGTACATGATGTTGATTACTGGGGATATTAACTTTGATTACTTGGTTAAGGTGGTGTCTGCCAGGTTTCTCCACTATAATGTTATTATTTTTCCCTTTGTTATTAATAAATATCTTGTGGGAAGATATTTTGAGACAAGGCAATTATTCTGCATCTTATATTTGCACTCACTAATTTAGCATCCATTAAATCATTCTTACTTGCAGCAATTATTACTGTGGTGTGAGCCAAGTGGTGGTTTTCTACTTCCCTCATTTCTTCTACATTTATTAGTGGAATTGTACTGTAAGGAAGAATTATTCTTTTCCCCTTATTTATATATTTATTGCATATGTAATTATGGACATTCAATTTATGCTAAGGGTTATAACCCATTACTATCATTCATTTATTTTGTTGTTCATATTGTCCCAGATTCGCCACTGGGACCCTTCACATTGGCTCTTGTGTGCTTTTGACATGCCTCCACCATTTTTTTTTTAAAAGACCTACTTACTTTTTATGCCACAAGATGTTCCAGGATCACCCAATATGTTCCTGGTCCCAGCCCTGAATTCAATCATTTCTCCAAAGATCCTGACCCTTTTGTTGGAGAATGGTATTAGAAATCAAGATCTGGACATTAGGGACTGGCTGGTGGTGTACTGGTTAAGTTCAGGTGCTCCACTTCAGGGGCCAGAGGTTCGCAGGTTTGGATCCTGGTGCAGACCTAGCGCTGTCTGTCAAGGCATGCTGAGGCAGCATCCCACACAAAATAGAGGAAGATGGGCATGGATGTTAGCTCAGCGACAATCCTCCTCAAACAAAAAGAGGAAGATTGGCAATAAATGTTAGCTTAGGGCCAATATTTCTCACCAAAAAAAAAAAAGATCTAGACATTAGGTGTGCTTATTGCTACTGGGTGTCACTGCCTCTGGGCCTTCTCAGAAGACAGAACGAGAAAAGATATATATGTATATATAAACAAACATATATATCTATTTCTATATCTATATATCTACATGCATATTAAAAATCATGAGTGCATACTGCTATTTCCTATTCCAATCCAACACTACAGGCTTCATTCCTTATTTGTTACCAACCTCCTTAGTTTCTGGTTTATCCTTCCCATACAAATTTGCACAAATATGCAGATATATGTATAGTAGATCTTATATTTTCATCTTTCTCAAATGAACAGTAGCATCATATAGATATACTTTTGTACTCTGCTTTTTCCACTTAACAAAATGTGTCCCATATCAATTCTGAGCTCTTTCTCATTCGTTTATAAAGCTGTATCGTATTTCACTGTATGGATATACTATGGTTAATTTAACCACTCTCCTATGTATGCATATTTAGGTTGTTTACAATATTTTGCAATAAAAAAACAAAGCTTCAATGAACTTTTACATTTTTTATTGGATTTTCAGTCTTTAAAATATGTTTCCATTATATATTATGTAAATAAGCCTTTTGTCAGATGTATAAGATGTATATTGTAAATATTTTCTTCAGTCTGTACTTCCCTTTGTATTTTCTTAATGGCATCCTTTTGATGAACAGAGTTTAAAATTTTGAAGAAGTCCAAATTTCTGATGAAAAGATAGTAAAGCAGAAGAAGACTTTAAAAAGCCTGAAGAGTTACTGAAATTTGAATGCCTGTTTTTAAAAAATGGCTCAAATATGCAAACTGTAAATATACAGTTTAGGAAACCTCATATTCCAGCCTATATAATAACAGCGTTCAGAGAAACAGAAAGTATCTTTCCATTGCAGTCAGACTGCTGGCAGGAGAGAAAGGAAAGAACATAGTCCAAACTTCTGTATGATGCCAATAAAAGGGTTCAGAGGCATAGAAGAGATTAACAATTATGGTGAAAGATCTAAGGACTAAGAGAAACATTTTGTCCAGACTCCATGAAAAAGACTACTGAGCAAAGAGGCAAGATATAGGCTGAGAAGCCATCTCTTAGCTTTTTGCTGAAAGTAGACCAAAGCAAGTGAGATTACAGACCAGTGTATATGGCCAATTCTGGGACTGGAAAGCATCCCAAGACCCTGACTCTATAGAAACGAATACTATCTGGGCTGTGGCTTTCCTGGCAGAAAGAGAGGAGATGTGGTGAGAGAGTATTGACATTCTCCGCTCATAGGTGCATGTCATGACAGGTCACAGAAACTCCTGTGATAGCCACGTCTCCCAGTTATACAATCTGCTACAGCAAAGAAAAAAGACACCAAAATGAAAGTCATCAGGGTGACCAATGGCCACAGATGCCAATTTAAATAGTTAGAAAGAAGTTCACTTTTTCATAAGTTGCTTGAAATTAAAGAGACATTGTAGTGGGCATTACTTTAGCCTACCTACCACCCATTTCCTCCTCCTCCCTTTCCAAAAGAACTCTAAATATGCCCCCTTTCCACTGCTTCTCACACAGTTATGAACTCCACGGGAGCTAACTTAAATCTCAGCCCTAGGAAAATTCTTAATCCCACAAAGTAATACCAATCCCTCTGTCAACAATTGTTCACAAGTGAGCATGTAAGTCTAAGGCCAAAGGTTTGCTGAGGACATCTGGGAAAGCAAAGCTTTCATTTTTTTTTTTTTTTTTTCCCTAATGAGAATGCTCTGTCTCTTCCCGTACATAAATGAGAAAGCACAAAGTTCCAGTCACTTTCAAAGCCAGCCTTGGGGTAAAACAGGCACTTAGAGGGGACAAGAGAGAGAAGAAAAGAACCTGGATCTTGATATTGTTATCCATGTGTATAAGCCAATCCTGATATTTGCCTGCCCTCTGCATTTGCAATTATGTAAGCCAGAAATATTGTGTATTATTGAAGTCCATTTGTGTTGGATTTTTGAAAATTCATTATAGCCCAAAGCATTCTAAATGATAGACCATCCTATTTAACATCTAACACCTTTGCCTTAGCTAACTAATTTCTTCCCACGTTTCATTTCAGCTTGCTTGGTCAGTGCTAACCACACAGCAGGATGAAATAAGAGGAAGCACAAGTCCAAATTCCACATGAAAAATGGAAGAACATAATTATGCTTTAAGTCTTAGCCCTAAATTCAAGCGACCATGTGGTTTCCTAGTATCACATTAAAGTTTAGCAACAGCTAAAGAAAGAGAAAGATGTGCTCAGCAATTTTTCAAAATTTAAATATCAGTTACTGAAAATAAGCTCTTGTAATATACACTCAAAATGAATTCTAAGATGTGAAATTCGTGATCACACGGCCTAGCAAATACGATGGATTTTTATTTAGTACCATCTAAAGAATGTCTTAGATCCTTTTTGTCAAGGTAATTTTCACCCCTTAGTGAGTATTCCAATTCCTACGGCAAAGTAATCATCTCCAATAATATTCTGTTAAAATCGCAGTGCTCTGAAGTGATGACTGGAAGTATCGTGTTCTAAGACACATAATTCTCTACTGCAAGTAAAGACCTAGATTCTAGGTCCAGAGAAACAACTGGTAATGACTTTGCACAATTAATTAAAACTTTTTAACTTTGGCTCTTTCGCATTAAAAAACAAAAAGTAAACAAGACTTGCCACAACTACTGACAAATACTTATATATTCATTGTGAGGATAAAATAACCTGCCGATAAGTCACTGAAATTAATGGCCCATATTTGCTGAATAACTATGAGGTTGACCACCACCCACAAGCAATCCCCCAAAAGCAATCTCCACATGCACGATTGGTTTGTATCGTGTACAGCCAAGAGTCTTACAGTATTCTGCCTACTGAATACATTGTACCAATATGTACAGTTTCTCCACATTAGACTTTAGGAAGGTAACATAATAACCAATGACTCTGAAAACAAACTAGAAAGATCTGCTCTACATGCAAACATTTTCACAGGATATTTGGGCTAAACTACATCTGTTGTTCTATGATTTCATGAAAACATTTACAAGACCTTCGGTATGGTTAAAAAGAATCACATTTAAAATTATAACTCCTAGCCTCTAAGATAAGGCTTAAGTTAAATGCTATTGAGGACATTAAGATTTCTCTAGCTTGCTTCGTTCCTGATTTGAACAATTATAAAGAGACATTTATGATATGACACTAAAGAGATTGTCAATGATTATTCTTTTAGTGATAATGATATTTAACATTTTAAAGTAACAGTTATATTTTTAAGAGTCCTATCTCTTAAAAATATATATTGAAGAATTTATGGATGCCAGGACATGCCTTAAAATAATTCAGTGAGGCAGAAAATGAAATATATTGATAATTGTTGAACCATCATGGGTGACGGAAACATGAGGGTTCATTAAACTATTTTATCCACCTTTGAGTATTTTTTAAATTCTCCCTAATAAAGTTAAAAAACATTTATTTTAAAATATAAAGAATTAAAAGCAGAATAGTTCGGTGGATTTTTCTTTTTTAGTTTAAAGATACAACAAAACCACTCTGAAATTTGATTTTTTTTTTTACTTTTATCTGCTTTACTGAGGTGTAGTTTACGTCCACATAATTCGCTCACTCGAAGTCTACAGTTCATTGATTTTCAGTTAGTTTATACAGTTGTATAACCACCAGAACAATGACTTAATTTTAAGCCAAGAGAATTTTTTTTTGGTTAGGGAGCATTTTTTATTTTTTGCTGTTGTGAAACAAATTCTACTTAAACAATGGTTAGCCTAACAGCATAGCTGTGCTTTAGAATCATGCCTATTTTTCTCTTCTTGAAATACCAGTCATCCTAACAAAAGATTATTTATCAGCAACTATATTTTGAGACTAAAGCTATCTTTTTTCTTCCATCTTTATTTCCTCCTTGCCAAGTTATGAGGAAGAAATACACATTTTTCCCCATTTTCCACATAACTTCTCCCCTGGCAGACTGCCACCGCCAGCAGCAGTGGGTAAACCCAAGACCTGAATCAATTCTTCTGTGTTTCTCAGGCTCAACCAGGGCAGCTCTGGGAAGGGTTCCCATCCGCTTCCCAGGTCCCCTTGGGAAGAGCTGAATATAATTTATCTTTCCCACTGCTCAGGAAATAGGAAAAAATTGAATACACTAAAGTAGGCCTGATAGGACTGAACTATCAGGTAAAACAGTTTTGTTGCTGCTCCACCACCATTTCTACCCAGGCTTTCGAGGGCTGAGGTGGGTTATCACCAAGTTAACAAAGGCTTCTGATATTCGTTTCTATATAAATCTTTCTGTGTTACTTAGGTGTCAGCTCTAGGAATCAGCATTTTTGCTTTCCTTTTCAAATTTCCAGTATCAATCGAAAAAGACTGGTTGATTTTTCTAATGAGATTCTATAGGCTTTTCATATGAATGAAAAGACAATATTAGAATAATTCACTTTGGACATATAACAATAATATATATAGCTATCAATTGATATCCCTTAGATTAAAAAAAAAAACCTCAGAAAACTTCTGTTTGAAGGTTGAGGGATACCATAAGTAAAATATATATAATTTTACAAACAGTAATAATGCTTAAATTTCCTTCTGTTTTTTGAGCATTTAAAAAATTAAATGCTTTGGGAGAAGTGTTGCATACGGCTGGACACTTGTGGTCATAATAATTCATGTACAGAGTAACCACACAATTTATTATCCAAACGTTGTTGAGTGTGAAAGGAGGTGCTATAAAAAATTATACCAGGACAACAGGCCTAAGCCAAATCCATCCCCGGCAAACTAGGACACAAGATCACTCTAGTAATAAGCAAATCAATGCAAAAACATTTAAGATCAACAGGATTTAGCTACAGTTCCCAATTCTTCAAGGGCTGTAAAGTCTTCAATAGTTATTCTCAAGATTCTACCTTTGGAAAGCTTTAGACATCAGCACAGGAGAAACTAAAAGGAATTTCTTTTTTAAGTCCATCCCTTAACTCTGATATTTTACCTTTGTACCATGAGCGTCCTTATCTTTACATTTATAATATATACATATCACTGAACTATGAACTTTAATGAACAATATTGGACGCAGTAAAATAGATGATAACTTATCAAATGAGAATTATGACAATCACCCAATTGTAAAATTTTGAAAACAACATCCAATTCTAGGGGAGAGACTTTCATTTCCCAATTGGATAATTTAATTGTTTCAGAAGTACTGCCAAAAACTAGTAGTACTATAAAATACCAACACCAATTTTGAGACTCAGAGTGTACACTTAAATTAGAAATCCAAAATAGAATATGGGTGAACTGGGAGGTGCTCCCCATAACTATTTATATCATTCATATAGTCCTAGAATTTGAATACCATTTCAATTTCTTTTAAGGTCTTCTCACACTAAAAATGTCATAATTAAAATTCTCAGCAGCACTTATGTCCATGAACATTAAAACCCAAATCAAACTAAAAAACTAAAAAGAGCTGGAATTTATAAACCAAAAGGATTTTCCACTTTGGTAAAGAGGTTATAATGAAGTGTGGCACAATTTTATGAACTTATTAGTCCAATTAAATGAATTTACATTCTATGGCACTTCAATAACTTTATAAGTTGGAGCACTGCCCAAAATCAAAATGGGAAATATTTTCTTGTTGCTTTTTATGCAGAAGTCAAAATGACTTACATTTAAAAGTTAAATTACAGAATAAAATAGATGGCATTAAAAATCAAGTTAAGAAGGCTAATGCATAAAGTGGATACATTTTATAGAGTAAAACAGTGTGATGCATTTCTTTTGTGAAGCTAAAATGGTTTATAATAGGTCAGAAATAGCAATGTGAATTTCCCTTTCAACAAACAATCAATCTACATGCTAAAAGTATTTCTGAGTGAACTTTCAAAACTATTAGCATCATTCATTTAAATACTCTGAAATTAAAATGATACCAAATTAAAAATGAATTCTGACAGTTGATTCCATTTATACAAGATATCACAAAGAGAAATTTAGACACATTCTGAGGATCTCAAATGAGAAACCTCAATATAACTTTTCTACTAATATTTAGAGGAAACCATCTGAGGATACCATCAAATACATTTCCTTTTCCCGAACTGATCACTACAGTTACTGCTAGTATCATATTTTTATCTATAATTACAAACTCAACTTGCAGAAGTATCTATTCTCAGGCATTGTCACTTGGTACGTTCAGACACTGGTCTAGAAGACGGAGGAGGTACTCTTCAGCCACTTAAGAAGACCCCCGACAGGAAAGACTGTGCAATCACAGAGAGCAATGACACTCAAATTTATCCTCCACATCTGGTTCCCAAAGCCAAAACCATGTTTTCCCAGAGCTGAATTTTACCATCAGATTGATCTGTAAGTAAAAAATGACTTTAGTGTCTTAATGTTAACCCTAAGAATGTGAGAAATTTGAGGAAATCACTATGACTAACGCTGCAACAGAGAAAGTCATTTTGCCAGACAAAAGAGAGGTCAGAGAAACCAAGAGAGAAATGGAACTGAAGTAAGCTATCAAAAGTGTGAGAACAACTTAGAAATAGTAATGGATATAAATTGCATCAAAAGACCATCATTAAGTGTTGAATTCCAGTGCACTCAGAGACCCAACTCAAAAGATAATAAACTTCCATTTTTCTCTCAGAGTTAAAGTTTTAAATATTGTATTTTCCAAGATCTGATACCAGACAGCTATTTGACAACTACACATGACTTTAAGGAGACGCTGGTATCTGGGTTTACAGCTCACTCATTCAACCACCTCCAATGCACTAGGTACTCTGTTACTTGTAGGAATTAAAGACTCAACAAGGCACCATCCCCGCTCTTGGCAGTCCAGAGGGAAGACAGAAACAGGCCATTTTAATAGAGCATGTTAAGACCGGTGATGGGACAAGCTCAGGTGTCACAGGACACGGAGGAGTCAAGCAAGCTTCCTGGGGGCAGCCACCTCTAAAATGAGAACTGAAGCTCTAGGAAGAGCTAGCTGGCACAGATCAGAGAGAAGGAGGATGAGAGTGGTCAAACAGAGGGAACTGGATGTACAAAGGCGGGGGGTAGGATGGGGCAGTGAGACAGGCACATGGGAGGGATGGACACTTTCATAAGCTAAGTACAGCTAAAGAACAGATTCTGAGGCAGGAGTAGAAAGTGATGGAGCTAGAGAGGTAGGGAGGTTCCAAAGCTCATACATAACGCTGTGGAATTCTGAGGAACATTGAAAAGCAAAGCCAAGTGAATGAGTGAATGCTGGTAGGCTCACTGGCTTTCCCTGGTATCTGCTCCCCAGTGCCACCCTCACTGCACAGTGATTCAGAGCAGTGCTTCTGCAACACTATTAAATATAATGGGTCTTTCGATTAAGGCTGGGTTCTCAGACTGGTAAGATGAGTTTGGCCAACATAGTTCATGACATTTGGTACCTGCAGGCCTTATGCAACGGACAGAGTCTTCAGTTCAGCACTGGGTCCCGACTCTCCCTTTCTCTGGCTACTTTTACACCACCCACCCTCCGAGAGTATCTGAGTCTGCCTCTGGTTTGGACAACTGGGAGTAACGCCACAAGTGGACGGAGAATGTCAAGAGTCTTCTGCACTCTCCAAGTTTCTAATATGTGAAGAGTACCACAACAACGACACAGATGCAGAAGATGGGCCACTGGCTGGTTGCCAGGAAGGGCCACTGGGCCACAAGAAGCCACAGTTGTCAAAACTCGGTAATACTAACATGTTTGGCTGTAAGATGCTGTATGAGGCTCATAGTTTCTAAAGACATTTTATCAGTTTTTTGGCATTATTGAGGAGATGAAGAAAATACCATGTGAAAACTGAAGTGTGAGAAGAGAGATTCTCCATTGTTTGGGAGAATGTGGGGCCTTTCAAAGTTTTGTGGACAAGTTTTCAAGTTTTTTCCTCAGTGGTCAAATCTTAGAAGCTCTAGAGAAGACACTGTAATAGGATGTGGTGTTGTCCCCTCTTTTCTCACAAGGATGGCAGTTAATAAGTACACATAGTGAAGTCTGGTGAAAAAACACTGCATGAGGTCCTCTGTTCTTTGTGTGTGTGTGTGTGTGTGTGTGAGAGAGAGAGAGAGAGAGAGAGAAGGAGGCAAATAAGAGTTAAAAGAGAAGGGCACTTTGGTAAATATTTTAAATTTCCTGGTTGCCACATTAAACAGTAAAAATAAAGAGGTGAAATTAATTTTAGTAATATCTTTTATCTAACTCAATTCAGCCAAAATATCAATTCGATATGTAATCAGTATAAATATTGAGGTATTTTACATCCTTTTTTTCATACTAAGTCTCCCAAGTCCAACGTGTATTTTACATTTACAACATGTGTCAAGTAGGACCAGTCACATTTCAAATTGTTCAAAAGACACTTGGGGCTAGTGTCTACCATATCGGACAGCGCAGTTTTAGAGTGTTTTATTGAACGTCCCATCTGCCATATAACATAAAGCCATCAAAATATATGGATATTTTTCTCAGGATAGAAGTAGCTAGCTTAAAATTGGGGGAGAGGGGGCTCCCACTGCTAGGAGATCCAAGTTTCTTTGGGCTTATGCCAGAATGCCCAGGGGCAGTCAAAGAAATGTACAGTGACAGAGGCTGGGTTAGGGGTGTGGTGAAGTGGCATGGGTGGTAGACTTGAATAACTTAAAATCTACAACTCTCCATTACAGGAACTGAGCTATTCCGGATGTAAAATCTGTTAAGCTCCCATTTCCAAAACAGCTATTTGATCCACTCATGTGATTTAAGACTAAACGTCTGGGTACAGCTTTTTACATGTCAATCATATCTCAAAACGGTTTTAAAAAAAGACTAAACATCTGGGAACAAAGGAACGTATCTGGCTCTTTTTGCAGCAGTGAGACGGTGGGAAGCAAGCCTTAGGCCTTAGTTACCTCACCTATAAAACGGGAGGAGATGCTAAGACGCTAAGTGTTGTGCTTGGTAGAGTGGATCGTTGGTAATTTTTCTCACTTCCTCCTGTATTTACCGTTAGGATGAAATGCTGTACTTCTTTGGAACTATAAAGGGTGAAAATGATTCCATGGCTTGCTTCCAAGTGCCTTAGAAAACATAAAATCCAACCTCCTTACAATGGTCTTTGTGGTCCTACCTGACCTGGTCTCACCTATCTCTGAGCCCTAACTCTACCACCACCCTAATTTCATCTCCCTCTTGCCCACTCTCCAGCCACACTGGCTGCCATCATTCCAGTCTCCCTCCTGCCCCAGGGCCTTTGCACGTGCCCAGGGCCCACTCAGGGATCTTAACTCCATCTCATACTTCAAGTCTGACTTACTTCCCCAAGGAGCCTTTCCAGATCATACTGTCTAACATAACCATTGCCCTGCACCTAGTTACTCTAACTTATCCACCTTTTTCTTTTTCCTCCTTTATTCCACATATTTGCTTATTTGTAAATTGCCTATCTTCCCTACTAGACCATATTCCCCGGGATGGAAATGGTGCCTCTTTGCCCCCAGCTCCTAGAACAGCATCTGGCACCCAGGAGATGCTCAGTAAATATTTCATGATTACAGGAATCAATGAATGCTATTCAAATAGCAACTTTCATCATTAACCACTAGGGCAAATTATATCTTGAGGAGTTATCGTTCATCATATAAAATGTTTTTTTTTTATTGAGGACATTATGCTAAGTGAAATAAGTTAGTCACCAAAGGACAAACACTATATGATTCCATTTATATGAGGTACCTAGAGTAGTCAAATTCAGAGAGACAGAAAGCAGAATGCTGGTTGCTGGGGGTGGCAGTGGGGATGGGAGGTTGGTATTCAATGGATACAGAGTTTCAGCTGGGGAAGATGAAAACAGTTCTGGAAGGGGAAGGTTGTGATGGCTGTATAACAACGCGAATGTATTTAATGCCACTGAACCAAACACTTAAAAATGGTTAAGGTGGTAAATTTTGTTACGTGTATCTTACCACATTTTTAAAAAAGTAACAACGATAAACACACCTATGAAACCAGCATAATGTAAAAACTGTGGTAGTATCTGTTGCTGGTGGGGATGGACGAGAAGTACTTTCGGTGAGTTATTTTAATCTATTGGAACGCAACCTGGCAACATTTCTTACAATTCAAACCCTCATTTGATTCAGAAATCTTAGTCTGGAAACCTATCAAATGTAATAAATATAAGGACGTATATAGGAAAACTTTTCTGGGAAGCATTCTCTTTCCATGTGAGAAGAGTACATAGCACATACATTTTTGTATTCCTGTGGGCCCTCCATTTACTGGACAAGTAAAGCAAACATCACACCACCGACGGGCTCTCCGGTCATTCCCTGCTATGCTCAAAGGCTAGAGATCTTCTCTGTCTTCCTCATTCTTCTTTTCTAAAATTTTACAGAAAATATTTTCTTATACAAGCAGGGGGAAAGAGTACTTCTACTTATTAAGCCATGCAATTTTATCATCAAATCAACTATCTTTTAGGATTAGAAGTTTAAAAGTCTATTACAAAGTAAAGAGAAATAGTTCTTACATATAAGCAGCTGAGGAATACGATTGAGTGAATCACATTAAGCCCTAAATGTTTAATTTTCCTAAACATTTTGCCAAATCAAAAATTTTATGTCTACTCAATGAGACTAACTTAAGGCATAAAGGAAAGACTCTTAAAGTGATTCTAAGAAAACTAGAAACATTAATTGGTTGCAAGAGGGTTGCCATTCTCCAGATTTCTTTTTTCTTCATTATAAATAAGGTAAGCAGTTGGTTACAAAGCCATTTCTTAACTCTGGGAAAGATGGGCCCTTGATAAATGGGATCTTTTCAAGTACCACTAAGAAGCTGATTACTATGACAATTACTATTATTGGTTATTGCTACTGGATATTACTACTACTGGTTCTGTTTGAGACCAGATCTACTTCCCTGGATGTCAATAGGCTCCAAAGTACCTCCTTACACAGCAAAGAATAATATATACCACCCGAAGACTCAGTTACGTAATTTTCATTTCAACGAATACAGACTTCCATTCCATGCTGTGGGCTTTCTTTAAATGAGGTACACAGCTCAGAACAGTGCTCATGACTAGCTCTCTGCTGCCCTAAATATGTCAAAGAACATCTACAATGACACATTCACAGATTGAAAACGTGAAGCCATTCTGATCTCTTACAGTGGTGTAGGGCATTTGGAACTCTTGAAAAACAAATCATCTGTTGATTTTAACAGCGTGCCAAGTATGACTTTGGTACCAGTTTATTGAGGAAAAGTGCTGTATGATTACTGCTGTAATTTCTGCAACAGACAAGTTTCCTATGGTTAGATCATTTACAACTGGCCCTATGCACAAAGTTATTAAGATGGGCTGGTTTAAGGGACAGTTGTTTACGTAAGAGAATGAGTTTATATCATAGTAAATTCTGGCTAATATGTAACAATAGGGTCCGCCTCATGTGTAGGTGGAGCTGGCAGTTAACTACCACCTAGACAGATGGAGCCTATAGTCCTATCCTGAGACATTTACTGACTCCCTTGGTTTAAGAGGCCAGTGACACAATAGGCATCCTCAGGACACCGTACTCTCTTTCTTGGTTTATATATTTGCTTCTAAATGGGTCAGCTATAGGTTTTGGGATGAGAGGGGTGGGCAACCCACATATTTCCAGGGAAAACCACTATAAGTTAAAAAAAATATTTTTCGACAATGTAAATCAACTCCAATTTAGAATTTTTAACCAAAGGGCACTCCCTCTCTCCACTTTTCTCCAACAGGCCACACTCAAAGCACTAGCCTCTTTGTCAGAGAACTGCACTGGCCTTGGAGTCAGATTTAGGTCTGAGTCTGAGCTTTGTCATTTCTTAGCTGTGTGAGCTTGCCCAAGCCACTTAACTGCAAGTGTTTACCGGTATGAAGACATGTACAAACATAAGCTGTTATCACAATTGTACTTGAAGAGATGGAGGTGAGCTCCACTGCCTCTTTCTTCTCAGGGGCCAGCAGAGGGTCTTAACTTAGGCTATCACAGGCTGCCAATGTAATCTGGTCTCTGTAGACCTGGTCTTGAAGGGAGAGAAACTGTCTAATATTTTATCAATTATTGCATTCCCTTCCCTTTTTTTAAAAATTTTTTGAAAGGATACTTCCATATTAGGCCTATGTGGGCATACTTTTAGCAAAATTTTGTTTCAAGTTAGAATTTAAATTACTCCTTTTAGAAAAATTAGAGTTTAGGACATTCGATCTGTGCCCACACTTAATATCATGCAATGAATGTCCTCTACAAAATAGTATTAAATAGTATTACAGCTTTTAATGTCACCCATCACCCTATTTGATCATAAAACAGAGCTATTTTAACAATTGGAAAAGCTGCTTGCCCTAGGTCTACATCCAATTTCAATGATATTTATTCTCACCAGGATTCAAAGCAACCCCTTGTTGGTTTCAAATACACATTTTATATTTAATGTATGGGAGGGGGTTGGAATCTGACATATAAAATTATTATTGTTCCCCTGACACTGTATATGCTATTTCATCAAGTAACCACTTAGAGAGCTTTGCATACCCTGTGGTATATGTACAGTGTAACAAGTAATGAGAGAACTGTGAATAGCTACCATTTATTTAGTGTCTACAATGTGCTAGGTAATTGGCATACATCATCTCTAATCGCCAAGACATCACGATAAGCTAGGTATTACCCGACCTCCATTTTACAGTTAGGAATCAGGGAGAGGCTGGTGACTTGGCCCAGGTCCTAGGGTCAGTAGTGCAACACAGTGAAATTGAATAAAGGAGAGTCTGGAGTCAAAACCTGCATGCAATTCCTACCTCTTTCCCTCAAAGTGCGACTATGGACAAACTGCTTAATTCTAATTAACTTCCTAATCAAAAATAAGGATGCTATTTAACTCCTACAGAAATTGTACAGAAATGAAACCACAGAATGCCCATTTCACTGCCGAGCTCACAGCAGCTTTTAATAAATGTTAACTACGATGAATACTACATAGAGTGACACTGGAATTTGAACACAGGCTCCTAAGGTTATGATTTGACTGTAATACGGTACATCTAAACTGAATGTGGAAAATGAGATACTATCATCTAGTTTCAATTATAATTAAAATTACCAAAAAAGCACATTTTAAAAAAACAAAACATATAAAGAGAGAAAGTACAACGGTGATTGCTAGGGGCTGGGGTCGGGGAGAGGAGAGTGTGGAGTTACTGTTTAAGGGGTAGAATTTCAGGTTTACAAGATGAAAAAAGTTATGGGGCTAGATGATGGTGATGATCATACAACATGAATGCATTTAATACCATTTATAAATGGTTCAGATGTAAATTTTGTTTTTTTTACAATTAAAAAAAGTAAATATTAAGCCTTATTAGATTGAATCTGGAAATACTGTCTTTGATGGAAATTCTGTATGAGAAAATGGAATTCTGATCTATTTTACATATGATAGAATTACTTTATTATATTCTTATATTCTTAACAGAATCTTAAACAGTGGAAAGAAAATTTATTCTATGATTTACCTTGTAATACAAAAAAAAAATCATTGCCTGGGATTGATTTCCCATGGATTTCTCAATTAGCCATTCAGTAAGAATGAGTGGGCACGTGCAATGTGTCTTAGAAACCTGAATGTAAGAAAATGATTTGTGTCCCCTTGTCAGATGGTAAGAAAGCAAGCAGAAAGCCCTTTCCATGATTCTATATGAAACAATTTCTATTTTAAAAGAGACTGGTCTACAGAAAGCGGCATGATTACATCTCAGGTGCACACCTCTCTGGATAATGACATTTCCTTTAGTAATTGCTTTTCCCCAAAAAAATCGCCTATAAGCCATAGTAGAATGATGGCATAATGCAATTACTAAAGAAAAAACTATACACATGTTGCAAAATGCTTATAATTGCCTTAACTTTAATCTTAAACATATTTCAGTAACTGTAAAAAATATTTAATACCGAGTTGATTTAAAAAATTCTTCATTGAAAGTACCACAGCCACAAGTATCTGAAATGATATTCTTCTTGTAGTCCAGTTAGCAACTGAGGATCTTCAAAAACTCCTAATCATGTATGTTGAGTACATCTAACTTAAAATTTTTAAAGGGAAAGTTGATTGCTAGAAGGAATTTTCTATCTAAAACCATTTAATAATGGTATTTCTATAATTATTTCTCCATCTATTCTCTTTTAAAAATAGTGATTTTTATTAATATCAATTAATCCTCTTTTAAAATTACTATTGCTTTTTAAATTGTAATTTCAGGTCATACTGTATAATAATAATAATAAAAAATGAAAAAGCACCACTAGTACCTATGTAATGGTAAGTTATGGGAAAGACAAAACAGAAAGCCTACTTTGTTTTCCTAAATAAATGAAGAAACATACTTTTATGTTACACTTCTGACATGCTACCCTCACTATAGGGAAGACAATTTGCCTGATTTTTCAAATAATTTAAAAAATGCTTTAATTTTGTTTTTGTTTTGTTTTGTTTTGTTTTTTACAAAGGATGTGTTGATGGCTCATTGGAGGTTAATTTTTGCTATTAAAATAATTTCTTTTTTGTTCCACTCTTCTCCTTGTGGGTCATGACTATAAATTACAACTTACTCAGTCTAATAAAGAAAATAGCTACCAGCACTTGAAAACTCCAATTTTCTGCCTAGTAAACTGAGTTCAACAGTAAGAAATTCTGTAAAAAGGGAAATATTTCCTGGTTCCAATTGATTTTTGCACAATTTGTACTGCTTCACTGAAAAAGACAAAGTCAATTCCTAATCATCGATATGATTATTTTGCTTTACAGGTAATTCTCAAGATACAGTAGATGATAGGAAAAAAATGCACACTGCTTAGAATGAAGTAAAGTGTGAGATCTGGGATCCTTGTGGCTTTTTGTTAATGGGAATGGGCAGCAGCACACACCAAGTGCCTAGGACAGAGTAAGCACTCCACAGTGTTGGCGGAATTGAATGAATGTGCCTGGTTTCTGTCTGGTTCTACGCTGTGGGCACATGTAGGGCATTTTCCTTTCCATTTTCCATGACAGCTCTAGCCCCGTGGGCTCCTTGCGTCTTCATTTGTCTTTTCCTCATGTGCTCTCCATGTCCTGGACTTGGTTTTTCATGTTTCAGTGACCTCAGTCACTATTACAGCTCTGTTCTGTTAGATGCTGCTTAAACTAGGCAAAGGTCAGCTATTTCCATATTTGGGAGATATAATATTTCGAATATTAAGTATTACTGATTATAGGGACTAAAGCTCTTCAAATAAACCTAAATCCTAATCAGATGTGTCAGAAGCACATTTAATTTTAAAAATTGAAAGGGAAGGTTGTTTGAAGGAATTTTTTTTAATCAATATCATTTATTTTTATTTAAGATTTTAATTAATGGCTACTAATACTCAATTTTTATTAATTTTTTTTGAATGCAACTTCAGTTCACATTGGATAGTAAAACAACAAAACAAAACAATTAGTACTTACATAATGCTAGCAATATCAAATTGCTGAGCCTGGTTCAACTGGGAAAATGCTATAATGCAGGCCAGATGAAAAACAATCAACTTAGACTAATTCTGCACTGGTTTTCCAAATAAGTTATTCAACAAGAGTGGGAGGGTAGGAGAATGCAATGTGTTTCAGAAATCTTGGTACAGTTAATTAAAAAAAAAAGAAGAAGAAGAAGAAGAAAGTAAGAAGCAGCTGTGATTTTCCAAATGTTTAAGATGTAGAAAAAGTGTCTGTTCTTTGTCTGATTCTGTATTCAGGCAGATTAAATTTAAATCCTGATCTTAAACACAAAGGTTTCCCCGCTGTGGCCCTGTGGTACAAAACTCACGAAAAATACAGACCTAGCGAAACCAGTGACAAGCAGGTCAAAACTCCAAGACTCACCTAAAATAATATATGCTTTCCTTGAATTTTTACTGCTTTTTCCTTCAAATCAAATATTTAATGTGTACATAAAGTAGCTACAATTTAAATATTCCACAATTTATTGAGAACCAAGGTATACTGATTAAGTTACTTCCTAAGGAGGGGAAGATTCTTTTTTAAATGTAATATTTGTAAAGTAATCTTTTATGGTTTTTAAAGCAGTTTAAACATTTGTGTACTAATTTTTATCCCCGTAACTCTGAGAGATGGGTAGGGCAGACACTTTTGAGATTTTCTTTTGTTCACAGAAGAGGAAACAGATGGCCAATTATTTGCTCAAAAGCTCAGAGTGGGCAGTGCCATTCTGCACTGAAGTGCAGGTTGTCTGACCCCAAGGTCAACTCTCTTTCTACTCACGCTATACCTCTAGAGAAAAGTGACTTTGGAAACTATGCTGGTGATGCTTCATGATATTGCTTCTTACTGGAGAACTCTCACAGTAAATGTTCAAATTGTTGGATAATATCCAAGTAGCCTTTCACTAAAAAATCTGTAAATGGTCAATATGGCTTCTAAAAGGGTGGGATGAATCTTGAAACTCAAGCCCTGGTTCTTCCTTTTGAATTGAAGAAAATAAAATAAAAGGAGGGATTAGAAAGGAGGAGGAGGTATTTGCCTTTTCCCCCCCAAATTATATAGTTTTTATTCCACTGAAACAAATACAATATGAGCCTATCACTATATTTACAGCAATATATATAAGGTAGGAATTTATATTAAACTTCCTAAAAACCTCACCCCTTCTACTCCTCAGCTAATTTGCTGACTTTTCAATTCTTGTTGATAGTTATGATACCCTTCTAGATTTATACCCTTTAATCTTTTATTTCATTTGCTTTATTCCATGTTTTTACCATTAGAAAAGTAAAGAAAACACATTTGTAAAGATGCATTGGGTTGTCATACGCCAGCAATTTAATGGAGCCTTGAGTCTTATACCTGTAAGGAGAAAATACATTTCTCACTCTTCCTTAGGGATTGTTCTCTGCTGTGTGAGGTTAAGAGTTCACTGTTAATTAGCAACACAGTACATACAGGAAGGTGATATTTTTGTAAATCTAATATTACAGTCAACAAATTCAAAGAGTTAGCATTGATTAAAGAGCTTCAAATAGGGCCAACCCTAGGGCAAAATGGAAACAACCTAAGTTGCTTATAAGAGTTGTGAGCTTCATTCCTTGGTACCAACTTGCTCCTCTCTAGACATCAATTTGGTCTCTGACACTGGAGAGGTGTGTGAGTGAGAAAGAAAGAGAGAGAGAATGTGAGCATGTCCACGAATGATTTTACGAGAATTTCAGCTGGTTCTGAAGAGTTCTTGCTAGTATTCAAGGTTCTCCCCTCTCCATAGCCCCAACCAGTAATCACTGAGTGACTGAGTGAGGTGGGGCAGAGGTCTGGAAGTGTGCATGTATGCTTTTATGTATATGTTTTACACATATCTGCTTATCTCTAGAAAAATCATTATCAGTCCCTCTCTTGTCTATCTAAGAGGTTAGGAAGGGCAGCGAAGGTAGATACCAAGAAATAAGGTTAAAAGGAAAAAGAAATCACTATACTACATATGCATGTCTTTAAAGAGCAAAAAATCATAGGAAAAAATTGGGGGGCTTGAAACAGTGGCATCTTTTTTTTTTAAATTCACTACAGAATTTTTCTGAATTCTCAATCATTAATGGCTTCATGTTGTGGCTACCTATGGTGTCATAAGCTGCTAAAATCATCATTTAGTACCTTTAATATCAGAAGTGGCAACAGGACAAGCCCCTCAGTAATCATTACTCTAAGCAGGCCTGTTCCATTGGTGCTGTGGGTCCAACATCTTCACCAGGCTTTCAATTTCATTGTATAACTTCCCATATACTGCACCAAACAGCCTTGCAGGTGCTGACGTCTGCTGCCTAAAACTAAGCTGATCTACTAAACTGCCTAATACCTAATTACGCAGCTGCTTTTTAAAAAAAATTTTCAAGAAAATATCTCCAAGGAAAGAGTGAACTTTTTCAGAATCTTGCCTCTGCTTTTCTGTCCCTATTTACTGGACGGCTTCATCCATCCAGTATTTGGAGAACTGATCTCCACAGCCTCAACAGTTCTGAAGTCCACTCATCATCTCTGTTCTTCAAGTGTTTTCTTCCCAAGCCTCTGTCAGAGATCTCCATCACTCCCCAGAACTAATCCACCACGAGGTTCTGCCAATTCTTCCTCGTCACCTCTCAAGTCAGGCCTTCTGCTGATTGCACCAATTCCATCCCAGGTCAGGCCCTTTTTACTTTCCATCATCCACAATCCCATCCCAGTTGTCTTCTCCTCCTCTAGGTGACACTTGCCATGAGCCACTACAGAGCACTAAGGGACAAAAGTGCCTAAGCTACTGTACTGATTTTTTCCACTGTAAGGAAAGAATCTTATAAAAAGACTCACTGTATTTAAGAGAAGGACTGAGATTTCTCATTCTAATATGAGGACCTTGCATAATCTACCCCAGTGTCTTTGTTCATGCTCCTCCCTCCACATCTCCTGGGTGTGGGCCTGCTGTAGTCAAGCCAGGCTTTTCCTGAACGGGGCCTGCTCAAGCGAGTGGACTCAAGCTCAAGTCTCCATCTTCCCATTCCTCCACCCAACTCCACATCTCTGTCAATCTAAATGCCTCATCCTCCCCATCCTTCAAGGATTCTATTTTAGCATTTGACTGCAGTCAATTTAGCCATTTTCATTTATGGTGTCAAATCCTTCTCAAGAGTATAAAATCATATAAGCTGTATGATCCTAATTATACCATGAGGGCAAGTTCTGTGAGAGCAGCTTTGTGTCCTATGGCTCTTGGGTCTATTTCTGAGCCATTAGAAAAAAATGGACACCAAAGAGCCAAAGAGCTACTAGCATTCAGCTTTGTATGAGGGAGGCCATTCTCACAATGGTTCTTTGGGCCCAAGAGCCTACATCTAATTTTTATCACACACAGGAAATGAAACACAGGAAGATAAAAATTTTAAATAAAACTTTAGATTAATATCAAGACGTTAAAAGAGGTACTTCAGGATGTTAACGGTAATTTTTTAAAAATATAGAGTTCATTCCTTAAGAAAAAATAGAGACTACCCAATTTCTTTCCCATTAGGGCAAGAGAAATCCAAATTAGAGTTTCAACTTGGAATGGCTAGGAGTTAATTATTTAGAGTATAGCGGGATAACTGTTAAATTATAATGTGCTCTCCCTAAGTGTTCTAAAGCCAGAGATGTTGCCCTACTTTTTGATGGGTAAAAATAGTCGGGATCTGACATAACTCTATGAGAGGAAGGATAGCCTATGTGCTAAGTACACAAAGTCAGAATGTCTGGGCTTCCTGGGTTCAAATGCCAGCTCTGCCACTTCCTTCGATCTGGGTGACCCTGGACTAGTTACTCACCTCTTTTATGCCTCGGATGACTAATCCCCAACATGAAGATAGATAATAATCATACCTATTTTATAAAATGAAATTTCATTAATATGAGGATTAAAATGAGAACATACAATAAAGTTCTTAGCATAATGAGCACAAAATAAGCACTCAAGTATTTACTACTATTGCTGTTAACTTTAAGAGTTGAAGGATCATACAATTAATTAAGTCTTGTTACAAAAACAGTCAATGTTTTCCTTGTCACAGCAATTGCTTAGAGAGTTCAGATTTAAATATATTACCTTTCAAAACTTACAAAACTTTTGGACATAAGAAGGCTGTTTTGAGGAAAAATGAGATAAAACATGGGAGCCCTTGGCATAGTGCTCAGCATCAGGTGCTCAAGAAATGGTAGCTATTATTATAGGGGCAGGTGGGTGACAGAATAAAGCATTTTTTCAGCACTGCTCCTTAAACAAAAACCAACTATCTATTCATACCAATGAGAGGATTACTTTT
Organism: Equus caballus; assembly: GCF_041296265.1. NCBI lineage: Eukaryota > Metazoa > Chordata > Mammalia > Perissodactyla > Equidae > Equus > Equus caballus. Next base: position 90,687,241 of record NC_091685.1, on the reverse strand, counting down.
TTAATCTCAGGTTACTGTTCACATGGAAAGAACAGGCACATTAAAATCAAAGTAGCTCAAGAAAATTTTCTTAGAAATAGGCAATACCCTAACTAGTTTTTAAGAACATCATAGGGCGGTGACTCATTGTTGTCATCGGGTTGGCTGCTAGAAAGCTGGGAGTCAAATAAAAGCCTCAGGGCATATATTCTCTATATCTGGCTCTGTTTCCCTTTCTTGCTCTCATCTTCCCTTTGTCATGTTTTTCATTTCACTTACTTTAAATTCCATTTTAACTCACATAAAGCTATAAACTGCTTTAGATTTTTTTCTGGCACAAGATTGGCTGTAAACGAACATAAACACAGGGAATCACTTTGAAAATTACTTACTGTGGTTCTAGTTTACACTTCTCAAATCTGCCATGTGAAGTGCACTCTAATTCAAAATTTTAACCTGCAAGAAGCTGTCTTTAGCTAATGCTAATTTACTTTTAGCCCGCATGTCCCCAGTGAAGTCAGTTTCTAATAAGTTACTTCAACATATTTTCTACTTCAGAGAAACAGTGACAGAATCAAGGGTCAATCTCATATATTCAAATAGATATCCAACCATCAATTAACAAATATTTGAGCACCTGCCACACATTTGGCATGATCTCTCTTCTGGTTAGCAAATCAAATCCCCTCGAGACTATGTTTGGGCTCTGGAGCGGCTAACACTCAACGATGATCAAAGCTTAATGATGAATAAAGAACAAAAACTGGGACTGAAAGTTCCACAGATGCAAAAATGGTTAAAGTTCAGCTAAACTTGGAATAACCAGAGACCAAGTAACTAAGAATTTTCTGTGTGCAACTTAGAGAAGAAAAGAGAGAAAAATTATTCACAAATGTGTAACACACACACACACACAATGCCCCAGATTTATGTTCTCTAAGGTTCTAACCTTGGCCTGTTCTTTGTCCCTCTAAATACCCACTTCTTGGGCAAATGTATCTACTTTCACGGATGATGATTCCAAAATCCTTATTTTCAACCTTGCCTTGTTCCCCAAGCTTCAGAATCACACATCCAACTTCCTCTTAGACGCTTGAATGTTCTACAGACATTTCAAACTCGTTGTCCTAAACCAAACCTCATTCCAATCCTCTTTATCCTGGCAATACTTTTTTTTCCCACAGCACCTGTTAACTTCTCATATGTGACATAAATACCTCATTTATTATGCTTAATCTCCCCAATACCTGTCCCTAGAATGTAAGCTCCACCAGGGCAGAGATCTCTGTCTGTCGTGTTCACTCCATCTCCATCTGAGATGTCCCTAGGTATGCCTAGAATGATGGCTGGCATTCAGCAGATAATGAATGTTTGCTGAATGAGTGAATCTTTCCTCCCATGCCACCGAAGCTGCTCCCACTCCAGCGTTCCTAATCTCAGCAAAGGGCATCAGCAGCAGAACCTGCAGAATTATCCTCGATCTTTGCTTCTTTATTTCCAATATAGCACTGCCCATGTTACTTCCCAGAGAGTCTTGTTAACTGTCCTCTCCTCTCAATCCCTAAGACTGCTGGTCTAGTTCTATCACTGGTCATCTCTTACCCAAATTATTTGAAACTACCATCGGAACTGTCCCCCTTTAAATAAGCATACCTCCCTGCAGCCAGATATTACATGGCAAAACTGAATTTACCATTCTGCTGCATGAAAACATTCAGAGGTTCTGTTTTGCCCAAGGATAAATTCAGGCCCCTCCTTAAATCCAGAACCTGGGCCCAATCTGCACATTTAGCCTCACCTTCTATCACCTCACACCTCAGATTTTCACAGTGGTACCACAAAATTGCTTCTGATGCCCTGTACAGACAGCTTGTCCTTATCCTCCTTCAGCACTGCCAATCCTAATCTTTCAAGATTCAGTTTGGGGGTCAATTCCTTAAGAAGCCTTCCCTGACCTTTCAGGTTGGCCTAAATGTCATTGCTCTGCGTGTTCCCATAGCAACCAACTGAGGGGATATCAAAAATCTGGGCAAACATTTGCAATTAACACGAAAGCCTTATGCTTATGTAAGGAGGAAAGAAGAGTTCAGAAAAATCATACATATAATCTACTGAGTAGGTATTTATTTAAGCTCTTATAGTAAGTAATTAGAATCGAATTACCTGGTTCCTAATTTCTGGTAAAGGAAAAGAAAACCAAAACAATCTTGAAAGTGTCTAAAAAGAAAACTGCAAGCCAGAACAGTCTGGTTTCCCATCTCTGACTCAGCAGTTTTGCAGTAGTGACGATGAACTTTGACATCCACTAGCTTCCTGTGCATGGTTCCCAGGGACACTGCGGGCTGTATCACGCCATGAACTGGAGACATCTAAAAATTATTAAATTATTTCCTCGCTTTATCATTTCCTTATTTTATTTTGCTAGGTATAAGGGGGTAGCTATACTTCAATGATTATATGGCATCATTCTGATTTAGTCTGTGTGCACTAAATTTAAGTTCTTCATTTCGCGGCACAACGTTACTGCTCACACTCTTGCTTGCTTGGCCCCTCTTGATCATGAGCACACACAGCATTGATAGGGATAACTTGGGTAAAGCACATGGTGAGACATGCTTTCCTCTGGACTTGTTCGGTTTACTAATTAATTTTAGAAAAGCAAAGAAAATGAACTAGTAATCAACCATTACATTTCCTTAAAATGTTTTCCCCTATAGAATAATCAATCTATAAATTTAAAGATTTTGACCTATATGCCGTGAACTACATGTGAAAGGAATGAAGTACATATTCACAGGCTTGGACGTCTTAAAATACTACGAATTTGAGGAACCCTAAGATTAATCTACAATTACATCTTTTAAGGCAATTTCATTTCAGGGAATAGATTTACAAGTCTCTTACTTAAAGTGAAATGTCTGAGTGTCAAAACTGACATCATATGATTTGGCTGACCTTACCAAGATATGGACTCTTTAGCCTAACAGGTCTGCTTACAAATATATAAATCCAGTTGACTTTATATAATAATGAACTCTCTTCTTCTTTTACAGCCTTATAACTCTCCTGTGATTTGTGATGGCTGTATCTTCCAGACACTGCTTGTATACTGAGTATCCAAAAAAGAAATTAGGCTATAAAATAGTGTGCTGAATGTAGTCAGCTCTGTTCACTGAGGGATCACAAACCAAAATACACCTGAGATGAAACTAAGGGCAATTTACAGTTGGAAAGAGACTGAGAGAGTAAAAACTCAGACTAGATTTAGAAGTTGAGGATTAGAAGTCAAAAGGTTTGCAAAATTCTTAGGCCAGTTTCATTGCTAATATACTGATTTGGGGGTAAGTCATTTAACTTGAATTGCTCTTACACTGCAAAGGCATATTCACGTGTACATTTGAACATTCAGTTGGTGGTCACTAAATATGTATAGTCTTGCTATGTCCTGGAAATAAGACTCTGTCCTGCCCTAAAGATGTCTAACAGAGGAGCTAAAAATCCAGTTGGCGGCTCTCAATATTTTCTCTACTGTACAACTCCCTAAGGTGGGGCTGCCCTACTCAGTTACAGAGGTTCACCAGGGGAATAAATCTCAACAGGCCAGTCCACACTGGAAAATGTGCAAAAGCCCCTCCAGAAAACTTTGACAGACGCTCTAGTCCCCCCCACCCCACGCCCTTTGAGAACTTTGAGCACTGCTAGTCTAGAAGGATCTTACAATCTCAAAGGGCAGCTCTATGGGCAAAATAATGCATTACAGGAAAAATGATGATCTAAGGAAGAAAAAATGAAGAGCTAACAGTGTCATGTGTGTCATTCACATGATCTCTCTACACAGACATTACCAGAGAACTTTAGCATATGTTGGTAGAGAATAAAGATCTAATATTTTAATGCCACTTTACAATTTTTAAAATCTGCAAAAACATTTTGTTTTCATGTAATTTTTCATAGCAGTATTAAGGCAGGAAAATACTACTTTTCCCACTTCTATACAAAGTAACTGAGACCCAGGTAAGTTAAATAACTTGCCTTAATCTCGCACCTAGTGAGTGGCAGAGCCAGAAACTAAAACTAAGTCTTCTGACCCTAAAAGCCAGTCCAGTTTCTACCACAAGGGACAACTCTACTTAAATATATATATATTTATTCTTTTTCTTTTTAAGATAGAAAGGTCCTGACAAACCTTCAAGGCAAATAAGCAATTGAAATTTAAAAATAAAATTATAAACTTCCATTTGTAAGTTACAATAATATGGCTCTTAACTAACATTATTGTCAAATAAGGTATTCTGGATGAGACTTCTGTTTTTATATTAAATGTTTAAGAAGAAAAAAGCATATATATACAGTTCCCATTAAACAGAACACAAAGAACATAATTTATACTTTAAAAAATGATCTACAGTCTCTCTACACAGCCATCACTCCGCAATGACAGCAAGCTTTAGAGTGGTGTGCTCGAGGGCATAAAGTCTTAAGCCAATAAACTCAGAGCTCAGACTGTTATGTTTTCCCTCCTGCCTCCTCTTTAGTGGCCATTTCCAGTTCCCTCCTTGGTGGTGTTAGTTCCTTTCGGCTTTAACTGACTCCTCTCATCTCAGCTCCCTCTACCCAGAGCTGCTTAGAATTCTCTGCTTTTTAAGGTCATGAAGAAAAACCAGAAAACGAAGTTAGTAAACATTCAAATATGAAAACATATGTACATGTTTTTATACGTGTATGTACAGACATACACACTCACACACACATACACACACACTCAGGGTACCGAAGTGTGTCTTCTCAACGCTTACATCACTTCCTTCATTATCACCAAGTAGGCATGAACAGAATGACATACAGGGAAGCATTTTCATGAACAATAGAATTAGGGAAAATGGGAAGAATAGATTATGAGATTTGGAGTTAGGAGAATCTAGGTTTGGAGTCGTAAGACTTTAATAGGGGTCTAAGTTTGGCCTTATGATTCTGACTAGATTAGCTGATTGGGTCTCATCCCAAATGTCTTCATCTGTAAAAGAGGAATAAAATAACATCTAGACACCATAACTTTGCAAAATTAATGCCTCAGATGATATAAAGGATTATAAAATAATTTATTTTTAAATCAAAAAGTTTTGATATAAAGATAGTCATATTTCCCACATATTCCTTCTCTTTCACATACACAAAACAGTAAAAGAACATAAAATATGAAACAAAAACAAAGTCATTACTCTCATGAAATTTATATTTAAAATTTACAGCCTTGCTTCATGCAAGTGAGCACTAAAATTCCAATTTCCAAAGAAAAAGGGAATAAGCTATATTATACATTATTGATCAGCTTTCCATTGAAAGAAAAAGATGTACAGACATTTAGTCCTTTCCATATATATTTATACTTCAGTGACAAAAACAATTCTTTCTTCAGCTACTTCCATAGAAACTACTTAAGCAAGAACATCTAGAAAACCTTTTGATTCAGAAGCAGAGAAAGGCAGGTTGTGGAAATAGTCAAAACTTGGGTTCTGATATGAAGACTGACCCATAGGCAGGGCAACACAGAGGCTTCCACTCCAAATGCCCTTCTCTACGCTGTTTTATTTTGACATATCACCTGACTTCTGTTGACTAATTAGTGAGCCTAAGAGGGGAGTTATTATATTGGAAGGTACAAAGTGGCATTAGGAAGGTGCCAGAGGTAAATTTTACCTATTTATCTTCTACTGAGCCAATCATATTGTTAAGGAAAGAGAGGAGAGGGTGGAAGGGAGGAAAGTCTTAAAAAATGAATTGATTTCAGTATCATACAAATTTGTTTTTCCCATTTTCCAGAAATCAGCCTTCTGGTAACAGAGTTCACCTTTTCCTCTGGGAAATGCTCTCCTCCACTGTGGGTCTAGGTGGTACTGGAAGGCTGATTCCAGGCAGCACTAACCTATCCCATCACTGCATTTCCTGGCCACAGTGATTGGTTCAGAGTGGGGCATGTGAGCCAAGTTCAGTCTAAGGAGATTCAATTGGGGGCTTCTTTAAGAACTGCTGGGAATAGAAAACTCTGTCTTAATGGAGGCCTGGTGGCTGTCTCATCACCACAAGAGAACTTACAGGAGAACAGAGCCAGAGCAAAGTCAAGTGATGGAGAGAATGGGATTGCGTTCTAATGACCTGGCTTAGGACCATAGCTTGCCAGAAGCCAACCCTACACTAGGACTTTCCAGTTATGTGGGCCAATGAATTTCCGTTGGTGCTTAAGCCAGTTTGTGTTGAATTTTCTTTCACCTGTAACCAAGAGCCCATGTCCTAAGAAAGAAATATGAAACTCATATTACCAATTCAATGCTGGGTTTGGGGACTATTAAACAATTATTAGTGTCAATAATGTAAAATCACGTCATATCAATTAACCAATGCAAAATCAATCCCAGAAGCACAGAAATAATTACTTGGTCAGCTTTTTCATCCCAGAACTAAGCACATTTCCTTGTGGTCACTGGCAAAACATGGATGAAACATTTGAGTCGTTCATGCTTAACTCTCTGAAACTTAATTCATCTCTCAGAAAACTGCCCTGAGAAATAAATCTACAGAAGTCTTAATGTTGAACTCCTTAGTGAAAATAAGCGTTAATTACACAATAATACTTCTACCAACAGCAAAAATTCTATACTTCAACCAGTCATAGTAGTCAACCTTAATAAAACCATCCGGCCTAAGTCTGACGTTAATTAATTGCTTGTAAGTGAGGGTGGAGGAAGGTAAAAAAAAAAAACAACTAAAAGCCTATTTCTCCTTAGGAAGTACAATTATTTGGACAGAAGCAAAAGCTAGCCTCAATATACTTAGGGAATTTCAGTAAAACTTTTCATTCAACGTACTGGTCTGGAAACTTTCAGTAGAAATAAAGGTAAGACTCAAACCAGGACATGGAATCTGAAACAGCTGTTAAATGACATTATCCTGTATCGAACACAACCTAAATTACAGACATGATCCTGATATTAATGTTTTAATTTGCCACAAACGTATTTATACAGAAACACAGAAAAGGCATAAATGATATATTATGTGCGTGCCTAGTAAAAATAGTCTTTCAGATCATGCACATTAAATTTATGACGACAGAACTATTTTTCTAAGTCTCACTAAAAAGCAAACTGAGACAAACAACAACAAAAAATTCTTTTTGATGGGTTGATCTCAGTTTGCAATTTCAAATTCTGCCCATTAAATATTACTCGGTGGAAAATCTCCAGGTGGTTTTTAGATAAGACATTATGACTATTCATCACTGACAGATTACATCAAGAATACTTTTGAATTATTTCCCAATACTGTTATAGAGTTAACGGTGCAAGTAAACTACAAACTCAGAAAAAAAATACGTAAAAGGAACACCCACATGAACATTTACCTTCCACTGCTCTTTTGAAGAACACTTTGCAGCTGCCACAGGTTACCACCCCATAATGACATCCTGAAGCCTCATCCCCACACACCAAACATATTTTGGAAGGTCTTGAGGATCCAGTGGAAACACTTCGTAAAGTAGAGCTGGGGAAAGAAATGGAGATTTAAATAACCACACTGCAACGGCACATGGGAGATGCTGCAGAGCTTAGCTCAACATTTGTCAATCATCATGGCTCCATAAGTGAATTCAGTATGTACTGGTCACGTACTATGAAAATAAGGAGGAAGAAAGAAAATGAAGGTAAAACTCTGTCAGTGGAGTAATACTATCAAGAATTCTGTATAGCAAAGCCTATTTTCAGTGCCAAGAAACAATACATAATCACATATAAACTTTGTTCCTTCCTTTTTCTATTTTTGAGAAAGTTTACCAAAAAATATTATTTCCATTCTAGGCGGGCAGGAAGGAGAAGAATCTTGAGCCGAGTCATCATGGAAGTATTTTTGGCCTCAAAGAGCTATTACAATACTTCTCAACTCTCTTCACCCAGACCCACATTATATATCTCAGTTATGCCAGATAAGAAACTCTCCCCATTCCAAAACAATCCACTAATTAAAATTTTAAAATTCTTGCCTTTACTGCCAGCAGTTTTACCCCTCCTGGTTACTGCATTTTTTGCCATGTTACCTTATATAGGTATGTTCAAATTACTTCATTCTGCTGAACAATTTGAAGGGACACGGTCAATAGAAAAAAAAAAAGTCATATATGGCAAATATCTCAGGTACGTTCATGGTAAGAAACTGAAAGATTCTGACCAACAGGTTTTAGAGACATATTTAACCCTTTAAGCAACAATCAATATGAATACTTTAAAGGGGGAATCTTCTCGAGATATGTTATCTATTACTGTGCTAGTTAATGATACATTCTGAAGAAAATTGTTTTAAATTCTAATAAGGAATCATAGTTCAGTGACAGATGTGTACCCAGCAGGCAAAGAAACTGATTTTTTTTCATTCCTAATCCACATGCATTTACTGAATAACTACCCACAGGTCCTGTGCAAGGAACTGAGGAAATGAATGTAAAAAAACCCAGTCTCTGTCCTCAAAGTTAGTAGGGATATGAACTATTATGGTAAGTGCTACGGTGCAGGGTAATATGGCGGCACATTATAGGTTCAGCCTTCCATACTGGGAAGGGTGGGAACATACCAGTCAGAAAGCACTTCTGAAAAGTGATAGCTGAACCGAGGTTTGAAGCATGACAAGATGACAGCCACACAGAGAAAGGGGGCGGAGACAGAAGGATGTGCAACGGCTCAGAGAAATGCGAGCTGGATGTGTTTACAAACCTTTGGGTAGATTTGTTGTATGTCACCACTACCACCTTGCTGTCATGGATTCTGTTTCCATGTGAAGTAGCAGGAATATGGGAAAAAGACTCAAAGAAAACATCTCAAAAGGCTAGAATGGTTATGCTCTGGTGATAAATTCTCTGGTTTTCAAAATAGCTAAAACATGATAATATTGCCTTAATTTTTTTTTAAAAAAACAATTTTACATGTTTTAACTACACTTTCACTAAAGATAGATGAAGGAACAAACTAGTCAGCCACTCAGAGCATTGTAGCATGACTGACTTTCTAGAAAATGACTTCTCAAATGAAGGACTGAAACAATGTTCTCCAAAGTTGTTTCTCCTCCTGAGAAAAGTGCTCTTTATTATTTTTATGAGCGTCCTTTGACTTCTTTATGGCATTCAAAACATTCCATTTCAGCATCAGTAACTTCTTCAGCACATTAGCCAGGCAAACTCAATCCATGCTCTGTCTGACTCTCTTGTACTTCACAGGGAGACACCACGACTTTGTAAACGATTAGAATATAACTTAAAATCATCATTAACACGTAACTGCTTTTTCACAACTACAAGCTACATGGGATTTTATTTAACATTTCTGTGAGCCTTGGTCTTCATCCCCAAACTTAATAGCTTCTTAACTTTAGTCTTCGGAACTCTCCTCTTCTTTCCAAACTTACTTTCTTGGTGATCTCATCCAGTCTCTTGGCTTTAAAGATCATTAATATGCCCAGGACTTCTAATTGTTTATCTCTAGCCTAGACCCCTCCCTGGAATTTCCAACCCATTTATCTAGCTATTGGACATCTCCACTTGCACATCTGACATGCACCTCAAACTTAACATACACATAACTTTGCTGATCTTTTCCCTGCCTCCAAATCTGCTCCTCCTACAGACTTTCTCATCTCAGTTAACACCAACTGTTAGGGCCTAAACTGTGTCCTCCTCTAAATTCCTATGTTGAAGTCCTTGAGCCTAGCATCTCTGAGTGTGACCTTATTTGAGAATAGAGGGTCACAGCAAATACAATTAGTTAAGATGAGGTCATTCTGGAGTAGGGTGAATGCCTAATCCAACAGGACTGGTGTCCTTATTAAAAAGGAGAAATTAGGACACAGACACACACACAGGGAGAATGCCATGTGAAGATGAAGGCGGTGACGCTTTTATAAGCCAAGGAATGCCAAAGACTGCCAGCAAACCACCAGAAGCTAGGAGAGAGGTACGGAACAGATTCTCCCTCAGAAGGAACCAATCCTACCGACACGTTAATCTTAGACCTCTGGCCTCCAGAACCAGGAGACAATACAGTTCTGTTGTTTGAGCCACCTGGTCTGTGGTAGGTTGTTACAGCAGCTCTGGGAAACTAATACAACAACTTGGACCCATCCCTGACTCTCCTCTTTCTCTCACATCACACATCCAATCTGTCAAATTCTATTTACTTTACCCTCAGAATACATCCAGATTCTGATCACTTCCCACACCTCCTCCAGTATCACTCGAGTCCCAGCTATCAACACCACTTACCCTGGGATTTGCAAAAGCCTCCTAGTGGATCTCTCTGTTTCTCCTTGTCCCTATCCTGTCCCCGTAGTCAGAATGATCCTTATTCACTCCTTTGCTCAAAACCATCCAAGGGCTTTCCCCTACACTCAGAGTAAAAGTTCAAGTCATCCCTATGACCACAGGGCCACAATCTGGCCTCTGAGACTTCTCTAAACTCTCTCACTTGCCTACTCCACTTCAGCAACACTGGCCTCCTTGCTAGTTCTCAAATACATCAGGTGTGCTCCTACCTCAGGGCCTTTGCACTTGCTGTCCTCTCTTCACCTAGATATCTACATAGCTCCCTCACCTCCTGAGGGCCTCATCCAAACGTCACTTTCTCAGTCAGGCCTTCTCTGCCCACTCTACTGAAAATACCCCTTCTTGAGACCTCACTCTCTCCCTTTCTGCTTTATTTTTCTTCCTGATGTGTATCACCATCCAATATGTTGTATACTTTACTTCTTTAGTCTGTTTATTATCTGCCTCATCCACACGAGAAAGTAAACTCAAGAGGGGGCAGGATTTCCATCTACTATTTACCATGGTGTCCCCAGGGCATGGAAGTACCTGATAGTATAGAGTAGGCACCCAACAAATGAGTGGTTTCAGATAACAGGCATTTTCACAATGGTCATTCTAAAACGCACCACATCATCAATTCTCAAGTCCTACTGCATTCCTCATATAAAGGAATGCAATTTGTTTTTAATGTTCTTGAAGTGAAAAGTATGTAGGGGAACCAAATTAAGAGAAGCTGAAGAGAAAGTCTAGTATAAAAAAGATGCATTGTGAAATCCAAATTAAAACAATAAATTTCTTTAATTATAAAATTAAAGCAAACATGAATTATTTTTCCTCCTTGTTCACTAACACGTTTCAATGACAAAGGAGCCAGTGTGCCTCTGCACACCTTTCGGCAGCCCTCAGCCTCTTCAGTTTCTGGACCACTGTACTGAGCTCTTTTTAACAACGCCTCTTCTATTTTTCAGGCTCTCTCTCACTTTCTTGATCACCAGTATAGACTTTCTTCCAAGTTTTACCTTTGGCCATCTTTGTTTTTATTTCTACACTCCATCTCTTAATAATCTCATCCACTATCCCAGCTCAAACAGCTTTCCTGGTGAAGGATTTCCCAAATCTTTATCTAGCTCCAACCTCTCCCCCATGTTCCATTTCATGTTTTCACTTCTTTTACATAACCTCTTGGCCTCTATGTCCTATTAGTTTATGGAAGGGTACTGCCCTCTGCTAGTCACCAAGTCCTATTCGTTCCAGTCTTGCATTCTCCCACTTTGCTTCTTGTCACCCCACTGTTGGGAACACTGGTTCACTTCCTAAGGGGTCTTCCCTAACCCTGGCCTCTCCTCCGTCCAATTATTCTACAGTGGCTGACAAATGAACCTTCCTGTAAATCAGTTCTGATTCTATTACCTCCCAGCTCAGAAATCTTCAATCATCCCTACTCCACAGCACCATAAATGACAACCTTAGTAGGTAGGACATTTAAGTCCCTCTCCCTTCTCAACCTTCCCCTGCAGGTCCTCTCACACTGTCCAACCCTGTGCTCACAACAGTCCAACAGCCCTGCTGAAGTGCTATGGATGCTGCCATTTACACAACCCAGCATTTCCTTTCCTCGACTCTCACTCCTGGAAACCCTGTCCATCCTTCAAGGGCCCCTGATGTTCTCCCAGCAGGAAGTACCACTCCCCCGCTCCTGATTCATTTCAGCATTTTGTTAACCCCTCTCCTTCACAGGCATCACTTTCACCTTTACATTAGTGACCTGTGCACTTATCCTGATCCCTTGAGGGCAAAAACCTTGTCCTGTGCATCTCTGTGCTCTCGGCTACCATTAGTGCAGTGTTGATACTATTGAATGAATGAATGAAATCGCACTCATCTCCTCATTACAGTAGAACATAAATTTCCAAAAGGCAATTTTACAGAAGGTAAATTAATGAGGCCAAGGTTATAGGTTCAATTCCCATATGGTTCATCTAGCTTTGCACAGAGGAAAAAAAAAAAGCATCCAGGGACATAGACTATTTTCAAAAGCTCAGCCAGCTGTCTCACAAACATATGCATTATTAACACAGAAGACAGGCCACAGAACATGGAGAGACCAGGAAAACTCTAGTCTCTACTGACACCCTGTCATGTGGCTATCTTTGAAACTGAAAGAAGGAATGTGGTTGGGAGGTTATATTTCCAGTTTTAAGAAATGCATTAGTACATTTTACAAGGGGTGGAGGAGGGAAAGTGAAGAGAGAAGGGCAGATCTTGAATCTACTTCTTAGACCCTGAGTGTTAGCAAAGTACAAAGCTTATTTAGTGATTTTGTCTGTCAGAATTCACCTTTATAGTACAATGGATTTACTAAGCATCTGCAGAGGACGTAAGGCCCAAACACACAGGGGCAAAGGCAAGAAGAGAGGCTCGATAAGGAGGCCTGGGTCCTAGTTCTGGCTCAGCCACTACATGGTGAAACCTTAGCAAAATCACCTCTCCTCGTTGGGCCATAATTCTCATCACAAAAAGGTTGAATAGATGATCTCTGAGATCCTTTTCAAGATATTCCTTTAAGATAAAGACGGCACAAAAGATAAATGGGACAGCCTGTCATGATCAAGTTTTATCCAAATTGAATTTCACGCTCAAATTAAAGACAATGTATTATACATTACTTGATCTGGATCAAGTGTAAAAAAACCCTACTATAAAAACTTATTCTTTCATTCAAGTTAATCATAAGGCACTTAAAATTGTTCTTGCATCCATATGATTATATCTGTGCTAATTTTGGTTAAAATTTCTGTATAAACGTATGCATCAAAATGGTATTCTACCCCCTAAAAACCATTTCAATATTTATGAGTTGTGAAAAGATACCCAAAATGTTCACTTTTGGTCTTGAGAAGCAAAGAAACACTGCTCACAGAGAGAAGTTTATCATCAATAGACAATGGTAGCTCGCAGGATTTTATACAAATGTTAAAATATTATGAAGCAGAAATGAGTGAACACGATATTTCCATCTGTAAAGACAGTGTCTCTCTCAGGGAAACATGAGTTAGATGCAACCATTTTCAATACCAAATGCAATCGTTCTGATGACCCAGTGAAGAGACTGAAGAGATCAATCAAAAGTTCATGCTGATTTTGGTGACAATCGGGAGGGGATATACTAGCCAACCATCAAAAGCACTTACTGAACTATCTTTTTCCCTGAAACAGCTGGATACTTAGGGAGAAGCAATAAGAAGCTGTGCGAGAAAAAATGATTTTTACAGATCAAAAAATGACTGGAGAAACTGGCTGAGAATCTATAATGCATCATGTTGTTCCAGAAATTACCATACGTAAAACTATCTTTCCCCAACTTTACAATTATATAACAATACAGTAGTGACTGAGCCACTATTCAGTGACCAGAAAGCCTTCATATGAAAAGAATACTTTGTTTCATTTCTTAACCTTACTCAATATGAATTAAACAAACCTATCTTTTGTACTATAACTTAATCAGGTATATGCTTCCACTCCCACCACCAGCTGCTAAAAAGTTCTTTTCCATGTGTAATCAATTCAAGCATTCATTTAACTATCCAGAGCAAGAGTGAGAATTTGGAGGAATATACAAACAATACTTCAGTAAACATCCTTATATCTGAACATACTGGTGTGTCTAAATCATTCATTCATTAAGCTATTCATTGAAAGCCTACAATGGGCCCCACTAATCTAGGTACTCAGATGAATAAGAGAAAGTAGCTATTCTCATGGAGTTTCTACTGTAGCAGGAGAGATAGACAATGTAGAAGTAAGCAAATAATTTCAGACAGTGATAAATTCTATGAAGAAAATGATAGAGACTGAGATTGGATGGGGCAGTAAGGATAGGATTCTTTAGAAAGGTAGCCTGAGAAGGTGTCTTTGGGAAGACAGAAATGACAAAGTAGCCAGTCATGTGAAGATGCCCAACAAAGGGAACAACAAGTGTAAAGTCTCTGAGACAGGAACGAATGTGACAAATTCCAGATACAGAAATGAGGGCAATATGGCTGAAATGCAGGCAACAAGGAGGAAGGGGAGATGAGAGGTGGGAGGATGTGAGGCACAAGAAGAATGCAGAGACGGATCACATGGGTCTCGAAGGCTATGGTAATGAGTTAGAATACTACTGTAAGTGCCATCAGGAGTGATGTGAATATGGAAATGTTTTAAGCAGAAGAGTAAGATGATCTGACTGACATTTAAACATCTTACTTTGGCTGTTGCATGGAGAATAGATTGTAGGAGTGTGTGATGTTGGAAGTGGGAGAGACCAGTCAAGGAGGCTCCCGCAAGCATCCAGGCAGGAGATGATAATGGCTTTGACTCAGCTTAAAGTAATAAAGACAGTGAGAAGTGGTCTTTCCTTTCTTTTCTTTTTCTTTTTTTTTTTTTTTTAAGTAGATAGTACCAAAAGGACTTGCAGAAAAATTGGGTGGTGGTGCTATTAAAATGTATGGCTGGGGTGAAGAGCAGGCTGGCAATTAGGGGGAGTTTGTTTTGGACCTGACACTGGTGGAACAGTATTGGTATGGTATGCTCCTACTTTTGAAAATAATACAGTAACAAAAATATTAATAATAGCCTACCTATAGGAAAAACTAGGAGCAATACATATCAGGTTTACTTAACCATCATGGGCCAGTTTCTTCATCTGTAAAGTAGTGATACCAAAGGTCCTACTTTACAGCGTTGTTACAGATTAAATTACTCAGTATATGTAAGAGCACTTAGAACAGTGTCTGACACACATTCAGTGCTATTGAAATTCTGGCTATTACAACTGGGTATTATTGTTGGATCTATAAATCTTAACAGAGACTGCTAGAGCACTGGAACTACAGATAATTCTACTTTTCTATAGTTTCCTGTACTGCTTTTAATTTATATAAGCATGTATAACATTGGTAAGCAGTAGAAGAAAGGGTTTTTAAAAATATATTATAAAATAGTGGTATTACAATAGCCATATTATGTATCTATTATACAGGTAGTGTTTTATGTGCGTGTGGATCTGATTATTTCTTGTAAGAATTCTGGTTCCTCTGGTGTCCGTAGCGTGTAGGTGGGAAACAGCCACATTAGATCATTAGAATAAATGATTACTGAGATTCAAATACATACTCTTTTATATAAAGAACACTAAATCTAAGAAATGTAAGAATTTGGAGGACACTCAAAACAAAAAATGCATTTCAAAAGTATAAATCAACCTTTAACAGCTGGTTTACTGAAATCCTTATTTTCACCCACATAAAATATGAAAAAGTAAAAAATCTTTTTCCTATTTCCTTTTGTTTTGATAAGCATATATTTTGAGTCACAATATTTAACCTGAGGTCTCTCATACTCATTTTCCCATTAGTTAGGGGGAATATTTGGGAGTGATTCTTGTGGTACATATTTTTTTCTGGTGTTGTCTTTGATGATAAACGAATCACTAATGTTTTGGAGGATAACTTGTCACTAAATAAGGTTGATCTTCTTAAGCCTTGATTCTTAATGCACCATAGATGGGAATTAAAGAATTGGTACACATCTTACAATCTCAGCTGTATGAATAAAATTACAGATAAAGTCACCCAACACAGAAAATGCAAGGATATAAGTAGCTTGGAAAAAAAAAAAACTTTAAGCACAGCAATGGCTGATTAGTCTTTTCAATTTACTTTTTGTTTGTTTGTTTTCACAATTGTTTATAGCATTAATACTACTTATTAGACTGGCTCTACTTAATGAGATATGTATTTTTTACACTTTAAATTTCATTTAAATGAATGCAATTTGCCCATAAAAGACTTAAAATTATAATCAATAAAGCACCGCTTCAGCAGAGCAGAAAAGTATCCTGAAACAGAGCTAAAAGAAAAAAAAAAGTAGGAATATTTTACACCACAAGCAACTGAAGCCCACACTAGTACGTGTACAATTTCACTTTTAAAATAAGGATCCATGCTAGCAGAGCATTCAAGTAACTATTTCTCCTTAAACCATGGCTAGACAAATTAGCAATTGACCAAAAGATGCAAAATCTATTTTTTGGAAAATAGGCAAAAATATTTAAATCTAGATTAAAATTTATTTTCTAACAAAACAAAGAAAATAGTCAAATGTAATTATTGGCCACCGTATTATTAATGAATCATTTTAACCAAGAAGTTTTTACTAAACACAAACTATGTGAAAGTCCTTCTGAGAATACAAAGATAACAAATGCCTTCTACTCTCAATGAGTTTATAATCGAGTAGAATAGATAAGACCGGGAGACCAGTAAATAGTAAAGTCACTACGTGATAAGAATCATCCATGGCTTAAAAATAAATTAGAATTCAAAGAGAGTCCAATAACTTGCAATTAGGTCGCAGGAAGCTTCACAGAGGAATAGGGTAAGGTGAAAATGAGCTGAATCAAGAAAAAGGTTTAGACAATGCCAAATACACTGGGATCCAGAACTCAATGAGCTTCACTCTTGAGATAAGCATGGAAAATGGCCCAAATCACGAAGGGTCTCTAACACCAGATTACATACTTAGAGATGATTCTAGGACGATGAGTTAAAACATCTGGTAGACAGCTGAAAATATGGCATGGAAAACGAAGAGGGACAGGTACAAAGATCTACTTTGTTAAAGAACATAAAGTGATTATGATTTTTAATACATACAATACAGACAATGAAAGCAAAAAGGTCTGATGAGTTGGAAGAAAACTAAGGACCAGAGAATAGGGCAAGCATGAAAAACATGTTCAACAAGAGAAAGGATGTAATGTAACTTAAAAGATAAATTATTCTAAGAAAGCAAGGACTGAGATTTTATTCATGAACAATGAATGAGTTCACCCAGGGAAAAGTTGAAAGGAGGAGGAAAGAAGGTCATAGATGAAAATCTACAGAAAACTAATATTTCTGGCTAGACAGAGAAAGGAGATCTTGCTAAGAAACTTGAGGAAGAAAAACCAAAGAAGCAGGAAGGCAAGATAATGCAGTCTTGGAATCAAGGTAGGAGAGCATCAATGAGAGGTCAACAGTGCCAAATGCCACCAAGAGGACAAGACGTAAGGTTGACCATCGGGATGTGGTAATCCTTGACACCATTAACCTTAGCAATGGTTGGTTTTTACGCATATATAAGATGCATACACAAGCCATATTTACGTGAAAAGCTCTCCCCATATTTTCCATTAAGGAGTTTCCATATTCAGGGAAGTTGTCTTTGTCATAGAACTATACTTGGTAGTACAATTTGAGTATATGCAGAGTCTCTAAAAAGATCTAACATCAAATCATTTCCAGAAACATTCCTTGAGCACATATATGTCAATCAGTGGTTGCTAAGACAATGATCAAATATATGAGCTAAAAAATGCCTCCATATTTAATTTTGCCTCTGCAGTCATTGGCATGTGTGAATGTATTTAAATATATTATAAGTTAGTTAGAATCCCCTGGAAAGGAATCACATCCAACAGTCAGTACTTCATAAAGTACATTTTAAGATGAGTACCTTTAACTGCTTCCTTGAGTGTGTAAAGTATGTTCTAAGGAGATGACTACAAAATGCTTGCTTGAGCATTTTTAATTACAGTGACTTCACTTTCAAAATGTAAAATACATATTAAACGATTTCTCTTTTTCCCCTAAACATTAACTATCTTTATGTTAAGATGCAGACTTAGATGCTGTTGATACAGATGTCATGAGACACTGAGCACTAAAGGGGACGGGACCTAACTGTAGTTATTTAGAAGTTATTGATTTCAGCGTGTTTTTTGTTTACCATATTTTCAAAAAGTTGATGTAAAACATGCTTCATCACGTAGAATATGGCTTCTTATTCTCTAGAATTCTAAAATATAGAAAGAATATGGCTTCTTTCTATAAATTTAATTAATGAATCAAAGCTCCAAACAGCTTTTTTCCTGAGTGGTTTTTCTTGCATTCTAGAAATAACCACTTTCTTTGCCATTGGTATCACCCTCTGCTTTGCAAACTCAGTTCCACTGTTACTGCTGCTATGCGTGACTTGTTCATAAGATCATGGGGGCTCTTCAAATCACACCCTCTGTGCTACCTGCCTTACACAAAGTTTTTTGACGTAGGATAAAGGGATAGCCTTCATTGTTTCAAGAATTTACATGTGATAGGTTTAGGGAAGCTCATTCCAAAATTTTTAAATTAATGACATTAATGACAATGTCGTAGTACATTTTGGGCAGAGGTACCACTCCTCAAAATATTAAAAACAGCATTTTAATATGACATCAAAAGTCTTAAAGAATGCTTATATTAATTGGATCAAATTAATTAACATTTCAGTTTCTGAATAATCAATGAGGTATCACTTGAGAGTTAGGGAAAAAACTGAAAAAAAAATTCCCAAGTAATCAACTTATTTTCTTACGTTAATTCTATAATTGTGAAACAACATCACTGCCTTCAGGTCAGCTTAATACTCTGAAATGATCATTCAGTAAAAATATAAGGAATCTATCAGAAAAAAATATATTTTCCATTCACACCTTAGCTTATTATGACAGGTAAGAAATACGCCCCTTTTCAAAACACTAATGAATGTTTCTAGTCACAAGGGTTTTCTTTATGGAAGCCTAGAGTAGAACCACACACAAAATGAGCAACCCTGTCCTCAGCCTGCTTAAAGGCAGGGTGACTTGCACCTGGCTCCTGTTGCCAGGCATCACCAAAAAGAACAGTGGTGTCAGGGCTGCAAAACGCTACTCAGGGGAGAGTCCAGCCTCACTGGTAAGCGCTGAAATAAGGCACGCACACACACTGACAAGGAAACGCACACTCAAACGTGCAAGAATCTTCAGTGTCATGACTTGCTGCTCTTCAGGTATTTTACATTAAGAATTCCCTTGGAAGAAAGTGGCAGAGGCTTTACGTAGGAGCAACCACAGGGCTCTAATCAGGAGATTTAGATGACTGAGTCTGTAAAGAAATTCAGAGGCATCTTTTCTGCCCCACCCCCACACCCCTCAGGATGGACGAATCAATGCTGCCCTGTTCCACCGGTTGCCTAGGCTCGCCCTTATGTCCCCTACAGAGCTCCCTTTTAAAATTCTTCCTCTTAAGCACAGTTTGTAGGATTAAGTCACAGGAAATGGCTGTTTTTCAACCGTTTTTGACCTGCAAAATCAGGAACTTCATATGGTTCCATATACATTTCTGGCCTCTGGCTTTAATGATAAAATAGGGTCTGCCATAGGATAACAGCATTTCCAATTCAATAAAATGATCATTTACCATTATGTGGGCCATAACACTCTACTAAATATGGCGGTCTTAGGCCTTCAAGGTAACGCACAGAAGCATCCAGGTGAAGTAACTTATTGCTTATCCCCACGCCGGACTGCTGAGTTCCCTTCCATTACCACATTCTTCACCAATTTGGGCTATTATTTTAAAAATTGCTATTACATATTCGTTCATTTATTCTGATCAATTTCATTACTTCTACTTTTAAGAGAAATGCCAGTTTAAAAAAATGATTTTAATAAATCAAACTGTATGCTCGTTTCCTGACTTGCCACAAACAGAACAATGACAGAATCCTGAGTACTTTCTTTGGGTCTTTGTTTTTCTTAGGGTTTGAAGTTTGGGGCTGTTTCTTTAATTTCCTCCCTCCAAAAATATTTGAAGCCTAAGGTTTCAGAATGGTTGTTCTTTGGCTAAGACTGTATGCTCACATGTGTGCTAACAAACGGCCACTGAGTCAGTGCTGCTCCATGTGGCCAACACAAAGGTACAGAAAAATGCATTATTTATTTACTTCTTAGCTACCATCTTTTCCAGATATCTTGCACCCTACCTTAACCTTAAGGAGAAAAATCAAGAAAAAATACCTACCAAATATTCTGCCTCTTCCTCCTTCTCTTCCCATCTCTGTCCCCCTTTCTCCTACCCAACTCCACTCTCCACATATTTTGGCTTTGAGAAAAAAGCTAACACTATTACCAGAGGTGTGGGTATATTGGGTCCTCATTAGAGCAGACATTAAAATTATGTATATACTTAATTTAAATTAAAAGGACCATCTAGGTATTTTCCAGTAGTTGGAGTGGAAGAAGGAAGAACTTCCAGGGCCTACCATTTTTCTAGCTAGTTCAATGTACCTCCTTACTCATCTTATCTCTGTCACTATTCTGGTACTAAGGAACAGGCGTGGTCACCTCCAGATCGCTCTACAAGCCACAGGCCTTGTGTATGAGCAATAAGCGGGTGCTGAAGCAACTGCTTTGTCCCTCTTTCCATTTACTCAACACCATTACTGAGCACCTTGCACACGCCAGGCATTCGTCTAAGTCTTTGACACCTATCAGCTAACAAAATACACTAAAATCTCTGACATTTGGAGGTCATACTCGAGTGCTAGGATGGGGATGGCGGGGCCAGAAGTACAGCAAATCACTACTGGAAAGTAAAGGAATATTTATATATTAACTTCAAAAATAATTTTATATTATTTTCCTCCTTCTTACAAAAACATATCGTCTGCTTAAAACAGCCCTCTTCAAAGCAAGAAAAACCAAAACGAGAGTTCTAGATTCAGTTACCTCAATGTAACTTCTACTTCTTACAAATGAGATGAGAATCACAAAATGAGACGTGCTCCCAAGAGTACTGAATCAGGACTTACACACACGCTTTTACTTAGCACTCGTGTGTGTGTGTGCGTGTGCACGAGTGTTAAAAGACCCTTGGAATTTCTTTCCGTAAATATGTCAGTCTTTTCTTGCTTTCAGTAGATGTAGCAATCCTTCAAGTAAAAAGGTACTCACATTTTTACTACTGGCTTTAATGCTCGAGTCAATTATCTTCCAACGTTGTGAAGATCTGTACTTATAAAAGACAATTGTTAACTTAGACCAAAATAACTTTTTATCATCTCCCTGACGTCCTTAAAAGCAATTACAGAAGCTTTTCTCAAAAGTTTTTAAAATGTAACCTTTTGCCTTTGGAATAGATCTGAGAAAAGATGAAAAACGTTTTGAAAACAAGGCAAATGGCATAGATATCAAAGCAAATGTGACATTGTTTAGTGGTCAGAAGTGGTGCCACCGGAGTTTGTGGGGAAAAAAAAAAAGATTTCAGTGTACCTATAAATAGTGACGAAAGATGGTGAAAAAGTTGAGGAAGGGCGTTCCTTCGCTTGTAACTGCAACAAGGCAAGCGGCAGCGTGGGAGTCACTGAGAGCTCTCGCTTCAAAAATGTCTTCCTGCCACGTAGTGCTGCCAGACAAGGAACTGAAGGATGGCCAGCTGATACTACCCTGACAACCCACCACCAAAGACAGGAGAGAGCCTGGTTTTCCCTTTTTATTTTATTATCTGGAAATCCCTAAACTAAGATTTACTAAACCTCCTATGTTTAATTTCAGTGCCACAGAACTAAGGCTGCTAGGTGTCTTGACTTGATTTTAAGGACATGCATATATCCTCTATTAAAACTGTACCATAAACACCTGCTTGCAATAAAATCTTTGGAATTTGTATTAACATTCTCTTTCTAGTGTTTGAAACAAAGTACATACTACATGCACCCTTTGGTGGAGATTAATAGAACATTTTTTCAAATATAGGGAACATAATACAAATGTGTATATATACACGTATTTATATCTAGGGAAATTTTACCCCACTTTAAAGAATATGGTCACCAACATAATTTTTTGTGTCTGTGTGTGTGAGGAAGATTGGCCCTGAGCTAACATCTGTTGCCAATCTCCTCTTTTTGCTTGGGGAAGGCTGTCGCTGAGCTAACACCTGTGCCAATATTCCTCTATTTTTTGTATGTGGGATGCTGCCACAGCATGGCTTGATGAGCAGTGTGCAGGTCCATGCCCAGGATCCGAACCTGTGAACCGAACCCTGGGCCACCAAAGTGGAGTGCATGAACTTAACCACTACGCCATTGGGCCAGTGCCCCAACATAATTTATTTTTAATACAGTAAAATAATGTTCAGGAATCAGAATGGCATCTTGGCTTTCTTCCCTCTTAATTTAGTAAAACTTACCAAAACTGACAACATAACTTTTAAAGACCCAGAAAAGAAGAAGGAGTTGGCTCCAGGGTGCTGTGCTGTGATCCCAATAGAGTGTGTCACAGGAATAGGACGAAGTTTACCAGAACCAACACGGACACCTGAGAAGGGACACAGGGCTGGGACAAGGAGGTGGTCAGGAAGCAGGAAGAGAAGAATGAGAAGCAGAGAAAGGACACCAGGAAAAGGCTAGGCAACCAGTTAGAGCCAGTGAGCGCAGAGATGCCTAAAGTTACGAAGAAGGAAAGGTTCCAAGTCAGCAAGACCATTGGAAACCAGGCAACAGAGCTATAGCCATCTGTGCAGTGGGCACAGGGTTGAGCTCCACAGCAGAAGATGAGGTGGCAGGCCTAGGCGGGTCAAGTCGGGGGACAGACAGAGATAACAGTGTGGGGGCAGATAAACTTTGAGGTGTGGAAGCTCACCCCACCCAAGGAGCCTCCCCAGCATGCCCAGGGACTGGAGCCCCACCCTGGCCACGGCCATGGGTCTGGGTGTGCTCAGCCCAGACCATGTCACCTGCAGCAAAGGATACAGGCTGGCATATTTAATAAGTAACAGAAAGCCAGCTCATGGGGAAAAAAGAAAGTTAATGCAGGTGAGAAAGGAAAGGGAGAAAAAGAAATCTTTTAAAAAAACAGGTAGCTGGAAGCAGCATAAACTTTCCAAATACGCTAAGTGTTTTAAGGGAACTGCTGGTAGGAACAGATGGTGTTCAAAGACACAAATGACAATTTATTGGAGTCCTAGAAAGGCGGGTATATACAAGTTTAGTCAGAAGAGTTACCTAACAATGACATGTATTTCCAAGGAAGAAACAGGAAAATAAGAGTAGAAATAAATATGACATAGAAAGAAAATAATTCTGAAGTATGCATCTAAGTTCACTGTTTATCTTCTAGGCAGAGAAGACCACAGAAGTACCCCTTTATCCACAGTTTCATTTTACGCGGTTTCAGTTACCTGGGGTCTGAAAATATTAAATGGAAAGTTCCAGAAATAAACAATTCATACGTTTTAAATTGCTTGCCATTCTGAGTAGCATGATGAAATCTCACGCCATCTTGCTCTGCCCGCCTGGGACATGAATCATCCCTTTGTTCAGTGTGTCCACCCGTCAGTCACTTAGGAGCCATCTGGGTGATAGCTTGACTGTTGCATTATCGCACTGCTTGTGTTCAAGTAACCCTGATTTTACCTAATCATGGCCCCAAAGCGCAAGAGTAGTGATGCAGATAGAGATTTGGCAATTTGGATATGTCAAAGAGAAGCCACAAAGTGCTCCCTTTAAGTGAAAAGATGAAAGTTCTTGACTTAATAAGGAAAGAAAAACATTGTATGCTGAGGTTGCTAAGACCTATGGTAACTTTTATTACAGTGTATTGCTATAATTGTTCTAGTATTAGTTATTGTTTTTAATCTATTTGTGCATAATTTATAAATTAAACTTTTTCATAGGTATGTATGTATAGGGAAAAACATAGTAAATATAGGGTTTGGTATAACCTGCAATTTCAGGCACCCACTAGGGGTCTTGGAACACAGCCCCACTGGATAAGGGGGGACTACCGTATTTATTAATTGAAACAATTATAGCCACATTAAATGGAAAGATCATTAGAAAGTGATAAGTATAAGATATTAAAGGTAGGAAAAAGGATTTGTTATGATCAAAGAAAGAATTTTCTACTGTATGTTTGTAGGGTAACAAAGAAATTTGCTGAGGTCTAAAATTAATCTAAAAAGTTTTGTTCACTTTTATTTCCAAAATCTAAATTATAAAAGCAAATAAGAGTTTATGAGGAACTCAATAGGCTATAAAGTAGATAAAGCTAACCTTATATTATAAACCATGTGAAAACTATGAAATACAATGAAATAAAATTACCATATACCATTCATACAACTAATAAGAAGAAAATCTGGAGTTTCCAAGAGTCAATAGATACCAAGCAACTTTGAACAAATTTCGAATTCAATTTACAATTCCTGAAGTAGGAAAAAATATTTCAACACAGACTTATTTAAAAAAACATATTGAGGGGCAAGCCCTGTGGCCTGGCAGTTAAGTTCCCCACTTCAGAGACCCAGGATCAGTTCCCAGGCGTGGACCTACACCACTTATTGGTGGCCACACTGTGACAGCACCCCTGTACAAAACAGAGGAGGAGTGGCATAGATGTTACCTCAGGGTGAATCTTCCACAGCAAAAAAAACAAACACATTAGTTATGAATAACATAAGATGTGATTATAATAAAAATGGGATAATTTGGTTTATGAAATTTCATAGTACTACTTATTATTCATAAACTTTTTTTCTTAAAACTAGTGTTAAAATCATTCTAAAATATACAGAGTATAGTGAATGCAATGGAGGACTTTCACATCAACCCAGAACCTTAGACTCCTTACTGTGAACATTTTCTGCGAGCCTTCATATATTTGACCTGAGAATATTTATTTCCTGGGGGCGGGGGGGAGGCGGGGGAGGAGCATCTCCACGGTGGGGGCACCATTGGAGTGAGGTGCTATTTTGTTGATGATTTCCTATTAACTACTGGAATTCTGCATACAAATTAGTAATTGCAGGCTCTGATTAATTTGGATATATGAAACTGTGAGTTTTTGAAGTGTTTTTTAAATACTCACAACTCTGAGGTAGCGGGTCTTATGATGTGCATTTTACAGATCTTAAAGTTGAACCCAGAATATAGTAATGAAAGACCAAGATAGGAGAGTTACTCTTATTACTCACAGTTGCATAAAGTTAAAAGACCTAGTATAAGAATTACAAATCATGGCATTACAGTAACACAGGGACAGGGATTTCCTCTTCCTACTGATGGTATAGTCCCAGCAAACCCTACACAAAACTAGATGAAGGACTCCAGCCTGTTAACGACAGTTACATAATGGTGTCTGCTTAGCAAGTGGAATTGTATGAAAATAGACGAGTGTGGGCACTCTCTCTTTCCCACAATTAGTAATAGGCTGTTCCTGAGAAACAAATGTCAATCTTTCAGAATCGTACCCCAATTTTCTATTATTTGTTCAAGAGAACCTGGGGTAACACTTCACAGAAGTATAAGGGAATGCAATAGTTTTACTATTTTACACTACGACATGATTTACTGCTAAGTTATAACTTTAAGAGCATAACCCAGTGATAAATTTCTCTTTTATAAAGTTTCAGGAATATTGACAGCTGTCTTTTACTCTAGTTAAAATAATTGATTACATTGGTTTCTATATTATACAAGCAAGATTAAGACTGAGCATAATTTACTGTATGTTTCGTGACTTGATAACAACATTTAATAGCATTTGTTTCACTTGAGCTTCAGAAGCAAATTTTCAACTTATAAAAGAATCAAAATATCCATAAGTAATATCTTCTGTACTGTTCTTTAAAAATTAAATATTTGAGGGGAACCAGATACACAGCAGCAACTTGAAGATCAGCATCACCATATTTTTTTAATAAATATTAGCATAAAATCCTATACAATGGAATATTATCATAAATAAAAGTTTAGATTTCAGCTCTAACAAATTCAAGTCTGTTACTTTGTAATATCAAGCAAGGTAATGAGTACCCAAAGAGGACATTTAAAGACTATTACAACGATATGAATCATACCTGTATAGAAAATAATACACCCTGGAATCCTCATAGCTATGGGTCATCCTCACAGGTATATGAATTACTACATGATTTTAAATATTATAATAAAGATCTCAATCTCTAACAAATTAATCTACATCAAAATTATATGTGTTCTTTTCTTTGTTCTGTAAAGTTCAAGCAAATAACAGGAAATAAAAGTTTTACAAATGGTGCCCGAATTTAAAATAATCCGCACCTCAGGAAGGCTGCTCCCATTAGCCCTACCCCACCCCAACACGCATGCCAGAAATCCTGCTAGCTTTGTGGCAGCGGCTACCCTAGTCATCTGCACCCAAAGCTGACTGCAAAGGCCAAGACATGGGAAGGCAGGAGATAGCTCTACACTTGTCGGACCTCGTGAAAGGAAAGCCCACAACTTCAGTCACGGAATGAATTACCTTCCTGGGAGCCAAAGTGTGTTCTCTAAGAGAAAATGAAAACAGATTCCTAGCATCTCAAGATGGAACTCTATGCTATGAATAACATTATTTAGTTAAGGAAATATCTTTGAGGAAACGTTTCAAAGTACTTACAGAATCAAGTTTTGAAATACAAGTTATTTTGTAAATTGAAGACAGCCTGCATTCAGATTTGCTAAATAACATGTAAAACTTTCAGAGGATCCTGGTCTGACTAGAAATGACATCTTAGGAAGACTAAATATGAAGTTATGACAATAAGTATGATAACATGTTTTTTAAAGTTTTGGATAATGTCTGGTTCTTCTCTCCTAACACAGCCCAACCCCTTCACCCCTCAAGAAAGCTCAACATTTCTTATGATTTTGTCAGGAATTACCTCCCTAAGAAATTCCGTCTGGGGAGAAATACACTGAATTTTTAAACTTAAAATACATGTATACACACATAACATATACAGACGACTAAATTTCACACTATGTACAACATAAAGAGACAAGTTTGTACTCTTTAAAATGAGTACTCCTCCCTTTTTTTCTTCTTTTTTTTAACATTCTGGCTTTGAAATCAATCTTGAATTTTGAACCCAAGTACTGTCAAAAGGAAAAAAAATCAAGACTGATTTCTTGGCCTGTGAAATAGCTAAATTTCACCCTAACATGCTGGTGAAAAATTTCAGAACTTGTTATTCTAAAGCAAAATAATAAGTGATTAAATCAGACCAAAGCTTGGTAGAGAGTAGCACACTAAATGAGCACAATCTTTAATTCCTTTTCTTCCTGTTATTGGAAGTCCTGTAACTATCAAGAATACATATTTTATGCCAGACTTATGGAAAGAGGAAACAAGATACTCTAAAACTTCATGACTAACAATTCAAAAATAAAATATGAGTGAAGCTAAGCCCTAAATCTTCCAGTTTAGAGTATCAACCAGAAGGGTTCAGAGTCTTTGTGAAAAAGCAAAGTATATGTTGACAAATTTACATATAAACATAAATGCACCATTACCCTTGTTGTAGGATGGATAAGAATTTGACTTGAATCAAGTCAGCATGGCATTCATTCCTTACCACACTTCATAAAGCAGTAACTTTAGCTGACTTCAAACTGACGAAAATAACTTATTTCTAACTTATAATAATGTTGACATCAGAAAAAATGAAAACTTAATAACAGCAGAGAAACTTATCCTTTAACAGAATTTCACTGAGTTCCTATGGGAGAATAAATCTAGTTTTCAACAACTGTTCAAAGAAATTTTAAAGCATTAATATATCCTCATAATTTTTCTGAAGTGCACTTTTTGCTAACTACTATCAGAGTTAACATGATCCTATTTCCCTAGAGAAATAAAAATGACTTGTTCTGTGGTTTTTTAGTTTGTAAATACAGCTACCTGTTCACCTAGAAGGGTTAACATGGAAAGAAAGTTATGAGCAATATCAAAAAGAACGTCAATTATAGTAAAGAAAAATCAAGTGTACTTAGAAATAACAAGAATGGGAAGGACTTTGAGGCCCAGTATACCAAGTAATAGAGCATATGTACGTACATGATATTGTCTCTGGTAAACTCCATTAAGGTAAGAGAAACAGGTTCATATGTGCATTAATTCCTTTTATGCTAATTTTTGCTTATTAAAATATGTTTGAGAGAAGGGGTGGAGGCTAGTTGGGGAAAGCAATGAGCGGAAAGAGAAACTGAGTTCCAGACCACCTGTGCTCCTTGGGCCAGAGCTGCAGGCACCTGTTGGAGCCAATTCCTTGAGAACGCCACTCAGCCTGTCCCTCCCTTTACACTGACATTTCATTCTTTCTTGCTCCCCAGCTTTTGAAGTTCAAACTGTCAAGGCTTTGACTTTTCTTCATTTTTTTTTCTTTTATCCCCTTGTTTAATTACAGTCCCAAAAGGAGAGGAGACAGAATGTGACACTAGCCCCATGGGACAAAAGGGGGTGAAACATGAGAGAAAGCATTTTTTTTTCCTCCATAAAACTAGGGGCTGTGGTTATATGCAAATGCAAGGAGGACTGTTCAAACTGTAGTTAATTATACTGAATTGAAACAAAAGTTTCAACTCATTCAAACATGGATGAGCACATTCTATATCTATATATTATGACTTCAGTGTCCTTTCCCAGGTTAAAAAAATGAGCACTTCATGTACATTTATACACTTTCAGTCATTATCAAATATTTTTATTTGCATTTTTTCCTTCACAATTAAGAAAATTCAACTGCAAAACATTCAAATACTTGTTACGCATTTTAAAGCTTCAAAAATCAGTGTTTCTTGAGATATGTCCTATACTTTGGCTGTTCTCAATTTAAGTTCCAATCTTCGCCCTAGGTTCCACTGCTTCTTTCTGTTTTATGCCTTATGAAGAGATCTGGTTCAATATCAACATTTCTGAATTTTCATTTTCTACATTCATTATACTTCTATATTCAGTCAAAGATTCAATGGGTATACCATGATAAAGATTCAATGGTAATACCATGTAGGGTATCATGCTAAATGCTCTGGGAGATGCAAAGATGATTCCCGCCCTTTCAAGGAACTAACAGGAAAACACAAATATAAAAATAACCATATATAATATTAATGCTACAAAATATATAGAAATTGTGTCATGGAGGCAAAATAGGAAGAGATTCATTCATTTTAGAGGCAGTAATTCTTGAGGTGGGCCTTGAAGTAGAGGTAAGATTTTAACATCTCAAAGTTTCCATTAACTTTTCTGAATATCTCTTTTAGATTATTTGGTTATTATGTGATAGGCTTGGACAACAATTACAAATAGAACCATTTTATGTAACAGGAAAATCAAAAGGAAATGTGTTCAAGATAAATACTGCAGGCAAGCCTAACGTATCTTTCAGTACAAGAGTACGTGCAGGATGAATAAAAGTGGAAAAGTCAAATGGGCTATTCCTTCAACAAATATTCACTGAGCACGTTAGCAGCATATGGAGAGGATGGTGACATCGTCCCTTCTGGGAAGGCGCCAGGAAACAAAGAAGAAAGTCCCAAATTAAACACAGTGTGTGTGCACATGTAGATACCCACATGGACAGAAATACCAGGCAATTGCCTAAAAGTCATTTGGCAGGAGTAATCTAAAGAACTCCAAGAGTGGTGATAAGAGAAGGAAAATAAAAGTCAAGGAAAGACAGGGTTAGGTGAAAAGACAGAGTAGCAAGGAAGGGATACAAAACGGGCGTAGGTGACACGGCAGTGATAGGAAGAGCAGGGTTTGCAAGACTAAGAAGAGAAACCAAGGGCACAGTCCTGAAGGATGAGGGTTGAAGGACTGTGTAGCGAATATGAGGAATACAAGACAACAAAGAAGTGAGAGAAGCGGTTAGAAGGAAAAGGAAGGAAACACAGAGCTAAGGGGAAAAAAATCACACCTAGCAAACTACAAGGAAAAAATTATTATAAATATTCTATGTGCTACAAGTGCAAACATATAGCACTTGAAAGAAGTAAATAATCAGAATAATTGGGTCATTTTAAAGATAAGAAGCAGCATGTGAAGGAAGAAGATAACTTTAAGTCAACAAAAATTATAATAACCTCGCTTACGAGTATGGTCAGGTAAATAAATTTTAGCCATTACACATTACCAAAAGGATCAAAGAAACATATAAGCACCAAAAGGCAGTCTTCTATAGAGATTACAGCATTGCAAAATTGATGACTTTTTTGAAGGAATATTGAGCTTTTAAATAAATGATACCAGGTTTATAACCTTTAGGATGTATAAATAGTGTTTTCTTCATGCCAAGGGATATTTTTGTAAAGAACCCATTGATAAGGGAAACACAAGAGTGAACATGGCCCCAAGGGTTCTCAATGTTTTTCCCATTGTGATTGCTGCTGACAAGTGTTTGAAGAATCTTGAAAGACTATCGAGAAATTTAAAAAGTATTAACAACTTCAAATTCAGATGACTACTGTTTTTCAGTTGAATTGCATTTAAGTCACACATTCAGTTCCTTCTCTACCTCTTTTTGTAACGTAATTGGCAAAAGGCACTTAAAATTTTTCTCTCCATTTTCAGAATATAGTAAGAAAAATGCTATAAGTTATGCAACCTATACAACAAAAACCAGCAACTTACAATTCAGTTCTTGGTTAATTGATAACTGCTGCTTAGACAACAAACAACAGTTCATTAATTCATATTTGATTATATCAGTTTCTGGTAAATCATTATGTATTCAATTTTTAACAGCAGTAACGAACAGAAATTCCAAAGAACACGAACCTCTTCATGACACATAGGACACAACCGAGGCTGAGGACGCTTACCAGCCCATCTCTACAGATGTGAGTAATTACCTATGTCCAAGGTGTACTCATATCAATTAAATTCACTTTAAGAAATACTTTATTGACCTCCTACCATGTACCTTCTACTACATGAGAGATAAGGCTGAAAAGAAGAATGGGTCAATGTAATAGAGACGGGAGGTGGCACTAAAGGAGCACGGAGGGAGGCTCAGTGTGATGTACCTCTATTGATATTCATTCCTCTGGGCTATTCTTTGCACACATATGTATCCTCCATAAGCCTATCAACTCCTTGAGAGTACAAGGTTGACCTTCTAATCTTTGGGTACCCAGCAAAAGTCTGGCATATATTAATATTCGATACATCTTTGCTGACATAAACACATGAGTGAGTGAACCAAAGGACAAATGAACGTGTCCGAGTTTTCAGATAGCTCGTGGCAGAGTCAAGTCTAGATACTGACCAGTGATCTTTACTTTTGCCTGGAGGAATAATAGACCTGTTTATTTTTGTAACAAATCAGGTAGGTAGACAAACACGTTCAGGTTATTTACTCTAAGGATTCCTGCTAGTCCATCTTGCAGGCAAGAATCTCACTGTTACAGCCTTCTGACCGTCAAGGAAGGTGAGAGGATCCACGATTTTCTGTCCTGCGAGCCAAGCTTTATTGTATACTGACATGCAGAGCTCCAATTAGTGCTTTCTGCCATCAGATGGCACACTGGCCCACAGCACTGTAATCCCGGGCCACTGTCCAGACCTCCTGACCTTCAAGGGGAGAAGGAAGGAAATTAACATGTGCTGAACCTAAAAGCACCGAGGGGCTGGAGTCTTTACACACATTCTTTTATTGAATTCTACAAACAAGTCTTCCTGCTTTAGATTATTGTACTCATTTTATAGATGAGAAACTCAGGCCCAGAAAAAGCAAAATATAACTACCCTCTGGTTTCAGAGCAGGTGCCCGGCAGACGCAGAGTTGAACCCAGGTTAGTCAGAATCACAGGCCAACTAGCTCTCCATTTCTCTGGATTAAACAACGTATGGTTCATTTCCAGAGCCCTCTTGATGTGAGGTGAAGCAGCTCTGAGAGTCCTACTGTACAACTGTCAGGGGTTTATATCCTACCAAAAAAGTGAGCTGAGGCTGTCAGAAGAGACCAGGGACCGGAATATTTTCTGTCCCAAGAAGGAAGTGATTTTCGCCTGGCTGTAGTTTTTATCATGGAATGAATGCATTAACAAATGCTCAGGGCTTTCTAATCCGTAACTCACATCATGGAAGACGAAGAAAAACCAACTCTCCCAAAAAAGGAGGCTGAAGTTGTGCAGATTTTGGTGGTGCCAACAAGAGAAGCAACAAGCCTGGCTCACAGAAAAGGCAAGAGAGGAAGCATACTTCATCTTCTGAAATTAAAAAAACCTCCTCCGTGGGCACACACTGCAGCTGCTTTACTGTCCCTTACATGTGGGGATATGACAAAGTAACTTCAGCCACAGTCAAACATACTGTTACCTTTACAAGTCTGATGCTTTCTTGTATAATTCCTATCAATCTATTTCACACTTGTGGTGCATTATGAAACACATTTATCTTTCATAGAATTTATTTTAGAGGGAAAATATTAACATGTTAGTTTTATTCAAAGAACGATTTTACAATGTGTGTTTAAAAAGATGATTAAAAAGAAATGAAATTTTATACATCATTTGTTTTATAATTAACATATGACTAGGAGAGTTGAGAAGCAGTGTGTTAAATAGAATAATTGGAAAATTTTTGTTTTATCTAAAGTGACATTGCAGGACAAGCCTGGGTGTGCCGCACAAATAATTCTGTCATTTAAATTTCTGCCAGCAGTTCAAACTCTATAAAAGACCACAATGAACAGGAAAACAATTTTCTTGGGATATGCTGAACTGTTAAGATATTTTAACATTATAAAGTCAGTTGATAATATTAACAGAGCGAACCAGGAATCACTTAAAAAAAACCCAGCTACTGTGAATGGCTTTTAAGTCTGTCTTCTAGGGTACTTTCATTCAACTGCTTGTGAAGGTATGAGTCAGTAAAAATCAGGTGGTACAAAGCTGAGGAAAATGATCATATGAATCAATTGTTCCGATTCTGCAGCAATAGAAATTCCCTGTGATTCACTTCTACAAATAATGTCATGGATCTTCACAATGAACCTGTGGTCACCGAAATAAAGAAAGCTCAGTCACATCTGTTATTTCATGAAATAAAAGAGCCTGAGCAGTCATTCTTGGCTCATCCAAAGGAATCTGGATGAAGGAGAGATGTACCCCTTTCCTGAATAAATCCAAGAGACAATCACAGATTGTTCAGCAAAGATAAGAAAATCATGCAACTGTCAAGCACAAAGATGTTTTCTCAATAACTGCACACCGGGTTGAGGCATGAGATGGAATACTGGGTTAAAGAAATCCATGTCCAATCATAAAAGCACTTTAATCAATTCAACCTCCTATTTTATAAATATGAACATAAATCCACCCACTGAACTCAGTTACAGTAAAAATCTCATAATTTCTGCCCATTATTACTTTACAATCATGTACAAAGCGAGTCATGATTCTTTTCTGGATGGGAAAGTCCATTAGAGAGTCAAGTTCTCTAAACTCTCCTGCTCGCACCACATTCTTATTCTGCATCTGTATTTCCTGTTGGCTTGTGGCAGAATGCTAATTTCAACTAATTTAAATGAAAGTTCCACATAATGTAGCACCCTCATTTTATTTAAACAAAAACTAGAGATAAGGAGCAAGTAAGAGATGGCCCATGAGGCGGCTCAACCCAGCTTTCCATTATTTAACAGAGAATTACTAGCTAGGCATGGTAACCAATTTTTTTCTCTAATGTTTTTGAATTCCGATCAGAGCTGTTACTACTGTTTCTAACTTTGTACCCTCTTTTGCAAGCTTTCACAAGCCCCTTATTAAAGCTCTGGGAAGGCTTCCTATCTGATGCTCTGCCAGGCACTGTCCTTTTGGACACAATGCATTCAGGTTATTAGCTCGATGTGCATCATTCAGCAAAGCTGTCTTACCATTTCACTGATCATCATCTAGTAAGACTGAATTGCTGCCTTGCCCATGGCTTTTAGATTTATATAATTAACCAAAATTAGCTTGATGTTTAAAACACAATGCCAGCCTACTCATTTATTTTTGGAAGAACACTTTAGTGAACACAAAGAGTGGGCTGATTTGGAATTGCCAACTTAAACTGTCAAAGTTTTCCTATAAAATTACTATACTTAAAAAATTCAAATTCTATTAAGGCAAATACCATTAAAAGAAAACTATGTAATAAAATAATCAGGTACCATATTATTTTCACTTTAGTTCACTATTATGTTCAACTAAGTTTTAGTATAAAATATTTCACACAGTTCTTTGGGTGTATATTATAAATATCATTTATACATTGAAACGCCTGGAAAAGTGTATAATGGTTTTGGTTACATAGCCCTACAAAGACATAGCATGCACAAAATGACATGTATAAACTCTATCTTTCAGAAGTTATTAGTGTCAAACAAAAAGTTAAAAAGGGCCAAATATACACTAAATGGTATAGTCGATAGTAGATAATACTCTAGGGTAGAGTTTGAAGGTTTTTTTGCAACACTTTTCTTACTTATATCAAATTTACCTTCAACTGATCCATGAAAACATACTCAATTAACTACATTTTTCATGTAGGGATTGAAACAGAAAACCAAATATGATTTCCATAAAGTGAAACAGTCTATAAATAGCATGTAGAAAAGCTGAAATTGAAATCCCGTTCTCCTGGCTAGTTCTAGTTCCACTAAAGCCAGTAATATGAATTTTAGAGTTTGCCAGACCTTGGTCTGAGTAATCTTAGGCAAATTCAAACTTCTCTGTAGCTCAGTTTCTTTATGTATAAGATGGTGACAATAATACCTACCTCAGAAGCATCTAATGATACATGGAATATCTTAACTATGTGAACAGCACAAAGCATAACTGATATAAAATAGGTGCTCTGTAAATGTTAGTTCACTATAATTCATTCATATCTAAATTTATTCAGCCAATATTAATTGAGCATGTTTAAGTGCCGGCCATTGTTCTAGGAACAGCCCACGTGGAGCTGTCATGCTAGTAAGAACAAGAAGAAGAGGTTGGCTTGTGGCATCAATGCCGACAAGTGGCCCCTCAGTCACCTTGTCCTCACCCTGCCATTCAGCACGTGGTTCCTGGGCACCAGCCAATGGCTCTGGAGCATAGAAAAGGCTGTAAGATTTGAATCCTGCCCAGCAGCTTCATTTTTTCTCTCTTGTTCACGCTGTATGCTCTTTTCTTCTCTTCCTACATTGTCTTTCAATCTCAACCATCTATGATTTAAAATGGTAAGCTTTAAATTGTGTCAAACCCAGGGGTTCAGCCAGGAAGGTGGCTGGGAGTAGGAATGGGGGTGGCTTGTGGAGAGGGGTCTCTCAGCCCTGCCTAAATCAGAGCAGATGTCTCTATATTATGTTTCATGCCTTCTACTTAATAAACTAGGCTTCTAGTATAAGATTCTGGTGTGAATAAATAACTTTAGTGCTAAAGGAATGTTTGGGAAAAAGAAAAACATCACCAATTTAAAATAAGTCCCATTCTTTAACAAGTCAATGTACAGAAAAAGAATAAAGGGTGGGGTAGGGATCTAGTACACTGAAAGAGACTGACAGAGACATCAAAATCAAATGGAATATACGGTTCTTGATTGGTTCCTGGTTAGAACAAGTCAGCTATAAGAAGACAGATTTGAGACAATCAAGGGAAATTAAAATATGACCTGGGTATGCAATAACTGTTAATCTTACTATGTATTACTATGATAGTTTGCCATATGGCAAAACACGTTTAAGAGATGAGTACTGAAATATTTAGAGATGAAAAACCATGTTGTCTGTAATGACACTTTTAATACTTACAGCCAAAAAAAAAGATGATATAAATACGACAATCAACAATCGCTAAACCTTGGCGATGAGTTGCACTATATGCTTCTATTGACTTTTTGCACACTTGATACTTCCTAAAAAAATGGTTTTTAAATATATGGTATGCTCAATGCCTATTGGCATTTATTGGCCCGAATATGCCTTAAACTTCCTTCAGCTACACAAACTAAAACTGTACTTAAGTTGTTAGTTTTGTACTTAAAAGTTATATAATCCAATTATAGCATTTAAAAATATATATCGAATGACTCACTAACCACCATAAAAAAAAGAGATGGTTTACAAACTACATATAATCATTACCACATGATGAGACTCCACCTATGCTCTGATATTTTTTTATTATACAGATAAACTTAATGGCAAATATATACTTATAAAAACTCTACAACCTTCAGACAACCAGGTGTGGCAGGCAGCCTCTAAAATTGCCCCTAATGAGTCCCATCTCCTTGTATTCAACCCTCATATAATCCATTCCTCTCGTGTGTTGGGCTTGACCTAGAGACTCACTCCTAACAATTAAAATACAGCATACGTGATGAGACGTCACTTGGAGACTGGATTATAAAAGACTGGAACTCCTACTTCTTCCTCCTCTCAATCTTTCCCTTCTTGCTTTCTTGCTCTAATAACGGCAGTGCCGGGGTGCAGCAAGCTGCCCTTGGGAGATTCCCACATGGCCTCAGACCAACAGCTTTTGAGGAAGTAAGGCCCCCAGTTCGAGAGGCTGCAAAGAAATGAATTCCCCCAACCACCGCATGAGTGTGCTTATGCATGGATCCTTCTCCAGTCAGACCTTGCGATGGCTGCAGCCTGTGAGACCCCGTGGTAGTTTGCTATGGCTGCCATCACAAAGTTCCACAGATGGTGAGGTGGCTTAAACAACAGAATTTATTTTCTCACACTTCTGGAGGCGAGAAGTATGGGATCAAGGTGTGGGCAGGTTTGGTTTCTTCTGAGGCCTCTCTCCTTGGCTTGCAGATGGCGACCTTCTCTCTGTATCCTCACCTGGTCTTTCCTCTGCACGCAGGTTTGTGACCAAATTTCCTCTTATAAGGATATCAGTCATATTGGATTAGGCTCCACTCTGCTTCATTTTAAGTAAATTATCTCTTTGAAGATCTCATTGTCAAATACGGTCAACATTCTGAGGTACTGAAGGTTAGGGCTTTAACATATGAATTTTGGGCAGGACGCAATTCAGCCTATGACAGACTCTAAAGCAAAGGACTTTGCTAAATTACTATTGGATTCCTAATCTACAAAAAATGTGAGATAATAAATGTTGTTTCAAGCCACTAAGTTTGGGTAATTTGTTATGTAGCAACAGATAACTAATACACCAGGTAAAATAGTTATCACCATTCACCACCTGGGCCGAGTGAAAACAACTTTATTAAAACTTTTTATATGAACTTAAACATAACAAACTCAAATTTTTATTCCACATTTTCCTGGTTTGGAAGATATATATCCTGAAAGGGTCAATGTCCTTTTAACACAAATAATTGCTTAGCTACTGTCACGCATGAACCTGGAACACATCCTGTAAAACCAATTCCAGATTTCAAACATCTCTCTAACAGGTTCTAGCTTATTATTACTTCTGGTACTTTTTCCCGCACTTACATTGTCAAAACACAACATTTTCAAAATTTTGAGGTTCGTCAGTTTCAAGAGAGGATGGTCATTTCCTTCCTCTAAATTTGCAAAATGTAATCATTTTTGATTTATAATAACCCATTAGAATGAGCAATACAATGACTTTGCATCTCTATGTTATTTATTTACTTTCATTCAACTTTGTATACAAACTTGCCTTCAGCACTTGTCTATTTACAAACCGTATCAAGTAAATTAGCATTTTTATTGCAAGATGGTACACATAACAAATCAGCTTTCTAGACTGACATGTACTCTTTATTCCACTTGTTAATTAAAACGAATGATGCACATTATTTAAAGGCAAAAAAAAATATGCTCTATTCAATTTTGGTTTTATTTCTCCCTGCTAACTACAAACCTGTAACTAGATTATGGCTTAGAATTTTTTTTCTAACGATTCTGTTTTTTTACCACTTAAGTCCTTATGTCGAGAATTTCTACATTACTTTTAAGGAAAAAATTATGGACGCTATCCCGAATTTAGCCCTTTGACATATTATTTTCCAAAAATGTCTCTGTGCTTATGTTTTAAGAGACAAAATCTATCTTAGAGGACTGCTTTGCACACTATTTTTTATATGTATTATTTTTACTGATCTTACTTTGGGTTTGACAAAGTATTTATATCTTTTTTTCGTTACTATCAATATTTCAGTATGCTTCTGAATATTAAGCAATGAAATCCAATTCTTGTCTACAAGCATTAGTTTTTATTCAGTCCTCACCCGTATTTACATATAGGGAAGTGACCCTGCTCATCTTTTTTTCTTTGACCTTTTCACTCTGTTATAAGTGATGTTTAGTTACTTTTTCCTTAATTTCTTAAAATTTTTCAAGACCCTGAGTTTCCCATTGAGCACACACTACAAGTAGCACTGTCATCCGCAACTTTACTTTGCAGTAAATAATACAATGTACTAGTACATTCCTAGTAACGTATTTCTTTATTTGGAGTAGCTTTAATTTTTTTTAAAATACTTTCCTATTAAATTCCTATTTTTCTAAGCCTTTCTTCTTTTGGTCTTTATTACACTCTACTACCACTACCTCTGGACGTCATTTATAGCATGGAGAGGAGAAACTACTTTATTCATGTAAAATCTGCTGTCATTCTGATATTCTCTGTAAGAAACTGTTATTCTGATTCTAGTTTTACTTCTCATGATTTCTTAACAGAAACGCTGTCTGGCATGTATTAATGCCCACTAAATATTTGTTACTTTATATAATCATTTTAAGTAGATACATATAAAATATGTTAATATTGCTAAAATCCTTATTATGGTACACATTTTTAAAAGGGACCTAAAAGAGAATATTCTAATATTTTAGACAACATTTGCTATATGGATTTATAAAGTTGGAAAGTAAAGAGCTACATATAAAAATGTACTAGCTCCCCCATTCCTGTCCA
This sequence comes from Equus caballus, assembly GCF_041296265.1. Lineage (NCBI taxonomy): Eukaryota > Metazoa > Chordata > Mammalia > Perissodactyla > Equidae > Equus > Equus caballus. Next base: position 90,648,348 of record NC_091685.1, on the reverse strand, counting down.
ACAATCTTTATAGTCCAAAGTCATCCATTCCAGGTTGGTGGCCAGGGTATGAAGTTTCTCTCAGATTGTGGTTTGAATGAAGGTGAGGGATCAGAATAGAGAGAATTTTAATAAGGTCTTTTAAAAAGTCAAACAGCTGAGTTCTTGACTGTATCCCAACGATGGCTCTCAGAGGTCTTTGGACTACTCAGGGCTGTGGCCAGACACTGGGAAACAGAACCAGCCATAATTCTGATATGATAGATTAAAGTCTATAGGAAAATATGATTTGATAGATAACCTTTTAGAATGTATCTATCTTATATACTTTGTTAAACAAGCAATTCAAAGTGTATTCACTGCCTTCCAGACACCAGGGCTACGAGAGGTAAAGGAGATACAGAGATGATATTGAGTAATAGCTGTACAGAACACTAAATTATATATTTAGAGCTTTGGAAAGAATGCATGATATGAAACAAGGTTAACAATTAACTTCACAGATAGAAGACCTTGAAAAATCTCAAAATAAGGACATCTGAACTCAGGGAAAGCATTTTTCTGTTTTTTATTTAACTTAGAATTATAATGAGAAAAATTTTATACCTTTCTCCAATGACTAAAAAATAAAATATATATATATATATATCCATAATATATTGTGGACTACATTATATGTAATATAATATGGATACTGACTACAGAACACTGACTATAGGGAAGATCAAATTAGATATAAACACAAAAAAAACTGAGTCAATTTATAACCATTCATTTATTTATTTTTGCTGAGAAAGATTTTCCCTGAGCTAACATCTGTGCCAATCTTCCTCCATTTTGTACGTGGGTCACTGCCACAGCTTGGCCACTGACAAGTGGTGTAGGTCTGCACCCAGGAAGCGAACCCAGGCCACCAAAGCAGAGTGCACCCATGTTAACCACTAGGTCATGGGGCTGGCCTCTCTAACCATTCATTTAGAAGATCAAATTCCTCACTTGGACATGCAAAGGGAAATGATTGTGTTATGGTAGTCTTCAGACCAAACTCAGCATCAGAATCTACTGGATAAAATGGCAGCACATCATCAGATCATGCTGTGAACATTTGGAAATCTAGAGACAGATTGTTCAGGAACTCCCAGACACTGATTCTGCTATCCCATAGATGGGGCTGACTGATGCTCAGGTTGGTTCAGTGTGGACATGTTGTTCCTCTCTCCAATCCATTACTGATCGGAAATGCCTTAACAATATATATTCACCCCAAATGATGAAATTTTAAGTTACTTTCTTACAATCACAACTGGCATTGCTCTTCACTCTAAGAAATTTGCATTCCCCATGTAAGTGCTTCTGTGTCTGTCACAAACCATTTAGAGTCTGGCCTAAACACTCAACACATTTCATAGACAAAAGAGAGAGGAAGCATCATGTCTCTGATATAGTACTTGCTCAAAGCCTCTAACGGTGTAACAGGACAGTCTGGTGATCCGCTTGTTAGATATCATCACTTCAGATTTTCCAGAGGAAGTGGTTACATAAGTCCTCATACCAACACACAACTCTGACTTGTTGGTTGCCCCTGATCTAGCCTCTGCATCAGAGCAAAGTCCTCTCCAGGGGAGATGGGCCATCTTTTAGGCCAAATCATGAAGGTTGCTTTTGGTACTCGAAGCCCCTCTTCTCCATGTACCACTCCCCCAGATGAGGGACTGGGCCCTACTGGGTATCCTCCTAGGTACCTGCACACTCTTTCAAAAACTGACCTGGTGTAATTACTGGTAGTACAAGCATCGGCTCTATGGGCAAACAGAGCTAGGTTCAAATTACAGTATCCCATTTAGCAATAAGTGATTTTGAATTAACTATGTACGGCCTCAAGCCACAGTTTCCTCACCTGTAAAATGGAGATAATACCTGCTTTATCGTTTTGAGGATTAACTGAGACAAATGCTTGGCACAGTACTAGGAACATAGTCAGCACTCAGTATTAATCCCCAATTACATGCCATAAATTTGGACAAGTCCTATGTGGTAGTTCCATCCTATATATTGAATGAATTCCAGGTGATTTCATCTATATTATACATACAACTACTTTGTTTTTTTCCATATACACACAACCAGTACATTGCTATTTTTTGACAGTACAGTATTTAAACTGTCTGGAAATATTTTAACCATATCATTACTCACTCCCTCACAAAACAGCCCTTCACCCTGTGTTCTATTGTAATTTAATGTAAGCACCTCAATTGTGGATAATTTAAATTTCAATCTAATATTAAAGTCCTTGTACCTTCATCCTAGCTCAAGAATTCCTCTTAGAGGTCCTCTATGATATAAAAAATATATTGCTTTGTAAAATCATTAATCAAATGACAATGAAATAAGCAGTCTCATATTACTTAAATACTGACAAAATTATGAAATATTTAAAAATCTATTTCAATATATCCACAAACAATGAAAACTATAAAAGGTAAAAGAGAGGTGTGAGGTTCACCAAATTCTATCTGATTTTAGACATTCCACAAAATGGAAGTATCTCTTTAAAATCAGATGTATTGTAAGATCATCTTTTCTGGAGCCCAATTAATATTTAAGATATGCTGATATAATAAGAGAAGAGAATCTGTAGAAAAATTAAGAAAACTGAATGAAAAGTACATTTAAGTATGAAAATAAGCATTATCACAAAAAATGTCCAAAAGCCACAGCCCTGATTGAGAACCATCACAATCTTTCTCTATCCCCATGCTGATTCCACGTTTGTACCCTCCTCTCTAGAAACTAAATATACAGACATTTCTGGTATTTCTGGTCTGTGGACCATTATCCCTATCAGCCCCTCCATCTAGAATGCCTATTCCTGCCATCTTTACCCAACAAAAATCCTGCTTAGCCTGTAAGGCTATACACAAATGCCACCACCTAAACACATGAAGATGGATGGGCTTGCTCTCTTTCCTATGCCCTCACTGTTGGTGCTACCTTGAATTCGTCTAACACATGTCTACCTCCTCTATGAGAACCTAAGCTCAATAAGGATGAGAAATAGTTCTTATCGACTAATTCATCTTCACATCCCCCAGCATCAATAGATGCATCCTGAAGGAGTTTTAACAGTGGCAGCTGATGCTGTCCTACCTTCTCAGGTGGCTTCTCATCTCCAAATGACTCAGGATACACAAAGACTGCAGCCCGATAGGTGCTAGAAAAGTTGTAATCTTTTACCCCAGAATCAACCCATTTCATTGAGAAATACAGCAAGCACAGAAAACATAGGTCAAATTTGTTCAAGTTAATACTTTGTGTAAAGCAGAGAGATCCTTAACATGGGCTGAGGAGAAAAAAAAAAAACGAATGGAGTTGGGTCACTGAGAAGAAGTTGGGCAGACCTAGGATAAGAATAGGAAGGTCACAAAATATCCTACTGTACTTACATCCTTCTTAAATCCACTATCAAAAACATTTATTTACATAACATCCATTATTAAAAGATTATTTTGAAGGATGAAAGTAATATTTTTACTGTCAACTTACTTATCTGTGCTCCAGCATCACTTAAGATATTACCACACTTCTGGGAATTGACCCAAAAAAGCAGTATTCACAGTTATTCCTTAAGATCTATAAAAGATTCTAGATTGGAAAAAACAGAAACAAGTAATATTTTATTTTATCCCATTATATTCAATAGTAAAAGAGAACACTGTCTAATTAGAATCTTTTGTTTTCTTTCTTCACACTGAGACATCATACCTTTCATAATCACACAATCATTGAAACCAAATGACTTCATTCATCGTCTTTATGTTTTCAATCTGCTCAGTAATGATCTGACCAATTAAAAAAGCACATGTGCCTATAACATAAATAGAACATATAAGAAAGTTTCAAACACCATAAACAGAAAGCAGTCTAAATCAGCTGCTCATTTTATTTTATGCATAGAAACAGCTGATCGGTAGAATGAATGTTTTTATAGGTGGCTATTATTCTAAATAATCTAAGCATTAGACTAAATGTACACTAAATATAACTTCACAATTTGGGGCTTGATTGCATTGTTCTGGTTGATTTTCTAGTATAGTTTTGCAAAATGTTACAAGTGGGGAAACCCATAGGTAAAGGGCATTCAGGATCTTTCTTTATTAATTCTTACAACTGCATGTGAGTCAATAAATTATCGATAAAAACTTCCATTAAAAAATAACAGAAAGATAAAATTTCAAATATCAAAAATTTAAGTGACGTTAAAGGCAATGACTTCAGCCAGGTTTGCATTTTCTAGTATATAAATAAGAAAGACATTTTCTTTATTTTACAATATAATACAAGACCAGATAATACCTGAGTATACTTATTTAGACATGCACTATCCAATACAGTAGCCACTAGCTGTAATTAAAACAAAATAAAATTTAAAAATCTGTTGCTCAATAGCACTAGCCATATTTCAAGTGCTCAGCAGCCACATGTTGCCAGTAGCTGCCCATGTTTAATAGCACAGAACGACCATGTCCATCAACACAGAATGTTCTATTGACAGCGCTGTTAGATAATCACAATAAAAAATGGTTTACAAATGAATAAATAAATAAACGACTTAGCTAATGAACATCAAACCAACCTATTGAAAACATGCTTCCACATTAAATGAGACGAAGGCTCATAACTGTCTAGTTATGTTTCATTACCTTCTATCTTTAATCACTATCTATTATCTTTAATTGTTAAATATCTCAACTCAAACCAATTAAAAATATCCATGCAAGTAAAAAGAGCCCAGATTTTCTAATTTTTTAAAAAATACCAAAAGATGTAGGTAAAACTTGGAATAATTCATAGCATTCAAATTAACCTTAGAATTCTTGAAAATTTGTATATTAAAAAGTCACACACTGTACACCTCCTGGAATGGCTAAAATTAACAAAATGAATAACACAAAACATTGGTGAGGAGATAAAGAAAAAGGAACTCTCAGATATCATTAGTGAAAGTGTAAACTGCTACAAATACTTTAGAAAAATGTCTTGCAGTTTCTTCTAAGATTAAACACATATCTGCCCTATGACCCAACAATTCTCCTCCTAGATATTTATCTAAGAAGATGGAAACATGTCCACAGAAAGATTTGTAGTGGAACATTCATAGAAGCTTTATTCTTAACAGGCAAAAACTGGAAACAGCCTAGGTGTCTACCAAGAGAAGAGACAAACTGTGGTACAGTCAGACAATGGGCATACTATGCAGCAATAAAAAAAGAACAATTTTATAACACCAAAATATTATAAGTGGACAAAGAACATACTAAATGGCTCCATTTATACGAAGTTCTAAAACATGCTAAACTACCCTCTGGCAAAACAAAACAAAGCAAAACAAAATCCAGAACAGTGAGTGCTTCTGGAAGAGGATGAGGCAGAGGAAGGACGAGGGTGATGGAAATGTCTTGCATCTTGATGGTATTTTTAGAATGTATAGGTTTTGTTTTTTAACCGAAATAAGGAATTGAAATAAAAGAAGAACAAATTAGTAATTTAGGTTCCTCTTTACCAGCAAAGGCACAGCTAATTTAAAAATCAATAATGGCCAATTGAGACCTTGAGATATGACAAAATGATCAAATGATTTATGTGGATGTCTTCGAATAGACAGCAAACATGAGAGAGTACCTTCTGCAGAACGACTGGTTAGTCTCTCCTCACCCACTGTGAATCAACACTTAGGCCGATCAGAGTTCAAGGCACAAAAAGTCTAGCTATTCTGCTGCAGAGATTACAAATGCTATCGCAAATATGCTATGTCTTCCACAACATAAGGCTTTCATATATAGAATTTATCCTTAATGAATACATGATCTGTATGTAGTTTTCGACACAATTTATCATTTCTTGCAGTTCTTGAGTGGTTAATGAAATGATAAAATAAAAACTTCCTCTTTTGCAAAACAATGAAAAAAGTGCAATGCATTGGAATAATTTAAATTCTGGCACACATACATTGAAAAGGGAAGCATGAAGTCATTCATTTTTCATCTAATTTGGATTCTTGCTTTTTTTCTCAACTTTTGTTATAGAACAAATGTCCTTGGGATCTAGGAAGAAATAAAAAAGTTTTTCTCCTCCATTCCCCTCAGTGTAAAACATAACCTTCTCTTAAAGCCAGTGAGGAAAGCGCAGCAACAGACAAAAGAGGCTGGCGGAGGCTGAGGGAGAGGCGTATCTGGGCAGAACCAGAGTCCCACCTGTTGTGCCCACTTCCACACCTGCACCCACAGGCGTGGAGAGACGCGGCAGGGTGAGGGCTGATGAGCAGGGTGAAGTCCACTTGATCATTTTGTCAAGTATCTCACGCTTTCTTTAAAAAAATGACAACTTCCAAAACTCCTCTGAAAAACCTCCAAAATGAAGAAAAGGCTATGTTTTGGGGGAATCTTAGGACAACGTTCATCTATAGTAGTGCACATAAAAGCTCCTCTCAGGTTGGCTGAGCAAAGCCACACTTCGTGCTTGTGTGAAAAGGTATGCCTTAGAGCTAGGAAAAAGTTGGGGCTTGCAGGCAGTTAACTCAATTTGGAGATGCAGAAGTAGAGAAATGTTACTACCATTAAAACAGGTGAACATTCTCTTGGTAATATGAATATTTCACAAAAATTCATAGAAGTTATAGATTCAATACGTGTTCTGGCTATTCCAATTGCTTGATTTTACGTGCCAAAGCAGCAGCTGGCTCCCAGAGTTCTCAGAAAAGAAGGACTTGCAGGAGCTAGACTGCCATGGAAAGGATTCTGAGGCTAGACTAATGAAAGGACAAAAGTTGATTCTATTTTAAAATGAAGCAGTCCATAACAGCCATCTGGGTAACAGTGTGTACCATACCCTGCCTTATATTTATGTGCACAGCACTTTACAGTTTAAGACATGTTTTCACAAACTGAATGATTCTTCTGCTGCACACCACGCACTAGGCAATCTTACCCATATTTTCCCCAAAAAGGGGAAATACATCAAATAACTGACCAAGGAAGCAGGAGGTAGTACATAGGGGCTTAGATATGCAGGGTTTTCCTAGATTGAAATAGAATGCTCTTTCTTCTGTCACACACTTCTTAAGCTACTCGTGGTGGCATGCTAGAACCCAGGGAAGGAAGATGACTTCTTTCACTGATATTTTAGACAGACACCTGGGGCACTTTAACTTTTCTGTCCACCAGAGTTCTAACTGGGGATACAAAATGCTATGGATATCAGGAGGAATAGCTCATAAAAAAAAAATGTGGGAATCATAAACCATTCATACTTTATTTCCACTCTCCCCAACCTTTAAGTTTGAAAATGTTCAAACCTACAGAAAAGTTGAATGACACGTAAATACTTGTTACCAACATTAACCAATTATTAACATTTTGCCACATCTGTTTTCTCTCTTTAATTATACATAGATAAGACAGATATAGTAGGATGGTTAATGTTATGTGTCAACTTGGCTGGGCCACGGTGACCAGATATTTGGTCAAACATTATTCTGGATATTTCTGTGAGGCTGTTTTTTGGATGAGATTACCATTTAAATCAGTGGGCTTTGAGTAAAGTAGATGGCCCTCTGTAATGAGAATGGGCCTCATCTGATCAGTTGAAAGCCTGAATAGAACAAAAGACTGACAGAGCAAGAGCAAATTGTGCCAGCTTCAGACTGAAGCTGCAACATCAGCTCCTCCTGGGTCTCCAGCCTGACAGCCCACCCTATGGATTCTGGACTCGACAGCCTCCATAATTACAGTAGCCGATTCCTTAAAATCCCCCCCCCCTCTCAAGATATAAAGACATATTTATAAATACATTCTATTGGTTCTGTTTCTCTGGAGAACCCTAATACATATAGTTTTTACTTTCTGCTGAAACATGTGAAAATACTTGTAAATCTCATAAAATCTTACCCCATATACATCATCTCCTTAGATTAAGAACATTCTCCTACATAAACATAATTCCATTACCATACCTAAGAAAATTAGCATTAATTCAACAATATCTAACATATAGTCAATATTAACATTGTCCCAGCTGTCCCAAAAATGTCTTTTATGCTTTGTTTTGATAAGGATCCAATCAAGATCTACTCATTGCATTTGAAAAACCCATTTTTCTTTTTTTTTTTTTTTTTTCAAAATCAGACTTTTTAAATGGAGTCCACATTCTGGATTTGTCATTTTCTCATGTTTAGACCTAGGATCAACTGTTTTGGCAAGAATACTACATAGGTGGTGCTGTGTATTTTTTACTGTGTCACGTCACGAAGCATGTAATCTCAGGTTATCTCATCACTAATGATATGCATTGGCAATTTTAAACATAAAAAAATTAATATCAAGTACACACCCCTTCCCTTCTAGTGCAGATTCTGTTATAATTATTCTCCAAATAACTTTTAAGGAGATGGCATTTAAATGTATAACATACAAGAACAAGGGGTTATGACTCCATGCTTAAAATCTGCACTTTTAAAGTAAAAACTTGCAAATGATGGAATTGGTTTTAATGAAGTAAATAGCAAGATAATTCACCTCAAAGGACTTATTTAGACAAACCACGCTGGGGAAGGATCAGAAATTATGTCAGTGTGTCAATCTCCTACTCACTCTGGGAAGAACAGATCCTGTTTTCTGTACATTCCTCATTTTCTTGTTTTTGTTTGGCTTTGTTGTTGTTGTTTGGAATAAAGAAAGAAAAGCTAAAGAACAAGTTTATATTTCCAAATCCCTGGGGAAACAAAATTCTGAGATGAAGCCTACTGAAGCAGAGAATTCTCTAAAGTCAATAGCAGAAACAAAAACCCAACCATCTTTTTCTTAAGATGGAAATGGGTTTGTTTTCTTTTTAAATGATAACTTGACTATTTTAAAGTATGGTACAAGTAAAATGAATTTCTATCCTTCATCGTCCACCTGCTAATAAATTATACTTTAAAATTCAGAAGAAATACAGAAGAATAGTAATCAAAGTAGAAAACTGAGTGACTGATAAATGAAAAATTCTGGAATGTAGATTCTTGATTATAGTGAACTCCAGAAAATATGATTTTACTTTAAGATGTACAATGAGGATCCACTGACCTAGGTGTATTTTGTCATCACTTTTTTTTTTTTTTTTAAAGATTTTTATTATTTCCTTTTTCTCCCCAAAGCCCCCCGGTACATACTTGTGTATTCTTCGTTGTGGGTCCTTCTAGTTGTGGCATGTGGGACGCTGCCTCAGCGTGGTCTGATGAGCAGTGCCATGTCCGTGCCCAGGATTCGAACCAACGAAGCACTGGGCCGCCTGCAGCGGAGCGCGCGAACTTAACCGCTCGGCCACGGGGCCAGCCCCTGTCATCACTTTCTATTTAGCATCTCCACACGTGTATTTCACTTATAACAGTTTAAATATGAATTTGAAATATAAGTGCCAACACAGACTCTGAATCATTGGTGCTCTTTCTGTCTGTCTTTCCTTCTTTTTTTGCTGGTTTTACAGCAATGGTGGAAGCAGCACCTAGAGATCTTGTAAGCAGGAGGGCCTCTCACCCTATTTGCTCTTAATTTTTTTACAGTAAATCAATGAAATATTTGTACTTACAATTCTTTTCTTTTATTACCTTTTTAAAGATTGGCAACTGAGCTAACAATTGTTGCCAATCTTTTTTTTTCTTCTGCTTTTTTCTCCCAAAATCCCCCCAGTCCACAGTTGTACATTTTAGTTGTGGCCTCTAGTTGTGGCATGTGGGATGCCGCCTCAGCGTGGCCTGATGAACAGTGCCATGTCCGCACCCAGGATGCAAACTCGGGAAACCCTGGGCCACCAAAGCGGAGCTCGGGAACTTAACCACTCAGCCACAGGGCCGGCCCCCTGCACTTACAATTCTTGAGGGAGTGTGTTTATTTTAATATTGAAAGTCATCTATAAACATTTCTACAATTGAGGGGGCAGGGGGACTTAACATATTTTTTTTAAAAAAAGGTAAAATTTCCTGGACAGTAAGAAAGAAAAATTAAGAGAAAGAGAACCAATCTGATAATACTGATTCATTTCTAAAGGGATAAAAGCCAGGAAGAAGTAGAATAATTTTCTTATCACAATTACCTATAAATTGATTACAGTGAACAAACTGTGATCAATTTGTACAACATTCTTGTACCTTTCGGGATTCATCATATTCCTTGGTTATGAATTATTAGGTATATTTTATAGCTTTCTTAACTTCCTTAAAATTTTTCAAATCCAGCCCCTAGTTCACCCTCTCCAACTGGCCAAGCGAATTTTATTAGATTTATCATTCCTATATCTGCAGACAAGTCTATCACGAATATTTCTTCAACATATCCTCAAGTTTAAAAACTAAATTACTACTAACTGGACACATTTTTTTTTGCCGCCTTACTAAATCATAAATGTTTATTTTTATAACACAATAATTCTGAAATATGACAGAGTACAAAGCAGTAAAGTTTGATTCCCTCTGTGGGAACACAATAGAACTCATTTTCAATAATGTTTCTTGTTCTTTCAATTGTGAACTAGAAAGGATAATATTAAATGTTTAAGTGCCCCAAATAAGGAAACACATTAATGAAGAAAGTTTCTATTTTCCAATAAGTTCTAACAGATGGTTTCTAAATACATACCATAGATTTAAATGCATAATTTCACCCTATAAATATGCTGCAAAACATTAAAAATAGAGTATAGCACATATGCCTTATGGGGCAAATGAAATGATAATAGGAATTTTGTAGTGGATAAGCTCATAGTTAAGAAATAATACTTGTTTACAACTATGTGTTCCTTTTAAATAGAATTAATGGATTAAAGGTGACAGTTTTATATATAGTACTTAAGTATATCCTTAATTTGCATCTTAGTATCCTAACATAGTATAATCGGAAAGGTTTCCGCTCTAACATGAATATTTTTGTGACAGTTTAGGGGTTTTTTAATTTAAATTTTTTTTCTATTTCTCCCTTACTAATAAGAAACCAAGTTATATTCAAACACTAGGAGACTTGATTCTTGTATTATATTACATTAGGTAAAAAAAAAAAGCAAAAAAAAACTTAGCAAAGAGAAATGACAACCATCTTTTAGGGAATTTTCCTATTTAAGATGATGTTCTCTGTTGAATTCTCTCTCAGAGCAGTCAGTTTTGATGATTTCAGATCTAACTTATTATTGCAGTTAAAATGTGTTATCCACTAGAAGGTGAAAACAACAAAATGGTGGGTTAAAGAATTAATCAGTTATTCTGTATTATATTTCTATCAGACTTCAAAATTTTCAACATAATTTCCTGAAGTATTAACTTACAGATTCATATGAGGAAGAAATGAGATTGGAAGGCAACATTTGACAAATGAAGAGACTCAGAGTACGTAAGAGATGTGTGCATGACACTAAATATCTTTTATATCAGAATCACCAAGAAACTGTCTTTTATGAATGCCCTTATTCACAAAGCAGAAAGCCAAAGAGGACTGGATCTTCGCATCAGGAGCTCATATTTATATGTACTGAATATACATAATGATCTAGAGATGTGCTAGCCCTACCTTGGGGTGGAGGCACGAGGTAGCTGGGAAACACTTGGAACAAGGTTATTCCTCAAACAGAAAAGTGACACAAGATGACAAAAAACGTGCTAAGGACCGTGAATCCTACAGAATGAGGGGGAGCTGTTTGTTTGTTTTAAATAAGTTTGTGTATGGCAGAAGAGCTAGTATAAAGCTAGTCTCTACATCATAGAGGCAAAGGGCATTTGAAGATACTTTAAAAGAAAAAAAACTCTAGGATGGGGCACAGAGAAAGCAGAGAGACTGAGACTAGCGCCTCACTGGATCAGAGGAGGGCAGCAGGGCCAAAAAGGGCCCTGGAGAAGGGATTTTTAAGGTGGATTTTTAAGGTGTTACCTAGGACGCTGTTGAGAAGCAGTGTCCTATCTTTATCTTCAGTACAAAACATGTGAGAAAATTTACACTGTCTGGGTTCTTTAAAGAATCCAAAGTCATGCTAAGTCCCACGTCCAGGTGAGCTTGAGGGGTGGGATCTGCTGATGCATGGGGACAAGAGGCCAGTCTATGTTTTCTAAACACCAGAAATATAAATGCGTACAAAGACATTAATAAAATCCACATTGAAATCTGTACTTTTATGCACCATGGGGGAAAATTTCTAAAGAATATTAAACCCCCAGACATTCTGAATACTAGATACATGGTGGCAAAATTTGTTACATATGTGAATCCCAAATATCCTAATCAATCTTTTTTCTTACTTGAAATTCATCAGAATATCCAGTAGATACATACACCATAAAGTATGTGATGAGCACCAACTTATCACATACTTGACATCATAAAAGAAGAAAGATACCACAGTTTATTAACATATATTACATGCTGGAAAAATGATACGTAAAATAGAAAACAAAAGTGATGTCAACTCTTAAGGCTCTACGTTTAACCCTAAAGATGTCATTTAATTAATAAATATTTATTAAATATTTACAGTTATGAAAAAAAACACAATTTTGTCCTAAGAGATCCAGAATCTAGTCAGAAGACATGCACACACACACGGTTAAAAGATGTATAAAGCTGCAGTTTTACAAGATGAAAAGAGTTCTGGAGATGGTTGGTGGTGATGGTAGCACATTATAAATGTATCAAATACCACCGACTATAGACCTAAAAATGGTTAAGATGGTAAATTTTATGTTTGTGTACTTTACTACAATACAAAAAAAAGGGGGGGGAAAGATAGTGTTTTTATGAGCAAGAATAGACTTCAGAAATCCTCATATCATCCTCATTTTACAAACCTTGGAAGAGGATAGGAATTATCCAAGGTCACACGTAGCCATGTAGCCTGTGAATTTAAACCACTAGACTCCTTTACCTCTTATCGTAGCAATGATAAAACTCATCGAATATGGTAAACAAACAATTAGATGACACGACCTGACTCTTCATAGGCATTTAATCAATATGAGTTTGAGTGATAAATGAGCAAACAAAAATATAAACATTTTCCAGGGTGGGGTGGGGAGGTGGAGGAGAAAATTAGAAAAGCAATCATAGAGTTTACAAAAATACTCTTTGCTACTAAGAACTATAAATGAATGTGATACAATTATTTAGCCACAATTAATAGGTACAATTGTTTTTACAACGAAAAGTAAGAGAAAAGGTTTGAGCTACCTCCTAAAACACTTAAGAGACTTATGCTAGAAGTAGATTATTTCATTCCCATATTTTTTTTTTTTGAGGAAGATTAGCCCTGAGTTAACTGCTGCCAATCCTCCTCTTTTTGCTGAGGAAGACTGACCCTGAGCTAACATCAGTGCCCATCTTCCTCTACTTTATATGTGAGACGCCTACCACAGCATGGCGTGCCAAGCGGTGCCATGTCCGCACCCAGGATCGGAACCGGCGAACCCCAGGCCGCCAAAGCAGAACATGCACACTTAACCGCTGCGCCACCAGGCCGGCCCCCCATTCCCATATATTTTAATCACTCCTCTTGCATATATCTTTAACTCCTCTTGCCACCTAGTGCTCATTTCACCATAGTTATCTATCAAATCCCCAACCCTGCTTTATCCAAGTCTCCACCTACTGACTCCACACCTCCATCCATGCTGCTGAACAGGGACAGAGAAAATTCAACTAAGAGGAGAGGTCTCATTTTAATTTCAAGATCGACAAATGCAAGTGAACTTTTAGTGCTGCCCCCACATCTCCCAGGCACCACAGTGCATTTCCCTCTATTCACTCTCACGCGGACCTAAAGAACTATTTATACCTTCCCTTCGAACTGAGAAAACAAAAACACAGGCAGTTGGAAGAGACCTCTCGTAAGGGTCCACCAGCTCTTCTGCCCCCCCTGCACCTACGTATCCTGCATTCCCTCACGTTTCCGAGGATGACCCAGTAGTGCTCCCAACCGATTGTTCCCCTTGAGTGGCAGATTCCCACATTCTCACGCCTGCTCAGGAATGGTGCTCTACTTCCATTTGTTTCTTTTGGTTCATTCCCATTATCATGCAAGCATGCTATAATTTTTTCTAAAAAAGAAAAGACACTTTGACACCATTTTCCTCTTCTCCTTCAGAGCAAAACTATGGAAGGAATTCCCCATGCTCCCTGTCTCCAATTTCTCTCCTCCCATACTCTCATGAATCCACTCTCCGAACACAGTCAGCCACAGCAAAACCACTCTCACTGTGGTCACCAATGACCTTTAAACTCTAAGTCCAATGGACAATTCTCAGTTCTCACCTTATCTGACCTATAACCTGCAGCATCTGACATATTTGATCAGTCTCTCCTTCTTGAAACATGCACTTCACTTGCTTTCCAGACACTATGCACCTTTTGTGTCCCTTCTAACATGCAGGCTAGAATTCTCAGGCTCCTTCACCAGCTCCCCCTTATCTTCCCACTGTGACGGATTACCTTTGGCCTTTTTTCTTCTCCAGTCTCTTGGTAACCTCATCCATCACTATTCTTACAACTCACAGATTTGTATCTCTCTAACCAAATCCCTCCCCAGATTCTGAAATCCAATTGTCCACTGAACATGTCTACTTAAATGTCTAACAGGCAACTCAGTCTTAACGTATCCAAAGGAACACAGCTCTCCCCTCCAAACTGGCAGCAGTCTTCCCCATCTCCCTTAACGGTAATTCCATTTTCCAGGTGCTGAAGCACAAGGCTTGGAGTAATCCCGTTCTCTTCATGCCTCACATCAGCAAATCCAATCAACTCTACCATCAACATGTATCCAGAATTTGGCCACTTCTCACCACCTCCAACACTACCACCATGATCCAAGTGATCACCAAAGGAATTACTGTAATAGTGTCCTGACAGGTTTCCATACCTCTGCCCTTGTTCATACAGCAGCCAGAGTAACCCTGTGACACATAACAGATGTCATTCGTTTGTTCAAGTTTCCAAAAGCCTCCTACCTTGCCCAAATAGCAGCCCAAGTCCTCGTAATGGACTACGAGGCCCTACATGATAAGGCTCTGTTAATCCCCGACCCCACCGCCTATTACACTACTCCCTCACTTAGTCTGCACCAGCCACACTGGCCTCCTTGATGGTTCTGGAATGTGCCAAGTCACTCTTGCCTAGGGCTTTTGCATCTGCTGTTCACTCGGCCTGAAAGGGTCTTCCCCAAAGGTTGCATAACTGCCTCCTTTACCTCCTTCAGAAGGTTTCTCAATGTCATCTTCTCAGTGAGGCCTCTACCAACCACCCTTTCTAAGACAGCACACGTGCATGCGTGTGTGCACGTACAGAGCAATTCCTCCTTCCTTTTCTTGCTTACACTTATCACCTTTCAACATAGCATGCTTTATCTTTTCGCATGTTTCACAGCAGTGTACTGGACACAGCTTGTACTGGCTCAAGAAAACCAAGTCTTAAATTTTCAGGAATTTTGCAAACTGGTCATTAAACTACAGTTATTATCAAAAATAGCTTTCCATAAACTTATAATTAATTAATTTAAAAAAGGTAATAGATACTCAAAACTCATCTTTTCCTAATGGTTTTATAACATTTTACTCTCTGTTCTTTAGGTTACCTACATTTACTCAGTATGGTGGAAATACTACAGAATCATGTACTACTTAGCACCTTTTCCCAACTTCACATTCAATAACACCACATTCGTAGCCTGAAATCAGTCATGGTGGGAGGAAGTACTTACACCACAGCAATAAGCAAACACTAAAAATCAGGACCTTTCCTCCCCACAGAGAGCCAGTTGTTAAGCATTTACCAGCACAGCACTGAGGGTCTATCTGACTCTCCTATGCTATAACCCAGTACAGTGCCTGGCACATAGCAGACACTAAAATTCTGAAGGAATGAGAGGATAAATTTCTCTGAAGGTTACTTGGAAAAGTATAAGAAGAAGAAAGAAACTGCAAAACTATGATGTATTCCCACCTGACAAGTCATATACAGTTTTATATGGTACTCTATTAAATAATGTCACATTAATTCAAATAAATGTCTCATAAAAATTTCAACTTAGCTACAGCTGGCATTTTTCCAAACAAATAATCACACTTTTAAAAGTAATACATTCTTGCTTCAGAGTTATATTTACTACCACATTTCAGCAAATTTATGAACAAGCTTTTTTGTAAAAAAGCGTATGTCTTTAGTTAAAGATCTGTTACACAATTAAATATTACAGAAAAGTTTTTTTACTGTTGGAATGATTCACCTTTGAACTACAAGAAGCTGTAAGCACAGACAATAAATGTATCATTAACCCACAACAAATAAAATTAACACTTTTCAAAGGCAAGAAATAGTAAACGTCCTCTTAATTACTTGTTTAAATGACCCAGGACTCTCTTTTATTGCCAACTGGAGGGAATTAGACACACGAAAATAAGATAAACATGATGGATAATTTACCAGAGAAGGCAAACGTTTCAGACTTTAGAAAGTCCTTGAGCTGCAGCCCAATAACGTTTATCTTGGGAGTAGTAAGCAGATTTATTACAATCCATTAAAAAAAATCTACAAAACATGATTGCTTTTAACACACTTCAGTCCTGAAAAAAGTCAAATTTGTAACAAGTCCACTTCATTCCGTGCAAGCTTTGATACATAAAAATATTTTCAAACCATCCCATGTGTTATACTTGTGAGAAAATTGACCTGGTGGACAACAATAATAGATTTTGGGATGGTCCCTACTAGACCTTGGATCGACTGAAACACCTTTTAATTAACATTATAAACTAGGAAGAACTAACAAACCACTGTTATTGTTAATTTACTTAAATGCTAAAATCCCTTTAAATTTGAGGTCAAACCTGGGAGGTAGATATTATTGGCCTCATTTTAAAAATGAAACAAAACTGACCTTCAATGGCTTACCCAAGACTACACAGTAAGGTGAAAACGGGCCCTGGGTTTTGGCTCCGAACAATCTGCTCTTTCCATTCTATTACGCTGAGTTTCCAAATGTTCTTCATATACCAGTTTTTAAACTTTATTTGCTTTGACCTTACCTACTGCAGCCTGGCTTTCCCCTTCCTCTATGTATTCTGTCTTGAGAAGATGACAAACGCACCCCCAGGCAAAGCAATTTTCTTGCTAAGCTCAACAGTAAAAAACTAAGATCCCCAAATCCTACGGCAAGCCCTCCTTGCTAGCACACACTTGCAGGTTTTATGAAAATAGCTAATATAGCCCGTGTCTTAGGAGGAAAGCAAGTGATGGAAGGGTCTCATTTACAGAAGCTGCAAATATTCTGACTTCTACTTGAAAAAGGTATATTTTTTTTTATAGCAGCAGGAGCATGGTTATTGCAGTTCCAAACCAAGGAATCACAAACTCTAATGAGAGCAACTAAGAATGGATTCACTTAAAGAAACAGAAAAAGACTATATGGGGGAAAAGATGACATAGTTGGAGGTGGCAATGAAAGAGAAGAGCAAGTGTGACATGAGGGAGATGAAGCACCCCCCTCCTTCCACTCTTCACCAGAAATCAACACAGTTGCAGATGCAAGAACACTACTTACAACACAGTATTAAACTCAGCCATTTTTTAGCTCTGTGAAAAATATTATCATTCTTTCAGACATATAACCATGCTTAAAATATGAGACCTCTTCACATTTGAGAACTTTATTCAGTCATGGAAAAGGTGTTGTGAGTTTACTATGCACATAGTTTTTATAGATGTTTTTCCATTAATGGTCTAAATGGTATTAAAATTATATTTTACATTGATATTTACAATTTACGCAGTAATGAAAACTGAGGACCTAAAGGCCTTCATTCAATACAATATTTTGATAAAATACAATAAAACTACTTGCATGTCCATATTTTAAACATGACCTTGATGTTATTAATAATTACTTGCAAACAGTTTTTTTTTTTTTTCAAAGATTGGCACCTGAGCTAACATCTATTGCTAATCATCTTCTTCATTTTTTTTTTTCCTCCCCAAAGCCCCCCAGTACATAGTTGTACATTCCAGTTGCAGGTCCTTCTGATTCTGCTATGTGGGACACCGCCTCAGCATGGCTTGATGAGTGGTGCTAGGTCTGTGCCCAGGATCTGAACCAGCGAAACCCTGGGCCACTGAAGCAGAGCGTGTGAACTCAACCACTTGGCCACAGGGCCAGCCCCCTGCAAACAGTTTTGTAGTTTCTTAGAAAGGTTAACTCATTTTGGAAGTATTTAATGTCTATACTGGTTCTGAAGTGAAAACTAAGTGTCTGACTTCCTAATAATCCAGAAGATTTTAAAAGAAAAATTAAAATCCAAAGCCTTCCATTACAACTCAGTTTTAAAAACCACTGTAAATACTATACCTACTTGTGACATCAAAATCAATTACCATAATATTCCTAGAAGAAAACAGACATCCAATAATTACACAGAATCTTTAACTAACATGGTAAACAATTTGAGTGTTTTACAATGAAAATGATGTAAAATCTCTATTATGTAAAATTCTAGCACCGAAAACAGTGTCCTGCAAACATTATACAATAAATGACAATTATGTACTTTTAATGTTGAAAGCTTATCTATAATTCAGACAAAAAGAAGTTTTAAATAACCAAAGTTTTGACAGTAACAAAGTTGTACGAGAATTTATTATTTATTTATTTGTTTGTTTATTTTTGAGGAAGACTGGCCCTGAGTTAACATCTGCGCCCATCTTCCTCTACTTTATACATGGGATGTCTGCTGCAGGGTGGCTTGACAAGTGATGCATAGATCCATGTCCAGGATCTGAACCAGCGAACCTGGGCCGCTGAAGTAGAGTGCAAGAACTTAACTGCTACGCCACCGGCTGGCTCCTTTAAGAATTTATTTCAAAAAAACAGCTTTTGCAGTGTGTCATAGGACCAGAACAGTTAGGGCCAATGCTCGATTTCCTCCTACATCAGGGCTCACTATTCAGTCACTTTGATCTCCCAAATAAGTCATCAACAGGCTCTTCCCAGGGTTGGCTGAACCCAGCTCTTAGTGACTCATTGATTCATTCCATGGCAAACCACAGCCACTCTTGGTGTTTTGAAGTTAATACTGGGCCTGAGCCCACTTGTCACACAAAACAATCTGCAGTGTCACCTCCAAGCTATCATGTTTAGTTGTTAGTATTCTCAACTCTTCAACACCTAAATAAAAGTTGAGCAAGATAAAAATAAACTCTTCTGGAAAACTCTGAACCGCTTACTCTCTATCCAACCAATAAGTAAGGTTGTTTCACAATGATGGTTTCAAGCTGTAAAATCCTACAATATCTTCTGAATGTTTTTTCTTGATGTAGCTTATAAGGATGTTTTGCTTTCATATAACTCTGAAAATTAATGCCGATAGTAATATAAGTTGTACTACATTTATGAAAACAGTTTATGACATATACTTTCAAAAATTCTTACTCTTTGACCTTGCAACCCTCCTTCTTGGAATTAAACTATCAGAATTGAGATTAAGATTTAAGTACAAACACGCACATTACAGGAGTAATATGAGAACAAAACCCAACACAAACTTGGTCAAAAAGAGAAAACTTAAACATATTATACGTGATGTAGGCAGTAAGTTTTTTCAAGCACTAAAAATATTTTCTATATTGAAAATACTTATGATATGCTAACTGAAAAAAGCAGAAAACAGCTGTAATATAAATATGATCTCACATATTTGATATATTCGATACATTCAATATATCTCGAATATTCAATATGTGAGCTGGTACACACACACACAGAAAAGACTGGAAGGCAATCTGTAAAATATTCGTAGTGGTTGTCTCTGGTATGCTAGAAAAATATTGGTTTGCTTAATCTTTAGTTATATACAATTATGTATAATAATTTAAGATAAAGTATTTAAATATTTATAGTGAGAATATAATATTTTTATTGCATCTTTAAGGGGGAAATTAGATTAGATTATTTACTCTCTGGGAAGCAACAACCTACATAAATGTAACTTTAATTTGCTGTACACAAATTGCTGTAAGGCACTGACAATACAAGTGCCAATTCTTATGGAATATGAGGCAAAAATACAATCTTACACATTTTCAAAAAAAGGATAGGATGGAGAAATTGCTATAATCTAACATACGAAGTATTACTTAGAATCTTGAGAAATAAAAATCAATTAAGTATTTGTGAAATTCTCTTTTCAATTTAAGAAGCAAATTTTTATAATTAGCCAAAATCATGCTTAGAGTTATATAGGTTTTTGATTTATGGATGTGATTCCAATTTGACATTATATATTTATACTTCACATTATTTTAGGAAAACATCCATTTTGGGCTCTAACATTCCACTGAAAATTAAATGTTTTCTATTAGTACTCTTCAAAGGAAAATGATAGTCTTATTAATGCTTAGGAATTTATTGACCTAAGACACTAGAAATTCAATCTATGTATTAGAAAGATTCTCATGAAAGATAGGTATTTGAGTGGAAAAAGGAGTACTTTAAAATTTTCCAGTTACAAAAATTAAGACACTATCTTATCAGTTTTCTTCATAACTGCAGTAGCCCGACTAAATATAACTAAACCAGGTTGCTTTATATCTATTTTGAGCAACTTAGAAAAAGGTTAGAAGCTACATAAAAGAAAATACAACTGGCATGGTTATAATGAAGCTGCAGATAGGGACTACGGGGATTTCAGGATGATAAAACATACAAACAAGCCAAAAAAATGATCTCAAAGAGAAAGGTATTTAGTTTTAATTTTCCTTGAAAGATAGATCACAAATATTTGGTCATTATTTTAAATATATGTACAAAGGAAGGAGAAGTATCATGGTAACAAATGAGAACCTGATGGATCTATAAGAAAAGCAAAAAATTAAAAAATAAAATTACGTCTATCTCATTTTTGAAAATGTCTTCAATCTCAAGGTTTTTCTAACATTATATAAGCTTAAAATATCTGTATTTGTTCCCACATCACGAATTCCTCACTCCCAACTTCTACACGGTTCGAACAAGAACAAACCTAAATCCCAGTGCAGAATGATAACCAGCTGGTAAGACCAGCATCTATCACTAACTCATTGTCTTCCTAGAGGCTCCATTATTAACCAGGGAAAACAGCGTAACTCTGAGAAAGATTAGCTATCTTTAATTGGATAAAGAATCATTCTACCTGCCTTAAGAACTACTCTAGAAGTCTTTTGTTTTTGTTTTGTTTTGTTTTAATTGCCACAGGCTGGCAAATTAAAGACACAGCAAAACACCTGTGACAAAAGCCCAATATTACTTCCCAAATTACATGGGCACGAGAGAGAAAACCAGTGTCATGTTGCAGGGACATCTACAGATTATTAGATCATTTGTACAAGCATAATTTACTGAGATAATTCTCTAATACAAGCATGAAAAGTCTGTTGCTGTAACTATGCAAGGAGTACAGGAGTGTGTGTGCATATATGGTGATGGGGTACAATAATGAATACAATACTTCATCACACCACAATCTCTCAGCTCTGCTACCAAAGAGCTTTGTAAGCTTGAGCAAGACATCTTGGGTCTTGGTATCCTTATCTGTAAGTGATGTCCTTCCTATATGACATATTACAATTTACCAAAATTAGAACAGGTGGGAGAAAAATAAGCAGACAGACTACAGTTGCAGAGCAGCCCCTGTTTATACACGTGTTTTAACTTCTCTCTTTTTTATGTCAAGTACACTGTCCCTATTGTTTGTCTCCTGTCTAACAGCAGAGACATCACAACACATAGGTATGCTATAGACCAACAAGAAAGAGATTACTGGACGTCTGGCCAGGAATTCTAGACACGTAAAGTACAGTAACTCTGCAGGAAATCTCAGTATTCTCCCATGATAGTAGGGGTGGATGTTTCTCACATGCGACTGTCATCTGTCGAGTGTGCTACAGCATAAAAAAGATCAAAACAGCTCTAAACAACAGATAATTTATTCACCAGAGAGAGAGCACCCAAACTTTTACTGTTGTGGTTATAAGTAAGCAAGCTGGTAGCAAATGGTAAAGGAAGTTTCCCCAATAATTGTCAACAAAACCATATACTTCCCCCTGCCTATGTAATAACCAGAGCAAATGATTATCCTTTAATATATTCGAGGTGAATTCTTACAGTAGTAGACGGTATCTAAGATCTTGTTTCATTTTTTCTGTTAAGTAGTAGATACACATATACATGCATGTGCTTGTTTGGCTGTATTTATCAAGATTCTGTAAGTTTTAGTTTTGTTTTCTTTTGTTCCATGAATCATATCATTATTAATTTTGCTGACAAATAAGTTTGATCCTCAAAAATACACTTAATCTCTAATTTACTGTTTAGATGTGAATTCTAACCAGCAAGATCATTTGACCCAGTTTGTCATAAGAACTACAGATGTTTGATTTCTAAAATGTATTTTTTTCAAAGCATCTTTATAAGCTTTATGGAAAGCTTCAAGTTTGCCAGTGTCAGGATTCCAAAATGAGAGAAATCTTGAGAGAAAAGAAGAGCAGGTTATTTGCAGCTAGAGCTGGTCCAGGCAAGGCTTTCACTATTATCCATTATTTTTATTGTTTTAGTATTCAAGCTGTCAATTTTCAAAAGACTTGAGCTTCTTAGGTGGAAGGATTTTGACACCAACTGTTTATGTAACATACAGATTTAAGCAATACATTTAGAACAAGGACTGAAAAGCTAACCTTTGTGACGGTGAAGCTTCACCACTACTAACATCTTTCACGAAGTGAGCTTGCACCACAGTGCTGAGAATCCCATTGTCTAAGGCTTATGACTACATATAACTATTTTAATTTTTTCTAAAAGCATATCTGCTTTATAAATAAATGCAAAACCAAAAGTGATTGGAAGAAATAAAAGTTTAGTACAAGCTTTAGTAATAGCACTAAAAATACATTATATTTACAAAACATAACTGAAATGGATCTAAAACATTACTTTGAATACCTCTTTACACATACACCATCCAAGACAAGTCCATAGTTGAGTAAGAATTATTTTTTCCTGATAATTCAGTTCTAGATTTTCAAGTCTACATAAGGAGAAGCTACATAATGGGTAGAAATTAAATTAAACTGGAAAAAATGTCAATATGGTAGGTAGTAATCTTCAAAAATCAGTGTTGTTCCATAAGAATGTAAATAAAAATAGCTAATTTCCTCTCAACAGTAAGATGCAGCATTGATTTATCTGAAAAAAGAAACCTGTTCCATGTTCTTACTGATTGAAAGAAACATCTCAATTTCTGAAAGTTCAAAAAGTAGACAGGAGGAAAAGTACATTTTGAAATTAAGGCTATGTAACTAACTTAGTTGAGGACATGAGAATCTTCAAATGCAAATTCAATCTTAGACAGCCCCAATCTTAAAAAAAAAAAAAAAAAACACACACCCCCTAATCTTGGACATTCCTACGTACGCTTCAAACTCACCACAGTGGTCCCTTAGAGTACCACGGGATCTTGGGGGCTGTTATTGTGGCAAAAATGTGTCTACAATCTGGAGCACCTCCAAACATACATAAAGATGGTTTCTGGAATGCCAGTTCTTCCCCATAGTCAGTAATCAGCTGTTAGCTTCAGTGCCCTGGAGCTCCCCAGGTCCCTTCTGTGACATCGTCCTGGAGACCTTACTGAAGGGAGTGGAAAGAGTGATGGAATGTGAGTGGATACACTTGGACAAGGGGCAGGGTGGGTGTGCTCTCACCATTACAGAAGTCAAATAAAACTTGTTCTTACCAGTATTTGACATATTAGTATTATTAAACTGGGATGAAATTGTTTGGTCTCATCTCTCAGCCCAGATTTAACTTGTGGGACTTCACTTTATTCTCTCCATTTCCTTTATATTTGTCCTCTCACATACACACTGTTACCTGTGTGCAGAGCAACACAGCTTAGCAGACAGAAGCAAGGGAACCCACAGGGTAACGGCAAAGTGTTTTCCCACCCATAGCCCCTAAAGCCTCTTCCTTCTTGTGGGGAGATTTTGGTCTTTGCAGTTGTCCTTTCTTGTCTTAATACCATGCCCCAGCTTGTCCTTTTCCAGAGGCAACAGCAGGGCCCAACAGCTATGGGTATTTATTTCAACCCTGGCCTCCTGCCAGGACTCTGCCACTTGTAGCCAGGGCTGTATTTGCTATAGAAAAGACTGAAGCAATGAGGAAAGAGGTGGCAGCAGCTGTGGGAGGAATGAATTGTTCTACTTCCCTTTTTGCCTGTAACAACATCAGCCTGCATAGGGCGGTGACATTAAGGGGCTGCAGATGCAAGATTCTATTTCCTATCATAGAGGGAGGGAAAGGAAGAAGAGTCAGCATGGGCAGGAAGATATGCTTAAGGGAAAGAGAAGCATTCCTGAGGCACAAAGCAGCCCTGCTCCCCACCTAACACTCTACAAGTTCTCCTTCTTGCAAGGTGGACACACAATAGGTTCCAAAGGGAGAAAAGATACAACGCCAGAGCCCTGCCTTCGAAGTAGATCCTAGCATCTCCCTTTGTCTTCCTCTGCCAAAAAACCCAGAAATCATAATCAACTTCAGACAGTGTACACGGAATGAGAGCAGATCCTCTCCAACCAAAAAAAAGCAGAGAAAAAAGCTTCTCCCCAGTAACTAAATAATACTAACCAAGCTACTGGACTTCAGTTTTCAGGAGTTATCTACCCAGCCAATTCAGATTCTTAAATTTGTATCCTTTAGTCTGAATAGCAAAGAAGGCATCGTTTTAATAGAGAACTATATTCAGTTCTCAATTAATAAAGGGAACAAGCTAACAACAGGTCAATGACCACCCATGAGCCAGGTGTTGTGCTGCTTTAAAGAATTTACCCAAGGCCTCACAGCTAACAAGTGGTGGAGTACAAATTCTAATCCTGAGTTTTCTGATTCCAAATAAATTTTCAGTTATTTCAAAATCTTATTTTAGCACACAGCCTCAAGCAGTCTCCAACCACACTCTTGCCAGATTTCTTAATGATTTAAGTTTTTCATTCACTCCACCTGTAGAAATTTAAAACCTCTAAATTTATAAAAGACTAGCAAATAAGATGATGTGATAAAGGTCTATCGGAGGTTAAAACTGCAAACAGCTTCAAGGGGCCTGGTGATCAGTCACACAAACGAGGAAACCAGGCCAGGGTAGGAGACTCCAGGGTGTGTGGGGCCTCTGATGAACGAAGGAACATCAGCCCCATGTCCCCTCAGCATCCAAGGGCACAGGTCTCTACAACCTTTTAAGAATTGTTAAGAGTATGTATTTATCCCTTTTTCTTTTTTTACACGTTTTTATTTTCTATTCTGCCTCCCCACTGATGTAATACGATTCAATCTTAGAAAGTACTGTATTATGGAAAATGAGTAAAAATGTATAAACACACACGCAAATGGGTGTATATACATACATACACACATGTGTTCTATATTGTCTCTTTATTCTTTCAATACATTTAAGCCCTAACTCCTAATTTTTTCTTTTTTGGAAGATTAGCCCTGAGCTAACATCCGCTGCCAATCCTCCTCTTTTTGCTTAGGAAGACTGGCCCTGAGCTAACATCCATGACCATCTTCCTCTACTTTATATGTAGGACACCTGCCACAGCATAGCGTGCCAAGCAAGATCCGAACCAGCGAACCCCATGCTGCCAAAGCAGAATGTGTGAACTTAACTGCTGTGCCACTGGGCCGGCCTCCCTAACTCCTAATTTTATGTGAATCATCTAAAATGGAACATCTTCATTTTCCAAGGCATTCAAAGAACAATTGAGATTTCTTTCACTTAGACTACTTACAGATTCTATCCTTTTTGGTTCGTTCTTCTAAAACTTCATGTCCCTTTCTTCCATAATACCAATTTGACATCACAAGAGATTTCTCTGTTAAATGGTAATTCTTTTAAGTAAAATGAAAAGGAGGTAGAAAGACATATAAGTTTCTAGGATGTTCTACATCTTACAGGTAAGGAAACAGAGTGACAAGGGTTAACTTGCCCAAGGTAGTAGAGACTGGATTTGAATACTGACCATTCTAAAGCCAACAGTTAATTCAATTAACAAAGGGAAGATTAAAATTAAATTAAATTTTAAAGATTAAAATTCAGTTAAAAACATTGAGTGATTCTTCAACGAATTTTAATCTGTTAACTGGAAAAAGTTTTATTTAACTCATTAGTCTGACTGGAAACCTGAGGCACAAATTGGTGTTTAATTGCTTTTCACTCTGTGATCACCTGGTACCTTTATACACTCTGCCACTGATCATCTCTTATTTATTTCTGACTAGCCATGGAGACTGTGTCCAATAATGCAATTTCAATGTTGCAGTATTTCTGCAATACTCATTTGAGGGCAAGTTAAAAAAAAAATGAGTGATTGATTTGAAAATTCAACTGTGAGTTTCTAAGGTTCATCTCTCATTATCTCAAAAATATTTTGGTGTTAATGTAAGTGGAAAAAATTAATATGCCTCTTGGCACCTACACGTGCTTTTCATCTTCATAAAACTCAGCAAATATTAGCTAATTAATCTTAGTGAAAGCCCCACAATATGCATAAGGCCGGATTCATTCTCAATAGGCATTTATAAACTAGACAAGTTGTGGTTTCAAAATTTATGAGGTCTCCAGCTCACACATGTTATGAAATACGGCCTTAGATTCACAACTGGCCCATATAAAGTCCTGATGAAATAACAAGTTTTGCTTCATCAGTTTATAGCCCAGTGTTTCACGGAGGTTCGGCTGGGCTACCCCCTCACCTCATCCAATCTCACGGCACCCCAGAAAACAACTCCCTTAGTGGCACAAGCAGAGGCAACCCCAGTTAGACACCAAAGTATAATCTCTTATTGCATATAATCTTTTTGCACCTTGTTAATATTTTTCTTTTTCTGATTTTGGCAAATAAAGATTGAAGAATAACGCATCTTCTTTTGTGTTTTTAAACTTCAAACTTTACGGCTATGTGTGCACTCATGTGAAATAGCCAGATACTCCTATTCCCTTATTTGACTTTATATTCAAAATTTCACTTAGTATATAAATGAGATCCATATAGTCTTCAAAATTGGTCAATAGAAAGTAGATCTAATCCTAATGTTTGGCGTTTATAAGATTTCTTGACAGGTGCAGAAGAAAAAAAAAGAGGGGGGAGGTCCCTGAGCTAGTAGCCAAAGTTATACCTAGAGGTCTTTGGAAGTTTCTTCCTACAAGAAAAAAGATGGGCTAAAAGAAAAATTTAAATGACAGTGGAAAAAGATAGTGCCAAACATGAAAAGAGGCAGGTGAACAAGGGTTTGGGAAAGTGCCCTCAGAGGACTACACACATCCACATGAGGGGGTACACAGGTGAGAGCATCTGTCAAGTGTAAATGTTACATCTAAGAACCAAGGAAACACTTTGTTCAAAAAATAAAGACATGGCAATTAGGAAACCTTTACGTTTCAAAGGCATTTCCAGGATGAAAGTTATATAAATGACACACCTACAAGGTTTCTAAGCAATAGTTTAAACTTAAGTCTTTCTTCCACACAGTTATACAAAACATCTATGAATCCTATGAAAAACTGCTCTTGTCATAAATAGAAATATGCTTTGATTTTGGAAACAGAAAGAAGATAAGTAGCTTCCTAGTAAAGGAGGAGTGGTGACGCTGTAGAAAGAAATAATAATATCTGTATATTCTGATATTCCGCATCCAGGTGAACACAGGGTGTGAGAGGATGAAATACGACATTTTGCAGAGGAAACCTGACCCTGTTCCACATAAAACACCTTCTTTTATTACGAAGTATAAATGCCACTGTCAACTCTCACCTTGGGGCGCATCCTTTCTTCCTCATAGCTCCATCTCATGAGGCTGGAGAGCCAGGATAAGAGTATATGCTTTGCACACTCGTTGTTAAAGAAAAACCTGAAAGTTTGATGGTTTATAAGAACATGAGAAGGAAATTTACAAGAATTGTCCTACGAACTTTGGGTCAGAAAGAACTTTCCAAATCTGTCCTAAAACCAGAAATCAAAAAGGTTGATAGTTATTATTAGAAAAAAAACTTTGAAAAGATTAAGACAATTTGCAAACTTGAAAATGGCATAAATGCAACATACCGTGCTAATTAAATTCCAACCTCTTTCAAATTAGACTGAACAAGAAATCCAAAAGGTTAAAAAAAAACTAGAAAAAGGAAATAAACGTTGTGGTAATGACATATTCATGGCTGTGAATATACCAAAAACCACTGAAGTGTACACTTTAAAAGGGTGAATTGTATGGTATGTGAATTATATCTCAATAAAGCTCAGCAAAATAAAGAAAGAAAAATACGTTCAACAAATCTATGCAAGCAGATAATCATGGCAAGAAAAAACTGCAAATAAAAATAACTTCACTTTTTGCCCGAGATTACAATATTTATAATGCCTATTGCCACTGGTAAAGTAAACTCATTCAGTCTTTTAAGAGGCCATTTTAAAAAATGTTTTAATATTTAAACCATTATAAGCTTTGAGGCAGAATCTCATTGGGAATGTCTATTTTTCTTAATACTTAGGTTATAACTATATGGATATACAATGTCCTCCCACTTATCAAGTTTGGAATACACACAAACATTTGTTAGGAGGAGTTACTTCTGAGAGGTTTGTTTCCTTTTACGATTTGTGTCAAAATGTTCTGTATTAAAATGGCTATCAGGGGCCAGCCCTGCGGCCAAGTGGTTAAATTCAAGGGCTCCGCTTCAGTGGCCCAAGCTTTTGCCGGTTCAGATCCCGGTCACGGACATGACACCGCTCATCAAGCCATGGATGAGGCGGCGTCCCACATGCCACAACTAGAAGGACCCATAACTAAAATATACAACTATTTACTGGGGGGATATGGGGAGAAAAAGCAGGAAAAAAAAAAAGAAGACTGGCAAAAGTTGTTAGCTCAGGTGCCAATCTTTAAAAAAAAAAAAAAAGGCTATCAGATTGTTGTTAGTATGCTAATATCTGTGGCAAAATGTGTCAGTCAAAATGTCACATATCTATAAGCAAGACTAGGGTGATGTTGCCCTCTGAGCTTAGAGCCTTGGTCTCACACTGGAATACTCGTGTCCCAAAGGGCACACAGTACAACCATGGGATATGGTGGTACATCTTCATAGAATATCAATTTTATTCAATTCTGGAGAAAGTTTTAATTCTTTTCCAAAGGGTTGCTTTTGTGGGGTTTTTTTGTATTTTTGTATTTTGTTCTTGTTTTGCCTTGTTTTTTGGACACAAGAGTACAAGAAAAATCTAGAAAAACTTACTTTTCCATATATACTAATTTTGTGTATTTCTCAAAGGAAAAAACCCAACTCAGGGTGAAAAAAAATTATATGTTGTCAACAACCAGAAAAGCTGGCATTTTTGTATCATCAATGGATACCCAATATCTAGTCTTCTGCCTTAGTAAAATAACTCTGATTTTAAACTGGGTACATTCCTGCCTACCCAAAAGACCACATTTCCCAGTTTCCTTTGCAGCTGGATGTGACCATGTGACTAAGGCCTAGCCAATGAGATAGGAGAAGAACCATCTCATAAAACTTTCAGAAAGTCTCCTTTAAAATCTCCCTAATGATAGGAGAACGAAAAGTTGGAAGGACTAAGGGTCTCTGACGACTATGTAGACCCACCATTATAGCCCCAGACAGCCACTTCCTAGGTTCTTTTACATGAGAGAGAAATCTTATTTACTCCACTATTTTCCTGTGTGTATAGCTAAGCCTAAACGCAGCTGATAAAATCAGGAAAAGCAAGTCAGTATTAGTGTGAGAGTTGTTTCAAAGTGAAGCAGTGATTTTGCTACAAGGACAGACTATGCCCAGGACCCTACCCGCTGGACCATTTCTAGTCCAAAGGAATCAAAAAGGTACAATTAGTGATTTCAGGGCTGGTCCTAAGAGGCCCACATAGCTAGCTTTCTTTGCCACTAGCTTTGAAAAATCGGATAAAAACTAGTGTTTATTTCTATTTTTGATTGTACACTTTCAAAATCAAACAATTTTCTATTTATTTTCAACTGCAAATATGGTTTGATAAGTAAAAAACAGAAATTGTTAGGTTGAAACAAGGGAGAATAACAATAAGGTGGATTTGCAAAACTGGAAGTCATGAAATACCATATTTGACTTGAGCACAAAGATCACACAAGCTTTCAGAAAAATTATGAAGAATACCAGAAACATTTATGGTTAAAACGATAGAGACTTTTTGATTTAGAGAAAGCAGAAAGCACATAAAAATGTGCTTAAAGCATCCTTTAGTAAGAGAATGGACATAAATGGGGAATAGTACATAACAGAAACCTCGGCACTGATGTGACAGAATTTGTTCTAGATGCCAAAGGGAAGGAGCAATCAACCTAAAAAGGGACAAAAGTACCCCTCATTATCAAATAGATTCTTGTAAAACATTCTTGAACTGGGGTACTAGTTTTCTAGGGCTGCCATAGCAAAATGTATTAATTGGGTGGCTTAAACAACACAAATGTGTTGTTTCACAGTTCTAGAGGCTAGAAGCCTGAGATGAAGGGGTCGTCAGGGGTGGCTCCTTCTGAGGGCTGTGAGGGAGAATCTGTTCCAGGCCTCTGCCTTAGCTTGTGGGGTTTGCTGGCAATCTTTGGCTGTATCATTCCCATCTCTGCCTCCATTTTCACATGGTGTTCACCGTGTGTGTGTGTGTCTGTGTCCCAATTTCCCCATTTATAAGGACATCAGACATACTGGATTAGGGGCCCACCCTACTCCTCTATGAATTAACTAATCAACTCTGTGATGACTATTTCCAAATAAGGTCACATGCTGAGGTACTGAGGAGATAAGACTGCAACATATGAATTTCGGCAGGACACAATTCAAACCATAACAACCATTAAGACACTAAGGTTAATCTGATGCTTTCCTATTCTAGCTGGATGAAAGCAAGTGGCTGTTAACAGCTGTACCATTTAATGTCGATTTTTATTTGTATTTATTTATACATGTCTGTGAAACATGTTAATTTACAAGGTATTTGATCACAAAATAACTAAAATAATAAACTAATGTTCAGCTAAATAAGAACTTTTAGTGGCAATAACTAAAGAAAAATGTATAGAGATGTGCACAGATGGGGCCACATCTAAAATAGACCAAACCACAGGAGTCATTGCCCACAGAAGAGCAGCGTGAACACAACAGCAGCCACTATATCATCCACTGGGCGCATCAGCTCCTCTCAAATGTCTCAGTGTGGTGCTCAGTGAGTTTGTTAAATTGGAAAAATTTATTAAAACTAAACATTAAAATTGCTTTAATACCCATCACTGTAGAAAAATTTGAAACAAAAAGGGGAGTGACTTTGAGAGCCTGTTCTATTCACTACACAGTTATACCTCCCAGAATGTTCTACTCAGTTTTCAAATTCAGGGTTGGAAAGCATTTTGGCTACAAAGTGTCTAAAAAGTCATTAAGAAATAAAAAAACAACTTCAAAAACAGTAATGCTACTTCCCAGAATTTACCCTAAGGAAATCATAAATAGAGAAAAATGTTTATGCACAAAAATGTTTGTTGCAGTGTTATTTATAACATTGAAAACATAACGAACAGCAATTGTCTGAGTAAAGGGAATGCATTACTCAAGGTAATACTATGCAGCTGTGACTGAGTAACATATGAGGTTACTGATTTTTGTTTTGTGTCCCTTCCCCTACTGGCTTTCCCCTCTTGGCTGAGCACTGAATGTCCCTCTCTTGCTTCAGGCGATGGTGTCTCAGAAAGCCAGAGGCAAATGCTGCTTACAGACAATCTGACCTCCTCACATTTTCTGGAAGCCCATGCTCCTAAATGGGATTAGATCAAGTGTTCCTGGGGTGGGAAGGGAAGAGAGAAGTATGCCTTTGAGAGCTGAAAGAGAGACCTATCCAAGCCAAGAAGAGGCCAGGCCTATGGGAGTGGGTGGCCTGCCAGCAGAAATGGTTATTTGGTAGGTCTATGCAGGCAGAGTCTCAAGCTCCAGAGGTCGCAGACCTGACAGGATTCTCACACCCATTAATGGCAATGAAGATCCATCATACTTTGAAGGATTGCAGTGGCTTGGATAATGGGCATATTAATGGCGTGGGTACAAGGACTCATAACTGGGGGACCTCCATGGTGCTATGTAACACCTCCCACACACCAGAGGATTTTTGCCAGGCCCTGGGAGGAGAAGGCTACAGTTGAGAAACTGAACGTCACTCTCCCTAATCTGTCTTGCATATCCTAGTTTGTGGATTAAGAATCACACACACTAACCATTAAAATGGTATGAAAACATTATATTGATGCCAAGAATTGTTTGTAATATGTTATGGAGGAAAAAAAGGCAGAATACAAAAATATGTGAAAGTCTATTAGTGTTGTTGAAACACATAGGAAGAGAGCCTGTGAGGAAATAAATCAAAATGCCAATAGCTGCTGTTCCCTCCTTTTCAGTGGCATGGGAAGAGGTTTTTTTTTTTTTTTTTTTTCTGTAATATGGTTATATTATTTCTAAGATGGAAAAGCAATTTAAAATAAACACGTTATTAGAATATTCTTTCCTTTCAAACCTAAATTAATTTTTGGTTCACGTGGCCTTCTGCTGGTTATGTTTATGACTGCTGTCATGATATCTCCTGTTGACATAGTAATAGTTTAGAGGTTTGTTTGCTGGGTTTTAAGCAGGTACACTGGAAAGCAGAAACATTAGAAAGAAAAGGTCTTTTATTAAGGTTTTATTTGAAGTTTCAAATATATTTAAGAATTTGGATTTGCTACCAATAACAAGTACAAACATAATTTATGTTTTTACAAAGGATTTAATTTGGTCTAAAAAGCTTTGGTTTCAGTTCTGGGTAAACGCTTAGGTCTGACTATCTTCTCTTTTAACAACTGAAAGAAAAATCAATGTTAATACTCCTTCAGACAAGCAGAAATAAATGGCACATTTCCAAAATTAAGCTAATATTTCATGCAAAGAAAATCAGTATTTTTCATTAACACATTATGCAATGATTTCGGTATGCAACAAAAAAAACTTTGCTTTTTGAGAGAGACGAGCTGAGGGAAGGGTGTTTCCCCTTCTAATTTTGGTAAACAGCAGGGTGGTTATGTTCTTATAAAGAAAGAAAACCTGGGGGCTGGCCCCGTGGCCGAGTGGTTAAGTTCGCGCTCCGCTGCAGGCGGCCCAGTGTTTCGTTGGTTCAGATCCTGGACGCGGACATGCCACTGCTCACCAAACCATGCTGAGGCAGCGTCCCACATGCCACAACTAGAAGGACCCACAACAAAGAATATACAACTATGTACTGGGGGGCTTTGGGGAGAAAAAGGAAAAATAAAATCTTTAAAAAAAAAAAAAAAAGAAAGAAAACCTGAATTTGTATCTTGGATTTCTCACCAGCTTTGTGACCAGGTATACGTTGTCTAAACTTTACAGACCTCGTTTTCCCCTCATCTGCAGTATTGGGATAATATAAGAACTGGCCTCACTGAGATACTGTGAGAATTAAGCATTATATGTGAGGTATATAGGCACAAAGTGAGCACGAAAACTCTACTGTCACTGTTACTGTTAGGAACTATTAGTAACAGAGAGGAGGCTCCCCCTCATTATGGGGAATATCAAAACTATACGTAACTTACAAAAGTCACTTTCCCTTTGGAAATCCCAGTTGTTTCTAATAGTATTAATAACTACCTTAGAAGGAAATACACTGAGTTATTGACTTGTTCCTTTTTACTGGACTATACTATTTAATATCTGATTAATTGAGAAAGAAATGTTAAAGACAAATTAGGCAGATCCATGCTCCATGAGTTAAGGCATCTGAAAAACCAAAAGTATTAAGTTCAGACAATGTATTTACAGACTAATAATCAAAAATAAGATATCTAAGGGCTAAATGTTATGATTTTTAAAATAGTGCCTTTTTTAAAAAAAAAGCAAAACTACATGTTTTTATTTTTAAATGGTAGAGATGAAGGAATCTTATCCAGACATTTTACTTTGCTCATGGTGTAAAAGCTTTCTCATGATTTATCTAGGTTTAGTTTATTCACATGAAAGTCAGAGGTCAAGCTCAAAAGGTTTATAGGAGTCAGGCAGGTAAAATAGAGGAACATTGTCAGCGTGGGACAGAGTGAGCCTGACAGTGAACGGCAACCAACCTTCGGTCTTAGCATGAAGGAGCAACAGGCAAGGGAGGCAAATGCGGTGACCTAGAGACACGCATCCCATCGAAGTAAGGCAGCTGCTCTGGACAAGGCAGAATTGCAACCCAGCAGTGCCAGACAGGCTGGTCCCTGCCCTACCCGCTCCATAAAGAATCAGAAATAACTCCAGTTTCAGAGTTGGGGACTAATTTAATTAAAAACATGCAAAAAATGTAGGGGCCAAACAAAACACACTGCAGGGCAAAATTTGGCACGGGTGCCAGTTTGTGACCTGTGACGTAAGTGTTTCCAATCACCTAAAACATTTTCAGTAACATCCCTTTTGGAGTGGTTGAAATAGAAAAAAATATATTTTTTAATTTAAAAAATTGCATTATATATATATGTATATATACACACACATCCATTTTAATATGTTGACATTTTTTAAATCAAGAAAAAGTACCTGAAAACTAGAATAACAACTCATATCTGTAACCAGGATACTCCTAAACGCTGCCTAGTCATAACACAGTCAAAAGATAACCAACAAGCAAAACAGGGATTCTGAGCAGAAACCATTGTCATCACAAACTCATGCACTGGATTTACACAGAAACCTTCTAACTTTCCTTACTCTGGTTCTACATGTTTTGCAATCAGCCTGGGGGAGGAGTGGGGTTGCTGAAGACTGTCCCACTGATAACAATAGATTTCATGGTACAAAAGGGGATGACAGGAAAACTCTGACAAAGTGACAGCCTCAAGCAGTCAAATGTCGGAGGCTGAGATCTTTGAGGAAGGGTCATGTTGGGCACCACGACCCACAGAGCTCAGAGTATTGTGAGGTACTTTACCAAAGGGCATGGCAGCTTTCCTACACAGCACAGTAGATCAAACTAGTACTATAAATAATACATACATATACATACATACACACACACACACACACACACAATACACACACAATCATAGCCCTGTGTTCTCAAGACAGAGGTACATGATGGTCAGCATTACATTTCAGAAAAATATCTGTTTAGTTCAACAAACATTTATAGGAAATGTGTTATGCACAAATCCCCGGGCCATTATAAATACTTGATAAGAATTATTTTAAGAGCTCATGTTGCCATATAGGTTAGACTACATCTCTAAAGTGCCCTACAACTCTGACTGTAAATCAGACTAAAATCAGACTGTACTTTTCTCTGAAGGGGCTAAATGCTCAAGCTATCCAGAAAATCAGATTCGAACACTTAAGAGTTCCAAATGGTAGAGATAAGGGGTTTTTTTTTGTTTTGTTTTAAATCAGAATTGTGACTATAGATAATAAGTTACTTAAAAAAAAAAAAACAACTCTGATGTTTAAGGATTTTAGCTATCAATGAATTGACTAAAAACAAGTTTGCTCCAATTAGCAGTCACTCAAATAAATTTTGCCCAGAAACTATGATTAAACTTTTCGGTAGATGGACTAGATTTTAATACCGACTCTGCCATCGCTGATGGCACATTCTGATGAAAGTAGGAGGTGCTACCCTTTCCCTCTTAGCTGACAGTGTCAGGGAAGGAAGAAGCTGCAATTAACCTTCAGCTCAATTCCCACAAGGTCCCGTAGCAATCAGATATGCCTGGCTTTGTTCTGCTGACCTTCCAGTGAGGTAGCACTTCAGAACTGTTGCTGTACATTTTTGCTGTTATTAGGCGGTGGTTATTTACATCTCTAAGATATACAACTTCCAAGCCTAGAGAAAGCAAAACCTATTGAAAATTTCAAGTAAGTAAAACATTTGTAGATGACTTTTAAATAAGTTATTCCTAACTCTTCACTACTCAATATTACATAGAGTTCTATTTCATTTCAAAATTTTTGTTTTTATTTTTTTCTTCCAAAGATTTAGATTTCAAATAAATTAAACATCAAGGTGAGGAAAGCCTGCATTTCTTATCTCTCTTAGTACAACTCCAAGTTTGGCTTTTAAAGAAGCATAAAAACAAAGATTACAGTGTATACTAAAAAAGTCATTTCCTAAAGAGTCAAGCTTTGTGACATATGCAAGGAGCCACCAAGAGCAACAAAGAAGAATGCAGTTCAAACTAGGAAAGAGAGGGATTTTCAATGAAACAGAGAAAACACAGCTGAGAAAGTGAGAGAAGAGAAAGGCTTGGGAGGAAGTCTATTACATCATTTCTTTAATGTCATGGCTAGTACCTAAAAGCACCAAGGAGAAAGAGACTGAACATTTAAAAGCACTGGAGAAACTTCTGCATTAGGGCACTCCATACGTGTACTGTGATGGGTATCAACTGGCACAAAGTAAAAGAACTCTAAGAATACACCTGTGTTTCATATCTGATGAGGCCCTGTTTACTGATCCATAATAAGCCCCTTATGAGCTAAGCTGTGCTTTCACTATAATCCTTTCCCACATATCTGAACCTGCCGTGGGATTTTTTTAAACGGCTATTAGCAGTGGCTAAAACTTCTAATCCCTTGCTATGCCTTTATTATTAACACATACAATTATCATGCCGTAGCATTAAAGAACTCTAAAAAACCTTATCTTATTTCTAAATCTCACCATTTTTAAAAGAATAACAGTAAGATCTTCACAGAAATGCTATTTCAGTCATTTTGTCTGTATTTTTACTGTAAATTACTTCAGCTACAAGGTTAATTGACATCTCTCACAGGTGATGAGAAACTTCAAAGTACCTGGAATGAATCCACTACTAATGCAACTACTTCAGATATAAAATAATCTTTCTTTCGTTTACTAAAGACAGGGGCTGATTTTTCAGTCCATACCTGGAAAGGAAAAGAGAACCCATTTTGGAGATTAGCATGGGAGTTAGACACAGAATTGAGTTCATCTGACTCCATGGTAATTATTAAATCAAACTCTGGAAATTGCAAAGTGAAGACATACATCCACCACCCCAACACCTACTGGACTCTGAGGCAAAACTGATGGTCTTCTCCCCCTTCCTGTAATGGGTAACTTCTTATCCCCCACCATCTTCCTTCCACGCCGCCAGTCATTATTTTATCTCCAGCTCAATTATTTTGCCTTCATTGCTTTCTGTGTCACTGAACGAGAACTTCTAAGCAACAAAAGAGTTTAAACCCTTTACTTCAGCCCAGACTCAGGATCTCTGCACCTCACTGATTCAAGCAGGAGGCAGTTCGGGGCACCCCTATTTTCTGACCTACCTGAACGTCAAGGTGAGAGAGGTATTGGTTGCGTTCACTCCACTGACACCCACCCTGACTGGTATGCTTTTGGTCACCAGGATTTCACTAGGCTCATTCTTTTTAATCCTCAAGGTTTGGGGTGCAGTTGGATAGTGGGAAGCCCAAATTTCTCATTGTGTTTGTAGACAACTCCAATCAAAATCTTTAGAAACTAGACTAAAACTTCCTATAAACGAGTAATAAAATTCCCCCAAAGAAGCACTTTAAAGATATATAATGAAAGTTAAAATCAGGTTAGGATGCAAAAGTTACTGAGTGACAAACCCATGCACACACAAACACACACTCCAAGAAAATAGCAAGAGAAAAAGAAAATGTCATAATTAATTACTAGTCTTTTGAATTCAGGACATCCAGAATTTGGGGGTTAAATTCTACTTTTCCATAGAAAGACAGGTTGCAGAGTGGCACCTGGTTCAGCTACAAAAATTACAAGGCTAGCTGTATTCCTGTTTGTCAAACCTCAGGAATGAGAAGCAGGACAAAAGTTGTTGACAATTCCTCATACAGCTTTAAGTTAATTGCTGAATGCCAACTATGGCATAAGCTACGTTGAGGGAAAGGACGATAGACTCATGTTTTACTTAAAACTTCAAAAAGAGGGGCCGGCTCCGTGGCCGAGTGTTTAAGTTCACACGCTCCGATGCGGCGGCCCAGGGTTCAGATCCTGGGCGTGGACATGGCACCGCTCAACAGGCCACGTTGAGGCGGCGTCCCACATCCCTCAACTAGAAAGACCTGCAACTAAGATATACAACTAAGTACCGGGGGGGTTTGGGAAATAAAGCAGAAAAAAAAAAAAAAGAAAAAACTTCAAAAAGAATAGTTCTAAAGCCCTCATTCTTTTTCTTAGGATTGACTACTCCAACAAGGAAAAGAAACTTCCATCCAATTTATCTCTTAGAGTAAGGGAAATGGCTACTTGCAGGATGACATTTTCAGAAATATTAATAATTAGACTTTTTAAACTTCCTGAAAATACTCAAATGTATTCCTTATATTCAGTTTAATTAAAGTATTATTAGAATTATTTGTAACATAGTGGAATATTGGAATTATAAGTAACATCAAAGCTAATAACTCAAGAAATCTAAACAACATAGAGGTAGCATGGCTGGAAAAAGTGTGGGCTTTAAAGCCAGACACCAGGATTGGAGATCACACTCCAATGGGAGCTACATAAACTTGGCCAGTTACTCAACCTCTGTAATTCACAAAATGGAGATACCACCATGTCCTCAATGAGAAACCATACCTAAAGTGCCTAGCACAGTGCCTGGCACCTTCTCAGCCCTCAATGCAGGTTAGCTGCTCTGAGCAGGAGCTGGAGAACAGAACGTGGCCAGTCAGGAGCTAAGTTCGCATCCGTCTACCTCCAAAGCCCAAGTCTTTCCCACGGCTTCTCTGTCACTAGTCTCAGGCCACCATTGCTACTATTGCTCAACACACTTAATATTATTAAGAGGTTTAGAAATTCTAAAACTAGATGATGAAATCTGAATTCTCTTGAGGAAGAACTGAGATAATACACATGATCAAGTTTTGCTTCTCTTCTGGATTGGAATCTGATTCTAAGAGTGGAAAGAAGAATGATTAACCCATTAAAGTATCTGGTTCCCTTTAACACTATTCCAAGGCCATATAGGCTTAGAAATTCTGCCAGTTCACTTTCCAGTGATTAGCAAAGGATTAAAGACAAACAAATTCAAGTTGGGTTTAGATGCACAAAATTAAAGATTGAGAAAACTTGTATTTTCAAAGCATGCACCGATGAAGGATTTCTTTTTCATTTTAATTGTTCTTTCCCAAACTTTTAAACATTCAGTGAAATAATCTCAATTTGCTTTGCTTTGTTCTTTGCTTCCAAATACTGTAAATGGCTGGATTCCAGATAGAGTAGTTATCCTCAAATGCCTTCCAATGAGACCTGCCAGATTCTGCAGTTCAGAAGTAATTTAAAAGCAGAAATCTGTAACAAATGAGACCTAATGGAAAACACTGGATGCTTTATAGTTAGAAAGATCACTTTTTTCCAGCAAGAAACAGACAATACATACACACACACGTGCAAATTAATGCATTCACACACAGACCCATGTAAACAAGACAGAAAATGAATTGACCTGTTTTATTTCTCTTCACTGTAGACACTAATTGGCAAGAATAAAAAAAGTATATACATTGTTCTGTTTTTCAATGTAAAATGAAATTCACGATGCAACTATTAACCAAACTCAACAATACCACTGAAGTCAAAACAGAATATTAAGGAAAACACAATCTTTACCTTACGCGTTTTGGGGGAAGGGACGGGGGTACATGGCTTGAAGTTTACAAACCACTTTCTTAAATAAGACAAATTCTTCCTCTATAGAATGAAGCACCTTTTAAATAATGACTTGTTCAAAAGAAGAAATGCCCATCTAGTTAGTGAAATTTCCATCACTAGTATTCAAGCAGAGGCTGGGATGTTCCAAAGATAATTTGTATACCAGGTAAAGGTTACTTAAACCTGGGGACCACCATACTGTGTTCTTCTCGGATTTGTTCACTCACTCATCTTTCCAAATATTCCTAAAATGCTCACTAAATAATGCCAGGTAACTTACTACATACTATATGTATAGCAGAGCAAAGGACACACCCACTTCCTGCCTTCCTGGAGTGTAGAGTCCAGTAAGGAAGAAGAAATACACGGATTTACAAACATGATGAGAGCCACGGGGAAGGTTAGGAGAATGACCTAAGCTGGGGGCAGTGAGGGACTTCTCCACCAAAACTACTCGAGGGACAAACTGAAGTTAGCTGCACAAGAGGAGGGGGTAGAACACCCCAGGCTGGGAAAACTGTGAGTGAGAACTAAAGGAAAGCCAGGATGGCTGAAACACAGGGAGAGAAGGGGGACGCCTGGAAAGGAAGGCAGGGAAGTGACCTTGATGGACACAATAAGGCATATTTGGATTTTATCCCAAGAGCAATGGAAACTACTGAAAGATTTTAAACTGTGGGAGGACTCTCAGAATGGTGTAGGAATTGTGGGCAACATTGTGTGATGGCAAGAATGGAGGCAGGAAGACCTGACAGGAAGCTACTACCATAGCCCAAACAGGAAATGATGGTGACATGGCCCAAGGGACTGGCAATGATGGAGAGTGAACAGATCCAAAGACATCTGGTTTTCACATATAATCTTGGAAGTGTGGGTAAGGAAGAGAGCAGCGTCGAAGAAAATGCTTAGGATTCTGGCGTGGGCCACTTGGTAGATGCAAGTATCTTCATGCAAGCATCTTCGTGGGATATCTTCATGTATACACTGGAGGAAGAGCAGGTTGGGAGAAAGAAGGGAAGATGATGTGCTTTGTTTTAGACAGGCTGAGTTTGAGGTGCTTCCTAGGCAACTGGATAATAGATCTAGAGCCCTGTGAAAGTTGTGGGCTAAAGAAAAGGATACGGTATTTGTGAGCACACAGACCTGCTGGGTCCAATATGGTAGCCACTAGTCACATGTGTCTGTGGAACACCTGGGACTGGCTAGGCCAAACTGAGATGTGCTACATATAAAATATATCTCAGATTTCGAAGAAATCTATATGAACAAGGAATGTAGGATCTTGTTAATTTTTACATTGATTATACGTTAAAATGATAATATTTTTCTTATATAAGTTTAAGTAAAATATGTTATTAAAATGGATTTCTTCTGTTTCTTTTTACTCTTATAAATGAGGCTACAAGAAAATTTAAAATTTCATGTGAGGTTTGCACGGTGACTCACATTGTATTTCTATGGGTGGTACTGATACAGAGAGTAATCGAAGTTTAGAAGAGTAAAGAAGAGCATTAATGAGAGTTTGGTCTCGGATGAAGCTGCAGGGTTCACCACACGTAGGGTGGGTATGAGGAGGAGGAGCTGAAAACATGGAATGAGCTGAGAAAGCCGGACAATGTGATGCAAGAGAAGACAAGAAAAGCACAGGCTCTGATTAGCAGAGAGTGGACGACAGGGTCAAATTCTGCTGGGCAGTCAAGTAAAAAAAGGACAGAAAAGCATGTTTAAATTAGAACACAAAAGAATAAATGGCTCCTAAAATTAGTTTG
Organism: Equus caballus; assembly: GCF_041296265.1. NCBI lineage: Eukaryota > Metazoa > Chordata > Mammalia > Perissodactyla > Equidae > Equus > Equus caballus. The sequence goes on along the minus strand of NC_091685.1, from coordinate 90,606,764 downwards.
TGAAAAACTGTAATTATATTACTGTAATTTAATTTTCCTGCATTTTATGTCTATTTTACCCCAAATTTCCAAATTCTTATTGCATTGACTTCCAACTGGCATATTATTTTAAATCAAAGTTTTTCACCTTTGGGGCCGGCCTGGTGGTGCAGCAGTTAAGTTCAAGCACTCTGCTTCGGCAGCCTGAGCATTCGTCAGTTTGGATCCCCAGCATGGACTTATCAAGTCCATCACTTATCAAGCCATGCTGGGGCAGACGTCCCACATATAAAGTAGAGGAAGATGAGTATGGATGTTAGCTCAGGGCCAGTCTTCCTCAGCAAAAAGAGGAGGATTGGCAGCACATGTTAGCTCAGAGCTAATCTTCCTCAAAAAAAAAAAAAAAAAAAAAGTTTTTCACCTTTTATTAACTCATGCTTCTCACTGCCACCCCTGAAATGCTCCTTCAGTACTATCTGAAATCCCTAGTAGATATTATGACTGGAAACAAATCACAGAAAAGAAAAAAAAAAACCTCCATCGTTTTCAAACTCTATCTCCTTTCACTCCGTGATTCAGATGTAGCCTCTACCCGGTCATGCTTACTAACCACTGTAGAATTGCTGATTTAGAGAATCTCTAAAATTCTTCAAATTCTAAAACTATACACATATATCTATCGTTAATCTCTCCATAATTCTTCATCCCACCCTCAATAAATCAGTGTACTTCCAAGATACGATGGCCTCACTAAAAGCATCCACTGTGAATAAAGTAAATATATCTGCATATTTCTTTCCCCACTAACTTTCCCAAAACATTTATTCAACAAGTATTTACTGAGAGCCTACTGTGTGCCCCACGGGGATACAGCAGAGGACAAACTCCCCGCCCTCAGTGAGTTTGCCATCTAATGGCACAAAAATAAAGACCATTGTTTCACAGTAGCAATGACAACAATAAATAAATAACAACCGTCATAGCAGCAGTGCTTTATAAGGCTTACAACCACCAATAACTGTGTCATTAAGCCCTTTACACCCATTACTTACCTAATCCTCACAATTAACTCATGAGCGAGGTCACTCGTTAGGCCTATTTTATAGATGAAAAAAATCAAGACAGAGCTGCCAGTCCTCAAGTCCCACTCTGCCTGGGTCAATCTAACCACTTGGTTGGAGATCCAAGTTACATTCCCTCACCAGCTGTATCGCCCATGAACCTGATGTTACAGCACGCTCTGTCTCCCTAGAGCAGCGCCCACCATGGCAGTAACTTACACTCTGTAACTCGTGTCTGACTCACCTCCTTTTCTGTGCACTCCATGAAGGCAGGAGTGTATCTGTTTTTATATCCTCAGTATTCAGAAAAATACCTGGAACATGGGAAGAGCTCAGAAAATATTAGTTAAATGAATAAAAGTAAACTTTCCAAATTCAGGAAAGGTATCCATGTACAGGCCCAAACTTTTATTCTTACCATTCAGTGGTAAAATCTCATATCCTTGTCTGCCTTCTTGTATAGTGCAGAATAAACGTAACTGTATCTTCCTAGGGTCATCATTATGAACTCTAATTTTTGTACTTGTTTGTAAATGCAGTGATGCCATTGGGGAGCTAATGAGGTTTATGGGGTCATTTGCCTGGATAACAGATAGCTCCCTAATTGCTGTGCTAAGTGCTTGTAAGGGTTTTAATGTTCCATCCTACCACTTTCAATATGTTTGTCTGCATCCCCTAATTTGCTGCTTCTAATACATGATAACCCAAGAAACCTGATACTTATTTATTGGCCTTATCGAAAGGGCATAGGTTTTTGTGCAGAGATTTCGTTATACCTATTTTAACTTACTAGAATGACTTTTCTCCCTCCTTCCTTCTCACTTTTCAACCATTTTCAAGCCTTAAGGTTAACTTGTCACTCTATTTTTGCTGCATTCAAAGTAATATTACGGTACAAGGAAAATAACTAGAAAGAGAACGGAACAGCTGAACATGCAGTAAATTAATTTACCCATTTGTTCCATGGGAAGTGGCAACAACTTTGAAAGGCCTGAAGGGGATGCTTCCTTACTATTAACCTGGAACCGACATGGATAAAACAATGGTTTCACAATGTGTCACCTTTTGGTGTAGAAAATTCCATTACCTACTACGAAAAATAAGCCTTCCTATTTCTGGTGTTAAAAGTACTCTCTCTCACAAGAGTCCCTCCTTTTCACAGATCATTTTATTTGGCTGTCTCTACCCTTTTTTCTGATTTCATTATGTCTGTCTTGCACTATAACTTGAGTCTGAGATATAGCAACTTTCCAGGGCCAGCTCGGGATTCTGCCCATTGGAAACGTTGTTAAGGTCAGTTAGAAAACAAGCCTAAAATAAGAGAAACTGTACTGGGAAGGAAGGGCATATGACAAACGTCTATCATTGTCTTTAGGGTGGCCCCATAAGAGTTCCTAGAAAAAGGGATCACAGACGCCTACATAGAAGCTTCCTGGTCTAAGAGCCAAGCAAACCTTTTTAATGGCCATCATCGCCCTTCTACGAAGGCTCTACTGAATTCTTGGGAAAAAAGCTTATAATGACCATTTTCCTTAGTGTTTACAGCAGATATGATTTTCTGTTGTCGATGACAATATATGACACACAATATTCTAGTGAATTTCATGACTTCCATTTCCCATTAGACAATTTTTCATTATTTGCTACATTTCTTTGCATCCCCAGAAAAGTGTAAAAGAAAGGCTTATGGTGCTTATTGTTGGTATCAAATAACACTATGGTATACTCCCAAGGCAATGTTACAAGGCTGAGGGAAAACATTTGAAGGAAGAAGAAAAGATATATAAACATAAAATTGAGGAAATATGCAAACAAGGGTGCTATTATACAAGTGACAAAATAAACCAGGCGAGCTCAAATTACAATAGTTTTCTTTCCTGAAAGACAAATACCTTATTATAAAAAAACCCAAACCCAAGAAACATTTACTGATTGCTTAGACTGTGAGGTAGTATTGTGCTCGATGCTCTATGCTCATTATCTCCTTGACCCTCACTAACTCTATAGGCCGAGGAATCAGGCATTATGCCCATTTTACAGAAGAGATATTGAGGCTGAGAAAGATTAAACTGCCCAAGAAACACAATTACAAAATACAGAAGAAGCTCGGTTTGACTCCAAAGTTAGTGCCCTCGCACACTGACCCTTTTGAAATCATCCATACCCTAGCCTTCTACTGCTGAATATGGGAATTACCAAGAAATTTCAGGTAGTGAGATTGGAACCCCATATTCAACTATATTCATAACATATGAGATTTTTAATTGCTATATATTTGGATAGAGAAGACCAACTACATACCCTTTACTTAACTTTTCAAATAAATGGTATTAATACATTAAGGAAAAAAATCTCAAAGGTTTAGAAATACCTCTAAAAGTCTTTTTTTTTCAATTCTTTAACTCAATTTCCAAATTATAACTTCATTCAGGCCATGCTATTTTCTCAGACTACTGGATTAGTCTCCTAAGTGATCCTCTCAATTTTTTTTTTTTACAAAGCCACCATAGGAAAATATCTAAAATACAAATTTAAAGCTGCCTCTCCCCTGCTTAAAAGCCTTTGAGGGCTCCCATCACCTACAGAACACACGCCAATCTCCTTGGCATGGGATATAGAGTCTTCAGTAGCTGGTACCCATCACTCACCTGTTAGTGATGGCTGTAAGCTCAAGGGCAAGAAATTAACAAGTTTTATTAATTCAATAAATGTTTATTGAGATGAATTACATTAATAGCCTTAAACTTGGCACAAAATAGTCTTCTATCCTTCTATTCTTCTTTTTTCATGTTTTATTCCTTCTTTCCCATCCTGAGAGAAAGAAACTATATTGTACACATCTCTGAACGCCAAAGTGTCTGGTGTGCTACAGTAGACGTTCATTAAAACAATAATTGATTATAAAAATAAAGTCCTTACCAGGCTCATGTTTCTTTGTTTTCAGTTAACACTTAAGAGGTACTGCATATGAAATCCAAGTCTTCTGTTTTAACATCAATTTCATGTTCTAGGCTAACTTGTCTTTTCTAACACGTAACTTTTGCTTCTTTCTTCTCGCTGCTCAGGAACACCTACTATTTCACCTTTCAGGGGACACACTACCCTCCATCTTTCTCAGCAGTGGCACAGTGTCAAGAGTCCTGGATGGGCCCCTGGCCCCACTGCTTAATGACAACCCTGGCGAGGCTATCAACCACTGGAGGTCAGGGACCATGTCTTCTTCACTTTGTATCCCCAGCATCTCCCCAGGGAAGTTGGCAGGTGATCAGCAAATGCTTGTTGAGTAAATGAGTGAATAAAAGAGCAAAAAAATTGACTCAACAGTGACCAACTCTGACTCTAGTTTGCCCCGGTCATAAAGAGTGATAAACGCCCATCTAAAAGGTGACATAGGTATTGTAGGTGATATTATTGTCTCATGAGAGGCATTTCTCAAAATTCAGTTTCCGTTCTCTTTTTTTTTAATTGAGTTATAACTGACATAAATATTATATTAGTTTTAGGTGTACAATATAACAATTTTATATATGTCTGTATTACACAATGATTACCAGAATAAGGTTAGTTACATCGATCACCACACATAGTTACAACTTTCTTTTTGTTGTGATAAAAACTTTTAAATATACAACTATAGTCACCAAGGTATACATTACATCCCCAGGAATTATTTATCTTATAACTGAACATTTGCGCTTTTTGACCACCTTCACCCATTTTGCACACCCGCCCATCCCTGCCTCTGGTACCCACCAGTCTGTTCTCTGGATCTATGTCAGTCTCTATGTTGTTTTTAAAGCCTTGGCTGATCAAGTACCATAAGATGTGTTGCCTCAGTATCCTAAACTTAGGAAACTGAAAGGGCAGATAATCTGTAGTTGAAAAAGAGAGGAATTTTGGAATCTTGTTCTTAAATAACCAGTGGAAATATACGTCATTTAATCTTTCTGACTTGCTGGAGGGAGAAGGGCTCATAAAGAAATCAGATCTGTTCCTTTGGAGACCTCCTTAAACCAAGAGGATGGATTTTCCAACATTCATCCTGGGAGAACAGTGTCCTAGCCATTTCCCAGCAGTGAAACATTTCAAATATTTTTCTGGATTTCTCTCCCAGCTTTTGATAGTCATCTTGAGAAAAGGTTGATTTGTGGGATGATACTTATGGGCTGTTACTTTATCCTTTATTTTTGAGGTCTCCCAAGAGTATCTGTTTTCTCTTTTCTGTATTAAAATAATGTTTTAACTCTATATAGAACTACTGACAATATACATATCCTTATTCATCTAGCCAAAATGCTGCTTGGCATCTTTGACATTCTCTTCAGCCAGGGCTGCAAACTACACGGTGACCCACTGCAGGCTGCTGCTCAGATGGAACGGAGAAGCCCCTGTCCTAGTATCACAGCGTGCACTTCCCCTACGGGGTGGGCAGCCCATTAGAAAAGGATGGGAGGGGCCGGCCAGCGGCGGTATA